>NW_026991725.1:10339679-10964679 GCF_029215605.1 Mirounga angustirostris | reverse complement strand
CATCCATTTGACAAATATTTAACGGGTGCCTAGTATGTGCTTGGCTCTGTCTGCCAAGTGCTATGGAGCGTGACGGATGCGAGCTGAAGACGCTGGAGCCCGGGGGGTGAGATGGCCTTCTGGGGACTAACCCCCCACACACATCCTCCCTGGGGGTGGCGGGCCTGCCTGCTGATTGCTTATGGCCAGAGGGGATCTGAGGGAATCCCTGCCCTCCCGTGTCTGGGCCTGGCCTGAGGTCCTGGGAGCCGCCTTCTCTGCCCACGCGGACCTCCAGTCAAGGTCTTCATTACAGCTGCCTGCCCTGCTCTCGCCTTGAGTGGTGACATCTTCATACGGCCCCGGGACTCTCAAGTTGGCTCATCTTTCCTCCCAGTCTCTTCCAAACAAGGCTCAGGGACCCCAGCATTCTGTGGGGGTCAAGCCTGGCGCCTGGCCAGGCTGGGCTGTGGGGATAGCCCTGCCCCTCTCCCTCCCTCCCCTACTTTGTAAAATGCCCAGAGTTGCAGGATAAGGACCAGGAAAAAGACACTTCTTGAGCAGGGGAGGCGAGAGCAGAAGGGGAAGGGCCAGGGTCATCTCCAAGACCCTCAGAGAATGATTTAAGATGCTTAGGAAAGATGCCAGAGCCAGAGACAGCTTGGTGAGGAAAAAGAGCACCAGAGACATTGGGAAGCCTGATTCTTGGCTTGGCAACCTTTCTGCTCTGTAACCTCGAGGAGGTCACTCAGCCTCAGTTAAATGGAGTTAAAATGGGGTTAAACACACCCAACATTGTCCTGAGAATTAAGTAGGAAAGTTGAATTTGTAAACTGAAAGGTGTACATAGGCAGGCGGCATACGGAGACAAGATTAAGAAAAACAGACTTGATCAAGTACTTACGATGAGCCAGACATTGCTTTACTCAATTCTCACCGGAACCCCCGGGGCTGTCACAAAGGCAAAGGGCCCCTCTCACCGGAACCCAGTGGGGCAGATGTCATTTTAACATTTTGTAGGCAAGGAAGCCTCGGTTCAGAGAAGTTCAGCAATTTGCCAGTTTCATGAGGACTGGCAGGGGGCGGCGGGTGGGGGGTGGCGGGGGTTGGGGGCTTACACATTGGCTTCCAACGCCTCAAATCTCTGTCAGGCAGTGGGTGGGCGGGTGGGGCGCAGCGGGCCCTGATCTCCCCTGAGCCCTGTTAGCCAAGGAGTGTAAGAACTAGAACTGTCTTTTTCCAAAATATTCTACCTACTTTTACTAGCTAACGCACGCACTAAGTACAAAATTCAAAAGTCCAAGTAGGTGAGAATAGGGAGTAAATCTTCCACCTACCCGTGCATCCAACCCCCCAGTTCCCCTCCTTGGAGGCGACCGTTACTACTTGTTTTATTGCATTCCCTTCCAGAAAGAGCTTATCTGTGTATATTAGGCACCTATGTGTTTATGTGCAGATTTATATATATTTATAGAATTTAAATTTTTTGAAAAAGAGACATATGCTGGGTGCACCTTATTTCTAGGAAGCGATTCCTAACAGTCAGAGGTGAGCTCCCCACTACCAGGGGTGTTTGGGCAGATGCTGGGTAACTGCCTGGGATGTTGCAGAAGGTAGCCCAGCATCAGATGGGGCTGGTCTGTGCTTCTGTCCTGAATCTTCTCTGTCCCCACATGCTGCATCAATGGACATGAGGTGCGGGGAGGTGAGTGATCGGTCTCACAGTGAGTCTGTAGAAAAGTTAGTGAAGACCAGGTGGATGAAAATGATGCTGGAGCCAAGCCCAGGGGGTGATGCCCAGTGGTGCTTGAGTCTAAGATGGAGGCAGGCCGAGGAGGTCCAGCACACCTTGAAGGTGATCAGGGAGGAATGGTGGCATGTATCTCCCCGCCCCCCCACCCCGAGCCCTCATGTTTGTTTGTAAAGTCTCAGGCAGGAATCTGCCCTTGTGATCCTGAGGCCTCAGGTTGCAGGGCTCAAAGCTGCCCCTGGGGACAGAGTGGGGGCAGCTGGCATCTGACCCCCTAAAACTGGTGTCTCCACTGAGTGCTGGGCCAGATAGGGGGCAGGTCACCCGCTGACCTTAGGCCTTGGGGGTCTTGGTGGGGAGGGGGTGGTAGTGTTATAGCTAGAGGATCTTGCCCTCAGAGCTTCTTTCCCATTCTTTCTCAAACTTTGGTCATTTGCATTCCACTTTCATAATGTTGGCCATTTCTGAGTTTCCCCTGTATTTGCAAACTTAAAATGCACACATCTCAAGTGCACACCTTGATTGGTCTTCATATGTGTATTCACCCTGTCCCCAAGTGGAACATTTCTGGCACGCAGGAGGTTCCTTCTTACCCCATCCCAGTTGGTACCTCCCAGAAGTAACCATAGACCAGTTTTGTCTGTTTTTGAACTTCAGGTGAATGGACTTGTCCCCTAGGCCCTCTTCTTTGTCTTGCTTCCTTCACTCAGCGTCTTACTTGTGAGTCCCATTTATGTCGTTGGGCGAAGCGATAGTCTGCCTTTTTTACATGCTGTGTATATTCAGTTGTATTAATATACCACAGTGTATTCATCCAGTCTCCTGTTGATAGACATTTGAGTTTTTTCTGATTTGGGACTATTAAATAGAGTGCTGCTGTGGACAGTCCTGTACATGTCTTTTGGTGGACACGTGAACATATTTCTGTTGGGCATACCCCTGGGAAGAAGATGCTGGATCATGGGGCTTCACCCTCTATTACTGTTTATATACAGTATTGTTAATGAACCTGCTGGGGTTTTTTTTTTTTTTTTTTTTTTTTTGGATTTATTTATTTGAGAGAGAGAGAGAGCAAGAGAGCGAGTAGGGGGAGCAGCAGAGGGAGAGGGAGAAGCAGACTCCCTGCTGAGCAGTGAGCCTGACACAGGGCTTGATCCTAGGACCCTGAGATCATGACCTAAGCTGAAATCAAGAGTCAGTCGCTTAATGGACTGAGCCACCCAGGCGCCCCTGGACCCACTTTTATGTGAAATTTTACCTACAGAAAAGTATACAACTTACAAGTGAATATCTCAGATGAACTCTTCACAAAGTGAACACACCTGTGTGACCAGTACCCAGAATGAGAAACAAAACATTATCAGAACCCCAGAAGCCCCCATGGGCCCCTTTGTAGTCAGTCCCAAACCCCCTCCATGGGGAGCTGCTCTCCTGACACCTGACACCGTAGGTCAGTTTGGTAAAACTTTTTAAAATAGAGTCACATGGGATAGACTCTTTGGTATTGACTTCTTTTTTTTTTAAAGATTTTATTTATTTATTTGACAGAGAGAGACACAGCAAGAGAGGGAACACAAGCAGGGGGAGTGGGAGAGGGAGAAGCAGGCTTCCCGCTGAGCAGGGAGCCCGATGCGGGGCTCGATCCCAGGACCCCGGGACCATGACCTGAGCCTAAGGCAGATGCTTAACGACTGAGCCACCCAGGCGCCCCTGGTATTGGCTTCTTGCACTCAACATGATGTTTGTGAGATTCGTTCAGGTTGTATGTAACAGTAGTTTGCCCTCTTTCATGCTGGGTAGTATTCCATTGTGTGGCTACGTCACAATGACCTTATCCGTTCTTTCACTGGTGAACATTCAGCTATTACCAATAGCGATGCTCTGAGGAGTCTTGGATAGGTCTTGAGTATACACGTGACTCTATTTCTAGAAGTGGGATTGCTAGTGGACAAACTTCTTAAGCTTAAAAACTTGAAATTTATGTAGTTTCCATTTCATAGACTTTATTAGAGAACTTTTTAAGTTTACAGAAAAAGTTGAGCAGAAAAGGGGCGCCTGGGTGGCTCAGTCGGTTAAGCGACTGCCTTCAGCTCAGGTCATGATCCTGGAGTCCCGGGATCGAGTCCCGCATCGGGCTCCCCACTCGGCGGGGAGTCTGCTTCTCCCTCTGACCCTCCCCCCTCTCATGTACTCCCTCTCTCTCATTCTCTCTCTCTCAAATAAAAATAAATAAAATCTTAAAAAAAAAAAAAAAGTTGAGCAGAAAGTACAGAGAGTCCCATATGCGCCCTCTCCCTCTGCCCACGGTTTCCCCTAGTACTAACATCGTGCATGACTGTGACACATTTATTACCATTGATCAGCCAGTACCGATGCACTAGTATTAACTGAAGCCCACAGTTCATATTAGGGTTCACCTTTGCTACTGTATATTTCTGTGGGTTTTGACAAATGCGTACTCTCATCTGTTCACCTTTTCCAATATTACATGGAATAATTTTACTGCCCTAAAAATTCTCTGTCCTTCCCCTGTTTATCCCTCCCTCCCCTAGCCCCTGGCCACCATTGATCTTTTTACTGTCGTCATAGTTTTATCTTTTCCAAAATGTTGTATTGTTTATATCATGCAGTGTTCAGACTGGCTTCTTTCACTCAGCCACATGCGTAAGTTGGCTCTGTGTCTTTTCATGGCTTGATAGCTCATTTCTTTCTAGCATTGAATAGTATTCCATTGTCTGGATGGACCACACTTTGTTTATCCAGTCATCCTTTGAAAGACATCTGGTTGCTTCCAAGTTTTGTCAATTATGACTAAAGCTGCTGTATGTATTCATGTGCGGGTTTTTGCGTGGACATAAGTTTCCAACTCACTTGGGTTAATTCCGAGGAGTATGATTGCTGGATTATATGGTAAGAATATGTTTAGCTTTGTAAGAAACTGCCAAAGTGGCTGTACCATTTTGCATTCCCACCAGCAGTGTATGAGAGTTCCTGTTGCTCCATACTTAATGTTGTTAATATTTTGGACTTCAGCCATTCTAATAGGTCATTAATGGCATCTCATTGTTATTTTAACTTGCAGCCCCCTAATGACATATGTGGAGCATCTTTTCATATGCTTATTTGCCATCTGTATATCTTCTCTGATGAGGTGACTGTTCAGATCTTTGCCACTTTTTGAATTGTTTTCTTGTTGTTGAGTTTTAGACTTCTTTGCATATTTTGGATACGATTCCTTTGTCACGTATATGTTTTGCAAATATTTTCTCCCATTCTGTGCTTGTATTCTCATTCCCTTAAAATATATTTATTTTAAAATAAAACTTTATATCCCAGCAATAATGGGGAAACCAGAATCATTTGCCATGAAAGAAGGGAACCATAAAAATAAATAAAATAGAAAGCCCCACGTTATTCCATTCTAGGGAGTCTTGCCACTGCCTCAGGAGCTCTGAGCCTGAGACCTAATCTTCCTGTTAAAAAAGGGAGCTAACAGTGGTAGAGAGGTGCATGCTCTTCTAGCACCAGACTGAGACTCTCTCTCCTGGTCAAAATCAGACAGTTTGAAAACTAATTGAAGGAATAACTTTTTTTCCTCTGTGTAAGAAATGTTATTTAATGCTGATCAGTGTATTTCCTAAAATAATCTTTGGGAATCACTGATACAGTCTACCCCTTTGCCCCTGCGTCTACCTATCCGGTGCTAAAATCCTTTGATCTTTCATCCTGTGCGTGCACACCTCCAGTGAACAGAAAACCCCTCCCTTCCCAGGCAGCCTGTTTTTCTAGGGCCAGCTCTAGTAGGAAGCCCTTTATTGCACCAAGCCACAATCTCCCTGTAACTTCCCCCATTGGTCCAACCTCTCCGTCTTAGGGATCCCAGGATCAAAGCTAATCCGTTTGCCCTAGAGAGCCATTAACCTATCAGAGCCTCATCTTTTCTTTATCTAAAAACTGGGTGGGTGGGTGGAGAATAATACTTTCCAGGGAGTTTTTAATGATCAAATGAGATACAGCATGTAAAGTGCTCAGGCCTATGCCAGGTCCCCGGGGAGGTGGGAAGAAAGAAGCCCTTCTGTTGATTCTACTGTGACTTAATTCATAGGAGAAGGTGGGGAGGGGTTGGTATGGTTTGGCCTAGGAATGTCTTAGCATCATGAGAGGGGTCAGGATCTGAAAGTCTGGGGAGGCCCTGCCAATAGGAGACTGGGTCGGTATCCTAATAGAATCTTAGGGGTAATCTGACCCAATCTCTTCATTCCCTACAGTTTAAGACATTTGTCCAAAGTCACATGATGAGAGGCAGAGCAGAATCCTCTGGGTTTAGGTAGGGGGTTCCCAGTGCTATGTAGAAGGAGCACTGAACTTGGAGTCCTGAGTCCTAGCTATGGGCTGTTAAGCTTTGTGGATATTTTACTGTGTGACCTGGGACAAGTGTTTTTCCTCCTATGGCCTCAGTTTCCTCACTTACAGAATGAGACATTGACCTAAATGATTTTTGAGGTTCCTGCTGGCTCTAAAATTCTGTAATCAAGAAAGTGGTTTTGAACTTGAAGGAAGGATGGGATCAATTTATCTGAGAGACAAGGGCATCCAGATGGGGAAAAGAGTAGAGCAAAGATTAAGGAATTAACTGGATGGGACATTTGAGGAGATGAGACCCCAAGGCATTTTAACTGTACAGGAAAGCACTTAGCATGGTGTCTGACTCAATAAATCCCTTTCCCTTTCTCTGAGCAAAACTTCTTATTTCTACAGTTCTACCTCATCCATTAAATAGAGGATAATATTTTTAAGCCAAAGCCCACTCTCCTCTTCTTCCAAAGCTGTAATGTTGTAGCTTGGCACATGGTTACCCAGCTAGGGACCAAATTCCCTAGCCCCCTTGTAGCTTGGTGTGGCGACATGACAAAGTCCTCACTAATGGAATGGGAGCTCAAAGGATATGTTGCTACTTCTGGGCCTGGCCCTTAAAATACTATTCATGTGCTCCTCCCACTTTTACTCCTTCCTGAAGATATTATGTGGACATGACTGGGACCCAGCATGACCGTGCAGACAGGAGAATCACCAAGGGCTTGTGAAGAAAACCTCACGGAGGGAGTAGGTTCTTGTCTGGCTCTGTGCATCCCTCCTATTTATTCTGTTATATAAGAATGTGGTAAACCTTTCTGTTTGTTTTTTTTTTCCTTAAAGATTTGATTGATTGACTGATTGATTTGACAGTGAGAGAGTGAGCACATAAGCAGGGAGAGTGGCAGGCAGAGGGAGAGGGAGAAGCAGGCTCTCCCTTGAGCAAGGAGCCTGACATGGGGCTGGATCCCAGGACCCTGGGATCATGACCTGAGCTGAAGGCAGCCGCTTAACCGACTGAGCCACCCAGGCACTCCAACCTTTCTGTCTTTTATGGCAGCTCGGCCTTTTATCAGAACTAACTCAATGTCTCTAGGTGACTAAGGGCAGAGGGGAGATTAGGTAACTTCTGAGTGTTGGGTTTGAGAGTTTCTGAGGGCCAACTTGCTGCTTTCCTGAGGAACTCTGTCCTTTGGCCCCTCTAGGGCCCTGGGGGATGGCTATAAGCCTATTAAAATGAATGGAAGATCCCTATTAAAAAAAAAAAAAGGAAAGGGGGGGCAGAAGCAAACGGGAAGCCAAGGAATTCTAGGGTCACAGAGGCCTTAGAGACAGTCTTGTTCACCTGCAGCCCTCCCAGCTGCCTCCTTCTCTCCCTTTTACAGAGGTGGACATCAAGTCTCCAGAAGGTAAAAGTCTGGCATAACTCAAATGATTGAGAGCTGGGGGGGACAAGCCCATGAGGGCGTGTGTGGTGCTGTCCCTGGTCCTGAAACTTCTCCTACTCCAAGTCCTGACTATTTCTCCCACTCTGGAACATTGATTACTGTTAATTTTCTTCTAGGAATTCTGAATCAAGGAAGAGAAAAAGGTATATGTTGGGGGGGTGGGTCATGGGCCAGAAAGGAGGTCACTGAAAGAGAAGGCATAAGGACAGAGGCTATAGAGAGACATAGCTGTGACAGACTGTCAGGGAGAAGAGGAAAGAGATTTGTTTTGACATTGTTTTCAAACAACTACAGTTACCTGGAAAGAAACCAGCCACTACCAACTATAGCTTAAATATAAAGCGACTGAAGAAGAATAAGAAATGTGTGTCTCAAGTGATGCAAAGCTGTGCATGTGTCAACATGAGCGAACTAATTCATGTGGGCATGTGGAACACAAAGGGGAGGGAGGATGAGGTTGAATGTAGTTATTCTTTGTTTTTCTTTTCTTGCCTGATGAAAAATTTGCAATTTTTACACTGTCACAGAGCAATCAAAACTGTGATTGTGTTTCACAATTTTGACAGCTAGTTTCATGTACTTTAAGTAGCTCTATTGTGTTTGAGACGATTTGAACAATTTGCTCTTCTCTGGGAAGTTAAGGGAGGACTACACATAACTCCACTTCCTACTAAATAAACTGTATGGAGAGCAAGCCATACAGTTGGCATTTGTTGAGCAATGCGCTGAGTGTGTGGTGCATAAGAACTCATTCATTCCTCATAATGACTCAGGGAGGTAGGTACCTACAGCAGGTAAGGAGGCAGAGTGTCAGAGTGGTGGGTACCTCTGAGGTCACTAGCTGGTACATGGCGGATTTTGAACCAGGTGGTCTGGCTCCATATCCTGCATTTCAGCCCTTGGCTAGTCCAACCCCTGGTATCTTACTTGGCAATAGCAGAACCATACCAGACTTCCTGATTTCCAGAGTAGACCTTTCCTCCCCACCATCTCCAGGTAGATCCATCAAGGACCAGGGCTTATTTGCCAAAGGGAGATGCAACGGTAAGGAGTTTTGCAGATCTGCTCTGTGATCGAGGCACAGGGCTGTTCTTAGTGGGAGACCTGGAGAGAAGAAAGTAGGCTCCTGCTGAGACTTAGGCTCCAGCGCCCCCCCCTCCCCCCCCCCCCCGCCTTATTCCCCCAGGGAGCTCTGGCCAGGGAGGAAGATCCAATTTCCAGACATGGTTGAAACCGGAGCTGGGTTGCCCCCCCCTGCTGGCCTCCTGTGTCCCTCCCCCATGTGTGCTGATGTGGAATAGGATGAGGGCACAAGGGGAAGTATTGTTCCTGCCCCCACTTTGTGTGACCTAGCTCCCAGCAGAGCGTGGAGGAGTTTGTGTAACTTTCCTGGGGGTTAAGAGCAGGTCAGCACAGGGCTGCAGCCCAGGCTACTCTCCCAGCAAAGGGAGCCTTGGGCTAAGCCAGGCGGCCCCGTGGGAACAGCAGTGCATACCTGCTGCCCATGCCCTGAAACGGGAGGGCAGCTCAAGCTGCTGCGCGTGAAGGCGCAGACCCCAACCCCCGCAGCTTCCCTCCTCCCAGCCTGGGCCTTGGGCATGGAGGCAGATCACAGAAGCCAGAACTGACAGGGAGCCTGGAGACAGGCAGCCCCAGGCCCTCAGGTAGGCAGACTGAGGCTCAGAGAGGAAAGAAGAGCAAACATGAATCCTACACCCTACTGAGTGCCATTCATTCCCTCTTTCATTCATTCAATAATCACCTGTGGAATGTTAAGTGTGGACACTATCCTAGGAGGTTTATTAGATTTCTCATTCAGACGGCATTCGGGGAGGAAATAGAGGCTCAGAGAGGACATGAGATCTTTCCAAGATCACACGGCTAGTTGGAGACAGGTGTGATGAGCACCAGCCCAAGACTCTCACCCATGCCCCAGACATGCGAACGTGTGTATGTGGTGCAGAGAAAGTCAGATGGAGGAGGGGCCTTAAGAACCTATCTGATTCATTTTCCTTTCTCCTGGCTAATATGACAGAGTCAATTTCACTCAACAATTTATCTTGTGTCTACTCTGGGCAAAGTACTTAATTGATTCTCTTCTTCTGGGAAGATTTCCAGGAACCAACCAGCCTCCTGCATTGGGAAGTTAGTCCTAATAAAATCTTCCCTTCTTTAATTTAAGCCATTCTCCCATTTGTCATACACAGGATGTGAACACAGCTTGTGTTTCAAGCAAAGTTCTTCCCCGTCACAGGGTGAGTGAAGGCTGGAGTAGGATCACAAATTGGGAATTGCAGAGGATTGGGCACTCCCCAGCCCCTGGTAGAGTCAGAACTCAACAGAGATTGGTGGGATGGATGAAAATGCACACAGAATTCCACATTTAAGCAGAACTTCCAAAGTTTACAGAGGATGTTCATATTTATATTCATTCTCTCTTTTGGTCCACAAAGCAATCCTGGAAGGCAAGCATTTTATCTCTATTTCACAGATGAAAAGGTGAGGCTCAGAGGGTATAAGTGGCTTGCTGAGAGCCACAGAGCTCATGAACAGCAGAGTTGGACCTGCACCCAGGACTCTTGACTCTGAGTCCAGTGCTGTTTCTGTGATACCATGTGATTTAGGTACATGTGTACGGTCCTAGTGGGTAGTGTAGTGTAATGATGGTGGCCGGTGTGTGTCTCGGGCATTCTTGCAGAGAATGAAATGCTCAGTTGGGCTGGAAGCCCAGTTTCTTCCTCCCCTGGAGGGGCAGTAGAGGCGGAGGAGGGGCCTCTGTCTGGCCAGATGTGTTGGAAGGGAGAGTGAGTTCATGGCTTAGGTTAATGATCCCTGCAGCCCACATCCCTGGGCGGTGGGAACAGGTGGCCAAAGCTGGGCTGACCATTCAGGGAATGGGTTGGCTGAGTTAGGAGGCACTGGTTGTGGTCCATTCCCCCCAACCCCGGGGGGACATATATGGGGTATCTCATCCCACTGTCCCCACCTTAGTTTAGCCCCTCACTGGCGTGCATCTGGACCATTACAGCTGCCTCCCAGCTGGTCCCCTGTCTCCAGCCCCATCCAGTCTCCTGCTTCCTCCTTGCTACTGGCAGAGTAGCATTTATACAGCACAGATCAGCTCATGTTACTTCTCTCCAGAGAATCCTCTAATCATTTAGCCTGAGCACTTCTAAATTTGATCACAAAACTCCCCTTTTTTCACCTTGTGCCTTCACAGAGGCTTCCTACCCCCACACCTTTGTCTTCGCTGTTCCCTTTACCTGGAATGCCCTCCTGCTCAGTCTCTGGCATTGATTTTTCTCTCTTTTCAACTTACAGCTTAGTTTTTCTTTTGTGACACTTACAACCTTCTTACTTGTGTTTCTGTGCGTATTATCTCCTGCCCCGGACCATGAGCTCCTCAAGAGGTATCTCATTTAGTCCCTCTGGCCCCTGGCATGGCACTTACTTGTGGTAGGGGCTTAGTAGCCTACAACAGGCATGGGCTGGAGGGTGGAGTAGAGGGGAGTGTTCCCAGTGCAGACTCCAGAGCCAACTTTGCCTGGATTCAAATCCCGACTCTGCTAAGTATTACCCGTATGACTTTGGGCTAGTCGTTTAACATTTGTGCCTTAGTTTCTTCATCTGTCCAATGGGGATAATAGTATCTTCCTCATGGGATTCTTTGAGGATTAAATGAGATAACAGATGGAAAATATTCAGAGCAATGTCTGGCACATAATAGTCAATAAGTTGGAAATTATTTATAATTTACATTAAGGGACTAGATGAGATTTTACTGTCAAATGAGAATTTATTTTTTTTTAATTTATTTTTTTTATTTTAAAAATTTTTTTAAAGATTTTATTTATTTATTTGAGAGAGAGAGAATGAGAGACAGAGAGCATGAGAGGGAAGAGGGTCAGAGGGAGAAGCAGACTCCCTGCCAAGCAGGGAGCCCGATGCGGGACTCGATCCCAGGACTCCAGGATCATGACCTGAGCCGAAGGCAGTCGCCCAACCAACTGAGCCACCCAGCCGCCCCTGTCAAATGAGAATTTAAAGTGGAGAATGAGAGCCAACACTTATTAAGCACCTGCTGTGTGCCAGGCAGCGTGCTGGGTATTTCCACATGCTTTTCCTCATTCAGTCCTCACAGGGATGCTGGGAGGAAGGAAGTATTCCCATTTTTTGTATGAGGAATCTGAGGTTCAGAGATTAAGGGATGGGCCGGTGGGCACCCAGATAGGAAACAGTAGAGCCAAAGTTGAACCTAGAACTCCATGCTCTGACTTTTCTTTCTTTTTAATTTTTTTTAAAGATTTATTTATTTGAGAGAGACAGAGATACTGAGAGAGAGCAGGAGTGGGGAGGAGAGGGAGAAGCAGGCTCCCCACTGAGCACGGAGCCTTACCTGATGCAGGGCTCGATCCCAGGACCCTGGGGTCATGACCTGAGCCGAAGGTAGCCACTTAACCGATTGAGTCACCCAGGCGCCCCTAAGTTTTCTTTCTGTCTAGCCCTATTGACTTGGGAATCCAGAGGAAGATCCCTATGAAGTGATCCCTGGAAAGAGGCATACCCCCTCTAGGCACCCTTCCCAGTCCCTCTCCAAGGCCCACTCCTCCAGAGAGCAGTGAGTTGGTGCTGAGGTCAAGGTGGGGTACCAGGGGGTGGGGAACTTTCCTGAGTCCCTGTGGACCCTTCCTCTCTTCTTGTCTCCTCCAGCAGCTGGGCTGGGACTGCCTTCTGGGCTCAGCCTGGTTGGCTCCGTGCCAATTCCAGATCCACATCAGGCCTGAGCTCCCAGGAGGCTGCAGGGTATGGGCAGGGTGCTTCCTCCTGGAGCCCATCACAGAGGTGCCATTGTACCACTTACCCAGGCCCCAGATGGGTGATGGAGAACAGGAGCTCTTTGGAACCTAACCCACCTGTGCCGGAATCCTGCCTCTGGTACCCTGCAGCTGGTGTTGGGCAGTCTACTTAGGGACAGAGGGACTCAGTTTCTCCGTATTCAAAATGGGGAGAAGAATTGTATTCCCCAGGTTGTTGTGAGCATTAGTTCAGATGGGGGACTTAAAGCACTAGTACCTGGCAAAGAGTAGGCGCTTAGTAAACACTAGCTTCCTTCCTCTGGAACTCTACCAGTACCGTCCTCTGACGACCTTGTCTAATATGTTTCAGAGGGAGGGCTGTCGGAAAGGGTCCCCTCCCCCACTGCGCCCAGGGAGCCTGTACTGGGCACCTTCTGTCTGAGAACCTGGTCACTTTAACCGTTCCCTCCAGCTGTGGGATGGGGAGAGGATTCAGCCTGGCCCTGCCTGGACCACTTTCCTATCCCCATGGGGTGCCAGTTAACTTCCCCTGCAGGTACCCTGGCTGACTGGGGGGAGGGGCTGCACTGGGCCCAATTCTACCTTGTCCGTTGACCAAAGTCCCGGCATTCTCGCTGTGAATCTTAGGAACTGACCTTATCCTTGCTTCTGTGAAGCCTAGGCATCTGCACCCTTCCCCCCCACCCGTGCACCATTTGGACCCCAGTCAGCCAGTTGTTTTATCAGCTCTATGCTCTAGGGTCCCTGTAGAGATGGCAAACTTATTCACAGATGGAGAACTTGAAGCTTAGAGAAGTTAAACAACTGGCCGCCCTACTGGGAAGTGCCAGCACCAGAGCCCAAGTTTCTCTAACTCCGAAGTCCCTGGTCTTTCCCCCACATCCCACTTGCTTTCCTGGATGTCGGCCCTGAGAGGAAACACTACAACCTCACCACCTACTTAATGTGGCCTTTGAAGGGCTTTGTTTCTCCTTGCCTAGAATGGACTCCCTTTGATCCATCCCAGAGAGGGGGAAAGAAGAGGTGAGGAATTCTGTGGAGGGAGGTAGAGAGACTCTGAAAGCCACAGTGGAAGGAAACGGCCACTAACACTGAATGATAACAGTGTGGGCCTTGCCCTGGACTGGCCTTGTTGGCCAAAATCCCCTGGTGAACATGGCAGACCCTGGAAGGGAGCAGGCTGCCTATCATAGAAGTGAAAGAAGACAGATTAAGGGATCTGGTTTCTGGCTTTAACTTGTGTGGACTTGCTGGGTTCCTTTAGTTCCCTGTGATAACCCTTCATCACACACCATACATGTATGTTAGAACTCTTGGTTGCCAATGACAGAAAACCCTCCTCAAGCTGGCTTCAGAAAATGGGGGAGAATTATTGGCTCTCATAATGGAATAGTGTTCAGGCATAGGTGTGGCTTCAGGTGCAGTTTGACCCAGGGCCCAAAGGATACAACCAGAATCCATCTCTCAGTCCAGTTGCCCATGGTTATCTCCATTCTTCGGCTCTATAAGGTGGCAGAAATAGCTATTCTGCTCTAGGACAGACACCAGCCCACTACAGTGGAAAGGAGGGAACTTCCCTCTCCCAGAAGCCCCAGCATTGCATTGGCTCTGATTGGTTTGTATGCTCACCCTTGAATTAGTCACCGTGGCTGGAGGTGAAGGTGGTGAGTCAAAGAGTGAATTAATCCAGAGCCCATTCCTGAAGCTATGGGTGGTACAGTGCCATCAAACCACCCAGGGGATGGGGAAGGAGTAGTGTCCCAAGGCGAATTTGGGCTTTGGTTTGAGAAAGGGCAGTGAGTTGGGCAGCCACCAGCAATATCCCCCATACCATCACCTGCAGCAGAGAATAATTCTCCTCATCAGTCACTCATTGGTTGTGGGCTGCCCTAGGCATGTGTAATCTCTCAGGGGAGGCAGCTGTCATTCGCCAAGGGTGATGCTCCAGAGCTGGGGGCAGCTAAGAGCCATTAACAGCTAAAACTCATAGCAGCAAAGAGGATTTGGGCAAAGCATCCCCTACAGGCTCCTTGCCTTGCCCTTCAGACTGGACACTTAGTCCTGTTTCCTTGGCAATGACCTGACTCCCTCAGTGACCCCCTAGCTGAAATCACCTTCATACTCCTCTGGCTGTTTATAAATACCTCTCCAAGCTTGGCAGACTCTAAGGGCCTCCTACCTTTGACATTTCCCCTAAGGTGGCCCATGCTTCCACCTGCTCCCTGGAGCAAGAACCAACCAGAGAGAGCTGCGCTGTACTGGGACGGCCCCTGCTGCTGGAGCAATGTTCATAAGGGGCTGCCACTGAGGAGGGCACAGTCCCTGGCCTCCTGGTTTCCTCTGCCCCTCTCCTTTCTAGTCTGACCTTCATCTGCTTCAGCACTGGGCTTCCTAGGATATCTCCTACCCACTTCTAGTAGATACAGTTGAGTCTACACCCAAGATGGTCAATTCTGTCGGCCCTTCTGGTTCCCCAGCCCTGGATTCTTCGTTAGGCAGCTGATCCCCCTGTCAAGAGAAGTTAAAGTTAACTCTCTTGCCAGGTGTCAGCTGCTTCTGAAGGGCTTATACTCTGCCTTGTTTGGGGACTTTGCTTGTCTTGGTTTTAAGGGTGGCCACCCTATATAAACTTAAAGGACAGACGACAGATGTTTATAGACATATGACAAAGGGTTAACACTGTAATATACAAAAAGGTTCTACAAATCAGTAACAAAATATATGAATGCTGCAATTAAAAAATTGGTCAAAGGGGGGCACCTGGGTGGCTCAGTTGGTTGAGCGACTGCCTTCGGCTCAGGTCATGATCCTGGAGTCCCGGGATCGAGTCCCGCATTGGGCTTCCTGCTCAGCGGGAGTCTGCTTCTCCCTCTGACCCTCCTCCCTCTCATGCTCTCTGTCTCTCATTTTCTCTCTCTCAAATAAATAAATAAAATCTTTTAAAAAAAATTGGTCAAAGGGCTTGAACAGGCAATATTACAAAAGAGGAAGTAGAAATAGTCAATATGCATATGAGAAGGTGCTTGACCTCACTGGAAATCAAAGAAACTCAAATTAAAGCAGTGATGAGGGATCATTTTTTCCTTTTTCCAATTGGCAAATATCCTAATAAAGGTGTGGAGAAATGACCACCTTCTTGCCCTGTTGATGGGACAACGGGAGTAGATTCCCATTGGCTGGAAGGCAACAATTTCTGGAAGGCAATTTAGATGCCCTTGGCAAGCCTTAAAAATGTTCATAACCTTAGAACTCACAATTAGACTTCTTGGAATTTATCCTAAGGAAACACTGGAGGATATGCCCAAGAATGTGTGTGCAGTGATATTTATCTCATGCTATTCGTTCAATCAGTGATGGTTCATTCATATAATGGAATCTTATGCAGCCATTAAAAATGGTGGACATCTGTATCCACTGACATCAAAAGAGCCCCATTATCCATTACATTAAAAAAGTTACAAAATATCATGTAGAATATGCTTTATGCTGAATTTTACATAGGCCCAAGAAGGTGTCTGAAAGAGTGTTCACCAGTTACTGGGTAGTGGGAATAGTGGGTTCTCTGGTTTGTGCCTTTGGGTGACCAGTGCCACATGACCCTCTGGGCTTGCCACTCACCCCTCTTCTCGTTCTGGTGGCATTGACTCACCCTAAGGTCTGAATGACTAGCTATGTTCCTTATATAAGCTCAAGGGGATTGACCATGGGAACCCAAACCAATGTGGATTATTCTGGAGCTCCTGAGAAACACCGTTACATAACAAAACTTACTGGTATAAAACAACCATTTTGTAACAGAGTCTGTTAGGAATTTGGAGAGTGCACAAGCGGAATGGCTTATCTGTGCTCCCACAAAGTGTGGGCCCTCAGCCAGTAAGTTGTAGGTGACTTGCATGACTGGCATCCTCTGGAGAGTTCTTCACTTACAGGTCTGACACCTGCGATGACTTGAAGGCTGGTCTTAGCTGGAACTGTTGACTGGAGCACCTGCTCATGGGCTGCATGTGGCCTGGGCTTCTCACAGCATGGTGGCCCGGTTCCAAGGGGAAATGTCTTCAAGAGGGGAGAATCTAGAGAGCATTTCATGAGATGAAGGCAAAAGCTACAAAGCTGCTTCTGACTTAGCCTCAGAAACCATATTGGCATCATTTTCCGTCACATTCTATTGGTTACAAGTAGGTCATTAAAGCCAGCTCAGAACCATAGAGGAGGGACATTAGACTCCACCCCTTGATGGGAAAATGCAAGGTCACATTGCAGAAGAGCGTGTGAGATGGGAGATATTGTGGCCTCCTATGGAAAAGACAATCTGCCATAGACAGTCTTTCTTCTCCGCTGGATTCAAAGCTCAGAGATGTGAGGTTTGGAAGAGCTGCAGCCACCTTGGAACCATAAAGAGGAAGCTTGTGCATAAAGGCAGCTTGGAGGAGAGCCAAGGGATGCGGAAGAGTGAGAATGGGGGGCACGGGGGGAAGGTCCAGAGGGCATCACTTGAAGCCAGCCCCGCCCCTGACTCCTCAGTCCTGGGAGCCAATCATCCCCTTATGCTTAAGCCAGTTTGAGCGGGGTTTTCCATCTCGTGTAGAAGAAATAATCCTAATCAATACAAGGAGATTTTACTAGAACCTTCCCCCCCCTTTTAATACTTTTCCATATTGCTTAATTTTCTATGGTGAGTCTGTCACATTTTCAGTGTTTTAAACTTTTTAAACTAAGCAGCCATCTGTGAGTAGTCACCAATGGCAATAACCCTGACGTTAGTAACCTCACATTTTGATCGATCTGAAGGCTAAAGTCCTTTGCCTACTATTATCTTTTGTTTGTCAGAATGCAGTATCCACACTCCCATCCCAGCATCCCTCACTAATTCCTAAGTTTTCTTTAAGCTTCAGGTACCTTCTAGTTATTCCGTTTAATACACAGTTAGCTTGTGGGAAGGAGTCTGGCACAGCATCGTTCCTGGCCCCCAGAGGTCCTTGGTCTAGGCAAGACACAGATCATTCTGATCAAGGGCCATAGGTGTTAGAATGGATGTATCATGTGCTGTGGGAGTTATGGAGAAAGAAAAATTCTCACTAAAATGGAGATGAAGGGGGCATTCCAGGTAGAGGGACCAGCTTGAGCAAAGGCCTGAAGTGAGACCACAAGGGATGTATGGTTAACATAATACAAAACAAGTGATTGCAAAATAGGGAGACGATAGGTTGGAGCCTAAGCTGGGGAGGGCCTTGAATGCGAGGATAAGGAATTTGGGCTTCGATGTGAGATCATGGGGAGCCACTGGAAGGATGCAAACAGAGAGGTGTTGTGATCAGATTTTGAGATTGGAAGGTATTTCTGATGATGGTGTGGATAATGGATGGGAGAGTCGCGAGACCACGTAAGCAGCTACTGCAACAGTCCAAGCCATCAATAGTGAGAGCCTAAGTTGCCTTGCATTCGTGTAGCTACTCTTTCCGAGCCCTACCCAACAACAGGCTTTCCTTGCTGTTTAGGTCCAGGGCCCATGCCTGGGGAGAGAGGTCACTCTGGTGTTCTCCAGAGCTATGCCCCACCCTTGGCCAGAGACCTTGTCCTGCCAGAGCTCCTTTCCTTGGTTTCCCCACTATACCCAGATCCTGGCTCTAGTTAGGGTATGTCACAGACAGGGCGTGTCTATATCTACCCTCATTCAATCCACTTGACTGTGGAATACCCAGATTGGAAGCAAATCTTCAAATAATAACTTTAAAAAAATAGTAAATCAAGACCAGCCATCACGTACTGCAAGACAGTATATACACCTGACGTGGATTAGCCCGTGTAATACTCTCAGCAAGCCCGTGAGGCCAATTCCAGATGACAGATGAGAAAACTAAGTCTCTGAGTCATTACTGCGAAAGCTGCTCGCTCTGGAGGCTCCCACACAAAGTTGGCCTCCCACTGGGCATCGCCTGAAGATTCCACCCCCAGCTGCTAGGAGGTCCTCGGTCTTCACAGCTGGAATGTAGCGGCCTGCCTTCTATGGCTGCTTATCTGTCCAAACTCAGCAAGGAGGTTCCCTGTTCTAGGAAGTCCCCAAATTCTACTGCTCCCCCAGCCCCAGCGGGGGGGCAGGCTTCCTACTTCCTGCTCTCCCTGCCCAGCATTCATCTCACTGCCCTGTCATGGCAACTCCACTGTACTAGAGGCCTGCTTCCCGGGGTCAGGCAGGCAGCTCTCCCTAACCCTGGAGCCGCGGCGCCAGCACAGAGCAGGCTGGCAATAAAAGGTCAGATGTTGTGCTGAGGGGTGGGAGCCTCCCTGCTTCCCCGCCGGCGGCTGCGGGACCTCTGGGTTCTCCAGAGGGATGGGCTACCTCCCCGGACTCTCCCCTGAAACGTGCCTCGGAAACCGCCTGGAGGTCGGAGGAGGGTCTGCCCCAAGCTCTTTGTCTCCCATCATGCACCACCGCCTCCCCACCCTCTGCCTTCGCTTTTCCAAATAAAGATCCAGTTTCAAAGGCTGATCATCTCTGAATGAGGAGAGCCAGGTCCTGGTGCAGTCTCCTAGACCAGGGTGCCCACCCTGGAAAGAATGAGGAGAGGAAGACGGGGAGGGCCGACAAAGCCAGCGAGCCGGCTGCCCTTGCTGCAGTCGGGACACTTGGAGATGGGGGAGTCGGCGTGGCCTCAGCAGACAGAATGGAGCAGTTGTGGTCGGTGGTGGCCCATGGCACTTAGGCGCGATAGCTGATCTAGTCCCTGGTCTCGTTCTCTGGGAAGCTTTTTGCAGCATTTTAGCACAGAAAAGTGCTGCCTTTCTCTCTTTTGTGGCTCGAGCTGCTATTTAAGAAACAAAAAATAATCGATATGCCTTCTCTGCCTTTCAGTCTTTTCCCCCCAAAAGGTGTTTCTTTGGGGAAGGGGAGGGGGGTGGTGAGGAGCGTTTTTGTCATTCATAAGCTGTGGTGACAAATCCTTGACATCATTCGCGGTTCCTATCGATCAGCTCCATCCGCGGCACCAGAGGACAAATAGAAATCATTTGTCTGTCTTGGCTCCCAAACAGCCCAAGACAAAGGGCTCGGCTGGCAATCAGCAGCTGGAGGTATTAGCAGTGGGTCAAGTTCGGAGGTCAGAGGTCAAACAGGTTGTCATCAGTTTCTCACAGCTATCAGAGCAAGGGCAGGGGAGGGGGCGAGTAAAACCCACCACCAACACAGCTGGTTCTTATTAGCCAAATCCTGCCTGCCTGTAAAGAGAGATGGGCCAGCCGGGTCCACACCCACCCCAGGGACACCCTGGGGTGCCGGGTTTCATGGGATGGCGGCGGGGCTGGGGGTGGCAAGGGGCCAGGAAGAAAAGAAGCAAGATGTGAGCTCTGCCTGCCACTATTCATCCTTCCCTTTCCCAGGGGGAGCCCTGAGTTATTCTGTCCTGGGCCCTGGAAGAGAATGAGAGAGAGAGAGACAGAGACAGACAGACCTTGGGTTTCCTTGGGAGTCTGAGCAAGCAAGTTAATCCTATAAAATTGGAAGTGGCTTAGATGGTCTGGGAAACACGGATGCAGCCAAGGGACAGTTGAGTCATTTTAAGTCCCTGATTACACACCACCTGTTTTGGTTTCTGCTCCCACCCTTGGAAGGAAGAGCCCCAACTCTTAGGGCAATTTATCTAGAGAAAGATATATATGGTAAGAGCAGGGTAGCAGATCCAGCCCCAGCCCCAGCAGATCCAGCCCGCGGGGACACACATAGGAGGTGACTCGGGAATGCAGAAGCATGACATAGGGTGGCAGCTAAACACCCTTTTCATTGAGCACTTAGCACCAAGGCTCTGGGCCCACTGCAGGGGTGATCTTACTTAGCACCAAGAGAGCCCTGTGAGGGCTATTGGTCCCATTGTACAAAGGGGGAGACTGAGCCTCAGCGAGATGAGATCACCAGTATCGTTGATGCCATAAGGGATCCCAGCACATATCTGAGAAGTGGACCTCCATGGAATAAAGGAAGGGGGGGGGCTTTGAGTGGGGGAACATTCTTCAGGGCATGCAAGTCCGCCTGATGGGAACACGGTGAAAGCTGCGGGTTGCTGATTCTACCAGCGCTCTCGTGGCGTGTCCCAAACCCCTGGGGCCTGTGCTGTCTTTAGAAGAGGAAAGCACCCAGAGCTGGAACTTGCAGCTCCAAAGAGAATCCCCACTTAGAGAGAAAGGGGACTCAGGAGCTGTGGCGCTGGTCCAGACTGAATAGCAGGGCTTGACCACACTCACCAGGTGCTAAATCCGGCTCTCAGGAGCCACCCGTCCCTTCCAGTCACGTAACAAGTGTGGCGGCTTCTCTTCAGTTGCACAGAGTGACAGAGAGACAGGAGGGGGCAGGTGTCATGCACGTCCGAAGACAGGAGTGACTTGCCGCTCAGAGGTCTCTGCTGGAGCAGGGACCCTGCCCAAGTCCAGGGGCCTCCAAGGGACCTAGGGACATGCTCTGGTGGAGCCAAGGAGGGAATTCTCTGATGCACCTGTTACTTGTTCCAGCTCTCTAAGGGACCTTTTAATGTGTGGGAGAGAAAGAAAGGTAAAGGGGTAGTAGGGTTGGGTAGATTGGAAAGTTTGAAAGAAACCTCAATGATCCATGGGGGAAATGTCCTTCTGAAACAGGAGCCCTTAAAAAGAACTTAGGGCTCCTGGTGCCTGGGTGGCTCAGTCGGTTGAGCATCTGACTCTTGATTTCGGCTCAGGTCATGATCTCAGGGTCATGGGCTCGAGCCCTGTGTCAGGCTCCCCACTCAGCATGGAGTCTGCTTGTCTTGCTGCTCCTTGCCCCACCACCATGCTCTCGCTCTCTCCTCTCAAATAAATAAATAAAATCTTAAAAAAAAAAAAAAAAGGACTAAGGGCTCCGGCTGTAAAATATACGTATGTGTGCAAAACTGGTGAAATCTGAATAGGGTCAATGGATCGTAAGAGTGACAATTTCCTGGTTGGGATATGGTGCTATATATATTGGTAAGATATTACCACTGGGGAAACTGGATGAAAGGTACATAAGACCGCTCAGTATTATTTCCTACAGTTGCATGTCAGTCTACAATTATCCCCAAAGAAAAAAAAAGTATAAAAAGGGAAAAAAATAGCACGAGCCTTCTGTTCCTTTAACAGAGTTCTATTCTCTGCTGTTTGATGGCGACGGGGAAAAGCGTAGGCAGAAAAGAAGCCTCCGTCCAGAAGCTCTGTCTCTATAGAAGACAGATAAGAATGATCCACCTTATATTTAATCACACATCATTATCCCATTTTTGAGGGGGAAACTGAGGCTCAGGGCAATGTGTTCATTGGCCTGCAGGCACCGTGGCTGAGCTGACATCCCATTTCCGGCTGGTTGGCTCTAAAGTCTGCCTTTTGCCACCATACCGAGTCGGTGGTGGTCCTGTTTCCAGAGCCCCATAGAGTGTGCTCCCCAAAGGCAGACTTAGCCCAGGAAGCAAAATGTGGCAATCCCACCAAGTATCCATTAAGCACTTTGCCACCAAGACTATGGAGTTAAAAAAACAAACAAAAACAGGGGCCCTGTCCCCCTGTCCTCAAGAATCTGACTCTGTGGAGACCAACACACGTAGGGATGAGCTGGACTTGCATAAGAGTGACACAGGGGTCAGAGAAGGGGAGCTCTGGGGGGGGCGGGCGGGGATGGAGGGCCTCTCAGAAAGAGGCATCTGGGCCTCTTTACCCCCAGTTTCTTTTTTATTGTGCTAAAATACACATAACACAAAATTTGTCTTAATAACGTGTTTCAGTGTACAGCTCAGTGGTATCAAGGACAGTGATGTCATTGTGTGACCATCTCTGGAACTCTTTGCATCTTGCAAAACGGAACCCCCGCACCTATCAAACAAAGACTCCTCCTCTGCCCTCCTCCCGGCCCCTGGCAACCACCCTCTACTTTCTGTCTCTAGGACTTTGACGACTGGAAGTACTTCCTATACAGTATATGTTGTCTTTTTGCGACTGCCTTATTGCACTCAGCATAACGGCCTCAGGTTCATCCGTGTTGTAGCACGTGTCCATATTTCCTTCCTTTTTAAGGCTGAAGGATATTCCCTTGTATGGGCGTACCACATTTTGCTTCTCTCTTCATCTGTTGACAGACACATGGGTTACTTCCACGTTTTTAGCGATTGTGAAATATCCTGCTATGAGTGAGCATGGGTGTGCAAGTATCTCTTTGAGACCCTACTTTCAATTTTTGGATGATATATCCAGAAGTGAAATTGCTGGATCCTAGGGTAATTCTATTTTTAATTTTTTGAGGAAATAGGGCACCTGTGTCTTAAAGATCATAAGGTTTTGGTTTTTAGGGTTTTGTTTTTTTTTTTTTTGGCTTGTTCTTTAAAATAAGTAATATATGTACATATGATCTATAATTCAAAAGGCCCAGAAAGATATACAGTGAAAAATCTCCCTCCCACCCCCATCCCCTGGTCACCCAGCCCTCCTGCCTGGAGGCAACCAATGTGAGCAGCTTCTTGCTTATTCCTCAAGAGAGACTTCAGGTGTGTACAAATGAATATGTCTATCTATGAGGAGGGTTTTGATGGGTAGAAAAGAAAGAAAGGGCACCAGGTAGGATAGAATATGGGAGAAACTCAAGCTTGTACTCTTAAATTTTCTGTTTGTTTTAGGGTTATCTCTAATAAACAGCATATAATTTTAGTTTTCATTCAATCTTTAGGTCTTTGTTTTTTGATAAGGAGGCTTTACCATTTACATGTTTTTAATTTGGGGGGTTTGGTTTGGTTTTTTGGGGGGGATTGTTTATTGTTTTTTGTTTTGGATTTTTTTTTCAACTGATCTGGTCTTCTTGATAGACAGAAGGGAAAGAATTCCTTTGGCAAAAACAAATGTCTCTTGGTTTTTACCTCCTGGTTAGTTTTTATTTCTTCCTTTCAAAGATTCTGATCTAATCCCCACTGCCCCTTTTACCTTTCTTCCCTAGTGTTTTGGAGGATGTATTTATTCCATCGCTGGTAAAATTTTGTTCAAAAAGTGTTAACTGGCAATCATTTCATATTTTTATTTTGAGATCCTTAAACAATGAAGAACTATATGAAGATTACTATAACCAACGCGCATGCTCCTGCTATCCATCACTAGCATGCCATTTATCCACGTATTGCCTCTCAGCTCCAAATCTACCATTTTTTGTCCTGCTTTGTGATCCTGGAGCTGGACCCTGTACGTAGAGAAGTCTCTTATCAACTGGCACGGTGCTCAGCTTTGTGAGGAGAGGGCATGAAGGCTACTGCATGGCATGGTGGGGGAAGGGGTGGGGGGCTTCTCTTCCTGGTTCCTGTGTGCAATTCTCGCTCCCAACTGCCAACAGCAAATGGGAGACCCATGGTGCTCACCCTCCCGTGAGTTACCCTGGCACCCTGTGGCCAGGTGCCAGCCAGCCATAGCCTGCCCTCTGTTGTCCAGCTCTGGTTAAAGCATGGCAGTGACCTTCTCCAGAGGGTCCACAGCCGCACCTTCTCTCAGGCCTATTGGGGGGCCCTTTTCCAAGTATGTTTCCAAGCTCTTAGCCCTAGACATAGTAGCTGCTCCCCATGTTTGTTCCTTTAGAGGTCTCATTTACTCCTCTTAGAACTTAACCACCTTTCACTGATTAATTTTTTTATATTAAATTTTCCCTGTGTAGTTCCTGTCTCCTGATTGGACCCTGACTGACACATTTAATATTTTTGTCATATTTGCTTGCTTTTATTTTAAGTAAATGACCCACTACCACTACAGGTGTAAAGTCCCCTCTAATGGCCATTTTCGGTTCTATCTATACCCTTTCTCCAAGAAGGAACCATTATTCTGAGTCTGGGATAACTCCTCCCATTAAAAAAATGTTTATATACATTTATATGTACTCATAAATGCATATAAGTGATACACTTTCCATATCATTCTGAATCTTGTTTCTATCCACCCAATAGTACATTATTTAAAACTATCCATGTGCATATGTGTAGACTGAATTCATTCTTCTTAAACTGTTGTGTAATATCCCATCACAAAACGTATGTCATTAGTTCATTCCCTTATAGATATTTTTTTTATACTGTGTCCAATATTTGGCCCCTTGTAAACAGTAATGTAGTATACATCCTGTGTATACGTATGTCAGAATTTCTCCAGGGAACATACCTGGAAATTGAATTTTCTGAATAGGTCAGAGAGTAGGTACAATTTTCAATGTTACTAGACATTACTTGTTTGCTCTCTTTGGCAATATTCACACTTCCACCAGCCATGTAAACAGCATTGTTTTCCTCACATCCTCCCCAACACTTTGTATTATTAGGCTTCTTAATTTTTCCCAATGCAATGGGTGAAAAATGGTATATCAGTTTTCTTTTCATGGCTTTAATGGCCGTTTGAAGATCCTCTTCTGTGAACTGTTTATACTGTTTCTTGCTGTTCTGTTAGGTTCTTTGTCTCTCTCTTACAGAATATAGGAGCTCTTTATACATTCTGATGGATACATTGTATATTGCAAATATCTCCTAGTAAATTGCCTGCTTTCTTGCTTATGGTATATTTTGCCCTAGGTAAGATGTAATTTTAATACAATTAAGTCTATGTTTTATTTTATAGATTATTCTTATTGTGTCTTTCTGGTTTGAGAAATCTATCCTAAGTTATGACAATATTTTTCTCTAATTTTTTTTCCATTTGGGTCACTCAAACATCTACATTTTCATGTTGTGAATGATGTATCACTGCTCTATTATTAAATAGTCTTTCTTTCCCCTAATGATTAGTGGTGATATCTCTAACATAGGCCATGTTCCCATATATAGATATGAATATGTTCCTGGGCTCTCTCTTCTGTTTTATTGGTTGATTTATCTATGCCTGTGTTAATTAGGATTAAAAAAAAAAAAAAAAAACCAAGCTGCTGTAACAGGAGTTCCAACAAAGACTTCAAGAACAAAGTTTCTATTTTATGCACATAATAGAAGAAGGTGTGAGCTCTGCTCCACGGAGACATTCAGGAACTCATGCTTATCCATCTTGGGGCTTAGTCATTCCCTGTCGAAATCTGGGTCACTGCCACATTTGGGTTCCAGTCTGGAGGAAGGGCAGAGAAAGAACACGGAGCAAACACTCCTGCTGCTTTAAGAATCCTAGTCCAGAAGGGGGACTTATCACTTCTGCTCATGTTCCATTGGTGACAACATATTCTCATAGCTTCACCTAACTGCAAAGAGGGCTGGAGGGTGTTCAGTGCTCAACTGGGCTGCCACGCAACTGACTACTGCTCTATTACCATGCAAAAAGGGGAAATTCAATTTTGGTGGACAGCTAACCTCTCCATCACAAACCCTGGCCAGTGTCACACTTTTTTTTTAATTACTATCCTCACTTGTTAGCTAGCTCCCTTCATGTTGGCAAATGGCTATCATGACTCCAAGTGTCCTGTCCTTATACACTGTTCATTAGTTATCTATTGCTGCATTATAAATGACCCCAAAACTTGATGGCTCAAACAATAAACTTACAAGTGAAGATAGCAGAGCAGAAAGATGACATCACTGAGCCTTTGAATTAACTAATCCCACATCAGAACATCTTGTTGTAGGGATAATAAATGCCCTTCATAGTTTAGGATAATTTGAGCTGGGTTTTTTGTTACTTAATAGCTGAAAGCAACCTACCTGGTACATATTTTTAAATACATGCCATCTCAGGATGGACTAAATTATGCTTCTGTAATAACCAGCAAAAATCCCAGCAGTTGGGGTGCCTGGGTGGCTCAGTCAGTTAAGCGGCTGCCTTCAGCTCAGGTCATGATCCCGGGGTCCTGGGATTGAGCCCCACATCAGGCTCCCTGCTCGGCAGGGAGCCTGCTTCTCCCTCTCCCTCTGCCTGCCTCTCTGCCTACTTGTTCTCTCTCTCTCTATCTCTCTGTCAAATAAGTAAATAAAATCTTAAAAAAAAAAAAAATCCCAGCAGTTGAAAGTAATAAAGGCTTACTTCTCTCTCATACTGCTGGTCCATCACAGGTTGGCTAGCTTCTCTGGCCTCTGCTATGCTTGTTGTAGGCCACCAGCTAGTGGAACAGCTGATACCTGAAGTGTCGACAGTTGCAATAAATAGTAGAGAAAGAGACCCCTGGATGGTCTTATGCCAAAAATTAAATGTTCCCTCCTGGAAGTGACCAAACCACTTTATCTCATAATTCATTGGCCCTATGTAACCAAAAGAGACCAGGAAGCAGTCTGTCATATGCCAAAGCACTAGAAGTATCTGGTGAACAGCACTAATGACTATGACATATGCGCTGAGGTTTATAAATATCCCTCTAAATACTGCTTTACCTGTTCCTTACAAATTTTACCTAGTACTTTCATTATCATTCTTTTTTTTTTAAAGATTTATTTATTTATTTATTTATTTGAGAGAGAGAGAGAATGAGAGACAGAGAGCATGAGAGGGAGGAGGGTCAGAGGGAGAAGCAGACTCCCCGCCGAGCAGGGAGCCCGATGCGGGACTTGATCCCGGGACTCCAGGATCATGACCTGAGCCGAAGGCAGTTGCTTAACTAACTGAGCCACCCAGGCGCCCTTTCATTATCATTCTTAAATAAATTTTTCATTTTAGGATAGTTTTAGATTTATGGAAAAATAGTGAAGGTGGTACCTAGAAAGTTCCCGTCTACCCCACACCCCAACCCCCCATATCATTATCCTACATTAGTATCGTACATTTGTCACAGTCCATGGACCAATACTGATACCTGATTATTAACTGAAGCCCATGCTTTATTCAGATTTCCTTAGTCTTGACCTAATGTCCTTTTTCTGTTTTGGGATCCCATCTAGGACACCACATTACATTAATCATCATGTCTCCTTAGGCTCCATTTGGCTGTGACCGTTTCTCAGGTGCTCCTTGTTTTTCATGACCTTGACAGTTTTAAGGAGTATTGGTCAGGTATTTTGTAAAATGTTACTCAACTGGGATTCGTCTGATGTTTTTCTCATGATTAGACTGTGGTATGGGTTTTTGAGAGGGTGACCACTGAGGCAAATGGCCGTTCTCATCACAGCACACCAAGGCTACCTACTATCAACGTGACTTATCACTGCTGATGTTGACCTTGACCACCTGGCTGGGGTAGTTACCCTTTTCTTCTCCCTTTCCGTATTCTTTTGGAGGGAAGTCACCATATCCAGCCCACACTTAAGGAATTAAGCTCCACCTCCTGGAGGGCAGAGCATCTACATAAATCATTTGGAATTTTTCTGCACAGGAGATCTGTCCATTCTCCCTGTTAATTTATTTATTCAGCCATTTATTTGTATCGGTAGGGACTCATGGATATTTGTTTACTTTGGGTTATAATCCAATACTATGTTATTTATTTTGTCGCTCAAATTGTTCCACGTTTGGCCACTAGGAGCTCTCAGTTGGCTCCTGTGTCTCCCGGACATTCCTCCATCTATGTGAATTGTTTCCTGTTTGGTTACTTTCTTACTCTCTGGCACTACAAAAAGCTCCAGGATCATCTTGTATATTTCCTGCCTGTATTTTGTCCTAGAATCAACCCTTTCTCCAAGGAACCCTGGTTCCTTTTCTTGAAGAATGGCATTAGAAACCAAGATCTGGGTGCCAGGCTTGATCCTTGCTACTGGGATCCTTCTTTCTAGGTCCTCTGAGGTGGCCGAGCAAGGAAATATATGTGTGTATACTAACCCACATGTGCACACTCATCCATATAAAATTCTATATGTAACCATCTGTATTTATAGTAAACTAAATATAAATTCATTCTGATAGCTCCAACTCTAAACCATTACCACGTGGATCATTTTAACCTTAATCCCTTGCTTATCTGTAACCTCCCACTACAACAGTCAGAAGCCCTGGCTCCTGTCCATTTACCTAAATGTTCAACTCCCGCATAATGTATAGTGGTTCAGAATCATTAACCCTTTCACTATCATTTAATTCTAAATATTTAATTAATATTCATTGATTTACTCTTTAACCATGAATTATTTAGAAGTTGGGCTTTTAGTTTCAAGACAGAGAAGATCTTGTTAGCTCTCTTTCTGTGGTGGTTTTCTAATTTTCTCGCACTGTGGTCTGAAAACATGTCCTAGATAATGTTGATTCTCTGGAATGTTTCGAGACTTCTTCTGTGATCTAAAATATGTTCAATTTTGGTAACAGTTCCATATGTGATTGGAAAAATGTATAAATTTTGTACATCTACTTTGTGCCATTAAAAACATCATTATGAAAATGCAGAAAGTATACAAATGTTTGAGATAATGTGAAATGGAAAAAAAAACACTAAACACATGCTACGTTTGCAGCAATGTAAACTATTGAGGCATAAAAACAAAGACTGGAAAAGAATAAGCAAAATGAAAATAAGTATTGACGTATTGTGGTGGGAGTCTAGATAAATTTTTTTCTCTTCTCAAAGTTGTATTTAATGTCGTTTTGTTTCTATAATTTATAAACTCTAAAAAATATTTCTCCCAAAAAATACTGGTTTGATAAATTAACAAAAGATGAAAAGGATATAATTCAACAGACAGTTTTTATATATATATATATATTTAAAAAAAATTTTTTTTTTTATATATTTATTTATTCATAAGAGACAGAGAGAGGTAGAGGGAGAAGCAGGCTCCCAAGGAGCAGGGAGCCTGATGCGGGACTCAATCCCAGGACCCTGGGATCATGACCTGAGCCGAAGGCAGACGCTTAACCGTCTGAGCCACCCAGGTGCCCCAGACAGTTTTTGAGCCCCTACTATGCTCAGCACTGTGCTGGATCACAGGGATCCAGGAACAAGAGGTCAAGATCCCCCCCCCACACACACACATACAATCTCACTGCTATCTACCTATCTCTGTGCTACTTACCCTGTGAGGCAGATGTTACTATTTTTATACCCATTTTTACAGAGTTGGAAACTGAGATTCAGAGAGGGGGAAGCAACTTGTCCAAGTCACACTAGAGACAGAACCAGGACTCAGATACAAGTCGTCCAGCTCCAGGTAGAGGCTCTTTCATGTAAATTCCTTTTAGAAAATAATGCTTTGCAATGCACTTAGAAAGTGCCATAAAGATGAGAAAGAATATTATCAAATGTCCTCTGGTTGGGGGGCTACTATGAAAGCAGAAATTGAGGACCAGAAAGCTAAAGTAGGTGGGTGGGTAGGCTGATACAAAACCTAGTTTGGATGTTTTGTGGAGTTGGATTCTTGTCCTTTGTGGACGACAGGAAGGGTCCATCCCACTGCCCCATGGGCACCAAACCGCAGGGCTGGGAGCTCAGAGCCACTGCAGCCCATGCTGGTTGTTCAAGGTGGGGCACAGTTCCATATCCAATTAAAAAAAATACAGTGAATAGGGGCGCCTGGGTGGCGCAGTCGGTTAGGCATTTTTTTTTTTTAATTTTGTATGAGACTTTTTTTTTTTTTTTAAGATTTTATTTATTTGACAGAGAGACACAGTGAGAGAGGGAACACAAGCAGGGGGAGTGAGAGAGGTAGAAGCAGGCTTCCCCGCAGAGCAGGGAGCCCGATGCGGGGCTCGATCCCAGGACGCTGGGATCTTGACCTGAGCTGAAGGCAGACGCTTAACGACTGAGCCACCCAGGCGCCCCGTCAGGTAGGCATTTGACTCTTGGTTTCGGCTCAGGCTGTGATCTCAGGGTCGTGAGACTGAGCACCGAGTCCCCGCGCTCAGCGCCGAGTGTGCTTAAGACTCTCTCTCCCTGGGGCGCCTGGGTGGCTCAGTCGGTTAAGGGTCTGCCTTCGGCTCAGGTCATCATCCCAGGGCCCTGTGTCGGGCTCCCTGCTGCTCAGCAGAGAGCCTGCTTCTCCCTCTGCCTGCTCCCCCTGATTGTGCTCTCCCTCTCTCTGTCAAATAAATAAATAAAATCTTAAAAAAATAATAATAAAAAAAGCCTCTTTCTCCCTCTCCCCCTGCCCCTCCCCCTCTCAAATAAATAAGTGAATCTTAAAAAAAATACAGTGGGTACATTTTGGTCTATCAGTGTATATCAATACTATTAAAAGGATTATTTAAAGATCGGTAAGACTGGAAAGGTGAAAAAGTTGCCCAGGAGAAGAGCATTCCAAGCTTAGGGAAGGGAATGTGTGAAGACCTTAGGAGAGAAAGGAGCTGGGGCTGTGAAGGCATTGAGAGCCCAAAGCTGCCGCCTGGCTGGAGCCAGAGAGAGGTGGAAGCAGGCAGGCTGTGGTAGTGGGGAGGTAGGCAGGGCCAAGTCATAAGTAAATAATATAGGAATGAACATAAATGAATAATAACCGAGTTACTACAAAAACCAATTACTACCTGTGGGCTGCTACCCCCCACCCCTCTTCCCCAAAATTCCAGCGCAACATAGACTTCATCCGGAGCTGCTCTGGGGTCAGAAAGACAACTCGGGAGGCCAGCACCCCACATTCCCTGACTCCCAGGGGCCATACTGGATTCCTCGGCCCTGGCCTCAGCCGGGCTGCCTCACCCAGGGGCTGATAGCGTCAAGGCTAAGGGCAAGAAGACCTGCCTCATAACAGGTGTGCACAGGTGCGAGCACCCCGCCTCTGGCTGCTTCTGTGGGTTGTCAGCGACTTGGGGCGCTGGTAAGTGAAGGTCCAGTGAGGTGGTGCGGAGCGCTCCTGGCTGCCGCGTGTCCGTGCCTGGGTGGGAATCCCGCCGCTCTGTTGGCGGTCCCTGGGCCAGCGGCGACTCTGGGGGCCTCCGTGTGTGCACCCGTGAAATGGAGAGGACCCCTCGAGCCAGCTCGAGGGGGGGAGGGGTGGTGCTAAGTATGAGAATAACTCCTTTTAAGCACCTGGCATTGAGCCTGGCACATAATAGGCCCTGGATAAACGTGCGTGTTATTTCTACCCTGCTACCGGGGCTGGGTAAATGGTAACCAGGACAGGACAGGGTCGGTAGCCGCCGGTTAGGGGCCTCCGCGGGGGTGTCCCTCCCCCCTCGCCCCGCGTCCCCATCCGTCGGGCCTGGCCAAGGGCAGCGCCAAGGGCGGCCGCCCAGGGAGCAGCTTCCCCGGGCGGAGAGCGCCACCCCCACCCCGGCGGCGCGGATCCTCCCGAGCATCCAACTTCATTTCCACTTCAATTTTATCAGCGGCCGGGGAGCCGGGCAGGAGATAGGAGACCGGCCCCGACACGAATTAGCCCGGAGATTGCCCGATAGGCTCGGCCCGGCTCCGGTGCCCGCGCGCTCGCCTCCCTCGCGGTCCTTTGTGTCCGCCTGCCCTCGCCGACCTCGCCGGCCTCGCCGCCCTCCGCTCCCGCTGCGCCGCCGGCCGCGGGTTTGTTTGCATTTGGCCGCGTCTTCCAGACCCAGGCGGGCGGCGACGCGGGCTCCCACCCCCGCAGGGCCAGGCAAGGTCACCCTGGAGCCGCGCTGCTGCTGTCCCCGCAGCCCCTCTCCCCCTCCCGGGGAACCTGGCCCTGTGCGGGGCCTCACACACGCCAGCCCATTTAATCTTCCCAAGAACCCAGAGCAGCGAGGAGCAGAGAAAAGGAAACTGAGGCTCAGAGAGGCAAGGATACTAGCCCAAGGTCACGCTGCGCGTACGTGGTCTGGCCAGGGTTTGGACTCAGATCTGTCCATCCCAAGAGCCTTGGTGAGGGGTGGGTCAGGCATATTTACACAGTGGCTATTTTCTACTACAAAAGTCCCGGGAGTTAGTTATTCCCCAAATTTATTGCAAGAGAGGAGGCCATGTGAGATGGGGTGGAGGGCAATGGAGGCCCTCAGTTTCCAAAGGGGATAGGGTAATGACTTCCTCTTACTCCTTCTGCCCCCACGTGCCCCCCCCAAGATCCCTCCCCACTTTCCCCTAGGGTCCCCACACTTACTCCAGGCTTGACCCAGAGAAAACACTTTCCTGTGTTCCATTCAGCTAGACTAAGGGCAGAGGCCCAGGAACTGGCTCTGGGACCCAGGAGGTCTCTCCCTAGCCCCTTCCCGAGGCCAGCGGGAGGGGAGGCTAGCCCTGCCCTGCTCCCCACCTCCATTTCCGGGGTGCTGCTGGGGAAAATTTATGTCCCTCTCAGGTTTGGGAACCAATCCCACACTAAAAAGAAAGAAGAAAGAGAGAAAGAAATGATTTTAATTTTTTTTAGGTCCAGAAATGAAGCAGAAGTGAGTAAATTTTAATGAAACGGTGCAAAAATGACATCATTTACTCAGAAATCATTAATTTGTCAGCATTAATATTTCAGCTACAACATTGCCTGTCATTTTGTGCCTGCAATGACTGATAAATCTATAAAAGCGTGCTGCTAATTTACTGAATATTTATGTGCAGTGTCATTTGCAGAGTAAGAATGGAATTTATTTCGTGCCGAGTTCTGCGGGAGAACATTCCCCACAAACCTTCACCCTGGTGGGTGGGGGAGGGCAGGGGGAGACTCCAAACTTCCTGGAAAACTGGTAATGGGATGGGGACAAAGGAGGCCCCAGGGCTCAGTCCCCCAGCTCCAGCACAGGAACGTTATAGGGACCACCTAACCTTTGCTGGTGCCAAGACTCTGGTAATGCCTTTCCCTCCCCCATCTTGGCAATGTCCAAGGAATCCAGTATGGCCACTGGGAATCAAATTTGTCCAAATTTGACCTCTCCTTCCCAGTCCTCTTCTGGGATGTTTCTGGATTCCGCTGCCCCTACACTGCAGTGGGGTGGGGAGGGCCCTTGGTAGGGGGGATGGCAGGGCAGGTGGGCTCCAGGTCCTGGGTGAGTTATCAGAAGAAGGGATCGGAGAAGAGGTTAAATGCTGGATGTGGGAGTCAGGCAGCCACTTCTGGCTCTGTGAATGGTCTCAGAAATCTGGGTCTCAGTGTCCTCATCTGGAAAATGGGGATACTACCAGTATGCATGTAAAGCTACTAGCCGAGGACTCGGGGAAGCATCAGCAGCTGCCATTGTTGAAGGAAGCCACAGTCCCTGCTCCCGAAGAGCCTCTTTCCCCAGATGGGAAGTAGGAAGCCCTGGGACCCATCCCCACCGCCCTGAGAGGAACACAGTCCTGACAGGTCTCCAAGCTTCCCCACATGGTTCTGCCTCCCCAGCCTCACAGGAGAGCCCATCTCCTTTCCCCATGCCCTCCTCATTTCCACATGCTTGAATGACCAAAATTCTGTAGTATCTGTCCAGAAGCAGCTTCCGGAAGCCCCCAGATGGTGTTTTCCTGCCCCGGGAGCTCTTTGGTGGGGGCGGGGGGAGAGCTGTCCTTTGAAATGCCTCCATTTTACAGAGAGCAAAATGGAGGCTCTGAGAGGGCACCAGAGCCTGACGACCCTTGCCCCCATGTTCCCATCCCCCATCCCAACAAGAGCACAAATCACGAGACTTTGAGTTTTGCACAATTTTGCTCAATTTCCTGCCTGAATGGCACAGGGCCTGACCCTCTGCAGGTGCTCAGGAAATGTTCGTGGAATCAATAAAGTACAGCTAAATCTCCCATCTTCTGAGAGCTCTTTGTCCCCTCCCTCCCTCCTGCTCCCCACACTCTGTCAGGGGCCAACTCCTGCATCCTTCTCCATAAAGTCTCTCAGACTGTTCCTTTTACTTCTTTGCCCCCGCCAGCGTTCCAGTAGAGTCCCTCATTAATGCTTACTTGGACCACTGCAGTAGTCTGCTCACAGATCTCCCTGCCTCCATTTCCCCCTCTGATGCTGTCAGCACGGAGCTGCTAGAGCTTTCTACAGAGCTGCCCTGAGAGTGCCACTCTCCAGCTCCCATGGCTCCCTGCTGCTGGGTGGGGGAAATGGCATCAAGTGCAGCTCCGAGTCCATCTGGGGTGGGAGAACCTGTCAGCTAGCGGAGGGAAGTGCTGCCCATTGTCTGAATCCAGGGGAGGACATTGGACTGCCGTCAGGGGACCTCGGCTCTCATCCTCACAGTTGGGCACTGTGTGGCCTTGACTCTGCCATCCTCTGTCTATGAACTGGGCTGGTCCAGCTCTCTTCAGTCCAGACTGAGTCTGTCGTGTTCACGGCTACATCCTGGCACCAAGTATAGTTGCCAGGCATACAGTAGATGCTCAGTAAATACTCATTGAATGACCTTTATGCCAGGTTTCCAAGGTTCTGAGCATCAGTATTGTCCAGGCAGGCCTTTGGGCGCTCACCCAGGGATAGGCAGAGGGGAATGTTATGATACTAACATTAAGGAGTAACACCCTTTCATGCATGTGTTGTTATTTAACCCTTACAGCTGCCCTGTGAGCAGACTTTCTTGTGCCCATTTCACAGATAAGGAAGGTGAGGCTAGAAGACTAAGTTACCTGCTCAGGCCTCACACCCCAGCTCTTGGCTCCAAATCCAGTGCTCTTTCTGCCTTCTTAGAATAACCCCCAAGGTCTCTGTGGCCCAGGAGGCCCCTGTGACCCTCTCCAGGCTCATTCCCTGCTGAGCTGGAGCCACACTGACCTTCTGGCTGCTTCCTGGACACTCTAAGCTCATTCCTACCTCTGGGCCTTTAAACTTGCCATTCTCTTGGCCTGGAAAGTTCATCCTCATCATCCAGGTCTCAGCAGTAATGTCACCTTCTCACAGAGGCCTTCCTTGCCCACCCAAACTAAAATAGGCTTTTTATTTTCCTCCTACACCACGTGAAATAGCCTTCTACATCTGTGTGTTCCATGATGGCAGGGACCTTGCCACCCTGCAGGCCCAGCGCCCGGCTAGGAGCAGCCGGTGGTAAGATAGATCTATGCTTTGTTGCGCTGCCCAGATGTGTTAGAAAGTGAAACTGTGAACTCTCATCTTCTAGGAGGAGAGGTGGGGGCTCTGGGGCCGGTGAAGAGGTAAGGGTGTTTGGGGGCAGGGGTATGGCAGGGAGGGGACACCTGGAATAGAAGGTGCAGCCTGCTACCAGAAGCTGGATCCAAGAGAGGCTGAAGCAAGGAGGTGCCCCCCCCACCCTTGTCCTCACCATTGTGCGCCCCCAGCCCCCCGCCTGTGCCTCACACTCATTTCCTTCCTGGAGTCAGTCTCATTTGCTTTCCCTAAAAGCCGCTGGAGGAGCCAATATGTACGTGATGAATATTTCATCTCCTGAGCGTGGTTTTGCGGGAGAGCTGTGATCACCCAGGGAGGGAGCGCTGCCCAGCCGTGCCTGGGAAGGAGAGGCCCTGGGAGGGGTTGGGGGGTGGGGGGACACTGGCAATGGGAAGGATGTCTCAAAGATGCAGATTCCAGGGCTCACCCACCTGCTCCTGGAGACACCGTTGGCATTGGGAGGCTCAGAGCAGGTGGGGCAGTCCTGAATCTGGGGTCCAGATACCTCACGCTGCCTGGAGTTCCCAGCCCTTTCTTGGAGTTCACCTCTGGCCAGGGCAGACTTTGCCAGAAGCTCAGAGGCTCAAGTTGCTCAGCCCGAAAGTTCCACTAGCATGGCAATGGCCGAAGGTGTGGAGTCTGTCCTGGTCGTCCTATATAGTAGCTTCTGAACTAGGATCCTGCAAATGATCTCATCCCAGGGACTGAGGCTGGGCAAGGAAGGAGGGTACAGATAAAACACTGAGCAGTAGGGCAGAACAAGGAACATGAGCAGCCAGTCTCTCCTGTGCCATGCCCATCCTGAGCCCCTCCGTTCCTAACCCCTCCATCATGTTCTTCCCTCGGCCTTGACCACGGCATCCCCATCCCCACAGGGACGGTCAGCCGAGCTGCTCCCGTGCTGGAGTCTGATCGTCCCGGCTGCCAGTCCTCTGCTCCTTCACCAGTGGTGATCTCTGAACCTCTCTGGGCCTCAGTTTCCCCATCTGAAAAATGGTGTCAGTCACGTGACCCGGGAGGGCGATTCTGAGGGGTGAGCAGAGTGCCTGGCACACACACCAACCCACACCCCCCTGCCTCCCCCCTCCCCCACACAGTACCACCATTACGGTTCCTCTAGCATCTACCTCCAGTCAGAAAACAAAGGACCACTCGTTCCCTCCTTCTTCACCCCGGGACTCTCTCTTCTCCCTGCCACCACACCACTCCACAACCTTGAACCTCTGCTCCCTAAGGAATTGGAGTTAGGGGGGATGGGGAGGAAGGCACCTTGCCTCCTGGGCCTCGGCCAGCCCTGGGTCCAGATGACCCCTGCTGTGGATCCGGAGCCCCCAGCCGCAACCCTCTGCAGCCGACTCCTGTCCCTCCCCCACGGCCAGGAGCAATCCCATCACTCTCATCCCCACCCACCACATTACCCTCTGAATACTCTCATTATACCATTACTAATTAGGGCTGCTCAGCAAATTGGTGGCTGCATTAGAGGGAGACAGTGTGCGAGAGCATATGGCATAATATCGTATTAATGAACACTCTAAATTCAAACCCGGGTCAGCTGCTCGCTTCTCGCCGGTGTCACCCACGCTAAGGGGGGTGGGGGGGTGGGAAGCAGTCAACCTTTCCCTCGCTTTCCTTGCCTCTCTCCAAACACACATTCCCCAGCGTGGGCTAGGCTGGCGGAGGTTTTTATCATATCTGGCAAGTGGGGAGACAAATAAAACATTCTGGGCCTACACGGGGGCTGCCGAAGGACTTCCCTCTCTGTAGTCACGTATAAGCATATGCTTAGGTTGGTCGTGAAAAATAATAATTAATAATAAACCAGGGCCTGTTGGCCAAGCTTTACACCCAGATTATCCCTGTCTCCCAATATCCTTTGCAGGGGGAGCGCAAGGGGGGCAAACTGAGGGCTACTAGAGGTCATGGAGCTTTCTCCAAGTTGGAGCATGGCTGAGCTGGAGAGTCCAGGGGAAAGGGACTAGCCTGAGGAAACTCAAGAAAATCCCAGAACAAGACCCAGCCCTACCCATGCCACCCTCTCTCCCAGCCCAGTAGCACCTATAGCCCACAGAGCCCTGAGTTTACTGCTTTTCCCTGGGGGTGAAGGAATCTGGGAGTTCACCCAGTGAATTTAGAGATAGGACTCAGACGTAGGATTCCTTATTATTATTTTTAAAGTAAGCTCGAGGCCCAGTATGGGGCTGGAACTCATGACCCGAGATCAACAGTCGCATACTCTACTGACTGAGCCAGCCAAGCACCCCCGTCCCCACTTGCAGCAGGCTTCCTTATTTTTAAGCCCCTGGGGTGATGCTAAGGATCCATCCCCTCCCCCCAGGTGAGAATGTGGCTTCTAGAGCTCAAACTGGCAATCCAAGAGTGGACAAAGTGTCTTTGCTCCTCTCTCTCTCGACTCTGCCATGTTGGTTAGAGGAATCCTGGGAGGAGGAGGTGAGAGGGACACATTTGTGAGTAGGGGCCATGTTGGGGTCAGTCTGAGGAGGCCCCCCAGAAAACATGAGCTCTGACCACGGCTCCTGAGTGGAATGGAAAATCCCAGACTACAGCTGCCTTCTCCCCGTCTCCCCTGGCCGGGGGCGGACCATTGCGCCCTGATTCAGGGTCCAAGGCACTCTGACTGGCAGTCCTTGGCCAGTCGTGAGCTGAGAGGACCTCCCCCTGCCATCCTCTCTGCCCCGTGGGGTGACATCCGCGATCCTCTAGCAGAAATCCGTTTTCTGAGGCCCTGATTCCTCACTTCTCCTCAGAATGAAGGGCTGTTCCATTCCTGATGCCTGCTGAGTCCAGAGACTGGGCAGCAGGGAGAGGCTGGTCTGCTCGGGCACGGGTCGCCTATCTTGGCGGCTGGTCCTTCTTGCCCTGTTCAAAGCATCCCTCGGTTTTGCCTCCCTTGGGAAGCTTCCCCTAAAATCACAGAGTCCTTGGCATCGGAGACCATCTTAGAGATTCATTTTATGTGATGCCTCCAATTGAGCACCAAGTCTCTCAGGGGTGGGAGATCCTGGTCGGATTCCAGACAAAACAATTCCTCCTCCCTCTGCCCACCCCACCCCAACTCTGGGAGCCCAGTTTCCTAGGATGAGGCATCATTTGAGTGCCAGGTATGTGTTTGGGTGCTCTGGGCCAGGAGTCAAGATGGATTTCAACTCCAAATGAGTCACAGCGCAAACCTTTTTTGGCACCTTCTCTTGTTTCAGTCTTTGTGAATTCTCTTCCTGACGCGCTCCCTATCTTCCTCACCTCAGGGGATGCGAAGATCAGCCAATGTTCCCTGCCCGTGAAAGGGTTTATTAGGACACATTGTTTGGGGGCCCCTTGTCAGAACACTGGAGCCCCCAGGAGGAGGCTCTCCTCTCCCAAGTCTGAGGGGAACCCAGAGTTCCTATCCACCTCTGGGTGTATGTGATGTGTGTGTGGGGGAGGGATTAGGGCTGATGGGGTGCTGACTTCCTTCGAGGGCCCCAATGGGGAATTAGGGAGAAGTCACTTGAGCTTTACCACCGTCCATGCTGCTGCAGAACTCCACTTTTCCATCTGTGGAATGGGTGTGTTGACAGTAGCTTAGCCAGGATTAGAGAGGCTTCTGTGAAAGCTTGAGGCCCTGGCACAGTTGAGTACCACCCCCTACCTCCCCATTTGGCTCCACTGGAAAAAAAAAAAGCAATCTGAACAAGCAACTGCCCCTCTACTGGACTGTTGGACAGGGCAGAAGCTGGGGATAGATACCCTTCCAGCTCTACCCCCAGACCAGCAGGTTGCAAGGCTCCCAGCGCCAGCAGGGGATATGAGAGCCTCCCCCCAGACCTGCAGCCCCCAGGAGAGGCACCCCGCAGGGTGGGGTGGGGCACTAGAACCCAACTTAAGGGCAACGGCAAAGGGGGTGGGCCCCAGGGGAGGCAGGCCCCCTTTCCTCCCGCTGCCTTGGCTCCGTGGGCGCTCTGGCCCAGGACCGTCGGCTCGCATACCTTCTGCACCGCCACTGCCCGCAGCCCTGGCCACCCTGGCCCCATGTCACCCCAAGCTCTCCAGTCCCTGCGCCACCCCCCCCCCCACATGCTGCGGTCATAGGATCATTTTCCTTTGTCTCCAGAACCTGCAGATCAGCTCGCTCCTCCCCATAGCTCTCCCAGCAGGGGAGCCCAGGAGGAGTAAATAATTGTCGCCCCTCCCAGCCTTGACCAGCCAGGCGGAACGCGGGAGGGTGTCATCCAGCCCTGGATGCCAATTACTTTATCTGTCCCCCTCCCCAGGCCATAACCACCACCACCCACTGCAGCCAGAGTCCCCCCACCCCCTAGGAGAGAAGTAAACAAGTCTGGGAAGGGTGTTGGCTGGTCTCTGGATTTTAGAAGCAGCTTGTGGAGACTTGCCTAGGCCTGGAGATGCACCCCACTCCATCTCTCCAGAGGCAATACCGTAGCTCCATGTTGAGGTTCCACCTGGGCTGTGTGTGTGTGCGCGCACGCAGGCGCACGAGCACCAAGATTCCAAGGAGGTTTGGCCTCTTCCCCAGGGAGAAGTGGCTGAGCTAGAAAGGAGCTAAGAGGTCATCTCCTTGGAAGCCTGAACTTGGGACCCGGAGAAGTAAGGTGACTTGCCCAGGTGACAAAGACAGCAGGACAGAGCCCCGGGTCCGGGTAAAATGTACTTTCCGTAAGTGACCCCTATCGCTAGAGCTCTGTCCAGAGCCCCAAACTTACACTTTGTACACAGCCTTGTCCCACTGGCTCTAGATCAATGGCCAGAACGGGACCTGCCACATTGTTTGGGGTGCCTAGTGCAAAAGGAAAATGCAGAGCCCCTTGTTCAAAATTATGAAGCCTTCCAAGACGGCGACAGAAAAGCATCAAGCCATTAAAGCTTCTAAGTGCAGGGCCCAGTGCACACATCACTGCCCGTGAACCAGGCCCAGCCCTGGACTAGGACCGTGTCAGTCTACTTCCTCTGCAGCTGTGAAGGCCTTGGGGAAAGCCCCCACACACATTCTAGAAGCCTCTCTGCCTAGAGTCAGGGTTCTATAGCCCCTGCTAGGTGCAGTCCGCCCAGCAGCTCCAGCCCTGGGAGGGGAAACTGGGTCAGCAAAACCCTGGACCTGTGCTGACCCCCCCAGAATCAGGGGAAGCTGGCTGCGGACAGGATTGGATCTGGCTTTGACAGGGGTCTGTGGGCACAGGCTGTGGCATCTGGCTTCCTGGGGGCTGGGCTCCTTCAGTGTTTCCACGCGTCTTGTAGAGGGCGTGCGCCATGCTGGTGGGATTCACTGCTGTGCGTACGCAGCATTGCGTGTGCAGACGGTGGCCCTGCTGCGTGGTCCTCACGGTCACGGGCGGCACATGCACCTGCGCACGCGCAGAGCCCGAGAGGGGGCTGCGCAGGCTTACCCCGCCCCCGGCCTGCCCGTGCTGCCCCCACGGGTGCCCTGGCCTCTGGCGGAGGGCACGTTCCTGTCCTCGGGCATTCCACATTGCAGTTCAGGCCCTTGCCAGCCTGTTCCCTGCTTGCTAACTATAAACTATCTGATTTATATTCATTAACCAGTATTAGACAGCGGCGGGCGTAGCCAACGCCAGTGGGGGACATGCCTCCACCGACAGGCAGACTGCACTTCAGTTAATTAAGGGGCTGTAATTGTTGTCCAGGACAAGGGTCCCCAGGGCACAGGCTTTGTAAATAACCACCCTCACTGCCCCTACCTCTCACCCTGCCCCTCCCTCCCTCCTTCCCTCCTTCCCAGGCCTCAGAAGCCAGGTAAAGAGAGCCAGGGCCAGAGATTAGGGGTGAAGCCTGGGATGGGGGCAGAATGCCTTGCCTCCATCCCTGCCCCACAAAGGCCGAAAAAGTCTAGGGGCTCAGGTGGGCTGCGAGGAGTCCTGGGCAGAGCATGGTGAGCATGGGGGCTGGGTCATAGAAACCTGGATTTTACCACCTGGACTGGCTCAGACTGGGAAGGCAGGACACACCTGCACCCACGCCCGGACACTCCTCCAGGCCAGTCGTTTATGCTGTCCACCCCTCATCTGCCTACACACCCACCCTGGGAGCTCAACCCTGGAACCTGAGCACGGGCGGGGCATGCCCTCTGGAATCTGTTGGGCACTGGGGAGCTTCAGGGGGGCCAGCAGAGAGCCAAACAAAAAGGAGGGGTCATGTCACTAGTGCGAACAAATGGAGGGACCTCTTCCAAAATCTAGGGAGGAAGATTTGTCCCCTCTGGGGCTCAGAGCAGTGGGAGAATGTCCAGTCTGATGGGGGAGCGAAGTGCGGTCTGGCAGCTCCCACTCTGATGGGAGAGAGGATCCTTTCACTCAAGAAGTTCCTGGTCTGATGTAGAGGGGGGAGCAGGGGGCGGCCTGGGAAGACAGAAGTCTGATGAGGGAGGTGTTCATAGCATCCAGGGTAAACAGCTATCCTGCTGGTGAGTGGGCACTCCTTGAGAACACAACAGAGCAGGAAAGGCCTCCTGGACGAAGAGGGTCTTCTTGAGCAGGGCTTTGAATTAAGGGATGATCCAACCATGGCAGTAGATGAGCTTTGCCAGAAGTGGATTTCTCAGCACCAAGAGGGCGTCTTCTTGATCCGGACGTTTCCAAGTGCCAGGGCTATGTGCAAGAGCTAAGATGGCAAATAAGAGCAGCGGGTTCCCTGCCCTCCCAGAGAACGAAAGGGTGGGAGACTGTGGGTGCGCTTGTGTGTACGCAGCTCATGCATGTGTATATGCTCGTGCTATTTGTGCATATTTTCTAAATATCTATTTTTTTATTTTTTTTGAGAGAGGGAGAGAGTGTGAGCAGGGAGGGAAGGGCAGAGGGAGAGGAGAGAGAGAGAATCCTGAGCAGACTCCACGCTCAGCTCAGCGCAGAGCCCGACGCAGGGCTCAATCTCACAACGGTGAGATCATGACTTGAGCCGAAACCAAGAGTCGGACACTCAACAAGCTGAGCCACCCAGGCGCCCCTCCCTCTATCTATTGAGTGCTTGCCCCATTTCAAAGGCAGTATGAGGCACAGGAGAAAAGAGCAGGCATGACCATGTTTCTGTCTTCATGGGCCTTGTATGGCCCGTGTCTATATGTGCGTGCACGTGGGCATGCAATACGTGCTCATGTCTGTGAACACGGGGCCCTGAAAGGGAACTTGCTTCAGTGCACTCGGGACTTGAGCCCAGATTCATACTACCTTGGGATTATACTCCCTGGTGACCATTCCCAACCAGCTCTCACAATTATTATCCTCTGATATTTGGAACCTGTGACGACTTTTGCTGGCACCCCACCCCCCACCCCATGCTGTGGGTCCAGAGAACCCACGTGTGTTTTGTTTCAGCCTGAAAAGGTATCACCTGCCCTTAAATCACTGAATAATCACTCTCGGGCAAATTAGAATTGATTTTTATTAACCTCACTTGCTGTTTGGGGTTCTCTATACCCCTCCTCCGCCGCATCCCAGGCCTGAACCTCAGGGATGACCACAGCCTTTTGAAGTGACTTTTGACAAGATGCTCCTGTGACTAGGTATTTCGCTTGGATCTCTCTAGATAGAGTCAAGCACAGAAGAGAAAATAAGTTTCCATGTCCCTCCCCCCCAACCCTGCTCCCCCCATTTCCACCTATCAGCCCTTATCTGAAAGAAAAATTAGGGAGTTATTAGGAGTTTCATTAGAGGTGAGCAGGTTGGGAATGAAATTACATTCCAGCTCTTTCTCGGGCCCTGTAAGTATTAAGTGGTTTGATCAATGGTGTTCACACAATTAATTCTGCCTGATTGCTGAGAGCGGCTATATCGACAGTTGGGTTTCACACCTCGAACTTCGCCTCTTAGCCCAGACGTGCCTTCAGGAAGCTTGGAGAGTGAGGGTGGGGGCCCCTGTCCGTGAAGGCCTTTGTTGAATGCCACGTTCAAGCTCATAGAGATGATTTTTTCTTTAAGCTTAAAGGAAATTTAGGTATTATACCAAAATTAGATTAGTGAATTCTAGACCCGGCAAGATGAGGTACCCCGCCCTCCTCTCCTGCCTCCAGCTGACCCAGTGGACCAGCATCCCTGGAGAACAGGGGGCCACTCTCCACGCTCACCCAGGGCAGACTTCCCTCCTGGAATAGGGCAGCACAGGCTTCTTCCCTAGGCCTCGCCTGCGGGTTCTCCCAGGCTGTCAAGAGAGCCTTCGTTGTATCCTGCTCAAATCTCTGCTGCTTTAACTTAATCCGCTGACTCTTGTTGGGTCTTCAGGGGATATGGAAGGCTGCTGGGTATGGCCCTTCGTGGAACAGCTCTACAGACGACAAAGGTGGTGTTCTTGAAGCTGGAGAATCTCCAAGTGCTGGGACTCTGTCCCTCGGAACCTATGTCCTTCCTGTCCACCCCCCCACCGCACTTCCCCATGGCTTCTAGACACACTGCTCCAGCAGGGATGGGGGGAGGGAGGGTGCCTAACACCAGGGCTCCCGTTTGTGGTGGCTCTTTACACAATTCCAGCGGAAGTTCCGCCTCTTCATAATGTGTCCCATGGGAGAGCCCAAGTTTAGGAAGAGCGTTGGTGACAATGAGGCGCTGGGAAGGGGGTGGAAGGAGAGTTTATAACAGTAGTGGTGGTTACCTTCTTAGAACCTCACTAGGGGGCGTGTGCTGTTTCACCGGCATGTTTTCATAAAATCATCCCAACTGCCCCAGGAAGCAGGTGCCCTTTTATCCCCCTTTAGCAGATGACAAAACTGAGGCTCCTACAAGTTCGGGTCTTTTCCCAGGTCCCACCACAAGTGGTGGAACTTGCAGAGAGGGTGGGGAAAAAAATCACATCTTGCTCACTCAGCTGGGCTCACCCTATTGCCCCAGAGACCACCTCCACCTCCAAGAAATCCTCCTCCAGCAGAAACAGAAACAGAAAGAGGGCCTGCAGCCCCTGGGCACCCCCATGTCTCAGCCCTGCCCGCACTGTTTTTCTCAGCACCAGGAAGGCCTCCGCTTCTTGCTGCCCTGTGTGCCTGCGTATCTTGAGTGTTGCTGTTGGGTCACTTGTCCAATTCTGACAGCAGTGGGCAAATGATAGTTGCTATCCTCCCAGCACAGCAAAGGAACCCCAAGGAAGAAAAAGATGCGGTGCTTCCTGACTAGCAGGAGGTACCGAGTGAGGAGGCCAGCTGGTCAAAGCTTTACGTGAGGGGCTCCTGGGCCAGGGAGTGGCCTTTCATCCGGGCGGGGGGGGGGAAGGGGCTGAAAAAAAAAGGAAAGGAAATGGTTATTAGGCCCTCCTTCTCTAGACCCTCAGCTCAACAACCATAACAACCCACAAGAAAGGATTTAGAATTTAACATTCCATACATTTGTATGATGGAATATTAGGAGGCCACCAATAACACATAAGAACATGGGGACATCAGGATGGGACATCCTAGGACATCAAGGGGGGGAAATCAGGATGCAAACAGTGCAAGGCCAATTTAGAAGTCCGTGCGTAAGACTCTATGTCAGGCCTTGGTGCTGAGCGCTATCCACACCTCGTCTTGCTTCCTCCTCCTCATAAGCCTGTGGGGGGTGATAATATTTTTTTCTTACAAATATGGACATTGAGGCTCAGAGCGGTGAGGTGGCTCAGCCAAGACTGCACAGATAATAACTGGGGAAGTCGGGATCCCATTCCAGACACGGGCTCCAGCCCCTATGTTCTTAAACTAATGATCATGATCATGTGTCTAATGATCATATGTCACTGGCCAATCTTTTCCATTTCACAAGGTGTTTTACTGTTGATGATCTTTATAAAAATATTCACAACTACTCTCTGAAGCACCTATTAATGAGCCCATTTTAGAGATGAAGAAACTGAGGCTTGGAGAAGTTAGAAGACCCGCCCAAAGTCACAGCCCTAATCCACTCTGGCGAAAGAAGGACTCAAACTCAGATCTGTGAAGCAGAGACCTGAAAAGGGGGAGGAGAAGCATTTGCCTTCCTTTGCCTGTCTCTGCTCGAATGTAGAGGGGAAAAAAATCATTTTAAGCAGGTGCCTTGCAGCCTTGCATTTAAGGAAAATGCATGGCATTAAGTTCCTTAAAAAGCTAGGAAAGCTGAACCAAACCATCGTCGGGGCTTGAAATGAGATTTTATGTTTTCCTGGTTCTGGGCACTGAACTCTCGGTGGTGCCACGCTCCGGGCTGGTGAGGACCACTTGTCCCTTAGGGGCACCAGGGACTGGTGGCCGTCCGCCCAGCCTGGGCCAGCCTGGTTCTACCCTGGTGAGTGCCCGTGGCTTACGGGCATGGCCAAGGGCTGGGCTCAGAGAACAGCCACGGGGGTGTTCTAGCTTTTCGCTGCTCCAAGTGTGGTCCACAGACCAGCAGCATCACCTGAGAGTCTGTCAGGAATGCAGGGTCTGACCCTACCTACCCAACCAGAATGTGTATTTTAACCAGAGGCGGTGGTGATGCATCTGCCCACTGCCGTTTGGGAAGCCCTGCTCTAGCTAAAATCAGAACGGAGGACGGATAGCCCAGGTCTCAAGGGCCCCCGTCTTGCCCTGCCCTGGACCCCCAAGTCCTGAGCCGCTCACACAGACTCTAGGATTGCTGAAGCCTGACAGTGGGGGGCCCTGGGTCTTGGGAAGAAGGGAGGGAGGAGGCCCTCCCCTACCTCAACTGCTGAAGGTGCCTCCCGGCCACAGCCAGAGAGGGTGGGGGCGGGGGAGTTAGTCTCAGTCAGCAGATCTTTCTGGAAGGAGAGTCAAGGTGCCCCTAGTTCCCTCCCCTCCCACATGGGGACTGAGTGTAAGAACGCAGTGTTCAGGCACGCCAGGGCAGGTGGCCAAGGCCACTGGGTTCACCTTCCCCAAAGGCACCACTGTTTCCATGGCCGGTCCTGTACTCCCAGAGCTGGCCCCAGAGGGTCAGACCAAGGAGCTGCTGCTCTCCAGAAAAGGGGGGGATCTCGGGCCTCGGGCCTCGGCTCCCCGCTGCTGCTGGCCTGAAGCAGTTCCCCTCCATCTCTGCCTGCCTTTGGACGTTGGCCTCCCAGGCTCCGGCTGAGACACCTGCCCCTCACAGCGTTCTCCAGGCCACCTGGCCCACAGCGCTGGGCCCTCTGCCGGCTCCCCGGGCGCCGGCTCCTTAAAGAGACAGCTGCTCTGCGCTTCTTAGCCAAGTAAGCACCGCAAGTGGTCTCCGAGCCTGGGGAACAGGCTGAGTTCTACCCTTTGCCCCTGCGGACTGGCTGTCATCGTGCCCAGGGGTTCCCAGCCCTGACACACACTTGGATCACATAGGGAGCTGCCCAGCCTGAGCCAGTTAAAGCAGAATTTCTTGGGCTAGGTGAGTGGTCGGGTAGGAGGCATCAGTATTTTTAAAATACTGACTGGTGTGCAGCCAGGGTCAAAAGAACCTCTGAGCCGGTGCATCGGCCTCACTTTACCAGGGAGGTAGTAACAGTAGCCCAACTGCAGCCCAAGAGAAGGGCTCGTTCCAGGTCCACAGCAGAGCCACGACTGGAACATACCAGGCCACGCGGTGCGCTCCGAGCACTAACGGGCCTGCTAACCTTGCAGCTGTGTGACCTCGGGCAAGCTGCCCGACCTCTCTGTCTGCTTCCTCACCTGTAAGAGGGGGATCCTCGTGCCTACATTACAGATTGTGTTGAGGATGCCTGGCCCACGGAGGTGTTCAATCCAATGTTGCCGGCTAAATGGATGAATGGACACTTGGGCCGTTCCTAGGGCGAGGCATGGGGCAGTCCACTTAGTCACCTAAGATCTGCAAACCAATTCAAGAGAATCCTGGTTGTCCAAGGTTCCAGAACCTTTGAAAGTTCTCCTGGGTGGGGTGGAGGCAGGGGACCAGGCCGTGGGAGGTTTTCCTTCGAGGGGCAGGGTTGAAGCCCATGGTGGAGGCCCCAGGATTTCAGGCCAAGGTGTGGGTAACTTGACAGAAGAATAAGTACCTCATCCATCTGCCAGCCACCTCCTGCCCCAGCTCTGTTCCACTGGAGTGGCTCCGCTTCCCTTGTGGGAGGGGCTGGGATGCTCACCTTCTCTTCACCCCTCTCCCCCGCTGGAGCCCAGCCAGGGCACCTATGGGGTCACCCAGATGCTAGCTACTGGCCCCTGGGGTGGGGGAGCTGAGCAAGGGCCCCCTTCCTGTGCAGACCAGGGTGAGGTCTAGCCAGGGAAGAGAGAGGAAGGGCGGGACCTCTCAGGTCTGGTAACAGGGAAGGGGCCTCCTATGGGGTCTGGAGGAGGGAAGGGGGGGAAGGGAGGCCCCTCTCAGCCTCCCCCACCTGCAGGCCCCAGCAGGCACCTTTCTTCTGGCACTCCCAGCCAATTTCCTGGTTCTCAACCCTCTCCCCACGCTCCGCTTCACTGCGCTGCCCCCCTCCCATTAAAGCAGCAGTTCCTGGCCTGTTTCCCTCCTCGCTCCCCATCCCTGCAGCTTGTCACCATAACCCCCAGGGTGGCCAGGCTACAGGTGAGCCAGGGCAGGGCCCACCCTAATCAATTCCTTCATCACTGCTTTGATGAGACAGAATCCTGCGGATGGAGAGGTCAAACGGACTGTATTGGGGCGTGAAGAGGGCAGGGAGTTTCTCCTGGGATCTGAGCTGCCATCCTGGGGCAGGAGGGGGCACTGGCTTGTTTGCCTTCCTTGAGCAGGTACAAAAGAAGCCACAGGAACACAGCCTTGCCTTTGAAGCATGCCTTTGAAACCTGGACTCTTGGGTCTGAGCCAGGCAGGCCCAGCCACTTCCCGTGCCCAGCCCCCCAGAGATGCTGCTGGGCTTCCAACCTTCGAGATCAAAGGGGCCTGGCTTTCTCCCTGCTGTGCAGTTCGAGCCCTGGGTTGGGAGTGCCCATCAGGGTGGGATGCACGGGGTGCCCCACAGGAGTTCAAGCTCAGATTTCAGAGAACTCCAGACCCCAGATGCTCCTAAACACCTATCAGGGTCTCTACACACATGATGAGCCTCCTCTCTTCCTTACAGTTACTGTGTTCCGGGTCCCATCTCACAGAGACTTCTTCGAGAAGTTAAATAAACTTATTCACGGAGCCCAAATCCAGGACTGTCTCCCCACTGGGAACTCCTACACCCTATCCCAAAGATGAAGGTCACATTCAGTTCCCGCTTACCAGCCCCGTTCGTTGTATGCTTCAGCCCCCAGAGCCAATAGCTCACAAAGGGCTGCCTCCTCCCTGTTTCTTTTTTTTTTTTTTAAAGATTTTATTTATTTATTTGAGAGAGAGAATGAGATAGAGAGCATGAGAGGGGGGAGGGTCAGAGAGAGAGGCAGACTCCCTGCTGAGCAGGGAGCCCGATGTGGGACTCGATCCCGGGACTCCAGGATCATGACTTGAGCCGAAGGCAGTCGCTTAACCAACTGAGCCACCCAGGCGCCCCTTCCTCCCTGTTTCAAAGAGTGCCCATTTCAGTGGGCCCTTTGCCGCCTTCTGCCACCTGCACAGGCCGGATAGACAGGCAGCCAGGGCTCCGCCAGGGAACCCAACTTCCCTTCTCCGCCGGGCACATCAGCCCTCACTTTGCCTTTGTGTTGGCTGTATGGCCACCGGGGCTGGAGAGCTGCTGGTGGGGGTGAGCAGGGCTACCCAGTCTCACCACTGAACGCCCCCTTAGAATAATGGGGGGGTAGGAGGGGCGGCGCCTAGGCAGAGACTCAGCTCTCTCTCTGATGGAGAGAGGCAGGTGGAAGGACCCCCCACCCCATTCCATTCCAACTCCCTCTCTCTCTCTCTTTCTCTCTCTCTCTCTCTCTCTCTCTCTCTCACACACACACACACACACACACACACACACTCTCTCTCACCTGGCCCTCTGCTTCCTCCTTCCTCCCATCACCCTCCCTCCAGGCCCCTCATCTCACTCCAGACTACCTGATCAAAGGCAAGAATCTGGAAGCCGTTAATGATCTCCTCCTCCTCCTCCTTCCTCTGTTTCCCCTCCTCACCCTTACCTCTGCTCTTCCTGCCAGGACACAAATATCCATTTCCTGAGGTGGAACCAGACTGGGTCAGAGAGGGAAGGGCCTTCCCCATCAGCTCCCTCATTTTACAGCTGAGCAGGCTGATGCTTAGAGAGAGGGGGACTTTCTTGAGGTCACACAGAGAATTAGTGGCCAAGTTGGGACCAGGGCAATATTTAGACCTTTGGAAGGCTAAATAATGGAGAGATTTGGTTTCTCCCCCAGCACAGTGTTTCAAAATAGAAGCAACATGAAACTGTAAAACATAGAGCTAGTGAAAATTAGCACCTGCCCACTAGAACTTTCTACAGTGATGAAAATGTTCTGTATTTGTGCTGTCCAGCATGGCAGTCAGTGGCCACATGTGACTGTTAAGCATTCGAATTGTGGCTAGTGTGACTGAGGAGATGAACTTTTAATCGAATTTAATTTAAATGGATCTACATTCACATTGAAATAGCTATGTGTGGCTACTGGCTGTTGAATTGGACAACTCAGAGTTTCCACTGCTTTCTAGATTTTTTGCTTGGAAAATTCTGGGTAAGTTCATCAAAGCTCAACTTTCGTATTTGGGTTTTGTTTTAGGAGGACCCTAAACCACTCATTCTGTCTATTGAGTAATCTTGCCCTACCTAGAACACAAATTTGGGTCTGTAAAAGGCAACAAATGGTACAAAGAAAATTCTATGATTCTGTGAGCTGTCAGAAGAGGGATAGATTTCATCCAGTATGGGGGTAGGAGGACCACTTGAGGGAGAGTTTCATGAAGGGGCACTGAGGTAGACCTCGGAGGCCATGGGAGCCACATAAGCAAAGACACAGGAGCAGGAAACACAGGGTATGGGTCAGTATATCAGGATCAATATTCAGTGTCCATGTCCATAGTCAATGTCTAGTGCACAGGTTGTATAGAGGCTTAGCAGGACACAAAGACTTCCCAGTCCTCTGAGCTACGGTCTCTCTCACCTTGTTATAGGCTGTCATTATCCAGTTTTCTGAGGGGGCTATGGTAGACTTGTGTGCCGGAGGAAGGGGTCCCTCTGAAGTGATGGGAAGGGAAAGGAGAAGCAAGGAGGGAAGCCAAGTGGTTGTGGGCTCAGCCCAGGTCTCCCCATCTGCACCCTATCTCTGGCAAAGATACCTGGAGGGCGGGATGGATGCTGAGGCCATTTAGAATCACAGCTGAAAGACTCTTAGCATCCCAAACTCCCCACCTGAGTTCCTGCCTCAGGGTCCTCAGTAACAGTCTTCTATTCCAGAAGAGTGAGAGTGAGAACACATTCCCAACACGGTCAGGTTAAATATGCAAGGACGGGGAACAGAAAATACAAACAACTACAAGTTAGTATGACAAAGAAAAAGAACTTGACAGAAAGATGGGCAAAAGATAGGAACAGGTAATTCACGGAAGAGAAGACCCAGGTAAATAATTGACAAACAGGAAAAATAATCAACTCTTGACATGTTGTACACTTTGCTTATATAATGTAATACATAAATATATCTCAAAGCCTGGGGAAAAAAGTATATTCAACCCCACTAGTGATCAGGACAATGTAATTAATAGTGCAACATCATTTCACATCCATTAGATTGGCAAAAGTTAAAAGTCTGGCAATACTCATATATTGATGTGGGATGTTGAATAATCCAGATGCCTTTGGGGGGACTATACAAGAGTTGGGAGGTTATAAATTGATACTACCTTTGGGCAGCTATTTGGTAATATCTCATAAAATCGATGAGGCTGTGCCCTATTGTGGTAGAGTGTTCTATCATTAGACCCCAGTGAATCCTACCTCCCAATACCCACCCACTCCCACATTGAGCACTCAGCCTGGCCATGTGACTTGCTTTGGCCTATGGGTTATTAGGAGGAGTGAGGCAAGCAGCAGCTTAATAAGCACAATATGGCTTGTCCTATGGAATCCTGAGACCTCCAAGCTGAGGGGAAGCCCACAGGGAGAGGCTAAGTGGAAGAAAACTGAGGAACGTATCTAACAGCGCCACACATATGGCCCCCATTGAACTGTCCCAGATGTTCAAGCTGCCCAGGCTGAGACCCAGACCTTGTAGAAATAGATAAGCTGTCACCACTGTGCCCTACATGAATTCCTAATCCATGGAATTGAGAGCAAATAGAAAGGATGTTGTCTTAAGCCACTAAGTTTTGGGGTGGTTTATGCCACCGCAACAGAAAACAGACTCGTCAGGAGCAATTCCTTTCCTGGTTATGTGCCCCTGAGAAACTCTTGCACACGTGTGCTTGAAGGTATGTACAAGGGTGCTGATTGCAGCCTCTATCAGTAAGTGAAGGCTAAATTGAGGCATAGACCCATCCTTCAGTGAGTGTGGCACAGAGCTACATGTAACAATGAGGATAAAATCAAAACATGCTGAACAAAACCCCATGGTGTGGAAGTTTACACACAGGGTGCAATTTGTATGAAGTTTAGAAGCATGGAAACCCATAGGATACAGTGCTTATGTATTTATAATGTGTCCTTAGAAGTTGCATGGAAAGAATAAGCCCTAAATTCAGTCGGGTGGATTCCTCTGGGAAGGGAGGGAGGAGAATGAGCCTTGGGAGGAGTAGACCAGGGGATTCCCATTGTATCTATAATGTTTCATTTCTTTAAAAAATATAAATCAGGGGCCTCTGGGTGGCTCAGTCAGTTAAGCATCTGCCTGCAGCTCAGGTCATGATCTCAGGGTCCTGGGATCAAGTCCCATGTCAAGCTCCCTGCTCAGCAGGGAGTCTACTTCTCCCTCTCCCTCTGCCCCTCCCCCTGCTCGTGCTCTCTCTCTCTCAAATAAATAAATAATTTTTAAAGATTTTATTTATTTATTTGACAGAGACACAGCGAGAGAGGGAACACAAGCAGGGGGAGTGGGAGAGGAAGAAGCAGGCTTCCCACCGAGCAGGGAGCCCGATGGAGGGCTCGATCCCAGGACCCTGGGATCACGACCTGAGCCAAAGGCAGACGCTTAATGACTAAGCCACCCAGGCGCCCCATAAATAAAATCTTTAAAAAAATTTAAAGCTCTTCAAACATGAGGCCATATTCCAAAACTATACATCCCACAAGGAACTAAGCAACCATGAGTGAGAGTCTGCCAAAACCATGAGCACCAGATTCAGGTCCCTGTAAATTTCATCTCATGGAGTTATCAAACAGAGAACCAAAAATATGTGTACATTTAACATGTTTAAAGAGATATAAGAGGGAATTAAGTATGACTAAAGAAGGTGACACTGGATTGGTGGAGTGTTTGAGGAAAAGATTTTTCCTCAGATAAGACTTGAATGAGGAGAGGGAGCCGGCCATGCAAAGATGATGGAGAAGAGCATCCCAGGCAGAGGAAACAGCAAGTGCAAAGGCCCCAAGCAGGACTGAACTTGGCCTGTTGAGCTACAAAGGACCAGTGTACTTCTGGGGTGCACTTGAGGGAGCGTGATATAGGATCGTGGGGCTGGGCATGCTCTGCGGGCCCTGGGGAGGAGTTTGGCTTCTATTCAGGAGCAGATGGAAGTCTTCAGACTTTAAACAGGAGCTTGATAGGCTCAGATTTGCACTTTTAAAAGATCACTTTGGTCACCATGTAGGGAAATGATGGTGACAGGGTCCATGTTAGAGCCTAAGATTCCAACTCTAATCATCAGCCAAGGAGGGGTCCCAGAGGAGTATATGGGGATTAAGTGTGTGAGAGGAGGTGGGCAGGGTTTGATGGGGACTGTTGAGCCGTGAACTCAGCCAAAGAAGCAGAAAGAGGTTGCTGAGCCTGGATAGCCCAGTCTGACCAAGCCCCATTGCCCAAATTAATGACTTAATCTATTGATTCATTGATTCAGTAAAATGCTATTGAGTGGGCCAGGGACTAGGTCACCCCTGTGGATGGGGAGCTGAGAGGTCGGCCTCTGCCCTGAAGGAGTTTGCAGTGAGTAGACAATGGTCGCCCATGGGGGAAAGTTCTGGGCTAGCAAGACCTCTGGGACACAGAGAAAGGGTGAGAGCCTGTCCTTAGGGAGGGACAGTGTCAGGAGTAGTTTCTTAGAGGAGGTGACATGAAAGGTTCCTTCGCTCTCTCTCCCAGGACCCGCTGCGTCTCCAGCTGAGACTTCTTGCACTTCTTTCTGTAAAAGGCAGAGCGTAGGGTGGTTGTTCCTCTCTCACTGGGAGCCCCCAGTTGGAGGGAGAATGTCCCTGTGGGCCCTGAGGAAGGAAGAGAGGAGACAAAGGCTAATGACACTGGCCGTGAGCCTTAGATCTGGGCCTCCTTCACGTCCATTCCCTTGTTGATGTCAGCAGGGCAGGAATCATTACCCCCATTTCACAGATGAAGAAACTGAGGCTCAGTGAAACCAAGTGCTTTGTCTAAAGGCCTCACAGGTAAAGTGTAGCTGAGACCACCCCAGTACTAGGTGCTCCGTTCCAGGGCTTCTGAGAGGAATGTCCATGTGTGGCCTTCTCCCGGGCCCACTGCCCTCACTCCCAGGCCTGCCTGAGCCCACCTGCCCTCTGTTCACCTACACGGCTCTGGCAGTGAGAGAGACAGCCAAGCTCTGGCCAGGAGCAGGGAAACCCAGGGCAGCCTCTCCAACTTCCCACGCTGGGCATCCCAACTTCTCTACAAGTTCCCTGGGAAGAGTCCCCCAGAATGGGGTGCGGGGAGCAAACTTTATAAAATTCTCCACAACCAGCCAAGCGGAACCTATTTTCCCTCACGATGCAATTAACAGCACCAACATTTACAAAATATGATTACAAGCGCTTTGGTTAAGTAGAGGAAAGTATATTAGATAGCAGCGAGGGGTTGATCTTAATGTGCATTTTTCCGAGAGACTTGCATTTTCTTTGTGCAAATAAAGAGGCCCTAAATTCTCCATAGGCACTAAAATCAATGCAGTGGAACCATGATAACAAACACAGGCCCCACTTTTTGCTACATCCCCCAATTAATTAAGCCTTTCACGGGCATGTAATTAGGAACATTAGCAAGTCATAAAATTGCCGTGAGTCTTTAAATTATGTGCTGGCCCTCAGCAATTTGTTTTTAATTCCTTCTGAAGACAATGGCACTGTGGGGCTCGATAGATCTTCTTAGCGGCCTACTGTGCTCTCTTTTATGGTGGGAGGGCTGCCTGCCCGGGGCGCCCCTCCACACAGACAGGGTGCCCTGAGTTTGGCTCCCAGGGCCCAGCTCTCTCCTTTCTCCTTTTCTTTGGTGTTACTTCCCCCTTATTTCTCCTCCCCCCCCCCACCCCGCTGGTTCTTCCTTCTCTTTGCTACTTTCTTCTCTTCCCCTTTCGATCCTCTTCTTTTTCCTTCTCTCCTTCCTCCTCCTTAACCTTTGCTGCTTTCCTCTCTCTCTTCCCCTCCATCTCCTTTCCCTGATTTCCCCTTCCCCTCCCCCCTTGTCGCTCCTCGGGGCCACAGCACCAGGCTCCTCTGAGCCTTTCCCATGATCCCTCGGGAGCAGCAGCGGGCTGGGCGCCCAGGGCCGTTTCCCCTCCCCTGCCCTCCTGCAGGACCCAGCTCTTGGCTTGGCCATTCCCATCCATGCTGTGAGGGACCTCAGAGGTCACCTCGCCTGACCTGCCACCTCCATGATTTGTGACATCAGCTACACGCCTTGGGAGCCAAACCCCGGAGCAGTCGGGAGGTGTTTGAGGGAATGAGGGGCAGGGGTTATGACCCCACTCCCTCCATTCCTCTGAGGAAAGGGGAAGTGGGAGGCAAAGCAAAGGGCTGTGGGGTTTGCCTGCTGGCCAAGTGCCCCTCAGAGGGTCTGTGTTGGCCTTTCACTCATCTGCCAGGGCCTCCCTGGGGACCCAAGGAGGTTGGAGCACCCTGCTCCCCATCCTTGCACCCCCCAGACACACCCTACTCCCACACTGTGGACTTACAGGAATTAGGTCTTTGGTTTCAGGCTTTCTAAACGTACCTCTTCCCTTATATCTTCCACCCAAGCCTTCCTTTTCTGCCAGCCAGAGCTGATTAACTTACGAATCCAGACCTCCTGGAAGATCTTGACGTGGAGCCTGAAGGGGCAACTCCTCAGGTCTACTGGCACAATCCAACCCTTTTTGCAAGGTTGGCTGCAATTCTGGGTCGAGGAGGACTGACTCCTGGCTGGGACCCCCTTCCCCTTCCTCCACACTGTCAGCACCTCCTCCCCACTCCCCGAGATCACGAGGCTTCTGTGAAATCTCACAATCCCTGAGGTGTTGAACTGGGAGGAGCGCTTCAAAAGAGCGACTGGATGCCACACCAAGGCAGAAGCCAGGAACAGAAAGATCTGCTTGCCCAGCAGCCAACCACTGTGACCATCTCTGGTTCACGGCCACTGTGGGGTCTGGGGCTCCTGCCCTTCTCCATCTCTTTCTCAGCTTCCTTCTCACGGAGAACTAGCTCTTGCTCTCTGTAGTTCCAAAACGCGGTAGACGTTACGCGTGCTCAACAGTATTTTGGGTTTGCGCGCCTGTGGGCACCCAGGAACTCCCTGCCCCACTGAGGTTAGGCGAGGCTGTACGGCTTATTGGGGCCGATGAAATGGGAGCAGAAGCGGTATGGGTCACTTCCAGGTTGAAGTAGCTAAGAGCTGATGTATGGTCCTGCACACCACCTTCCCTGATCCCCACGGAAGCGCGGAAGTTGGTATGTAGGTGCTTTGGTGGAAATGGCCTGGAATGCTCACCCCCGTGTGGTGGCAGCAGCTCTGGAGAGTTCCCCAGACCCAGTGAGGAATTTGCATGAGCAAAAGCTAGATCTTGGTTGTGTTAAGCGACTGGAACCTGGGGATGCTTGTTACTACACCATAGCCTAGCCTGTCCTGACTAATCCACGGAGGAAGAGCCCCTGGCTGGTCCAGCGAATCTTTGTGCCCAGGCCAGGCCATGAATAGAGCCAGTGTGGGATTAGTTGCCTTTGGGTCAACCACATCCCCTGTCCAAATTAGGGAAAACAGTTCTTCAATTATAAGTTTTCCATCCTTAACAGAATAAATGTTTAACTTATTTTGGCCGGCAAGGCCCTTTGTGGGCCGACCCCTGCCTACCTGTCCAATCACATTTCCTGCTGCTCCCAACCCTGTTGCATGTCTCAGACCCAGAGACGCAGGGCTTCTCCTCATGCCTTCGTCATATCAAGCCCTGGCACAAGCCATTGCTTTATACATGCTGTTCCCTTTGCCTAAAATGCTCTTCCACTCACATTTCCTCCCGAGGAGATTCTACTGACTTTGAAAGCGCCAGGCCAAATATTACCAGTTCTTTTAAGTCTTCCCTGGTCGATCCTGATCCGTGCCCCTCACAGCACTCTGCAGGACGTCTGTCATAGACTTATCATGTGAACTTGTACTTACTTGTTTATCTGTCTGTATGCTCCGCCTCCCTAGACTGCAAGGTTCTCCTGACATAGCCAGCACCTCATTCATCATTTGGTCTCCCCTCTCACTCTAACACGTGGCCAAAAACACGTTGCCTGACAACTACAATGAGGCCAGCATTTAAAAAAAAAAAAAAGAAAAAAGATTTATTTGAGAGAGAGCACAAGCAGGGGGAGGGTTAGAGGGAGAAGCAGGCTCCCCACTGATCAGGGAGCTTGACGCGGGACTCGATCCCAGGACCCTGGGATCATGACCCGAGTCAAGGCAGACGCTTCACGGAGGGAGCCACCCAGGCGCCCCTGAAACCAGCATTTTTTGATTGCTCACCACTGCTCTGCCCTGGGCTACACACCACACCTAGCTGAGCTCTCTGAACAATCCTGTGGTTATCTTCATTTTACATTCTACGCCTCCCCTCATGGTCCTGCGCTTCCTCAGTAATACTCGGTTGAATGAATGAATGTTGCTCGCATGAAGTGAGTGAATGAATAAGTGAATTCTGATGCGTACACTGAGAAGAAAGCACACCTCCTCACCAGTCATCTGTACTGCTTTGTAATCTGCCCAGGCAGCTGTGAACTTGTCTGCAAGGAGTCTATGGATGGTCCGTGGTGGGGGAGAGGCCCTGGGGGTGTCCCCAGGGGGAAGGACAGGTTCATCCACCCCAACCAACAAACACAGGCATTCCTGGTCCCTGGAGACTTCCAGCCCCAATAGGGGCCCCCCTGGGGACTCCACACCAAGGCAGAGAGGGTGCCCCCCCCCCCCCGGGCTCCCAGCCTGGGACTCTGCTGGGCCCATTTTGAGGCAGCTGCATTCCCTCAGGGTGGGGAGCTGTGATTGGGAGGCTGGTGAGCAGAGTCTAACCTTGAGTAAGTGTTTTCTTGTTGTCATCTGCAGATCTAACGCAAACCCTGCCGAGAATACGCAGTGGAGACATATATTATACCCAGAGCTTTTTATCTCGCACATGTGACCCTGCCCATCATGAGCTGTACGTTTTATTCTTGCTGGTGGGACAAAAACCACCTCCCACTGCAGCATATATCAAGGGGAAGAATGTTGAACTTTCTTTGCATTAATATAAATAGCTGTTTAGGCCTCATTCCCCAGTCCAGGACCCTCGGTGCACCTGTCCTTCATCTACTCTATTTGGCATCTGGTTCAAGTTTGGTTTATTTAGAGCCCAGGTTGGCGGGCTTTTACATATTAAAGGTGCATTTTAAAAGAGCATTTTCTATTCTAATTTGGGGGAGCCAAGCTCTTTAGGGCTTTCGGGAGCAGTGTCCACCTGATTTACATTTCCCCCACTGGAGCTGAGCCACAGACGCACATTAGAATGTAAATAATAGTGATGGATACATGTATCTTTAAAGATCCATTTTCTCTCCGTTTTTTCTCTTTTTGTGGGGAGGGGGCAGGCCAGGGAGGAATGGAAGTGCTGGGGCTGTGGGGGCAGAGGAAAGCAGGAAGAGGGAGGAAGGATGCGATGGGTTTCTCGGGAAGACTGACTCCGGGGGAGGAGAGGTAGCAGTTCAGAGGGCTGGGGTGACAGGGTTTCCGCAAGATATGGTCAGCAAGCTTGGCAAGGCCAATCCCTTTTCTGTCTGGGGTGAGACTACTCTGTCATGGTTAAGCCAGGGGTCAAATACTGGCTCCAGTGTGACCTTGGAAAATTCACTTTACCTCTCTGAGCCTTAGTGCACTTATCAGGCTGCAGGGATCCTCATAAGCACCCCCATCGAGGGCTGCCAGGGGGAATAGAGGAGATGACACCTGTAAAAACACATGGCTCAGTGCCCAGCACACAGTGGGGGAGCACCTTAATATATGTGAGCTATTGCTGGTTGTTACGATCCTTGGAGATCTTGTCTTCCATCCCAAGCCCCAGGGCCCTGCATATGGTAGACACTTGATTAGTGTGTGTTAGCTGGACTCCATCCACTCAACGTCAAGAAATTTTCCTGGTTCCTGTTCTAGGCTGTCCACACAGGCCACACAACACAAGGAGAAAGATGATGATTGGGGCATGGTTCCTCATCTCTACCCACCCAACACTCCCGCCAAAGTCTCCTGTCTTACCTACTTCTTCGGGTCCCCATCTGAACCATGCTTGCTCAAGAATTTCAGTGCGTTCAGCCCAGGAAGGACCTCCTCTCCCCTCTTCTTCACCTGAATACATCTCCTTCGGAAGCCTTTCCAACTCTCCATGCTGGATAAGGCGCCTTCCTTGGGGGTCCAGAGTGCCCTTCCCTTCCCTCTGCCACATTGCTTACCATCGCCCATGATAACTCTCTTGGGGGTCTGCATCCCCTACTAGAGTGTAAGCCCCAAGGGGAGAAGAATTGTGTCTCTTTGGGCCACCATTATATCCCCAGCCCAGCACACAGTAGGTGCTCAACAAATGTTCGCTAAATAAAATGATGAAGTCGATGCTATCAAGCGATTCACAATCTCAGCAGGGACAGACCCACATACACGTTGTTACATTGCAAAATGAGCTTAGAAGCGGCAGTTGGGTGAGTCAGGAATACCTTCCCAGAGGAGGTGGCAATTGAATGGGTTCTTGAAGAATAAGTAGGGGTTGTTCCAGAGAAAGAGGGAGAGAATTTGAAGGGAGTGGAGATTTTGATGGAAGAGAGACACAGCGTGGTAACAAAAAGAGGTGGAATTCTTTTCTGGATCTTGGACCAAGATGTTCTTAGATGTAGGATGGGATGGGTCCATCTGGGAGGTATTTCCCAAATGTGGGCACTAGGCAGATCTCATTGTGGGGGGCAAGGGGAGGTTGAGGCCAGTGGCCAGTGGGGAGAGGAGGTGCCTGGCCTCAGCCATAGCTGGGAAAGGGAGGCAGAAGAGGAACAGAATGCTCACTCCCTAACCCAAAAGGAGACCTGGCTTGGGTCCCCAGGGCCAGGGAACACACCCAGTTCCCAGATTTTCAGAGGGGCCAGGATAGCAAGGATGAGAGGTGGGGCCCTCCTGGCCCCAGTTTCCCCAGCCAAGAAGCTTTGGTTGATATGATTGCTTCAGAAACCTAGGAGAGAAAGCCCGGGGCCTTAACTCATGAGCCATCATGGGGGAATAGGGACCGTGTCAGAAGTAATGACAATGAAGAGGTAAAAAACAGAAGAGGGGAAGAGAAAGAGAGTTGGTTGCTGGAGATGCTCCCCATCCAGAGAACAGAAAAGTATGGGGAGAGAGTGGGTGGTGAGACAGCAGGGGCAAGGGAGGTGCAGGACAGGGGGCTGGAAGGTTTGTTTCTGGCAAGTGCTGGAAGAGGAGAAGGAGCAGGGAGGGAGGGAGGGAGGACAGGAGGCGGAGGAGATGAAGATGTTCTTTCATCTTCTTCCTGGAGAGAAGGGGCCAGGCTGTGATAGGGAGAATGACGGAAAGTCTCATTGGAGCTGTTGGTTTGAAAGAATTTGTCTTTGGAACAAGCTTTTTATCAGTCAGCTTTAAAGATCAGGATTCCTCGCAGGCAGCTCCATCTTCCTCTCACTCAGTTTCTCTCTGTCTTACCCTCCTTTCCCTGTTCCCTCCGTCTCCCTACGCAGCTCACTCCCCTTTTCTGGGGCCCTGTCTGTCTCTGTCTGTGCATTTTTCAGTTCCTGGGAACCCCTCACCGTCTTTCTCTGCCCTGCTCACCAACTTGCTGACAACAGGCAGCCCCTCTCAGAACCTCAGGAAGGCCGGGGGGTCGGTGAGGGAGGGGAGCAGAGAGAGCAGTGGGCAAGGCTACATCAGCAGAGCATCTGTCCATGCTGTGTGTTTTCTTTGACCAAATCAGGGGAAGTCTCTGAACCTCTGTCTCCTCCTCCATAAATGCCATTTTGAAGACTGAAGAGGTAGGAAGGACAGGTGTGATTGTCCTCAAGGTGGTGAGGACCCTGAGGCTGTTTGGGAAAGGGGATGCTTTTAGCAAAGGAAGACCAGGGAGGGGCATGGCCCAGCATTGCCTTTGATGGGGTGGGCATAAGACTTTTAGCTGCCCCTCCCCAAATATAATTTTAAAACCCAACAACTCAGTGATCAATAGATGTAAGGAAGGCCAGCAGATGTCCGAGTCCCCCATAGTACTTATATGCTTTTCCAATTCTTTCCAAAACTGTGTTTAAGTGGCCCCACTTTGTTGGTGCTCTCGGCGTGCGCTTGGCCTGCCCTAGTGCGTCACCCACAATCCACCGGAACATATCAAACCTAGAGATTGTCAGTGGGCCAAGGGCTTAGCTACAAAACCCCCTTCCAAGCTGTACCTGAGGCAGTGAGGTTGGGGCAAAAGGGGGATGGGCCCCTCCTGAGGAAGACGCACTCTGGGCTAGCCTGCCAGGCCCTGAGCCCCAGGGAGGGAAAGGGGTGGAGACCGCCTGCAGGCCACAGGTCCCCTGCGGCAACATGCACCCCCTGCCACCCCCTCCCCAAGCCAAAGCTGCCTTTCCCATCATGGCTGACCATCCAGGTGTGGCTCTCACCTGTCCTGTGTCCGCAGCAAAGGCAGGTTTGAGGGCCAAAAGGAGAAGGAACTTGGTCCTGACACCCCCCAGCCCCCAGCCACACCACACCAGCAGGCCTCGGAGTGGGTGGATGGCAGGAACTGGCCTGGAAGGAGTGTGTGTGTGTATATATATATATATATTCATGACACTTGTTAAAGATGATAAGGCAGACTTGATTCAGAACCATCACAATGAATATAGGGACCATTGCTATGGGATTTTGCAGGGATTTGGGGCTCAGCTCCAAATACAGCATCAGCAAGTAGGACTTTATAACCAAGGTGGACAGTGGATGGAAAATGACTGAGAAGGAACCTCAGGGGTGAGGGGGGTGGGGTTCTGGCTAAACCAACCTCACAGGATTCTTGCTTGAAGACAGGCCAAGGGGATCAGACATCACCTGGGGTGGGGGGCACCCGATCAGGTATCAGGGGTGGCTCTTGCCGAACAGACTTGGCAGGGTTCTTGCTGAAACGGGATTTTACAATGAAGCACACAGATGGGCCTAAAAGAAGGTGCAGGAACCTGACTAAAGTTTGGTCCAGCAAAGAATCTTTGCCAAAAGGAGGGAGGAATGGGAAACGGTTGAAAGCACGAGCATTGATGGTGTGTTTACAGGATGCAGGTGCTCTCCCCACAATTAGTGAAGGAGTCTTGTCCCCATTTGGCCCAGGGGAAACTGAGGCACTTGCCCCGTGTCACATGGCAGGCGAGTGGCATCCAGGCAGAGCCTCGACAGGAACAGTGGCTGGCTTGTAGGACAAGAAGGAAGCCAAGCCAGAGAAGGTGGAGGACTGGGCCGCCTGCCTTTTCCACTCGCCTCTCCTCGAGTATTAACATTTTCTATTCCCCACCACCTTCATCCAAGATAACCTGGGTCTTATCTGCGCCCTGGCTGATGGCCTGGAGGATGCTCAGCTTCCACCCCGGGTGTTAATGCTAGAAGCTGAACGATTTGTTTTTCTTAGAAGGGCTTGGGCCTGGGGTCTGAGGTGTCTTTGGAGCTACCAGGAGTTTCCTGTTCCTCCTTCCAATTTTGACGCGGGGCCCGAGGGCCCCCAGCCCAGGAGGAGGAGGGATCCCATGGTGGCCTGGGTGTCAGGCCTGGGCTGCAGCTCTAGAAGCTCCCCCAGCGCCCCGCGGGCTGGCTACTCCAAGCCGTCTCTAGAGTACCGGTCTGTACCCCACCCCGCAGTGTTTGGGGGTGACCCTCTGAGGCACCCAGGCCCCCTCCCCATGCCCAGCCCTCTTTTTCCCAGCTGCCTGGGCTGGGAGGGGGCGGCGGTGGGAGGGCAGGGAGCGGGCCAGGCTGCATGTACAGAGAGGCCTCAATTTCACAGGGCTTGCTCCTGAGTGAGTTTCGCATAAAAGGATTAAGGCGAGAGGAAGTGCAGAGGAAATGGGATGTTGGACACCTTGTTAAAGGGGCTGTCAGGGCTCCCAGAGCGTGGGTGCTAACTCTATTCCCTGCCTCCGCGGAGAGCAGGCCAGGCCATTACCTGAGCGATCAAAGATAGGACGGCGTGAGTCAGCACCCGGAGGTCCCAGGCTGGGCTGGACGGGCCAGAGAGGGGAGCCCTGGGTAGCCCCCCCATCCCTGCCCCTCTCCTTCAGGCTTCATTCTGGAGGGCACTCCAAGGGGTCAGGGAGAAGGGGAAATGGAGGCTCAAGTCTTCCCACCTGGGGTGGGGGGCTGGGGGGGGGCACCTGACTTAATGATGTGTGGATTACCATTTCCTCCCTTATCTTAGCACTGAGGGACATTCTTTTTCCTGAGCCCAGGGAATTGGCTCAGTTTGTGAATGAGTCAGATCAGATCAGCACTTTTCCTAAAGAGATAAGGGGGTTATCAGGATGGGGGAAGTACTTTGTGGGGGGAGAAGGGCCCCCTAAGGACCTGAGGTGGGGGGGAGGGACACGCTGTGGGGAGGGTCCCAGTGGCCTGCAGGCCTGGGCAGCTTGCACATCTGTGCAGGGAATCCCTACCTGGACCACCTCCTGCCCACTTCACCCAGGCAATTCCTATTCCTCCTCTAGAGGGTTGACAGCCAGGGTTGAACATTCAGATCACCTGGGAGACTTCAAACACCCGTACCCAGGACCCACTTGGGCTAGATGGAACTGGATTCTCGGGGTGGGGTGGGCAGCTCAGATATGGGCTTGGTTTTCAAAGCCCTCTTGGTGATTCTCAAGTGTGGCCGGGGTGAAGCTCTCTTGCCCTGGAAGCTTTTCCTAAGGTCCCTGGCTGGGGGAGGTACCCCCCCTCTCTGTCTCCTCTGCTCCCTGGGGCGTAGGTCCACGAGTCACCCCTACCCCACGGTGGTTTTCTGTTTACCTATCTGTCTAGACCTCCCGCCCCAGACTGTGAACACCCTGAGTGTAGGGACAAGGGGCACTCGCCATTGTCATCTGGGGCTTAATCCAGCACGAGGTGGGCAGTCAGACTGTAGGAAGCAGGACTTAGTCTCTTTCTATCTCTACTCCCTATCAAGGGGCCGATTAGTTAGTGCTTAACTCTGGTAACTGCGCTTTGAGCACATACCTGTCTGAGATGTGTGGATGTGCGAAGAGGTGGCAGACAATCCCTCATCTTGCCTGTTGCTGGGGGGCTTCGGGACAATGCCTCCTCTCTTCCCCCACCACCACCCGTTGGCTCAAATGTTTTCAGTTGGGCAAAATGAGAGTCCAGATCAGGAGTTGGCAAACTTTTTCTATGAAGGGCCAGAGCATAAATATTTTGAGCTGGGCGGGCCGCACCATCTCAGATGTCATAGTGCGAAAGCCTGGCAGACAAGTGGCTAATTGAGCGGGCAGGGCTGCGCTCGATGACCCTGTAGTTACAGACGCTGGGGTTCCAACTTCCTGTGATTTTCACGTGTCACAGACTTTCTTCTGTTGACTTCTTCAGCCTTCTAAAAGTCATTCTTTGCTAGGGACCGTAGAAAAACGGGGTGGGCCAGCTAGATTTGGCTTAGAAGTTGGCCTTTGCAGATTCCTGATTCAGATGAAATCTGAAGGTTGGTGGTTTCCCAATTGCTAGCTCGACGCTGAACACAGCTCTGCACCCACACGCCCCTGAGGTCCCTGGGGCCCCCGGGGCCACATCAGCCGCGCCCATGATAAGACAGAGGTGTGTGTGTGTGAGGGGACACAGGCGGGAAGCCCCGATCCCTGCGGGGAAGCGGGGGACGGGAGCGTGAGGGCTGTGAATCCCAGAGACACGCTGATAAGTAATGTGGCTTCACTTCAGGTCATTTCCTGAAAGTCAGATCCACTTTGCACGTAAGGACGAGAGCAGGAGCTTCAGAATTCACTCTCGGGGCCTCCAAATTAAAAGCCAAATAGGATGTAGCTTTTGCCTGGGCTGCGTCTTCATCTGTCAAGAGTGGTTATCTTCATGGTCCTCCCCGGGGGCCTGCTACTGTCAGTCACCCCGCCAGGGGCCCGCATTGTTACCTCCTCCGAATGGCACACCCAGCAGGGGCCTGTGTCCACCGCCGGGCCCAGGATCCCACTGTTATTCACGCGGGGAGGGAGGTGAGATTGGGAGCCCCGGTGGGTCTTTCAAGAAAGCTGCTACTTCTGGCCCAAACTCCCAGCCGCGGCCTTGCACTCGGGGCCTGGGCCAGACCCCTGGAGGTTCTCTCCGGAGAAGAGGTTGGGGATTCTGTATCAAGGCCCAGCTCTCTGGGGGAGGGGGTGCGCTGCCCAGAAGCCGCCAGCTCCAGACCCTGGAAGAGGGGTGGCAGGGAGGCAGAAAGCTAGATGGTGACACAGGGAGGACCCCCAGAGCAAGGGTCTCCGAATTACCCTCTCGGTTCCAGTCCTAGCTCAGACCGTTGCTTGCTGTGTTACATTGGGCCAATTGTTCTGCCTCTCTGAGTTTCAGCGTCTGCAACGTGGACAGTCTTACCAGCCATGCCCCTCTCAGCATTTTGCACATTTTAAGGCTAACAAGAAGCCCCAGAGGGCATCATGGATGCCCCAGAGTGCCGTTCCTGTTCGGGGCTGTGAATCAGTGTGTCCTGCAGGAGAGCTGGGAGCGGGGGGTGCTGCAGCAGGACCACCAGATTCACAGGGGTCTGGCTTTCTCCCTGCTCTGCCCCAACGGCTTGCTGCAGGACGAGGCTGGGGCTGTTCCTTTGTCCCCCTCATGACCCAGGACTCTGACAAATTGGCATCATAGAAAAAGACACTTTGTAATTGGAAGGCTTGGCTGTAAGATTCCTCACTCATGTGAGCTCTGGCAAATTCCCTTCTCTGAGCCTCAAGATTCTCATCTGTAAAATGGGGATAACATCTCACTGAGTGGTTGGTGACAAGTCTTGAGGAATGTGAAAGTACTCTGCCAACGTCGTGAGTCACACACGTGATAACACAGGTTTATATATCCCCGCCTCCCTCCAGGCCAACACAGGGCTCTCACCCAGTCCTACGGCCATCATCCCCCAGCCCACCCCAGCCCCAGGCCCTTTGTCAATGCCAGAGTCTACCTAAGACTTGCTAGACTTGATTCACTGGACAATGAAGGCTCTTTTCCCACTGATTCAAGCCATCCCTGGGGGCCCCTCACCAAGCTAGGCCAGGATGCAGCTTCCAGCTCTGTTCTCCCTGCCCAGCGGCCCTGGCCCATCACCTCCACCCACACCCTGTCATCCAAGGCCTTGAACCTGGCTTCCCCATCTTGCTGCCTGATAGCCCCATGCCCCCAAGACTATTGAAGTTGGGTCTGGGAGAGGAAGCAGGCCTCCACCCTACCGTCTCCTAAGCCTCTTGCAAATGGGCACCGTGCCTTCCTGGTTAAAAGAAATTCAATATTGTTCGAAGACTTACAAGAGCAAAACATGCTCCTTAGGAAACTTGAAACACAGGGAGGTACAGAAAAAGAAAGGAAGAAATGCCCTTGGCCTCCTCCCCTTCCCTCCGCCCCCACCTCTTTGATGCCCCAGACCCGGCCGTGCAGGAGCGCGCCCCCCCCCCCCCCCGGCTCAGCTCCACTCCCAGCTCACGAGCAGCGGGGGTCAGCGATGGAGCCTCCAGTCTCTGTACCTCCCAGCACTCTGCCCTGCACACAATGGGTGCTCGGTACATGTCGGCCAACAATTGAGGGCATAATTCCTTGGACTTTGGTATAATCCTGCTGAGAACAGGAGGGATATAGTTGCCTTGCTCTTGGAGGGCCAAGAGGATTTAGATACCACTAGAGGTTCAGAAGTTAAGATGTGGGTGGGATGACTCCATGTCAGCAAAATAACAGTTCTTTTAATGGTGGGATGAAGATGGAGACTCTCAGGCCCTGTTTCTTTTCTGGGGGTAGAAAATGATACGTTGTCTCTTCTGAATGGAATTTTTTTCATTTATCCATGCACTTGGTAGATACTCACTAAATTCCCACCATGTGCCAGCCTCCAGGAGTGGGAAGGGCGGCAAAATGAAGGAACTATTAAAAAGTCAGGACAGCTGACTAGAGGCTGAGTGGCTGGCTCTTTCCCAGAGTGGGAGAACAGTATAGCCAGGACCCTCAAACACCCCGCCCCGCACTCCCCCTCCACGGAAAGGGGGGAAGGGGGGGGGAACAGTGAGTGTGGGCAGGGCCTGAACTCAACCTCCCTAACCCTCCCTAACCTGCTTCCATTCCCCTCGCTGATCTTCTCCAAGTGGAAGCTGGCCTAGCTGCTGGTCGACCGCTGGTCGGCTCCTGAAACCCAGTGATGCTGGTCGGGGAGACAGGGGAAATGCCGGTTTGATCTGAGTTAGCCCCTCTGGGCCTGGAGGTAGGTGAGAAGAAGAGGGAATGTGGTTTAGGTTAAAAGCATATCCCTTTGTGGCTGAGAGTTCATGACTCGAACAGACTGATGGCTGGGCCCCAAACCAGCAGGTAGAGTGACAGGCAGTTCCCAGGATCCAGCAGCCCTTCTGTGCTCTGAGGAAGGCTTTGGGCTGGTGGGGGAAGCTGCTGCTCCCTCCCCAGGCCGGCCTCCAGAGCTCTATGTCTTCTCTCTTCCTCCAGCCTCCTGTCTCATGAGGCTACTAAGTCTGGGGTCTCAGAGAGAGGACCTCGGCCCAGGGACTTCCAGAATGGGAGGGGGTGAATTCTCACTACACTTGCCCACCTAGGCCTTAATGTCTACTGTCCCCGACCTCTGCCAGGGAGCCCCATGCCAGTTCAGTGCCAGCATGAGGCACCATGACTGCAGGGACAATTAAGTAGGTCTGCTCCTGTGGCCCTCAGCAGGGCACAGAAACTGTTCAAGACAGGATGAGCAGCGCGGTGGTGATCGAGTCTGCAGATACTCTGTAGGCTCAGAGATAAGAACAGTTCCCTCTCCCTGGAACTAGAGAGAGGAGGGGTGGTATCAGGCAGGGTCTTGATGGTTGAGTAGGAGTTTGCCAGGCAGAGAAGTGGTGGGAGGGCATTCTTGGCAGAGACAAGCATGAGCAAAACATGCAGGGAGGAAGGGAGCTGGGTTTGAGAAACCATGAGGCCACTGTACAGGAGTGGAGCCAGAATGCCCATGTTTGAATCCAGCTTCACTTTTTGGCTGTGTGCCTTTGGGCAGTTTGCTTAACCTCTCTGTGCCTCCATGTCCTCATCCGCTAACAGGTGCTGATAGTAGTTGTAGTAATCATTAATGCTACTTGCCAAACACTTTTGGCTGTCTCCCCTTCCAGGCACAGGTAGGACTGCATGTTCTGCTGCTCCTGAGGTTAGGTAGGGTCATGTGACTAATCCAGGCCAATGAACTGTGAGCACAGTGTCAATGCCAGGCCTGAATGTTAGTGGGAGAGCCTCCAGAGTGCTCTCTCTCTTTCTTCTAGCACAGTGCAGAGCCCACCAAGATTGTGATGTGACTATCCCCAGGTCTCCCCGGTGGACTAAGTCCTTGACGACGCACACTGGATGCATAGCTTCAACAAGACATGAACCTTGGTTGTTGAAGTTGCTGAGGCTTGGGAGCTGTTTGGTACCACAGCATAGCTTAGCCTGAGCTGACGGGGTTGTGATGGACCCACAAGTTCATATAGGGAAAGCCCTTTACACAGAGTGCTGGTACTTTATACTCGATATATGGTAGCTACTGGAGAAGTGGAGAGGGGTGGTCACAGAGGAGGCTGCAAAGGAAAGCAGAAGGCTGTTCATGAGAGTCTTAACTATCGGGTCCAGAAGCTTGGGATTGTTCCTGAAAGCAGCGGGGGAGCATGAGAGATTTTTTTTTTTAACGTAAGCTCCACACTAGGCGGGACTTGAACTCACGACCCTGAGATCAAGACCTAAGCTGAGATCAAGAGTCGGACGCTTAACTGACTGAGCCACCCAGGCGCCCCTAGAGATTTTTTAAAATAGAAGAATGACATGCTTTGCGGACAGTTCACTCCAGGACCTGGCAAACAGCAGGCATTTAATAAAGACTTCTTGAATGAATGGATGGATGGATGGATGGATGAATGAATGAATGAATGAATGGAGCGTGGAGGAAGAGGAACCAGTGAGGAGGCCGTTTCAGCAACCGAGGTATCCCTGGTGAGGACTGAAGCCCGGCAGGTGCCGGCAGCCGGCTGGGACCTGCCGCAGGCGCTGGGCTCCCACGCCCACCCCCGTGGGCCCACCCCCATGCCCACCCCCAGCCCGACCCGGGCGGGCAGCTTCGTTGGCACTGCTGCCGGTGTGGGGCGCAGGGGCGCCTCATAACTCACTGTGTTTATGATGAAGCGGAGCACTTGTTTGGGAAGACAGCCACTCTGATACCCAACAGCCCCCAGGGCCGTTCCCGATGTTTCTCCTCCACCATCCACTGCTCAATATGCCCGCTCTTCGTCACACACCCTACTCCCCACACACCCCCAGTGGCACCGATCCCCCCAATGCACACACCCCTCCTGCCTCTCCAGCACTGCAGCCACAAGAAATTTATTGCAGCCCCAGACTGCTATGGGCAAATACTAATAAAATGCTGTTTTGCTGCAATTTGTTTAATTGGCCACGGAAGAGACGTCTTGAGCACATGCAGGCTCTGCCCGCACCCGCCTGCCCGCCCGGCTCGCACATGCTCTCTCGTCCCTGGGCCTTGTCTCCCTGGCTGTGACCACTGAGCGTGGGACGGCGGGACGAGGGGAGACAGGAGGGGCTGCAGAAGGAGGCTGCTGGGCTGGAGAGGGCAGGGAGGAGCCCACCTCTGTTTATTCTTACAACACTTTCCTGGGCCCTCCACCGACAAACCTTGGGATCCTTGGGATCAGCCAGACTGCCTGGGTTCAAATCCCACCACTTCCTCTTAGCTGTGTGACCTTAGGCAAGCTACAGAACCTCTCTGTGCCCCCACTTTCCTCATCTGTAAAATGGGGGTGATAATAACAGCATTGTGAGGATTAAATGAGCTAATCCATATGAAACACCCCGGACAATGCCTGGCCTGTAGGAAGCACAAAAGCAATGTTAAGGATTTAGACTGCTCCGGTTCTAGGCCCGGCTCTGCCATTTACCAGCAGTGTGACCTTGGGCAAGTTACTTAACCGCTTGGTAGCTCAGTGTCCCCATCTGTGAAATGGGGACAATAATTGCACCTGCCTTGTAGGGTCGTGTAAAGGATAAATGAGTTAATTGATGTAAAGGGATTAGAACAGAGCCTGGCACGTGATAAAGCTGCACAAGTGTGGACTATTGTTGCTCAACGGACTTGGCAGTGCGGTGAGCTGGTGCTCGGGGTTAGGGCGTTTGGGAAGCTTCTGGACCCCGTGTTCCTTCACTGGCGTGAGTACTGACTCAGGATGCGTCTCCAGAGATGGGAATTCCTGATGGTAAAACGTTCAAGCTCTTTCTCGGTGTTTTGAGGCCACGTGATGTGGCAGGCAGGGTAGTGGAAGACCCTTACGGAGTCTCAGGGGTTGGGAGGTGCACTGACCCTGCTGCAGCTCCCCGGACAGAGCCCCTGGGGCTGGGCTGCTGCTCATGGGGTCCGCCCAGCCTCCCAGCTGCTCCCCCTTTGGCCCCTGGCACCCACCCCCCAGGTGTGGGCACCTTGCCACCCAGCAGATGGCACCAGCAGAGGCTGGGCCATGGGGGGGTTGGGGAGGGTTAGGCCAGGCTACGGGAGCTGGGCACCCAGGTCTTAGGACAGATGGCCTTGTGTCTGTTCCTAGCATGGGATGCCTGGGGCAGGTCGGGGACAGCCCCCTCCGCACAACAGAGCTGGGCTTCACGACTTCCCCATGTGGGGGCCAGAAGAGTCAGGAGTCCCCAGGCGGGTCCCTTCCCTTCTCTGAGTCTGTTCCTCATCTGGAAAAGAGGGGGTTGCCCTAGATGATTTATCTGATAACCCTGGTACAACCATTAGCCTGACTCCTGGAGCACGGTAAGCCCTCAGTGGGTGGGTTCTTGTGGTTATTTCACAACAGAGAAGAGGTTGAAACTGTGGCCTCAGGGGTCAGACAACCTGAGTTCACATCTTGACTCTACCACTTTTCAGCTGTGTGACCTTGGGCAAGGGACTTAACCTCTCTGTGCTTTGTTTTCCATCTGTAAATGGACTAATGATGCATGGGACCTCAGAGGGTGTTGTGAGGATTAAACAAAACAGTATTGGATCCTTACTTTGTGCCCTGTCAAGTAGGTGCTGTGTTTTGTTGTTTGTTTTTTTTTCCATTCTTCAGACAAAGTGAAGCCTCTTGCCCAAAGTCTTGTGACCATGGAAGTAGCAGTCTGACAGCATTCTCAACCGCTGTAGTCCAGTGCTCTCTGCTTAAGCCTGTCTCCCCCTTACCCGGGGCTCCTGGTTGCCGGCTCTTCGTTGCCCAAAACTGCGGTACATACACGCAGTTGTATGTGCAGCGCTCCCACACACATATGTGTTCTCTGTGTTTCTTGGTAACTGGCCCAGCTGGCTCAGGAAGCTTTGGCCAGAGAAAACTTGGCCCTCCCGAAGAAACCTTTCCCCCTGACCTTGAGGTCATAAATGGCAGGGCATGTCCTGGTTACCGGAAGAACAGCAGTTACATAGGGCCTTAAAGTCCCATCCACCTGGGATCGGATTCTGGTGGGCAAATTGCTTCAACCGCTCTGAGCTCCGCTCCCCTTTGCCTGCAGGATGTGGAGAAGGGGGTTTGAGGAGACAGACTCTCCTTATCTATAAAATGGGGCTGATGACCATAGGACCTGCCTCGCAAGGGTGCTGTGAAGGTTAAAACTGAGTTCATCCCTGTGAAGTACAGGCTGGGGCATGGCATGCAGGCCTTCCTTGTCGCTGGGCCTATCCGTTCCTCCTTCCCAGGGGCGGGTTCTGTTACTGTGCGGGACTCTCTGGCAGCCAGGGTGGAGGCCTGCCTCTTCCCAGTGCGTCAGAGGCCGGCAGTGGATGCTTGTTGGTTTGTTGAGCAGACAAGTGGCCTGTGCCGGGCCCCGGCCTGCCCACGTGGAGGCCCTCAGCCCCGCCGGTTCCTGGACGGTGCCCTTGGCTGGGCCAGAGGGAGCCCCCCCACCCTCGCCCTGCCTCAGGGAGGGGTGCTCGCACCGCAGCCTGGGCAGGCACTCTGTGCTTCCCACCCCTCTAGACTTTTCCCACAGCCTCCTCCCTGCAGCCACCCAGCTCAGGCATAATCTCCTCAAGCATATGCCTCCAGTGCCTCGGGTCCTGGCCCCCCATCAGCCTTTCCCACGACTCCCTGGGCCTGCTCAGTGGAGTGCGGACACCCTCTCTGGCCTGTCAGGGCCTTTCCCCAGGAGGTGAGAGCCTTCTGAAGCAGCCTACATCTCGTGGTCGGGAAGAGAATACAGGGACTCCAGAAGGGGGATGGGTGCCACCTCTCAGGGTCCTGAGTGAAGACAGCCGGAGGAGCTGGGGCTCAGGAATTCAAGAAAGAAGGGAGGAGGGGACGCCATCAGTCTGGGCCCAGAACTGAACAAACATGTCCTGTCCCCAGCCGGGAACCTCGGCCTCTTCCAATCTCAGGCATTAAATGGAGTGGGGGAGGAGGAGGGCAGAGTCTAAGGCAGCCAGCTGCGGCGAGCAACAGGTGGATACACACCCCAGGATGCACGGTCCCACGCCCTCTGCCAGGGCCCAGCAGGTGGAGAGGGCCGGGAGGGCCCCAGCCCAGGACACTGCCAGGGGGCCCAGTGGGGCAGCTCATGAGGCTGGGGGCAGGGCATGCTGAGAAGAGGAGGCCTGGTGAGCACTCGGCCAGCCCCACAGCCCCAGGCCACTCCCGGGAGGCCACAGGACTTAGGCAAGGATGCCCTGACCGGTGGGTGACTTTAGGGTTTCTATAGAGGCAGCCCGGATGAGGGGCAGCTTCATCCCCCACTCCCCATCTCCAAGGGTAGAGGCTGCAATGTGGCCGCAGGAGGGGGGTGCTGTGTGTGTGCACAGGACAGGACAGACCCCAGGAATGGGTGGGGGAGATAATCATTAAGAACAAGCCAGGTCAAAATAGCAAAAAACTAGAAACAAGCGAAGAATGAATATATAAATCGTGATGTGGCCATATAGTAGAGTACCACGCATGCTTTAAAAAGGATGTATCAACATGAGTGACTCTCGGTAGATAATATTCAGTTTAAAAAAAAAGGAAGTCACAAAAGAATTCACAAGGCATGATTCCCGTTGTACATAGTTCAAAAATATACGAAATCAAATGATATGTTGTTTAGGATTTGTCCATATGTGACGAAAAGATAAAGAAAATAAGAACAAGATTAAGGAACTTGGTTACCTCTGGAGAGAAGGGGAAATGTGGTGTGGGTAGGAGCTCACACAAGCTTCGGAAGTTCTGGAAATATATTATTCTTGAATCAGATGTGAGTACAGGTTTACTGTATTATTATTATTCACACAGTATATGTATATTCTTTGCATTTTTGTACACATATATTTCATTTTTAAACGAAAAGTTAAGTTTTAAAATGTGTATCAAATATATCACAAACATTAAAAGGCAAAGGACCAAGTTTAAAAAAAAAAAAAAAAGAACAACAGGATGGGCTCCATGACCTCCATTCCCTATCCCAGCGGCTCTCTGCCCAAGTCGCTCTGAGGAGTTAAAGGAATCCAGGAAGAGAGAGGATGTTGTCAAGCACTTGCTTCCTTATATTCACTGAGAACTAGCATCAGAAAACTGGAACACAGGGGCGCCTGGGTGGCACCGTCGGTTAGGCGTCCGACTCTTGGTTTCAGCTCAGGTCATGATCTCAGGGTCGTGAGATCGAGCCCCACTGAGCGTGGAGCCTGCTTGGGATTCTCCCTCTCCCTCTGCTCCTTGCCTCCCCCGCCTCAAATAAATAAATAAATCTTAAAAAAAAAAAAAAAATGGAACCCAGGCCTTGCCTTCATAGAGCTTACAGTATAATGGAAGAGACAGACAGAAGGCAAGTTTCCAGGCCATTCCCAGTCCATGTTGTAATGGCTATGACAGTTGTGGGCAGAAGCTTGCTTGGACAAGCAGTCCCCTAACCTGTAGGGGTAGAGGTCAGGGGAGGCTCCCTGGAGAAAGCAACACCAGACAGACCTGGAGGATGAGGAGGGGCTGGCCACGAAAGGAGCCAGGGCAAGGAGGAATGTTCCTGACAGAAATGGGCACTGGCAAAGGCCAGGGGCATGGCGAGGAGGGGCATCCTGAGGAGCCCAGAATTCAGGGTGGCCAGGCGTGGCTGGGGGTAAGGCAGGGAGTGGTGGGTGGAGCCAGGTCACAGGGGAATTAAGACATTGGAACTTCATGTTGAAGACCTTGGAGGGCCGGGAAAGTTTAAGCAGAAGAGGGACAAGCTCAAGTCTATATTGGAAGAAGACCACTCTGATTGCAACCGGAGAGCAGACTGGAGGCAGGGAGGCCTGTTGGAGGCTGTTACAGTAGTCTAGGAGGGCAGCCCTGGTGCCCCGATCTAAAAAAAAAAAAAAGTGTAAAATGCGATGCAAAATTAACAGGACTTGGCAATGACTGGTCGGTAGGGCGAGGGGGTAGGAAGTGCCGAGGGGGACAGTCAGGTGTCTGCTTGGCCAAGTCCTGGCTGTATTGCCGATCACCAAGTATGGGACAGCAGGGCCTGAGCTGGGTGGACCGATGGGGATGGAGTACACCCTGGGATTACACACCTTTGGTCCTAGAGCGTGTGAGGTGCCAAGTCCCCCTTGCTATGTCGATCCCCAGAGCTTCTTTCCTGCCCCGTGTTCCAAGCATCAGCCCCAAGTCTGAGCATTTGCTCACCAAACATCCTCCGCACGTCAGGAGGGAAGACACAGAAATAGACAGCCACCTGGTTCTGGCCCTCTGGGGCTTTCCGGGCCACGGGCACAACCATGGCAGCAACACAAGGCCGGATCTGTCCGAGTCAGGACTTACTTTGACCAAGGCTGTTTGCGAGGGTGGTAAAGGATTAAGGGCCACACGGTGGTGCCCCTACCAATTGCCTCAGTAGGTCAGGGGAAAGGGAGCACCCTCCTTGTTGGGGCCTTGAGAATGGTAGCCCTCGGAGCCAGGGGACTGGGCTTAAAGTCCCAACTGTGCCCTAACATGGGTGCCCCGTTGGCCAAAGCTCTGTATCTCTCTGGGCCTCAGTTTCCTTGTCTGTAAAATGGCAACGAGAATAAGACTCCAGCTCTCCGTCCCCCGGGGCCAGGGTGGGATCAATGGAGCGAATAGACCCAAACCAACTCTGAGAAGCGTCACTCCTTTGCCAGGGGTTGGGGTCCACTGGGCCCTGGTCATAGGATTTGTTCTAGGGGCTCGTGCTTTTGGAATCAGGCAGACCAGAGCTCAACTTCTGATTCTGCCATTTTCTGGCCAGGCACCTTTAGGCAAGTGACATAACCCGTCCAGGCCTCAGTGTCTGGAAAACGGGATGGACACTCCTGCCCCCAGGGTGACTGAGATCACGGTCTATGCCTGACAGGGGCTCCTGCACTGACGCCCATGGCTGTGGGGGTGGCCCCAAGTCACTGGGTCAAGTTCGCCCCAGCCCCAGATGCCCAAGGGCCCTGGCCATTCTTAACCATAAATCTTCCCAGCCTCGCCAGAGATCCTCCTTGCCCCCCGTCCCTTGCCATCCTGCAGCTGCCCTGTCGGGGAGGGGGCCCCAAGTCCCCAGCCGCTGCAGCCCAGATAACACACACCGGTGGGGATCCTGGCCCGCGGAAGCTTCCCAGATAAACGCCGCCTGCCCCAGATAACCAAGGCCTATCAGCCTGTCATCTTGTTCTCTAAAACCACGTTGCTGGTGATAAAGGGATTGTGTGGGGCTGCATCTGCCCGGCCCAGGTGGGAGCTTCTCGCAAGTTTTTCTGCACGGCCACCCCCCCCCCCCCACTCTTATTAACGACAAATGTTTGGCTCCTTCCGGGACAAACCAGTCCTCTGGCAGTCGATCTCAGCCAGTCCCCCCCCGCTCAGCTTCCCCTCCCTCTGGCTCTTGCATCCCTCTGCGAGAGGGCCATTTGTCCCCTTTGTTGGACTTCCACAGGAAGAGAGGAAGGGGGCCGAGACAGGATGAGGCAGGGGCAGACAGGCAAACTCTGTTTGGGGGTCTGTGTGGTTCTGAAGGTAGGGAGTGGGTGCCCTTGTCAGAGAGACCCCGACACCAACCAGCATTTTGCGAGGGCTCATCGTGTTTTATATGGCTTATTGGACCCAAGGGGAAAGGCCTATTGTCCCCTTTGTTTGCATTTCACAAGTAGGGTAACTGAGCCTCAGAAGGTCACGGACGCAACTGGTACATAAAGCTGGAATCAAAGACCAGGTCTGAAGGCTCCAAACCCTGTGCTCTTGCCCTCTCTAGCCTGTTCCCGAAGCCCATGCCTGTGGCTGGCCATTTCTGGAGCTCGGAGAGGAAACGGGCGGCCGTTCTCCTAGGCACAAGCAGAAAAGTCTGAGCCACAGCTGGAATCTAGCTTTGGGCCAGGGTTGCCTGGGCCTGAAGGAGTCTTTTTGGCCGCCCCCCACCAACATCTTGGGTCTTCACATCTTGGGCCTTGGAGGTCATCCAGAGCAAGGGTCTCACAGAACCGATGGGGAGATGGAAGCAAAGGGGAGAGGTGTGATGTGCCCAGGGTCGTCCAGCTAGCAAGGGCTCAGTTTGATGACTTTGGCATCATGTGGTCCTAACTCACCAGAGGCCCCAAATTCCACCTCGGAATGACTTACAAAGGGCTACAAGGGTCATTCAAGTAGAACTGGGAATGGAATCGATCTGTAGCGAGGGACTATTTCCATTCTCCCATGTTAGATACTCACAGCCAGGTCCAAATACTCACACACAACATAGCCACAGACCCTCAGGAACCTAGAGACTCGGAAGCACGAGACCAGGGCCGCCCAGATGGGCACAGGACTTGCACATACTTCCAAGGACACATCTCCCCAACACTGTGTGGGACCCACTGTCCACCTCCCCCACCCCAGACCCCAGGGGTTCTCACTCCTTGCCCCCATCCCTGCCCACCCCCCACCTCCAAAATCACACCAAGCCAGGGAGCTTCACGCAGGGGCTTAAAAAGGGCACTGAATTTTTCATTCTTAAATGCTGGGATGCTCTTGTCTTCCAGCTTCGCCCAAGCCCCTTGGTGGAGATGGATGGGGGCGCAGAACACAGTTATCAGAAAGATTAAGCCGGGACTTGTCATTTTTTTATATCATGGAGCAGTCAGCCCTACGAGTGATGTCCTCCACTCTGCCAGGATGAGTCCAGAACCTTTAGTGCCAGCAGTAAAAAAGACTATAAAAACACCATCGGAGAAAGGGTAATGATGAAATTTAACTGCTCCCGATCACACACCTGGGGTCTGCTCACCACAGAACCGGGGTGTTCGGCCACATCATCCTTTACTGCTGTGTCCTTGTCTTGGAGTTTAAGGTCCTTCCACTGAACCAGAATGTTGTGTCCACTGCTGAGACCCCGGGGCCCACCTGTCCCACCCTGCCCTGCCTGGCCAGGAGCGCAGAGAGAGGGATGCAAGTGGGGCACACCCCGTCCTGGGAGGCCCTGGGGTCCTTTGGCCTGGGCAGCGAGTCCCTCAGAGCCGGAGACACGGGCCTGTGCGGGAGCTTTAGCCACAGCTGCTGCGGAAAACTCTGGGAGGCTAGGCTATGGCTGGCTCAGATTTTCTTTCCTCCCTTTCTTCCACCCCTCACCCCTCCTCCATCTCACTTTGATGTGCCAGGAACTGTGTCACATATGGAATGGCTCCCGGGGTCTTCCACAGCCCTTAGGACCTGGCACTCTGCCATCCAGCCGCCCCTCCCTCTGGCCCCACAACCCCATGCCATACTGCCCCTTTATCTCTCCTGATGCTCTCTTCTAGTACTGAAATCCTTCAAAATAATTGGCTCTCTCCAGCCTCTGGGTTTTCACAAGTGCTGTTCCCTCTGCCTGGAACACCCCTGGGCTAACTCCTACTCATCAGTACGGCTCAGCCATAACTTCCTCCAGGAAGCCCTCCCTGCCATTCTCCAGGTCCATATTAGGCTTTCTTGCTAAGAGCTCCCTTGGCTCCCTGCATTTCTTCTTCAAGATATGTCTCCTCACGGTGTATGGTCATTGTTTAACTGTAAAGTCTGTGAGGGCCCTTGTGGAGGACATATTCTGGGTCTGGGGATTTAGTGGTGAACAAAACGGACAAAATCCCTGGCCTTCGTGAAGCCCATGTTCCAGGGGAGGGGGGTACAGCAGGACTGTCTATCCTGTTCAAACTTCGTGGACATTCACTAAAGGCAGGGCTGAGTTTAAGCCTCCAAAGGCCCTTCGAGGTAGAAGGTATTCTCCTGATTACAACCAAGAGCCCTCAGGTCCTCCAGTTAGGGGACACAGGACCATGGCTTAAACCCAGGTCTGACAGGCCCCTGAGCTGCGGGATCTCCATCAGCTGCTTCCTCCTGGCTCACCTTGCTCAGGCCTCACCGGCCTCCTGGCTCGTTCTTAGCACACCAGGCGTGCCCTCGCCTCTGAGCCTTCGTACATGCTGTTCCCTCTGCCTGGAATACTCTTCCTGCTGATAACCTTAGGCTCACCCCCTCACCTCCTTCAAGCCTTTGCTCAGATGTCATTTTCGCACTAAAGTCTTTCCTGATACAAGTGAGCATGTGTTTGTACACACACGCACACGCACACTCCTATGCCCTATCCCCCATACGTATCTATATCTCACTTATGGTGTCTGCCCTTACTAGAGTGTTAGTTCCCCGAGGGCAGGGATTTTGCCAGTTCTGTTCATCGTCAGAGCTCCAGTGCCTCTACTGGGTGTTCGGAAAACATTGGCCAAACGGGTGGATGGCTGGATGAACTGGTGGCTACAAGACACGCAGAGCTGAAATCAGGCTGAGTCCCTGCCCTGAAAAGCCGCCAAGTCCAGCCACAGGAGAGGGACTTCATCATCTGAGTGAGAGGCACGCTCTAACAGAGGCACATACGGAGGGAAGCAGCACCCCAACACCTGTCCCCTCCCCACCTCAGGACACAGCCCTCTCGAGAAACTCACTCTTTCTCTGAACGTTCTAGACTGCCGGTCTGTGGGCAGGGAGTGCCACCATCGGCCCCAGGGAGGACGAGCTGGGAGGGGGCTGTGTGGGCTGGACCCTGACACAGTCTCCCACCAGTTCTGGAGCATCTCTGGGGAAGTCAGGGAGAGGAAGGGCAGAGAAAACACAGGATGGGGAGCCCCCCCCCCCGCCCACCTCCCCAGCCTGCTGATGGCAGCAGCTCGTGCAAACAGAGCCTGCAAAGGCCCATTCCCCAGGAGCCAGAAGGCTCATGGCCAGCCCAAGACCTCACCCCCGACCCACCCGCCAAGGGCGCATGAGCAAGTCACCTTCCCTCTCTGAGCCCCAGTGTTTCCTCTCCTATAAAATGAGACGATTTGAACACACAGATCACTCCAAGCCTTTTCAAGTATGAGCATCTCTTCCAAAATGTTTTTATTGAAGCATCGTGTGCATACAAAAAAGGACACACATCATATCCAAGGATTTTTCACAAAGTAAACATGTTCATATGACCAGCACCCCGATCAAGAAATAAAACATTATCAGCTCCCCAGATGTTCCCCTGGGGCTCTTCTCCGTTCTTGTCTGCCCCAAAGGTAAAGATTCTCCTGATTTTTCACACTGTAGGTTAAGCTTTACCTGTTTGTTTGTTTGTTTTTTAACCTCAAGGATCCCTTTTCAACCTCTACAGAATGCTCTTTTGATTTCAAAAGTATCTGTGGTAGCTGGTCTCCAAGATTACCCCCAACGGTGCTGGTTTGCTGGTATTCGCACTCTTGTGTAGTCCCCTCCCACCCTGAATCAGGGTGTTCTTTGTGACCAATACTGTATAGCAGAGGTGACGGTCGGTGTATGGCTTCTGAGGCTACATCATAAAGGGCATTGTGGCTTCTCCCTTGCTCCATTGGATCTACTAGCTCAGAGGAAACTAGCTGCCATGTTGTGAGCCATCTTGCGGAGAGCTCCACGTGAAGAGGAACTGAGGCCTCCCATCCACAGCCAGCACCAAGGTGCCAGCCATTGGAGTGCACCATCTTGGGAACAGATCTTCCAACTCCAGTTAAGCCTTCAGATGGCTGCAGGCCAGGCCAACATATGATCGTAGCCTCAGGAGAGACCTAAGCCAGAACGGCTAGCCAAGCCACTCCTGAATTCCTGACCCATAGAAACTGTGAACGATACTAAAAGTTTGTTATGATTGTAAGCTACTCATCTGGGGGTGGGGGGTGGGTAATTTGTTCACAGCAATAGACAAGTAATGTGGTCGTGAAGCAAATATCCAATGAGCCAAACCTCCTAGGCTTTCAGTAACCCTTTACAGGAATCCTTTTAAAAATCATCTCAATGCTATCTACTCCCACTTGGAAAAAGGGCCTTTGTTGTGGTGCATGAGAAAGATTTGCTTTAGGCTAAGGACTGCCATGACTTCAAGGTCCTGCCATGGTCTGAGGACCGCAGGACTGGGCCAGGGTGGGGTTCGGGAACCCATCTCCCAGTCCTCGCTCCCTCCATGTTGTGGGATGACCAAACGTGATAGTGAGGAACCCAAGCTTGGGGGTCAAGCAGGCCTGGGTTCATTCAAATCCTGGGGCCCTTCCAAAATCCTGTGTGACCTCAAATGAGTAGCTGTACCTCTCTGATCCCAGTATCCCCCATCAGAAAACTCAGAGATCAGGTGCCTTGCTCGCAGGGTGTTGCGTAAGCGGAACCACGCATGCCTCGTCACCACCACACTGGACGCTCTCAAGAGGCACAGCCCATGGTCAAACACACAGCCCGGCCGGCCCGCCCGGGGCTATCTGGGACGGAGGCTGCCCTCCCCCCGAGGCTGACGTGTGGCCCCATGGGGCTGCCCCTTGTCCTGCTGAGCACACTCCTGGCACATCCGAGCCCCGACGGCGAGACCGAAGGGCCAGGTGAGCATATGGCCTCATGACAGAACGTGGCAGGAGACGGGTCTGCTTCCTCTCCCTCGTTAGTGTCGCCCCGGGGCCTGCGCCCTCCTTAGCAGAGGCCCGGGTAACGAAGGCCACAGCCTATTAATTGCGGTGACAGTGATAAAGGAAGGAGGGAGGCTGCTATTTGTCTTGCCCGGAACCTCTCGCATCATTCCAAGATGAATGAAAACTCATTTTCTGCTTTGATTCGGTCTAATTTCTCCGGGCCCCCTGGGCCTTGTTGGGGGGGTGGGGGGAGGGACTCACAGCCCCTGCTGAGAAGGATTTGAGGAGAGGAGGAGGAGGGGTCAGAGGTCACGAGGGAGGCCGACAGGCTCCGCTAGGGAACCAAGAGCTTGTTGGGGGACAGTGGTTGGAGCATTCGTTCATTAAGCATGGGCTAGCTGATTGGCTTGGCTAATCCTGGGGAGGAGGAAATCTGCTTTGCCCATTGCATGGGTGAGGCAGCTGGTGGCGGAGAGAATGTGGCTTGCACGAGGTCACACAGCTGGGAGGGCCACAGGGGGGCTTCGGCAGGGAGGGTCTGTCCAGAGCCATCCAGCTCCGTTCGCTCATTCACGCTTTGCCTCCCACCTGGATGAATGACTTCATCAGCATAGAAGCCCCTTGGAGGGGAAATGGCCCTCCCGGTGAAGGAGTTTGCACCCCACCCACCCATTTCCCCCCAGGGATCAAGGAGAGGGAAGGGAGGGAAAGGGAAGGAGGGTGGACCTTTTTCTCCATCAAGGAGCAAAGACTGGCTAAGAGCCTTGTTGGAATAGCCATTTTCTCTTTTGGAAGACGGAGCCTCCCTGGGACCCCAGGCTGGCTGGAGGGTGGTGATGAGCATGTGTGGGAAGGTGCTTCACCCCTAGTACTTGCTCTGTGTTTGTGGGAAGGCAGAGGGAGTCAGGGGCCCCCAGCAGTCTGAGCTGTGTTATCCCAGTCTGGTTAACCAGGAGTCTGGGGTTCACCTGTCTGGGAGTCTCTGCACCTGCCCTGCCTGGTCACTTCCTGGATCACCAGGGTCCCCTGTTATGATCCAGAGGTTCTGGGAGGCCCAGAGTCTGAGGGGCCCGAGCCCCATGACCTGTCTGCTAAGGTGGCCTCGCAGCCCCAGAGAGCTGCATGGGCTTTGAAGGCGGTGGGATGTGCCCTCTGGTCTGGTTCACAGTAGAAACTCAGCAAAGTGGGTTGAGTGCACTTCATACAATATCCTCCCAGGGCTTTGAGGCAGAAGGTGGAAGGGTTGCAACTGGGTGGGAGTTTTAGGCGGTGTGATACATGAGTAAGAAAGTAGGCTCTGCAGTCAAGAGGTCTGGTGTGGATGCCGGCTCTGCTACAGACTGCTCTGTGACCTTGGGCGAGTTGCTTTGCCTCTCTGGGCCTCATTTCCCTTATCTATATAATCTATAGTGATGGTATGTTCCTCCTATGATTATCAGTTAGCTTATGTAAAGTAGCGTTGGGTACAGGTCAGAGTCTGGGTCATACTCCGAGGGGCAGTGGCCGGAAAAGGCAGGTCTGGGGTCAGGATGTGAGAAGTGAGGCAGCTGACACCACCCATGCCCCAGGAAGCCCTCCCACCCGCCCCAGGTCTGAAATGCAAGTGGCCTTCCCTTCCCCACCGCTCCAGCTCCAGTTAGAACTGAGAGTGAGGAGTCCAGGGAAGATGCCTTCCTGCCTGGGCAGAATGCCTGTATCCTGGCTTTGTCTTGAAGGGTCTGCAGGCGGAGCCCTCAGACCAGGGTCCCTTTCCAGCAGCCTGGGAAAGAGGAAGCGAGGCCCAGTTTGGAACCACCTGGACTGGCATTCAAGGCCTTCACAGCTTGGTCCCACTTTCTCTCTCTGCTCCTCTCTTCCCACCTCCTTCCCCGTCTTAGCTATGCCTCCCACTGCCCAGTGAGGTGTGTGCTGTTGATCGCCTCTTCCTGCAGACAGAAGGACAGAGACTCAGAGAGGCTCATAGCAGGTGGCAGAGCTGGGATGCTCAACCGTGTCTTGTTCACTCCAGAGCCCAGCTCTTAACCATTACCCTGCAAAATATATAGGAGAAATGAAGTCAGAGAGTCAGGAACTGTAATGAAGGTATAAAAGGGGCTTCTACAGAAGGTCATTCATTCACTGATATTTACCAAGCACCTACTAGGTGCTAGGCATTCAGAGATAGGAATGATGATGAGAGTAACACCAGTGATAATAGCAATGTTAATGACAGTAGTAAAGTGAAAGTCATTGCTAACATTTCCTGAGCTCCTACTATGTACTTGGCATGGAGCTGGGTGTTTTGTATGCGGAGCTCTAGTCCTTATAGTAGTAGAGGTCACACCGATTTCATGCACCTGAGCGAGAATTTGAACGCTGGCCTGAATTTGAATAACCATAACGATGGTGGTGATAGCTGTCTAGCGTGTGCTCGGTACTTTCTATGTACCAAATGGTTTGTTAAGCACTCCAAATAACATCAGCTTGAGGACAAGTGACAAGCTGTAGGCTCATTAAGCTGATTCATTCACCTGCTTCCAGGCTTACTGAGAGCAGAAGGCCTGTGGCTTCAGCCTTTTCCTGGATCACCATGGGCTGCCTGCAGGGTCAGGTGGGCCTGGGTTCAAATCCTGGTCCCACCTCTACTGTGGGACCTGGGCATGTTGCCATGTCCATGTATGTAGAAGGGGAAAATACTACCCAAACCACAGGATTGTTGTGAACATCTGGAATATACCTTGTTGGGTGGGATCTTTTTTTTCTTCCACCAAATTGCGGGTGAGGACATAGCAGAGACGCTTGGGGTTTCAGGTCAAGGGAGACTCTAAGACTTAGAGAAGCAGGAAAGGGGGAGGGGAGGGAAGAGAAGAGAGAGAAACCAGTAAGGATAGGAAAATGAGGTAAGATGTGGGGGGAACCCCAGAACCAAAAGATTGAGACACTAAAGGACACCACAGATACAAAAACGGAGACAAAACCCAGAAAGAACGAGAAAGAAGGAAAATCATCAGAAGCTGGAAAGATGCCGCCACAGAGAAAGTGGGTCGGAAGGGAAGGGTCCCTCAAGCAGCTGGGCGAGGACAGAGACAAAGCTTACCCCCCACCGCGGCCCCCAGCTGAGCCAGGCTTTCAGCCCAGCTCTGCTGCTGAGAACGAAAAGCCTCTTCTCCCACATTCGAATGAATTTGATATTCAATCAATGAAGATTAACTCGCCCAAGGTAAGGGGGTTTTTACATCCTTAAGGAAGTCAAATACGATTATGCAGATGAGAAAATTATCCTGAGATGAAGAGCGGCTCATATATGATAATTCTGTGCAAGGGGGACCCCCATGCTGATTAGCATATCTTCAAGACCAGACTGAGTTGGAAGAGGCGAGGACCCAGCAATGGGCACTTGGGGGGGACGGGTTGACCAGGAGTCCCACCAGGAGGAGTTGGGCTGAGATGTCTGCTCCCTGATGGCCTTTTCTGGAAAAGAGGTTTTGTCGGTGAAGCGCCGGTCAGTGAAGACCTTAATGGGAGCCTTGATCCTGCTGTGTCCATTGCAACTCCCTGGACCTCGGCTGGTTCTTCTCTCAAACAAGAGAGTGCCCCTGAGCAGGGCTTCTCAAACTTCATGGTGAGTACTGATCACCTGGTGATCCACCTAAGATGCTGATTCTGAATCAGTGGGTCTGGGGTGAGCTACTGCCCTCCTGACAAGCTCCCAGGTGACACTGATCCTGCTGGTCCACAGGCCACTCTTTAGAGGGCCCAGCGCAGTGGTTCTAGTGATGATTCTAACATGTAGACAGAGTTGAGAATCTCTGGCCTGAATGATGCCTGGGGTCTTGAGAAGTCTGTGGAGCCATTCCAAGTCCTCAGGACTCCCAGAAGCCACAGACCTGGGCAGGGGTCAGGGTGGGGACCGTGGAAGAGGTGAGGAGGGACAGAAGATGGCATGAGTAACCCAAAGTGGGAATGGGCCCAGGACACTGCCCTGGGACTGCTGAGGGGCCTTGATGGTAACTGCTGAGAACAGCTCTTCCTAGATCTAAGCCCTGTATACAGATTCTCCCTGGGCCTTAGGTGGAGAGATATTATCCTTTCCACCTGCCAGTTAGGAAGTTAGGTTCAGAGAGGCAAAATGATTTTCCCAAAGTTGAGTCAAGATTCAAACCCAGCTTGGGCTAAGCCCCAAAGCCCAGGCTCTCCACCTAGCCATTGCCCCCCAGCCCCTGAGTGACCTCATCCAAGAAAGTTAATGGCTGGACCCTGGGCCCTAATGCCTGCTCAAGGCTGGGAGTCCTTCCTTGCCGACCTCACCTGGTGGAGGGGCTTGAGCAAGGGCTTGGGAACCAGGCCACCTGGGTTCAGATCCTGTTTCATGAACTCTGTGACTTTGGGCAAGTCCTGTTCCTTCTCTTGGGCCAAGTAGGGAGGATAAGCTTCCGGGGTTGCCAAGAGAAGGAGATGAGGTCAGGTGGCATGCATCTGGCCTGGAGTTCAGACAGGGGAAGTTTTCCCCTTGTGAGGGGCTGGAAGCTGGCTGAGCCAAGGCTCAAAGATTCTAGAACTTGTGACTCTTTACTTCCACCTTCAGGAGCCCAGAGCCTTGGCCACAGGCTCCTCTCCCCACTCTGTCGACGTGACTCCAATGCCAACATTAACCTGGTGCTTCCCAAATAATGTATCAGGGCCCGACCCAGGCTTGTCTGGGCCGAGTCCAGGCTTCTAACCACAACACAGATGGCTGGGACTGGACCCTCTGCCCCAGGGCCCCACCAGGGCAGATCTCCTCTGCCCTTCCCAAGGAGACCGGGGGTGTGGCCCCTGGTACCCCTCCCATAGCAGGTGCCCCATCACCTGTTGGTGAGCACAGGGCGTGGCCCCTGGTACCCCTCCCATAGCAGGTGCCCCATCACCTGTTGGTGAGCACAGGCGGGGCCCTTGAGTTTCCCTCTGGAAAGGGAGGCAGTGGACCTGAGTCATCTCCAGGGAAACTTCCAGCACCAGGCAGCCTTCTTTTGCTCCCGCAGGAATTTGCCTCGGATTGCACCCTACATGGGGGGCCAGATGGGGCTGAAATTCAGTCCCTGATCTACTCACCAACCAGAAGTGGAGGGGTGCCCCAGTCCTTACCCCATGTTTCTATCTCCATCTTGCTCCCCAGGATCTCTCCCGGCCAGCCAAGGCAAGCAAGGATGGGTGTGGGGAGAGGCAGCGAGAGAAAGGGAAGGGAAGGTGTCTGCAGTGGTGGAAGCCAGAAGCCGCCTGCTGTGTTCATGGTCATGAGCCTCTGTGAATTTGCTTCTCCGTTTATGTGTCTGTCAGTCTGTATGGTCCTCCTCCTGTCTCCCGTCCATGCTGTCGGGTACTTGTCTGGCCCCCGTGTATGTGTGTCTGTGTATCACTGTGACTTGTGTGTGTTGTAGATGTCTGTGTGTCTGTTGCTCTGTGTGTGCCTACCTGTCTCTGATGTCTGAGTCTGGGTATGTGTGTGAGTCAGGGGTGCTCTGGGTACATGTACGTCTGAAGGGGAGTGCATAGTGTAGGGATGTGTGTGTGTGTATTTGGATGAGTGTGTGTCATTATGTATGGTGTAAGTGTGTGTGTCTGCATGGGTGCACATCCGTGTGGGATGAAGATCTGCATGTGGGTCCACGTGGGTGTGTACTGGTGTGGAGGAAGATTATCTGACGGGGGTGAATCAGCATGTGTGTATGTGTGTCTGTGTATGCGTCTGTTTGGGTGTGTATCAGGGTGTATGGGTGTAAGTGTGTGGGTGCATATCAGTGTGCATGGTTCTAAGTATCTGTGTGTGTCTGGGTGGAATTATCAGCTTGGAGGATGTGTGTGTGCATATCGCCAAGTGTGTCTGCTTAGCAGTTTAGGTGGAGTAGGGTGTGAGAGTGTTTGTGTGTGTACGTGTTTGGGTGGGCTGAGGCAGTGTATATCCTATGTGAGACTGGGTGAGTGTATAGCAGTGTGTGGGATACGTGTATTTGTGTGTGTCTGTGTACATGTATCAGTATTTGGGGTGTGTATGTATCTCTGTGTTTTTCAGTGTGCGTGGAGTGTGTATATCCGTGCATGAGTCACCGTGAGAGTGTCTGCTTATGGGCATCTGGAATGCAGGGGGTGTGTATCTTTGTGTCGGAGTGGGCTGTGTCCGTGTGTGTGAGCGTGAGTGTGTGTGTGTGCGTCGCTGAGCGTCCGTGGGCATGTCTGTCTGTCTGTGCGTCTGTGTGGGTCTGCACCTCTCCAGCATGGCTGGGCCCAGGCCCTGTAAATCCATCAACTCCACATGATTTTGTCAATTCTGACAGCTAACTTCAACATGACGACAAATCTGGCCCCAGAGGATATTAAGCAAAGACACATGAGCCTATAATTTTCTGCTTCCACGTGTGAGATGCTATAATAATCAAAAGAAAATGAGTTTCTAACTACCCCAGCTCTTTGTGCTGTTGCCTTCATGCGGGCTGCACTAATTGAATCACCCAGCACCACTGTATCAATGGTAACTTGGGTATTGGGGGGTAATCAGGCGTGTGGGGGGGACCAGCTTGGAGAGGTGCGGGGCTTTTGTGAAGGTCCCATCTGCCTCATGCACCAAAGCTGCCCGCCGCCCGCCGCCCGCCTGCATTTGGCTGGACAAGCGAGTGAGCGAAGGGCAGCCCCTCGCCCAGGGGAGGGCCCGGGGGCGGGGGGAGAGGCCAGGGGGAGGGGGCACCTGTACCCAGATGCTGTGGCTCAGGCCCCTTGGTCCCAGGAGGAGAACTGTGCCAAAATAATAAAAGATCCAGACTTTGGAAGTGGGCCTACCTGGGTTCAATCCCAGCTGAAGGCCCTTATGTCATTTGACCTCTAGGGCTTGGTTTCCTCATGTGGAAAATGGGACAACCCCGTCGACCTCACAGGGGCATTGCAAGAAGTGAGAACACCAGATTAAGCGCTTGCGGTTGCCTCAGAGAGAGGAGGCCCTTGGAAGTGGCCATTACCAAATGTTTACAGTGCTTTACCATGCCTTGGCTGGCTGTCCCGTCACAGCGTACATTCTGTACCTGAAGAAACAGGCTCAGAGAAGTTAAGCAACTTGGCCAGCTGTGACACAGCTCTCTCCAAATACAGTTGTGTGTGGTGATATGAAGCAGGATGTGTGCGTGCATGTGGTGTGGTGTGTGTGTGTGTGTTTCCAAAGAGGGAAGACGACAGTTTCTGGTGGCTTCTGGAGGTCCTCCCTCCAACAGTCCAGTGACTCAATAAAAATAAGGGTTGTTCACCCTCGTGTAGCACTTACCAAGGGCATTTACAGTGTATGAGCTCATGTAACCCTCATGCTGAGTTTATGAGGTACAAATGCAATTATCTGTTCCATGGATGAGATGAAAGCACAGAGAGGCTGAGTGACTTACCCAAGGTCACGTGGCTGGCAGGTGGTGAAAGTGGACTTCAAGCCTAGGAAGTCTGTCTCCACAGTCTTCATTTTTTGTCCACCACCAGTTCTTCAAAGATCTAGCTGTACCCCCACACCCTCTTTTGCCCCTCAGAGTCTTCTATACGGCATCCCTCATTTGTCTCCAAGAAACATCTTCTCTTCCCACCCAAGGGGACCATTCCTCTTGAAGTGAGCCTCTAGAGAGGAATGGAAATTCCCCCATCCTCAACGCCCCTGTGTACCCACAGTCAAGGTGGGGGGTCACTCCATGTTGCTGTTTGTGCCTCGCTTCCAATTAAACAGCAAATTTCTACCAAGCAGTGGCTATGTTCACTGGGCAGGTAACTGGGGGCTCTAAAGAGGAACTTATGATAACTCCATATATGTGTACAGCACTTCATTAGTGTTCACAAAGCTTAGAGCAGTAGAAAGAGCATAGGCTTTGGAGCCAGACAGATCTGAGTTCTGATTCTGGCACTGTCACTGACTAGCGACAGGTCCTTGGGCTTGTTACTGAACATCTGTGACTCGATCTTCTCAACTAAAGAACTGAACAATTTTCATCCCTAAGATCGGGAACGAGGCAAGGATTTCTGCTCTTACCACTCCTATTCCACACTGTACCGGAGATCCTGGCCAGTGCAATAAGACAAGCAGAAGAAATAAAAGACCTTTAAATTGGAAAGGAAAAAGAAAAACCATCTTTATTCACAGACATGATCATCTTCACAGAAAACCCAAAGAATCAACCCTCCCCCACAAAAAAAGCTACTAGAACTAATAGGTTTAGTAAAGTTGATGGATACAAGGTCAACTTAAAAAAATAAACTGTATTTCCACATGCTAACAATAAACAATTGGAAATTGAAATTAAAATGGGGATGTCAGGAGTGCCTGGGTGGCTCAGTCGGTTAAGCATCTGTCTTCGGCTCAGGTCACGACTCCAGGGTCCTGGGATTGAGCCCCACATCCGGCTCCCTGCCCCCCCCCGCCCCCGGTTCATGATCTGTCTCTCTTTCTCGCTCACTCTCTCTCTCAAATAAATAAATAAAATCTTTTTAAAAATGGGGACGTCAGGGGCACCTGGGTGGCTCAGTCGGTTAAGCGTCTGCCTTCGGCTCAGGTCATGATCCCAGGGTCCTGGGATCGAGCCCCGCATCGGGCTCCCTGCTCCGCGGGAAGCCTGCTTCTCCCTCTCCCACTCCCCCTACTTGTGTTCCCTCTCTCGCTGTGTCTCTCTCTGTCAAATAAATAAATAAAAAATAAAAAAATAAAAAAATAAATAAAAAAATAAAAATGGGGACGTCAATCCCACCTCATAAGATTGCTGAAAGGAATAAAATGAGGCAATGGTTATCTAGGAGTATCTAGCTCACCTATTTCCTGATAGCTTTCTTGAGAGGTGGAGAAAGAAAAAGACTGGTAGAGAATCACACCAATACCCACCCCCTCTTGTCTGTGCCACAACCATTGAGAGGGAGTATTTCTGAGATGTCCTTAGTAGTTGGGCCAGTTACAAACCTGAGGGGTATTTATGTACAAATTTGGGGAGCAGGGGCTGGGGAGGTGGTTCACCAAAATCTGGGGGCTCCCTAGGAGACATGTTATGAACACATATCATTGTCCCATGGGCTGCCCAGAGGAAGGACTGAGAGCCACAGCCTGTGTGTACTCTCCCTCCCTCCCTCCGCCTATCCCTCTCAATTTTCTATCATTCCATACTTGTGCTAAGCCTGGCCCAGAGATTGTACAATGCAATCTAAATAAATCAGCCCAGGTCACATCCAAAAGAAACCCTAAGAGCACTGATTTGCTAGGAAGGCTTTACTGAACTTTCTTGGACAAACAGCAAAGTGGGGAAGGAAATTACGTGGCACAACAGACAGCAAAACTCTCTCAAAATCGGGGCACCGGGCTGCCTCAGTCAGTGGAGCATGCAGCTCTTGATCTCGGGGTTGTGAGTTCGAGCCCCACGTTGGGTGTAGAGATTACTTAAAATCTTCAAAAAAAAAAAAAAAAGCTCTCTTACAATCATCTTTAGTTCTGTCTTTCCCCAAAGTCTAATAGGTCACTATATTCTCACACCCCTTTTCCCTTTCTCCTTTGTCTCTCCTAAAACTCTAGCTCTACTTCCTTTTGCCACCTCCACTTGCCAACTGGATCAATTCTATTCTTTTTTTTAAAAGATTTTATTTATTTATTTGAGAGAGAGAGTGAGCGAGAGAGCATGAGTCGGGGGAGGGGCAGGGGAAGGGGGAAAAGCAGACTCTGCCAGCAGGGAGCCGGATGCAAGGCTCAATGCGGAGTTTGATGCAGGGCTCCATCCCTGGACTCTGGAATCACGACCTGAGCCGAAGGCAGATGCTTAACCGACTGAGCCACCCAGGTGCCCCTGGATCAATTCTATTCTGATCCCGCTTTTGCCACTGAAGACTTTATGCTCTTTTTGGGTGGGAAGCTTCTTCACCTCCATATCTGTCCCTATCATCCAGATCAGCTCAAGGATGAGTGGGAATTCATTCAGTGGGCGGATGGAGAGAAAGGGGAAAGGAACGGGCAGTTATGTTTCATCTGGCACTTTATCTTCTTTCTTACCCGCCCACCCCCACTAGTCTTGTGAGGTGGGTGTACGTGAATATTCCCATTTTACTGATTTGGAGATAGAGGTCCATGAAGAAACTGATCTTGTCAAGGTCACCCAGAGAGTAATCGGCATAGGTAGGATTGGACTCTGGTCTGCATGGCTTCAGAACCTTTCTGGTGGGCAGGTGGAGGGCGAGCAGAAGTTCAAATATACCCTGTGGGGGGGGAGGTAAGGGTGGAGACTGGCCACTGAGGCGTAGTAAACACGTGCAGATCAGCAGGTCCACCATTTGTGGAAAGGGCAAGAAAGACTATATGTGTTTGCTTATTTCTGCTGAACAGATACCCAAGAACACCCAAGCATCTGGGGATGTTAGTCACCCTTGGGATGGCAGCCCACGGGGAATGGGTACAAGTGTGGGAGGGAGCCATTTCACTGTCCTTTTTATGCTTTATGAAATTTGATCATGTGAATGTGTTAGCTATTCAAAACATAAATTGTTCTTAAAGGAGAATACACAAATAAGTAAAAGAACAAAGCATTACGCAGTAACATTAAGTTTCAAAATAAAACAGTGCCCGGACATGGACTGTGTGCTTGAGGAGCCTGCAAGGGGTCGCCTCTGGCTTTGGCCCTGGTGGAGAAAGGATGTGTGAGGGGGGTCAGGGAAGAGAGCCCCCTGCGAGTCTGGGGCAGCGGTAAGGCCCTCTCAGCTCCCTCTCCAGTCTGATGGGTGAGGGACTGGCAGAGGAGGGGGTGCAGAGAGCCGTCGGAGATGGGATGGGACATTTGGGCAGTTGCGGCCGATTTGTCGCCATTTTCACGGGCAGACGTGGGAATTAAGTGGCATGAAATTGAGCACAGACCAGGGTCCCCCCAGAGACAGGGCAGCCCTCGCCCAGGAGGGGAGAATGCCGAGGGGGTGGGAGTGGGAGGGGTGGCCCTTGCCACGCTCGGCTGCTTCTGGGTGCAGATGGAGGGAGAATGGAAGGGGGCTGAGCCAGGTCCTCCCCAGCCCCTCCCCGCCCTCCTCTTTCTTCACACAAGCAGAGGGTCTGCCAGACCCCAGTGTTAGACTGAAGCCTGGGATGGCTCCCTTGTGCCCATGGACCCCAGAGAGTCAGGGCTGGGGGTGGCGATCAGGCCAGAACCCCATTCAGGGGGCCTCTTGGACCCTTCTGCTTATCTCAGCATCTCTGCTGCCATTTTTGCCCAGTGCCCAGGAATGGGGACTAAGGGGAGGCAGAGAATCTACCCCTGCTTCTTCTTTACTTATTTCTGAATGGGACAAAAACATCAGTCGGGGAGCTAACGGGGGCCTGGGATCCAGCTGGAGTTCCAATAGTGTGAGCTTGAGTGAGCCACTTACCCTTTTCTGAGCTTCTGTCTCCTTGTCTGTAAAATAATAGTAACGCCCAGCATATAGATGATGCTGACCATGTGCCTGGCCCTGTTCTAAGTGTCTTGTATACTGTGTGCCAATTCATTTGATCTCAGGAGTACCTTGTCAGTCGTACTGGGTCAGTTACGCTCTCGTTGTACGGATGAGAAAACAGATGCCCCGACCAGCGAGGGATGAATGTGGGATTTGCTGTTTACCCTGCTGCTCCCTCAGGGAATCAAGGGGAAGATTAAATGACATAGTGAACGTTTATGGTGCAGCACCTGGTCCACAGGTAACCCGTGTTAGCTGCCGTCATCCCTGCTCCATTTGCCTTTTAGTGGGAAAGAGGGCGTTCGGATGCAGAACGTCAGGGCTGGAAGGAATGGTCCAGATCGCCTCATTTGCACTTGCATGGGTTGGACACGTGGAAATTGGAGGGCCAGTGAAGGGAAGTGACTTGCACAAGGTCACACATCCAGAGGAGGCTGGCCTTGGACTGACGGGGTCAGTGACCCAAGCCCTCGCTCTTCAGGGTCCTGAGGACAGCCTCCAGGGCTTTGCTGGGCGGGGGTGGGGGGGGGCTGTGCCGACTTGCCTTTCCCGTGAGGAGAGGCATCAGCCTGGAAATCTCAAGCCTCATGGGCCCTGGGGACTCCGAATCCTCCCTCCCTGGGTGGAGTGAGACCTAGCCATAGCCCCGGTGGGAGTGAGGGGAGTAGACGGCCTCGGTCTGCCAACCTGGACACCTTCTCCTGGGCAGAGCTTTGCCCTCCAATTAGGAAGGCTATGTTTGCCTCAGCGCCAGGCCCAAAAAGCCCATGAAAGCCATGAGGAGACCCGCAGGTGGCCGGGGGAGGACAGGCCCCATGGTGCTTAATAGGACCTAATCTCTGCCAGTGTTGTTGGAAATGAAAATGAAAAACAGCCGCGATTTTGTGGTTTAAAAATTAGCATGTGTGCCTACATCGTAAGCCCCTGGCCTGCATTACCATACAGATTTATCCCAGGCCCAGCATGCGGCCAAAATATGTAATTACATACAGGCTCGGGGTGGAAAAGTTGCTCTCCTCTTCGCTATCTATAGAATATGGATTTTTTTTAAATGAGAGAAACTCTGGAATTTTGTGAGGACTCTACTTCATGGGGGACGCTGCCTGTGGTGGATTTGGGGAAAGGGAGGGTCTCAGCTGCATCAGGTGTATGGGGGGGGGCACAAGGATGTGTGAACTTAAGAGCCATCTTCTTGGGCTGGGGGGCAAGGGGGAGGGGAAGGAAAGCCTTGTTATGAAGTACTGTGGGCTCTATGCTCCGGGTCCCATTGAGGGCTCCCATCTATATTCTTGCCTTTAATCTGCACAGGAAACCTGAAAAGTAGGTGTTCTTATCCTGACTTGAAAGATGAGGAAACTGAGGTATTTGGTGAAGCCCAGGATTCCAACTAATGACTCCAGAGTATCTCCTCTTTCCACTATGCTCCCTACGGCCCCCAACTTCATTAGGTTCTCGTCACCTGACTGATGGCCATAGAGCTGAACTGAGGTCACTGGGGGCAAAAGAGTGGGGTGGGGGATGCAAGAAGGTGGGTCAGTCTTTGACCATGAATCCTAAAGGGGAATTGGGGTCTTCACATGGAGGCTGATGGCAGGAAGAGAAAGAAAAACAGATATCCTAACCATTAGCCCAAAAACTGACACACAGTAGATGTAACAAATGAATGATTGATGGAATGAATGGACCAAAGCCCTAAAATAAAAATCATTGTCTTTATTCAGAGTCGGGTGGTAGAGAATATCCAGATACTGAGAGAGAAGAATCAATCAATGACCCAATGTGGGATCAATGTCTCAATCCAGAGTTGGATGGGAAAGGAGTCCACATTCCAATGTAGGGATCAATACCCCAGTGAAGATTTGGTTGATCAATGTAATCTGGTAATCAGGGTCCCCTGCGGGAATCAATCCCAGTAGAGTTGGTTGAGAGGAATCAACGTCCTGCCATAGAAATGGGTAAGGGAATCAACCTCCCAATGTCGAGATCAATGCCCCAGTTCAGAGTTGGTTAAAGGGAATCAATATCCCAGTATGAGGATCAATGGCAGGCAGTGATATACAACAATGGGTGTGACAGTCAATGTCCCAGTTGAGATCAATGATAGCCCAAATCCCACTATAGGAATGGATGGGGGTTCATGTCCCAGTGTGCACACCAGCTTGCCAATATGGAAAACAGTACCTATCCAAGCCCCCTTGCCCAGGTGGCTTTTCCTTCTCTTATTTGATCTGAAGTTACGGTTCCCAGAACTCCCTGGCCCTTTCACCTTCCTGGCTAAGTCCTCCACTGCAGAAAAATTGGGGATGGGGTCAGTGTTCTGCCTGCAACTTGGCCCAGTCTGGTTGCCCACAGCAGTTCTCCTTGGAGGATTCCTGTTCCCTAACCTCTCTCCAGAGCCAGCTTGCAAGTACATCTAGAGAATTCCAGCCCAGAAGAGGATTATTTCCCGCAGGGGGACCAGGCCTTGGGTTCCCCAGGGCTGAGCCCAAACCCGTAGCAGATGAGATGCAGTCACAACCAGTCCATTCTGGCCTCCTTGGTCTGATGCGTGTCAAAAACCCCGTTATCCTTATTATTTAACGTTATACCTGACATTTGAATGATTGCTTCCCCCATTTAACAGATGAGAAAAGTGAGGCCACAGAGAAGTGGCAGAGATAGAACTAGAAGCTTGATTTCCTGCCTACCAGCTCAGCCCTTTTCTAGCTACATCAGGGTGATGTGACGGAGTCCCCCTCATCCCCTGCCAACACCACCACCCCCTGCCATAGGTGGGCTCTGGGAGTTTATCACACAATTTGGGCAAAGGGGTTGAAAGCATCCCCCCCACCCAAACCTTCACTTTCCTACATCGTCCCCCTCACCCTCCAATTCCCAAAAGCTGGGTGCGGGGGCGGGCAGGATGAAGGCCCCTGTTGCTTTCCAGAGTTGGAGATGGAGCCAGAGGGTGAGATGCGTAAGCCCCCCAGCCTCAGCCGCCGCAGGGGCTTAAGGGGAGGGTGTGATTTTTCTCTCGCTCAGACAAAAGCCTGGCCGCGGCATCTGTCGGCCGACTCTTGTGTCTCACAGCTGCTCAACAGTCAGACCCAAGGCAGGTGCCAGTTTGGGGAGGGAGGGGACACCGACGCAGGCACTCACACCCCACTTCTCCTCTCCCACCCCACTTCTCCTCTCCCACACACCCCTGCACATGCAATGCCTCCTGTTGCCTATCCCACCCTAGGAAGCCCACCCTGCACCTCTAAGACCCAGGGCTTTGGGGACAGGACCCCCGTCCCACATGGCCCCACTGCCCTTCCCCCGTGTACGTGTTCTGCCGAGCCTGCTGCCAGCGCCCTTGGGCACCTTTGCCCAGCCAAGGAGGAGCTCGGGGCGGGGGTTGTCTGGCAGGAGACGGGACCCTTGTGCCTGATGGGATGTCTCTCACTTAAGCTTTTCTTACTGGGGCCAGAGGGCTTCCCGGAGACCTCCTAGGAGGCTGAAGGCTCCATTCTTCAGACCCGGGAGGGTGGAGGCCAGAAACACGGGCTCGAAGAGATGGGCAGACCCTGATGGTAGGGGGGAGAGAGGGAGAGTGCGGTGCATTGTGAAACTAAGCAAAAAGAGCCGGGAGTTGTGTGTGTCCGCGGGAGTAGGAGTTACCCCTGTGAGAACACACCCAGACAAACACACGGGTGTGTTCACGCACATCTTTGCACCCATACACACACGTGTGCACGCACAGAGCCCTGTGACACGTTGGAAAACTGTTTCAAATGCCCGAACACTCAGAACCCTGCTCTCTCCATGTTTTCAAAAACATTTATTTATTTGTGTACTTATTTATTTAAGTTGCGTTACCACCCACGCCCCCTCTGGAAAGAAAAATGTTAAGGCAGCTGAGACTCCTCCATTTAGGCAACTAATTGTAAAATCTATTTTATCGTCCACATATATATATTTTTTAATTCTATGGGCAGAGGAGAGTGTGGTAAGGGCAGTGGGGAAAGGGGGTGGTGAGGGGTTGCCCTATTAAGAAGATGATACAGGAGGAGAATATTTCCGTGAAAGCCGCTTGGAGCGGGGGGAAATGTATAAATTTTATACGGAGATGCTTCTGGGCCCCTCCCTGGTGCAGTCCTCTTGACCTCTTCCTCCCTGCTCCCGATCTCCCGGCCGCCTCCCTCTTCTCCTCCCTGCCTGCGCAGGCTTCTCCTGCCTCCCCCTCTTCCCCCCCTCCCGTGCAGCCCCCAGCCCTCCCCAGGGCCCCCTCCTCAGATGCAATCCCCCTGCTGTAATTTCTGGGGGAATTGCTTCATCTCGGGTGCAGATATATTTATGTCAAGGTGCAGCTGCACAGATAGCCTTCCTCTATGCATAGTAAGAGGGTTTCAGAGAGAGAGGTGGTGCCCAGAGCAAGGCCTTATCAGAGCAAGCTGCCTGCCATTTATCTGATTCCCCATCAAATAGGAAAACGGGCCTCAGGCTGCTGCTTCCACTTTCCTTGGGAAAGCCATGGGGGGAATAATAATTTACTCCAATCTTTTTGTTTCCAGCGCTCACCTTCAGCCTGACACAGCCCAGGGTCTCTCTAGCACCCCCTGCACCCAGCGACGCCGGCCTGGGAGTCCGGGGTTGGGCCCCGGCCCCCAAGGGCCCACCTCGGGACGCCCCCCAGAAATGCCCTTGCTGGTTGAGTGGACCTTCATAATGGATTGGCACGAGCTGGAGGAGATAGCCTTTGGCATCGGGGAGTGTAGACGCAGGGGCAGAGAGGGGGGGACCCAGCGGGGAGTGGGGGAGGCTTGGCCTGGCTGCGGGGGGGAGCCTGGCTCCCTTCCCGGCCCCCACACATAGGCAGATCCCCCACGAACACTCACTGTGTGTGTGTGTGTACACGTGCATGTGTCAGACTTGACCCTCTGAGCGTCCCCGTAGGAGGACCTATCGATGCCTTCATCTGTGCGCGTCCGTCCATCTGGCCATCTGCGTCTGCGGCGGACAGGCCGGGGAGACCGGGGCAGTTTCTGTTCTATGTCACCGACTCTGACCTCCCACCTCAGCTCGCAATTCCAATAGCCACGGACAAGCCCAAGACAGGATGCCAGGGGCTGCCAGCAAGCAGGTGGGCAGTGGGCGAGGGAGGGGTCTGAGCCGCGCCGGGCGGGGGTCCTCTCACCTCACCCTCCCTGGGAGCTTCTTGGGGGGCAGCAGGCAGCCCATCTGGTGCAGGAGCTGTGGAGAGGTGGGCGGTGGGCTGGGGGCCCCTCCCCACAGGCCGGCCGTAAATCACAGGCATGTGACCGGGGGAGGGGGCAGGGCGTGGGTGGGGGGCCAGGGGCCAGCTGCAGCGGCACGCACGGGCCAGGGCAGAGAGGCCAGGGTCAGGTGCAGCTGTAAATTGTCACCTAAATGCTTGCAAGCCAAGGCTAATCAGGGCGCTGTGACAGAACGCACCTGGCCCTACCAGCCCCAGTGGTCGTCACGCTTCTATCTGGGCAAAGCACATACATGCTCGCAGATACAAAAACACACCGGCACACGTTCCGCATGCAGAGCTGTGCGCGCAAAGGGGTCACACCAGTACCTGGACTCCGCAAACCAAACTTACTGTGGCCGTGCGTGTGTATACACACACGAACACGCACACACATGCACACACAGCCAGGCAGCTCTGCATCCACTCATATTCCTTCAGGCCCAGGGACGCAAAGATCTAGCTAATACACCTGAGCATTTGCACGCCCGCACAGGTGGGCACGCACAGTGGGGGGCAACTGGACAGCACAGCGGGCAAGCCCCCTGCAGGAAAGACACGGGACAGAAAAGAGGGAGACATGCCTAGTGGGACAGGGCCACCCCCAGCCCCGGACCCCGGTGCCTGGGTTCTCCTCCCAGCCTTCACCCCTTCTTCGGAAGTGCAGCCCTCATCTGTCAAGAGCTCACACCCTGTTGGGGCTCTCCCTGCACCCAAGCTCTACCAGCATTTATTAAGCACCTGCTTTGCTTCCGGCAGAGCCTACGGCGTTAGAGCTCTGGCAATAGGATCCCTGCCTTCAAACTTAAAACCCAGGAGAGAAGCGGGATAAATGGGCAGACAATGACAGCACTCAGGGACTCTTGCTACGAGAGGCTAGCCCCCGGCAGTGGGGGCACGGAGCGGGGGCATCCGATCCAGTGTGCAGGGGGAGAAGGAAGGCTTTTTGGAGGGAGCCGCGTCCCAGCTGAGGCCTGACGACGAGGAGGAGTTGGCCAAGGAGAGAAGCAGAGCGGAAGAAAGGATGTGCCCAACCCCCGCCCGAGTGGGGTAAATGCTGGAGGGGACGGAATGGGCCCTTGACCATGTGGTGGGACACCCATAAAGTGCTTGCTCTGGAGCCTTCATGCCAGCAGTGAGACCTACTGCACTCCCTCACCCGGACCCAGGAGAGAACTAAAAGCTGGACCCAGCCTCCCCAGCAGGTGCCACAATCAACGTGTATACAGGATGAGGGGGAGGGGGCTCACAAGGAGGACCAAGGAGGAGGGCACTGAGCCCTCCCTCCCACTCTCCTTGCTCAGGCCTTCTGGTTCTACTCAGATCATTCTCCACTGTGGAGGCCTTTACAGACCTGCTCAGTGTCGCTCAGTGGGTTCCGCGGAGCCCTTCCTAGGACCAGGGGTGATACGGACAGAGGCTGAAAAGCAGGACTCTGGAACCTCCTGTTCTCCATCTAACTTATTATCTGCTTACCCTGTTAGACTTCCAAACAGGACCTCATTTGAACAAAGGACTCCAGGTGTGAAGACAGTTAATCCCTAGGACAAAGTCCGAAGTCAGCTTGGCATTCAGAACCCTCCCCAACCTCTCCCTGCCCAGCCTCACTCCTGGGATGCAGCCTCCTGCCCCCCCCCCCCCCAGCCTGCCAGGCCACTGTACTCCTCCTTCCTCAATGCACTCCTCCGCACATACCAGCTCTGTTCTCTGTCCTGTCCAGCCACCCTCCAACTCACCATTTTTATTTTCAAACCTTCCTTGAGTGCCAGCAACATAGCAATAGACACATGATCTCATTTCATCTCCTTTATAAAATTCTGCAAGGTGTAGCCTCATTTTACAAGTGAGGAAACAGAGCTTAAATGATCTGCTCAAGGTCACTGTCACCTTGAGAAAGCTAAGGGAAAGGTCATTCTAGTTCCAACCTTAGCCTCCAGGCACAGGATCCATGCCCCTCTCTTCCCTCCCACCCCACAATGACAGCGGAGCAGGGGGCCTTCTGCCCTCGGTCTTACACCAAGACCACAGCAGAATAAATGGCTTTCTGGGGGTCAGTGGCCAAAAGGAGAGGAAGAGGAAGAAGAGGACCCAGGCATCCTTAGAAGCAGAGAGAAGGGCAGGCAGTCCTGGCTGAGGAGCACGGCGGGCAGGTGGGTCACATGCTCAGAAGTGGAGGCTGTGGCTGGTTACACGTTCAGGTGTGTCTTATCTCCTTCCTTGATGGGGTGGCCTCCTGAGGTCAGCCAGCAGTGCCTTAGGGCAGAAGAACAGGAGAGAAGAGAGCCGAAGCTCTGGGCTCTCGGCCATGCTTCTGAGCTTCTTAGAGCCTCAGTTTTCCCATCTCCTAAAGGAGATGATAGTGTCTGCCCGAGATTGTTGAGAGAATTAAATGTGACTGCACCAGGAGCCTGAACATGGTAGATCTTCCCCAAATGCCGGCAGCTTCCTCCCACCCCAAAATCACGGGGTAGGCTACATGCGAACTGATGGATGGACGTGGCTGGAGGGGGAGAACCACATCTCAGGGTTGCTGGGACTGTAAAGGGCCTCAGGTCTCGGCCTGGCTTGTAGGTGACATGGTGGGGTGAGGGGGCAATAGCTCATTTTTCCTGTTCCTTCCCCACCGGCTTCCTCTCTTGCCCCAGGCAAGTACCAGGCCCCTTAGAGTTGAAGCAGATAAAGATGATCAAGAACATTGGGGCAGCCCTTTCCCAGAGGAGCTCCTCTGGTTAAATGCCTGTTCCCCTGTGTCAGGCTGTTCCTCTGCTCCCCCCACAGATCACCAGGAACGGGACCCGGGATCCCCATCACCAACACAGACAGCGATCTGACCCACATTGATCAGCTGGGGCCCCCATTGATCAGCTTCTTTGGCAAAGAAACCAGCTCGGCCAGCAGCCAGTGGGCACCCAGGTGGGGGCCGCAGCCTCAGTCTACTGCCTCACCGCCACACAGATCCCTGAAGGGTTGAGGGCACCGAGTAGGCAGGAGTGTGTAGGGAAGGGGAAGGAAAGCAAGGAGGGGTGGGGGAGTGGAGGGGCGGGCAGGTCAACCTCAAGCCCAACTGGTTTCACCCACCCCCCCACCCCAGCCCAGCGAGTTTTCTTAGTGTTGAGAAAATGGTCAGCAGCTTGTCACAGTCCACTGACTCCAAACAGCTCTCTGGAAACATTGTTGAATTTAAATCCAAACACAGAGATAGCCACGTACATGCGTGTCACTCCTCCTGCCCCTTCCCCAAACACAAACATAGTTATCTCATGGCGACACACACACTGTGTGATTCAATTCCATCCAAAAGCATTTATTGAGTGCTTAGATGTGCCAGGCGCTGCAATGACAAACAGCTTCAAGCCCTGAAGGAGCATTAAGCGGAGGGACAAATGTGGAAAGAGGTCATGAGAGGGCAGGGGAACAGGTGCACTTACAGGAGTATAAGCCAGGTACAGAGGAAACAGCAATTAACTCCAGGGTCAAAGGAGGGCACTTTCTCAGCAGGGTTTTTAAGGATGAATAGGAGTTTGCCAAGTAGACAGAAAGGCAAAGAGATCAGCATGATTGCCCGCCTCCTGCCATCTCTGGCCACACATTGCACTTCTCATCATTTTGCTGACTACGCACTTTCCGTTAGGAGTTTCTGTTACCCCAGCACTCTTTGTGCTGTTCCAATGGCCTGAAATGTTCTTCCTCTCCTTCCCATGACTATTCTTTATTCAACCTTCGAGCCTTGCCTTAAAGAACTATCCCTTCCTCTGTGAGAGCTACAGCCCCCTTCTAGATGCTGCCATAGTATCCTATGTCTCCCCTTTCCTAGTTCTCTACACACTGTGTTCACTTGTTCGCTCCATGAGGGCAAGGACTTGTGGTCCCAATAGCATCAGAGATGGTGCCTGATACATTTCAGGAGCTCGCTGGATGGGTGGGTGGATTGATCATATGGATGGATGGATGGATGGATGGATGGATGGATGGATGGACAGATGGACGGACAGATGACTTGTTCCAGGAGCTACAAGTAAATGAGAATGTAGGGCTGCAGAGGTGTGTAGAGTACAAGGGGTGAGGTGGGGGGTGGGGGGAATCGTGGGAGATGGAAGGGAAGAGGCTGACGGGAGTGGGAATGTGGAAGACCTTGTGGCCCATGCCTACTGCACATCGGCATACGGAGTGAATTCTAGAACATTATCAGTACAAGACCCCTTTGAGATAATATAGTCCTAACCTCCACTTGACAAATGAGGAAGCTGAGGTCCAGAGAAGCAGGGCTTACTCCAAACCACCCGGAGGATAAATCAATGGCTCTGCTGGGGTTATACCTCCAGGCATGATCTCCTGGTCCAGGGCACACTCGGTCTTCTATACGCCTGGAGGGGTCAAGAGGTGATGAGACCACCTCACTCTGGCCACTGCTAAAGGACATGTACTGAGTTCAGGCACACACAGCCCCCAGACCCATCGGAGCAAGCGGCTGAAACCCAACTGCGTCTCACTTAATCCCAAAGGGCAGGTGAATGTCCTGTGTCACTCGGCGGGGCAGGTCCGGCTGCCTCCGTATGTCGCTGGTTTCCGGCACTCAAGCAGTCTCACCGAGCCCTTCCCCACCACCTAGCTCTAGGTGCCGACCACATGCTCACCTCCTCCTGGCAGGCCTCCTCCACGTCAGGTGGGGGTGGGGTGGGTGGAAAGGGCTAGGCGCAGCCCACGGAACTGGTGAGGGAAGGAGGGGGAACCTGGCCTCTCTCCGCATCTGTATGGAAAATCCCAGCTCGATGTTCTGATGGTTCCCGCTCAGGTCTGATCCCTGGGGTCTGAAGGCTGGGGCAGTATGGCTGAGTAGGTCTGGACCTCCCATCCATGCTGGGGAACAGGAGAGGGCCCGGCACAGGCCTGACAGCTCATCAAGTGACGTGGAAAGGAGGGGGCCGTACTCCAAAGGCAAGGGGTGCTATTACCACAGAACAGGGAAGGGATGCTGAGCAGTCGAAACTGACAGATGGCCACAGCAGGACGACCACAGGACCAGACAGCTGGGGCCTATTGGAAAGAGTACTTAGAAATAATAATAACAACGACAAGAGTAATAATAGTTCCGAGTGTGCCATGCAAGTACTCTGCATACATTGTCTCATTTACACCTAGAATCAGAAGACTCAGGTTTGAGTCCCAACTCTGCGATTTACCAGCCCAGGGGCCCATCGCTGAACCCTCTGACCCTGTTTCCCCATCTCTAAATGGGGAAGAACATAGCCCCTCTTCCAGAAGCTGTTGGGGGCTTCTCTGTCAACTGGGAACCACAGAGAGGTAGGAGAAGTTCTCGGTCCTGTTTGTGCACTGATTCCAAGTGGAAACAAGGAACAGGGAGATGCTTGGAGCGAACCAGAAGGTGTTCAAGGCCAAGGAAGCAGCAGGCTGGCTTCCAGGCTGACTTGGCAGCAGGAACAGGCCCGCCCAGGGCACAGGAAGCCCTGTTCTGGGACCCCCCTTGGCCTGGCCACTCTCCCCGCCCCCCCTCCGGAAAAGGGGGTGAAAAGAGGAGTTAATGGATTACAGAGCCAGGCAGGAAGAAGAGAGGATTTTTCATCTTAAAATGTTCTGAAATAATTCATATTTGCTTTGCAGGACGGCATTGTGTGCTTGTCAGCCCTGTAATAACTTCTGGGCCTTTATTTATTGTTTTGCCTTAATGATTTCGTGTTGCTCTGGTGTGGAGAATTTTCAGTGTCTTGTAACACATAATGGCAGAGAAGGCCCAGGACTGGGCAGGCTCTGGTGGGAGGGGGTCACACTTCCCGCCCCCTCCCCCAGCTCATACCCCTCCCCCTGGAGATGGCAGAGCCTCGTGCAGGAGACAGCAGAGGTCAAGCTCTGTGGAAGGTGCTTTATCTGGGAGGGCCAATTCTCAAACACCCTTTGGAGCTGATCCCGTAATCCCATTTTACAGAAGTGAAAACTGAGCTTTGGAGAGATTGCAAGACTTGCCATCTGACTTTGCGTGAGCAAACTAGGATTTATACACAGGGCTGGGGCGCCTGGCCGGCTCAGTCTGGGGGGCGTGCGACTCGATCTCGGCGTTGTCAGTTTGAGCCCCACGTTGAATGTAGAGATTACTTAAAAATAAAATCTTTAAAAATAATAATAATAAAATAAACAGAGGTCCATTGTATTCCAGCCTTTTGGATACTGGTGGGTCTTCCACTGCGGGATGTGTAGGTATCGCCTGGGGAGAATTTCTAAAATACAGGTTCCGAGGACCCAGCTCTGGAGATTGGGCTTGAGTAGATCTCACATGGTGCTGGAGGCTCTTTACTTACCCAGCTGCCCAGATGAATCGCAGCCATGTTGGGGGAACTCAACTGGTGGCCGAGGCCACACTCGTCACACACTTGGCCCCTGTTCCTCAAGAGTTGTGGTCCCACATTGGCCAGCTCTCTCACAAACATTCCCATCATCCACTCCTGTCTGCCTGTCATTCACCATCCTGTAGCCCTGAGAGCTTGGACTCCCCACCAGACCTCTAGCCCCTTCAGTGAAGCCAGGAAAGGAAGGGGAGGGGAGGGAGGAGAGGCTTTCTTGGTTGCCATGGTGATTCTCCACCTCCCAGTCTGTGGGGGGAGGTAGTTTCATTGTGAGCCTCCAGCCAAGGCCTGGAGGGAAGCAAGCTGTCCCGGGCAGAGGGGAGGCAGAGGGGTGGGAAGAAGAATCTAGTCGCTGGGGAGAGAGGAAGAGGGGAGGAGGGATGGGGAGCAGGGTTGGGGACCCTGGGCGCAGGGCAGAGGGAGCAGAGAGCCAGCCCCTCCTGATGCTGGGGCCGCCAGCCTTCGGCCAGGGGGCGGGGCGGGGTGGGTGTGGGAGCCGAGGGCGACAGGGCCTGATGCTTCCTGAGCCCAGAGCTGGCAGAGGCCCCCGGGCAGGTGGTGGCAGAGATGCAAGGATGGACGAGACAGCCAGAGACTGGCACAGACCCGAGTCAGAGCCCCAGGGCTGGGAAAGACCAGGGCTCTGAAAGCAAAGAGGGGATATGGGAAGATAAGGCAAAGCGGCAGAACGCTTCGCAGACCGCGGGCTGCAGCCCACTCCCGCCCCTGGCCGGGCCAGGGCTGGCACAGCCTGCGATCCCAGCCTGCTGGGCTGGGCCGGGCTGGGCCGGGCTGGGCTGGCAAGCCGGATGGCACAGGCTGTGGCAAAGGCAGATGGAGCGAGGAGGGGGCCTGACCCCCAGCCCACCAGGGAATAGCTGGGATTGTCTGTTCTTTGGAGCTGTCCCTCTGCCCCACCCCCAAACCTCCCGCCTCTGGGAGCATGGCTAGGGACACGGGAAAGAAAGGAGCCACCTTTCAGAGCCGGCGTCCCCACCTCCTCCTGTTCCCTTTGGCTTTCTTCCCCCGCCTATGGCACGCACTGCCTGCTCCCAGCCTGGCTCTGGCAAAGACCAGGATGCCGTGGGGTGTGGGGTGCGGAGGGAGCACAATGGGGCGGAGAGGGAGGAGGAGCGACAGAAGCTGGGAGATGAGGAGAGAGGCCCGGTGGGTGCTACGCCCCTCACCACCGTGTGTCCGGCCCGCTTTTGCTTTGTGCCCGGCTCCACGGAGCGCTTTACCTGTGTTCACTCAGTCCTCGCGACGGTCCTGGTGAGCCACGCTGTTGCTCTCGGCCCCATCTTACAGATGAGCAACTGAGGCAGAGACAGGTGGAGGGGCCGACCACCCCAAGTTCACGAGCTGGGCATCGGCCGAGGGAGGGTTCAACCCAGGAGAGGTTCAAGTTCATGCTTCGCCCCCTCACCCTACCGCCTTTTACCCCTCCCCCACATTTTTAGTCTTTACATGGCTTTTTCCTTTTGGCCCTATCTTTTCTCATCATCTCTCTACCCAGCCTTTCTTCCCTCTGACGGCGCATTCTCACCGACCCAGGTCACCACGCTGACACTACCGTATGAATGGCCCTATGCAGACACGTCCACGTGTGCATACGTGGACAGTCACATGGACACTCACCGGCATGACCACTGGGGAGTCCACAGGCATGGGAGCGGATGTGCACGCCGCTCGCGATAAGCACACACGTCCATGTCTGTGTGCGCAGGCACAGTCCGTTCACACGTGTATCCATCATATACACCACACCCTGGGTAGGTCTCGCGTGTTCTCACCAACAGAGCGTTCACTGTGGCAAAATAATCCCAAACAATGGTTGAGCCAAAAAAAATCTGTTTGGCTTTGCAATAAAGAGCTGCTTGGCATATGGGGTTTTTGGCAATACATTTACCTTTCTAGGTTTAGCTTGGGCTGATGTGACTTCCTGAATATCTGTGGCTTGGCAGGCCCGGGTTCTGGGTAATCAGCCCTGGAGAACCTGCCAGATGCCGGGCCCACAGCAAGGCACCTACCGGCCGCTCTTCTCCATCCTCAGGGCGACACGTGAGGCAGGTCTGGCCGTTCCCCTATCATAGGTGATGTCCCTGACACTCAGGGACTTGCCATTTGTGTGGTCACATAGCGAGAGGGAGGACTCGAACCCCAGGTCGGCCCGAGGGTTTGTAAAGCTTGAGTGCCTGCAGGTGGGGTGGTGAGCCAGACATGTGACTTCCCAGGCGTGCCTCATCCGTCTGGAATGTGGCTGCCTCACCGTCTGGTCACGTCTGGGCCCCTCTTCTGCGGCCCAGGCTGGTGGGCGTGGATGGGCTGCCGTGGGCTCGTGCTGAGCCCTTCTCCAGAAGGCCCCACACAGGCTGTGCACAAGTAGGCCTGCGAAAGTCTTTTCCCCGCTGACGAGGAGGCTGATAATGATGGCTCAGATGATACAAAGACCAGACAGACTTACCCACCACTGGACTCAGGCCTATGCATTCCTTTAGCATTTCTCGAATACCTATTATGTGTCTGACATTTCCCGGGGCTCTGAGCACAATATAAACAGGAATCAAACTTGAACTCTGCCTTCCTTCCAATAGCTTAGGAGAACAGTTTTTAGGTGTGGAAACAGCTTTACTATAGGCTTCTTTACTAAAGAAACCTACGTGCTGTAAGAGAGCTGCAGATAAAAAGTGAGAGACCACTTCCAGCTTGAAGCATCAAGGACGCCCTCCTGGAGGAAGAGGTGTGTGATGAGTCTTAAAGAGTGGGGATGACTTGTGGCAGCGGAGGAGAGCGGTTCTCGATTTCCCAAGAAGCACAGTCCAAGGCACAGCCAGGACATTGGCAGGGGGAGAGCAAGTAGCTCCATTTTTCTGTGGTAAAGACCATGAGAAAAGAGTGGTGGGGTGGACTGGGGTCAGATGACAGGAGATCCTGAGACCCAGGACGGGGAGTTTGGACTTAATAGGGAGCCGTCAAAGATTATTGAGGGGTGGGGAGGAAGGCCTCAGGAACTAGGTTCATTTAGGAAAGCGAAACTGCAATCGTGAGCAAAGTAAATTGGAATCATCCACGTATGCATTCATACACGGACATAGACATCCCGGGAGATGTGCACATATGTGTGTACGCAAGTGGACGGGCCCAAAATCACACGATTAATTCCTGAGCCCAGCTCCTTTTATTATTTTTTTAAGATTTTATTTATTTGAGAGAGAGACAGAGATAGCGACAGAGATAGCAAGAGAGAGGAGGAGAGGGAGAGACAGGCTCCCCACTGAGCAGGGAGCCCGACGTGGGGCTTGATCCCAGGACCCTGGGATCATGACCTGGGCTGAAGGCGCACGCTTAACCAACTGAGCCACCCAGGCGCCCCCCAGCTCCTTTTAAATTGTGAATTGTATTTGTTTATTTGAATAGGTAGTACATTCACATTACCTACAATTCAAAGGAATCTAAGGGAATACACTGAAAAGTAAAGCTACTCCCAACACCATCCTCCACAACCCTAGTTCCTCTACCGAGAAGCAAGCACAGTGGTCGCTTTGGGACCTTCCTTCCAGAGATGTTCTTACCTAGACAAGCAAATATCTAGACGAGCTCTTATTACACACATTTTTCTGCACCCTGCTTTTCTCACTTAATAAGATTAACATCTTGGCGGTCCTTATACATCGGTACATGGAGAGCTGCCCTGATCTTCTTCTTCTTCTTCTTCTTTTTTTTTTTTAAGATTTTTATTTATTTATTTGGCAGAGAGAGAGAACACAACAGGGGGAGTGGCAGACAGAGGGAGAAGGAGAAGCAGACCCCCGCTGAGCAGAGAGCTGACATGGGGCTCCATCTCAGGACCCTGGGATCATGACCTGAGCTGAAATCAAGAGTCAGTCGCTTAATGGGCTGAGCCACCCAGGCGCCCCTGCCCTGATCTTCTTAACACCAGTATACTATTCCATGATAGTTGGACACCTACATTATTTCTGGGTTTGGGCTCTTACCAAAAATTTTACAATAAATAACCTTGAATATGTGTCATTTTCCATTTTCATTCATTCATCCAGTAGACATTCTTTGAGTACCTACTATGTCCTGAGCAGCAATCCAGGTGGCAGAGAGAGAGCAGTGAACAAAACAAGCAAAAGTTTCCGCCCTCGTTCAGCACAGCTTCCGAAGTGCATGTGTAAGTCAGTCTGTAGGATACATTCCTAGAGGTGGAATCCCGAATCAAAATGTCTCTGCATGTTTAAATTTTAGTAGATAAAGCCACATTTCCCCCCTAGAGAGGTGTCCCAGTTTAGCCCTGCAGTGTAGGAGAGTGTCTGTTTCCTCACCCTTTACCAGCAAAATATTATCACACTTTTTTATCTTTGCCAGTGTAATGTGACAGGTGAAAAATTTGCATTTCTCTTATGATGAATGAAGTTAAACATCTTTTCATACATTTAGGAACAATTTTCAGGTCCTTTTCTGTCAATTTCCTGCTATCCTTTGCTCCTATTTCTTTTAGGTTGTAGATCTTTCTCATATTGATTTGTGGATTCTCTTTATCTATTAAGGTAATTAGCCTATGATATGAGTTACAAATAATTTTTCCCTAGTTTGTCATTTGTGTTTATAGTAGTGTTTTTTGGGTAGACTTTTTTTCCTTTTTTGAGAGAGTGTGTGCAAGCAGGAGGAGGGGCAGAGAGAGAGGGAGAAAGAGAATCCCAAGCAGGCTCCATGCTCAGCACAGAGCCTGACTCGGGGCTCGATCTCTTGACCCCAAGATTATAACCTGAGCTGAAGTCAAGAGTCGGACACAACCGACTGAGCTACCCAGATGCCCCTTGGCAGACTTTTTTTAAAATGTAAAATAGAATTTAAGAACAATTTTGCTCATTCCCAGCTTTGTCTCCCATGGTGAAATGTTTGCTAGGGTTGAGCTATGGGTCCCAAAAAATTGATCTTGGATTCCAACCTGGATTCTTTTTTTTTTTTTTAAGATTTTATTTATTTATTTGACAGAGAGAGAGACAGCAAGAGAGGGAACACAAACAGGGGGAGTGGAAGAGAGAAGCAGGCTCCCCGCCGAGCAGAGAGCCTGACATGGGGCTCGATCCCAGGACCCTGGGATCATGACCTGAGCCGAAGGCAGACACTTAACGACTGAGCCAACCAGGTGTCCATCCAACCTGGATTCTTAATAGAAGTACAGGTTCTAGGCAAAGGAAGGTGATAGTCTTATCCTGCTCTGATGCCCCATCTCAAGAGGTCTTTGGACAAAGGGAAACAAGTGCGGAGGAGGGTAACAAAGAGGGTGAATAGGCTTGAAATTAAGTCACATGAGGGATGGTGATGGGACTGTGTCTTGGGGCCTGAAGCAGATCATCATCTATGAATATCATCTTGGGTCGTGGGCCTGGCCACATGATGCAGAATCAGGCCCTGTAAAGGAATCTCTGGGCAGCCAAGTGTCAGATACTGGGGCTCTCGTTTAAGGCAGAGCTGTCTGAAAATAGAATGGCCTACATTGTGAGGAAGGGAGCTTCTTGGCATTAGAGATGTACAAACCAGAACTGGATGACCACCTACCGGAGATGCCAGGGGTTAAATCAGATGTCTGTCAAAACTTCTTCTAATCCTAAGAGCCCATAATTCTCCACACCACAAGGAATCTTAAAATTCCCATTTTACAGGTGAAAAAAGGGAGGTGGGAAACTAACATGCAGTGAGCACTGGCTTTGTCTCGGGCACTTTGACACATACAACCTGATTTTAAAGGATAAGGACCAGAGAGGTTGAGTGATTCACTTATGGCTACACAGCAATCTAGTGGCGGAGCCCCAACTGGAACGCAGTTCCCCAGTTTCCAAATCAGAGCTCTCTCTGCTGAACCATCTGTTCCTGTTCAATAACTAAACACATGTTTATTGCATGTCTATTGCTTACCTCCTCTGAACTGACACTAATGTGGCCAATGAGAGCACACTATATGCAGGCTATTAGCAAAGGCATGGGATCTTTGCCCCGCTAACGGTCACTGCTTCGTGGGCAAGTACAGGCACCATCTCTGCCTTACCTGGCTCAATGTGAATGACGCCCTCTGGAGTTGTGTGACGTGGTAGCCCTAAGTAGCCCTATATGAAATATGAGACAATTTGTAAGTGCAGTAATAAAAATGTACACAAAGTGCTATGGGAATACAGAAGGAATGATTTCTTCTACCAGGGAAAGAATTCAGGAAAGCTGCCCAGAGGAGGTGGTATTTGAGCAGGACCTTGAAGGATATGTAAAAGAACAAAGCAAACAGAGAATAATCTCTATATCCATTCCACACACATTTATTGAGCAGCTCCAGGTTGCCAGGAAGAGATGAGTAATTCACAGTCCAGTAGTAGAGACAGACAACTCACCAATAAATTGCCATAGAGTATAAGTACCATAGCAGAAACACGCTCACGGTACAAAAGCAAAGATAGCCCCTTCTGAAATAAAGTTGGGGGGGTGGTGATGCTCTGGGAAGGCTCCTGGAGAAGCGAGGACTGAAATTGCAGGAAGGGAAACAGAAAACTTCCAAGCTGGGGCACCTGGGTGGCCCTGATTTCGGCTCAGGTCATGATCTCAGGGTCGTGAGATCGAGCCCAGCGTCAGGCTCCACACTTGATTCTTTCTCTCTCTGCTCCTCCCCCCAGCTTGAGCGTGCACACATGCTCTCTCTCTCTCTAAAAAAAAAAAAGAAAAGGAAGAAAGAAAGAAATTTTTCAGGCTGATGATAAGGGAGTTGGGAGAGAGGGAAAGGTGTTCCAAGCGAAGGGAATGGCATATGCAAAGTTTCTGAGTCTTGGAAGATCTTCCTGTCTTCAGATACCCAAAACAGATCAGAAGGGCTTGAGTGCAAAATGCCGGGGTGGTGGGCAGCCAGGCAGGAGGTGGAATTGACATCCAGGCTTTTAGGCAGGACCTACCAGGTTTCCAGATGAATGGGGTGTTGGTGTGCACAGGATTTAGCAGGCTTAGCAACCTTCTTTCCCAAAGCCGTGCCCCCGATTGAGAGCTGGAAGAGAAAAGTGTGAGCCATAAATCCCCACCTCCTCCTGCTGTGCCCAGCGCTGCAGAGCCGGGAGTCTCCATGGCTCTCCAGTCCCACCGCTGCGACCCCGGCTAATCCAGCCTCCTGGCCCATCTGACACACACTTCCACTTAACATTTTGTTAGCGACTCTATAAACGAGCTCTCCCTGACCTTCAATCCCTGGCTAATTGCTGGTTTCATGTACAAGACTAGCTTAATTTTACGTGATAATTACCTGAGAGTGGTAATACATATGGCATTGCATGTTGGAAATGTCAGGCCTGGGAAACTACCAAGTGGCCATAGTCGGGGGCAAAAGGAGAAGGCAGCTGGGTGGCGGGGGCCTTGGAGAGGCAGCCAGGGAACGAGGCCATGGGGAGAGGGAGGGAAGACGCCGGGTGCAGTCTGAGGTCTGGAGAACTGGGACCCCCAGGCTGCAGTAGGGCCCAGAACCCACTGCTGGCCCGGCACACCCAGGGGCACAGGCCGGAGAAGCTGCTCATGCAGTGCTCAGTCTCTCTCTCTCTCTCTCTCTCTCACACACACACACACACACATCGTGGACAAGCATGGACCAGATCAGAGGCACCACTCCTCCACGCTCAGTCACCCACTCAACAGATGCTCACGGAACACCTACCACGTGCCAGGCAGTGTGTGGACCCTTGCACTTGGAGGAGGTTGGAAACAGGTGAAGGGCTTGTTTGGGTTGTCACAGTTATTTGGAGATGGGCTCCTGGTATTAGATAAGCAAGCCAGGAATGCTAAAAATGCTTGCACCTCCCAGTAGCGTCCCATTCAATAAAGAATTAGCCCACCCCAGACCCAGTTAGGAAGCCCCACAGCTAAGCCAGGGCCACAGCCCTGAGGAAGAAGAAGGGCCCCCGCCTTCTAGGAGTTTACAGTCGGGGAAGCACAACCTTGGCAAGGGGCTTGCTGTGCATGAGCTATGAGTCAGGAAAGATGACTCGGGGCATCTAGCAGGTGAACTCACAAAGTCCAGGGCTCAGAAAAGACGTCCTTCAAAAGGTGCCATCCATGCCCTCAGGGTCTCCAGTTTGTGCCTCGAGCAGTGCCCGGCGTAACAAATGGTGTCTGTGCGCATGTCTATACCGCAGGCCTGGCTGCATGCGCTCCGGGGATGTGGCCTGGGTTCCTTTTTTCTCATCATCCCAGGGTACAGGGCAAGGCAGGTGGGCTCCAGGGCCCTGCGGTGGTGGGACAGGGGAGTATAGGCCGAGGAGAAAGGGTGCCCCTGGTCAGCTGGAGGGGCCCTTCCACAGGGGGCACACGTGCACACCCACTCACGTGCACACTCAGACACACACACAGGCCACAGGACAAAGCGAGAAGCACACTCCCCAGATTAAGACGAGTTCTAAAAACCCCTTTAGCCTCCTCACCCGTAGAATTGTGGACTCCTGAGCTGTGTTGGAGTAAATTACTTGCTTAATGAGATTTCAATTAACAAAAACAAATTGAAATTACTTTGGTAATTAAGCTGCTGTGAACCTTGTCAGCAGCCCTCCCTCAGACCTCAAATTTCCACGGGAAGGGAGCTGGGAATGAGGGGTCCACTCAGCAACGCTGCTGAGACTGAAGCAGGGCCAGGAGCTCCCTGCCCTGGGGACAGCACCCCAGGGGCTACAGCCTCCTGGAGCCATTCTATGGGCACCAAAAATGCTGGTGGGAGGAAGGGGCGGCGCTGAGCAGCCGAAGTTCAGTTCAGATTGTAGTCCTGCCACTTGGCTGTGTGAGCAAGGACACATACTTGACTTCTCTGAGCCTCAGTTCCCTCATCTGTGAAATGGGGCTAATAATTGTGCCCATATCACTGGGTTATAGGAGAATTAAGTGAATGAATGTATGTACCCAAAGGCTTTTAATTCACTTTTCCCTGTGTGGGGGCAAGCCCTCACAGGGCAATCTTTCCAACCTTGCATTTGCATTGTCCCGAATCCCAAAACACCCTCCCCCAGCGCCCCAGGGCAATCCTGTTTCTCTGTTCAGGTAAGGAAGGATCTACCACCCAGGTCCCCTGGGAGGTGAGGATTCTGCGAGGTTCTGCCCCATTCAGGCCCCCATCTCTTTCCATCAGAGCCAGTAGCTAGGATCTGGGAGCTAGAGAGCCTTTTCTTCTCAAGTAGCCTGGAGAATACTCCTTTCCTGGGGTTACAAAGTCACCCACACTTCCCACATGAGAAGCCTGGAGAGTTAGTGTAAGTACCCGTAGCCACATTGCACAGATGAGAAAATTGGCTTCAGGACGTACCTGGTGGTTGAAAGAGAAGAACAGTTCTCAGTGCTGGCATAAATACACATATTTAGTCTCGTGAATTTTTAACAATAAACTTCTGGTTTTAATTTTTGAGTCACTGTTTGCTACTGCCATTCAGAGGGACTGAAACAGACATTTACAATTTAAAAAGTATTATTCAAAATTCACAAAATTAAATTAAGGCACAAGGGATGTAAAAAAAGTTTTAAGTGATTTCTTTGGTTTTTCAAAGTTTGGAACACTTATACTTTTGAAGTTATTAGAGCAAAAACAGCATTAAGCTTTTTGGGATAGATATTCATGTTACGTGTGTGCATTTGATATATATAACATTTTATCTATATATAAATGTAAGTATACACACACACACACATATACCACACAAATGTTTCCTCTGTGGTGGTTGAAATTAAAGATGGCTTTGTTGTATGTGTTCATTCATTCGTTCAACCAATTTTTTTCCTCCCATATATTATTTAACTCAGCAGCAGCTTTTTCAGTGCCCTTGAAGTGCCAGAGTGAACAAGCCAGCCTCAAACCCTGCTTTCAGGGAAATTGTGGCTTGTTGAGGAAGATGGACATCGGACATGATGTAGTAAGGTGAATATTGCAGAAAAGGAAAGGCAGGGCCTTGGAATCTTAGATATGGGGGGAGAGGGGCAGTCTGCAGTAAACATTTAATTTTTTGTAATTGGACTAAAAATAATTTATATAGATATTTTAATGAATCCAAGAGTCCCAAGGCTAGTTAGTAACAGAACTGAAAGTAGACCGAGAAGTCTTCTGGTTCCCAGGCAAATGATTATTTTTTTTAAAGATTTTATTTATTTATTCATTTGACAGAGAGAGACACAGCGAGAGAGGGAACACAAGCAGGGGGAGTGGGAGAGGGAGAAGCAGGCCTCCCGCTGAGCAGGGAGCCTAATGCGGGGCTCGATCCCAGGACTCAGGACCATGACTCGAGCCGAAGACAGGTGCCCAATGACTGAGCCACCCAGGCGCCCCATGATTTTTTTTTTTTTGATCTGACACACATCCTCTGGATAATTTGAAGAGCATCCCTGTCTTCAGTGAGAAACATCCTAAGATGGGCAAAGGAGATCTCTGACTGAGATGGTCCCACCATCCATGCATCTGTCAGACCACGGAGGTATCCCCCTTAGCACATCAATGTCAGATAGAGGAGGTCAACATCGACATAACTTTGTCAGACGGAGGAGATGTGTGTGTGTGTGTGTGTGTGCACACCAAATAGGACACAGGCTGATGGGTGTGTCACCCTCCAGCATCTTTGAAGGAGGAGGCTGAACATTGCTTGGTCTCAGCAGCCGCACCCTCCCGGCTAGGCTGACCTCTAGTGTGCCCTTTCAACCCACGCTGGGAGCCAGGCCCAGAGAACCTCCCAACAGTCAGACTCTCTCACTCCCTGAGAAGTGCTAACCTCACAGCCCTGACCCCTGCATACCCCTCTGCCCCGGGGCAGGAGAGGACAGGGTGCCATCCTCCAAGCACCCAGCTTGGGGGCGGGCTGTCCCCAGAAGGGGAGTCCTCTCTCTGTCCAGACTTCACATGGTGTATTTTGCGCTGACTTCAGGCAACCAAGGGAGGAGGACACAGAGTTGTACTTTCCAAGTAGCTGGAAACCCTTAATCAATGTTAATTGGTTCTAATTAGCATATGTTAATTAATGATATTTACTACAAATTAAAGGTATGAGTGTTCCCAGAGGGTTTCCTGTTCATCCAATTAGTGCCAATTAGTTGCAATTAACACGTGTAAATGAGATTCCATTGAACCCAAAACAAACAGCACAGAATCTCTCAGATTCCCTTTTGCACCTTTTCAGTCAGCTAGGGAGCTGGGGGTGGAGGGTGAGAAGTGAGGGTGGGAGTGGAGAGAGAGACCCTCAGGCTGACCTGGGAGCAAGATGCTGACTCTCTGCGACCCACGAAGGAGAGAAGGAAGAGCCAAGCAAGCCGAGGGACAAGCCTGGCTCCTGAGGCATTGAGCATGCTCCTGAGGCCCATGGGCCATGCCTTGGGCCTCCCTGCACCTGCCAGGACCTAACCCAGTGCACGGCCTATAGTAGGTGCTCAGTAAAAATTGGCTGAATGAAAGATTGGGTGCCTTTGCATCAAGGGCCGATATCTTTAGTCATAAAATTAAAGGATGAATTGATTAGGGAAATGTGCAGAGTTCTCTTCTCCATAAGGTCTTCCCAGGGGCTCTCCCAAGGAGCAAGATGGTATTTCCCTCTGTGACGTCACTTGAATGTCTACAGAGATATTACTCTAATGCCAGTGTTGCCATTTCCACATTTTATTTCCTTTTTCCTTAACCACTGAGGCCCCAACCTCTGGCACGGTGGTAACTGGATATAAAAACAGCCAGAAGGGGCTCCCGTGAACAATGAAATGCTACCCCAAATTCTCCACTGTGCAGAGCCTTCTGTGAAACTGTGACATAAGATAAAGCCCCCAGTAAGTTGTTTATTGCTAACTCGCTTTTGCTACACCAAACCTTCCCTTCAAGTTGACATTCATCATTTAACAATATTTATTCGTCGCTGTGTACCGGGCACTATTCCAGGGGCTGGGGATACAGCAGTGAACAAAGCATCTACAAATCCCTGCCCCTTGGAGAGCCCATATTCTGCTGTGTATTATCACCCTTTCACTTGGGATTTTGATGGATCCAGGGTCAGACACACTTGGGTTCAGATCCCAGTTCTGCCTCTCAGCAGCTGGGGAGAGGGGAGGGCTGGGTGGTTAATCTATCTGTGCCTCAGTTTATTTCTCTGTAACATGGGTAGAAGAATACCTATCGCCTATCTTGCAGTCATGTTATTAGGAAATTAAGCTTCCTCCCTTGTCCCATCTTGGTGGGGTGGGGCAGAATTTGGAGTTGAGCCACAAGGAATGTAGGAGAGAGGGAAGCAAAACTGAATCTGAGCCTACAAATCCAAGTCTGATTAAGTTTTCTCTACATCTGGATCTCTACACCCAGACAATAGTCCCTCCCACCTGCGCGTAGGACATCACAGCTTACAGCCTCCCCCCCCCCCCCCCCCCCCCGCGCCGGGCAGGGAAGAAACGGGTTCAGATAGGAGAAGAGCTTCCTGGGTCAGATGTAGCTGCTGAGACTGCAGCCCAGACCCTTGGCTCCTTTGGGCATAATGTCCTTTATCCATGACCTTTCTGAGTGATGAGATACACGAATGGGGCCCAGAAAGGGTCACTCCAGCTGTCCTGCCGGGACAAGCCTGTACATCCAGGCCCCAGCCCTCCAGCTCGGCCAGTCCCCACCCCTCTCCCCCCCCACACACACCGGCCCAGAGACCGCAGCACCTGCAGCTTTTGTGCTCCCTCCCTCACGATCTCGACTCTGCACCCCCATGGATTCTCAGGCAGGGTGTTTGATCATTTCATATTGCCTCAGGATCCCCTTTATAAAGCCAGAGAGTCTGCCTAGATAGTCTCTAAAACCCTTGCAGACCTGCTGTTCTAGGATTCTGGATATCCTCTGAAGAATACAGGTCCCACGTCTACAGCCTGTGCCCTGACACTCACAGCTGATGGGCAACCAAACAAGCCGTGATTTCCTGCTTCCTTTGGGGTCCCTCTCACCTGTAATGGCCTAATGGGCCCCCCACCCCCAGGCCTTTGCCATCACTCTCCATCATCCTCCACCTCCACCCCAACCTTCTCCTGCATAGTGATGAAACACCAGACATGGTCCCCAAGACACCAGGCCTTGGAAAAAGTTCTCCTTCACTCTGATCAAATCTGATGTCAATTTGGAGGCCAGTGGGAGGAATGCAACTGATTGAGTTTAATAAAAAGAGCTCAGCTGGGTTATCTTCCGGGAGGAGTGTGTGGAAATGGAAATCTGCACTGGGGCTTCCTGGGGCTCAGTATGTCTTTCCTACCACTGCACCTCACCCCAGGGCCAGGGGGGTATGTTGCGGGGAGGAGTTCCGGGGGAGGGGGGCTCTGGAAGCAAATGGAAAGGCCTTTTTTTTTAAAAAATTTTATTTATTTGACAGAGAGAGACACAGCGAGAGAGGAAACACAAGCAAGGGGAGTGGGAGAGGGAGAAGCAGGCTTCCCATGGAGCGGGGGAGCAGGGAGCCAGATTCGGGGCTCGATCCCAGGACCCCGGGATCATGACCTGAGCCGAAGGCAGACACTTAACGGCTGAGCCACCCAGGTGCCCCGGAAAAGGCCTTTTTCTGACTGCCCTTCCTTCCAGCAAAAAATAAAAGCAGCACTATTGGATGCCCACCCTGTGCCCGGCACAGCGCTAGGTCATTTACTCGAATTATCGGCACTTAGAGAGGAGGGCATTTGCTCTGAGTGCATCTCCAGGTGCCGTGAGCATCTTGGGCGGGGTCCGGCTGGCTTTGGGACCAGTGATCAGCCAAATCTGGCCACGAAAGGCAGAGCAGGAAGGTTGCAGTGAAAGCTAAGGGAAGTGCAGCCAACTGTGTCCCCACAGCCCTTGCGGGGGGCGCGGCACGCACACAGTCCCCTCCTCTCTCTCCGCCAGGTCGATGCAGGTTCAGGAGCCAACGGAGGATATAGTCCCAGGGGAGGAGGCTGACGCTAGAAGTTCGGATGTAAGAAGCCAGAGGTAGAGCGAGGTGAGGTGAATTCTCGGCTTTCAAGGACAAGAAGGTGGTCTCCAAAGCAGAGTTGTGGGAGCCCCGGAAACTCTGGGCTGAAGCAAAGGGACCCAGGCACAGCATCTGCTCTTTATCCCACTAATACCTCTTGAGAAGTGATATCTCTCTAAAGCCAAAGTTCCTGCGATGAGGCTTAACATGGCCACTTTGGGGAAGAAAAAAAAAAACCCAAAACCCTCTGCTCCAGGAATGTAACAACAGAAAATAATTAAGGTCTAATAAGGTCAGTGTTCCACCTTAACACCTTTTCAGTTCCAGTTAAAACCTCTACTAATTTGCCAAGAAAAACCAGCCTCACTGGGGTCTTATTATTTGAATCACGTCCTGTCTCTTAATTTAAACGAGAGACTCACATAAGGATTTTTTTTATTTTAAATTACAATGCCGACTTTCTTCCAGTTGATTACGGTATATGACTCTCTGTTGGAAGGCCATTATTTTTTGCTATGATTTACAAAGCATTTAAAGTGAAATCAATGTAATAAATATTGAAGTATTGTAATAGATAATTCCATATATTTAACCAGAGACACAGCACAGCCCTGCTCTGGGCAGCCGGGAGAGGAGCAGGGGAAAAAATGGGGTGGGAGAGTAACCTGGTATTAACACGAGGGGTGACGTCTCGGCTTTTCTCCTGGATTCATTTGGCAGGATTCACTGAGTGCTCCCTAAGGTCCTGCACCCTGGATGTAGGACTGTGGCGAGTTGTGGAGTGCCCCAGCCGTGTCCTCCGGACCACCACAGACTCTGGAGAAATTCCCCTGCAATGGAGGGGACCAGAAGTGGAGACCATCAGAACCTGTGTAAGGAGCTCGGGGATGGGAAAGGGGTTCAACAGAAAGAAGAGGCCTCTGGGGAAGGGGGTGGTGGGACAAGTCAGGAAAGGTTTTCCCTAGCTTCTCCCCTTCTTCCCCTCACCTACTCAGCTCTTCTTCCCTCTCCTTTTTGGTCCTCGTCCCTCTTTGGGTTGAGCTGTCTCTAGACGTCTGGCTATAGCTCAGCTGGGAGCAAACAACCTAGCATTCACAGCCCTGAAATCTCACGATGGGGGGAGAGGTGTGAAAGGGGAGATGGTGCACCAGTGTGACCTCGTGCTCACCTCCTGGGACAGACCCTACAGCAAGGAGATGGCCACGCTCTGGGCTCTTTACACATAGGGAGTCGGATTTGCAGCCTCTTGCTCCATCTCTCCAGGGAGCCGGCTGGAGCCCAGCACCCACAGTGCAGGCCAAGACAACTTCCCCAACTGGGGCCTCCTTTACCCAGGGACAGGAGCCTTGGTGTCTCTTAAAAGCAAACTTTAAACTGTCCTGCTACCTGCCTCCCCAATCGCAAAAAGTACCCAGAAGCAGGTTCCTTTCCAACTGCCCATGCCCCATGGGGAGCCCCCTGCTTCTTCCCATCTACGAAGGTTGCATATGGGTCACACATCTGCTCCCAGGATGGCTCTGCTCCCAGGTTCCTGGCTTGATTCCGGAATTCACACCCACCAGTAAGGGAAGCACACAGGGGGCACCAGCCTCTGGGTTGCTCCGCATCGCACAGCTCGAGTGCAGGCAATACACTGTGTCCGCAGAGCCATTCAAGCGCCGTGGAGGCCTTAAGAAAGATTTTGTGGTCTCTACACTGCGGGCTTGCGATGGAGCATGGCTAGTGCTCACGCACACACACACACTCGCACGTTTAGCAGATCTCAGAGGAAGAAGATGTATTGTCCCTTGCCTTCCCACCCCAAGCCTGAACCCAAGCCCCAAGTCCCTAGCTCTGGACATTTTCCACCATAAATCCCAGGAGGGGACATGCAGAGGGAAAAGGAGCAGAGAGAAGAGATTTACAGCAGACTTGCTTCCTGACACCTCTTTGGCCCATCCCATAAAATAACAATATCACTAGATAAATCACACAGAGTCTCGGGGGACCTTACCCTTGTCCTTGTGGGGTCTTTGGTGGGAGTCAGTGGGTCATGGTCAGAGGATTCCACCCAGCTGGGTTCTCCCTGACAATATCAGTCCTGTACAGCATTGGGGGGTGGTGTGTGTGTGACTCTGATCTAATCCCTGGAGCATGGGGGGAGGGGGTAGAGAATAGAGTGAAGGGTGGAGAGCATTGTCTATGATCATCCAAGAGAGAATATGGCATGAGCAAATCCTAGCTCGAACTCCTAGCTGTGTGACTTTGGGCAAATTACTTAACATCTCTGGGCCTTGATTTATGTCTCTGTAAATGCAGGTCATAGAATATCCCCCAGACAGGATATGTGTGAGGAGTTATTGAGAATAATATATGTCAAAGTTCCTGGCATACACTCAGAATGTGGTTAACTATTGTAATCACAAATGTTTTCCCTCCACTAAGATACAAAACACTGTGGCAGTGTTCCCAGCAGGGGGGATCAAATGTTGGCCCTCTCAAGAGAGACACCAGGCTGCCCCCACTCCTCTTTGGCTATTGTTTCCATGTTAACCTCTGATATTAGAAAGGCAGGGCTCCTTTATACGCAAACAATGGATCATGGAACACTACATCAAAAACTAATGATGTAATGTATGGTGATTAACATAATAAAATAAAATTAAAAAAAAAAAAGGCAGGGCTCCCCATTAACTCACAATGAGACTGTGAGCAAGTTTCTTCCTGTCTCTAGGCCTCAGTTCCCCATCTGTAATGTGAAGGGGTGGAAAATACTTGATCTTTAAGGCCCTGTCCAACATCACATCATCACCCAACAATTAGGACCAATTCCCAATGGGCACTGGAGCCAAAGAGGGGCAGGCAGGACAGAGGCCGCCTGCTGCGAGGCCAGCTGAGGTGGGCATGGGCATGTGGGCCAGGAAGAAGCAGTCACCATCCTGGGAAGGTGCCGACCACTGGCAGCCCAGACCACCACAAGCAAGAGACCGCCTGATTACAGCCCAGGGCACCAGTCTGGGTCTGTGGCCTCCTAGTGCTTACCCTTCAGCCAGAGGAAGGGCTGCATTCCCAGAGGTAGAGCTAGGTGGGCAGGAGCCCCCCTCCAGCATCCCACACACCTGGAGAAACCTGGGCTTCCCTGTAGCAGGTGCAGCCCCCCCCCCAGCCCCCAGCCCAGTCTGGCTCCCCCCACCCCTTAAGTATCTCCCGATCCTCTGGCCCCAGCCCTCCCTCCTCCTTTCCTTCCTCTCCCTGCTCCTTCCCCATGGCCCCTCTTTTCCTCTCCAATGCTGCTTCTTGGTTTTATTTTTTCATCCTCTTCTCCCTACCCCCCTTCATTTCTTCCATTCTCCTCCTCCTCCTCCTCCTCCTGGTTCTCCTGCCTGCTCCTTCCTCCTTCATTTTCTTCCCTCTAGGTCTCATCCCTGGAACAGAGGTGCAGCTGTCGTGAGGGAGTGACTATGTGGAGGGCTGGGGAGCTGGAAGGGGGCACGCTCTGGCCTGACCGACCCCCCCCCCCACAGGGTCTCTCCAGCCACAGGAGGATCAGGAGTTCACCCGCAGGGCAGCTGTCAGGGACTCCTGAGACGGATGAGTGAAAGTGTAGGGGGTGGGGAGGCAAAGGTGCTGGGGAGGGAGCCGTCTTCAAATAAAAATGAAAGGAACATGCTGGATGAAATAATGGGGTTGTTTAATAATAATGGGTCTGCCCTAAGACCCAGCCCTCCTGCCCCTGTCCCCAGCCCTGAAGTTTCCCTTAGCACAGAGGCCCATCAGTGTCCCCAGTCCTTTGGGTAGGCCAGAGAGCAGGAGACACCCCCCCCCCACACACACACACAAGTCCCCAGACCCCTGCCCCTCCCAGCCTTCCCCATCTTCCACTGAGGGACGGGTGGGATTGGGACCCCTGGCAACCTGTTCCCAGAGTGATGCCTGGGAAGATTAGCGCCCCAAGGCCGGCAGGCCTATTAGGAGGCCTTTATTGGGGAGGGGGTGGGGGGGTGAGGAGAAGCGGATTCTCCATTCTCCAAGCAACTGGATTACACAGTCAGGGGATCAGGGAATAACTTGCTGCCTAAGCTGCTGCTTCACAGCCCAGCCCCTGCCCTGGCTCTCAGCCTCCTTCTTCTCAGCAGGGATCTTAGCCAGCCTAGCCTTGCCTGCTTTTGAGGTATCTTTTTCATGGTCTGAGTCAGCCTTGAGGGCAAAACCAAGTCTCATCTCCTCTTATCCCCAGAGCTATGATACCACAAAGGAGCTCAAAAGGGACCAACTTGCCACCACCTCCACCAACCCTCACCTTCCATGAAGACCTCAGGTCTGGAGATGGATCCCGAGGGTGTGGCTCAGAGAGGTGAAGTGACTTGCTCTGAGTCACACAGCTAATAAAGGGCAACCGAGACGATTTCCTGACTATGGCAGGATTTATGGGAGCATGTCTCTGCAAAGTCAGCCAGGTCTATGCCAGGGGCTGGAAGGAGCCCTAGACTCTGATGTTCTTACTAGAAGGGGGTTTGCTCCTGAGCTTTCCTGAGCCCCCGCCATGAGCTTTCGAGGGAAGGGAGCCCAGCTCCCATTTGGTTGCTCAGGACCAGACCAAAGCAGGGGGGGAGGGGAGAGGAGGCAGGAAGGAGATTACGTTTAAAGAATCCAAAGTCTTAAGGTCTAGTCCCAGCCTTACCACTAACTTGCTGTGTGGTCTTGGGCAAACCACCTCCCCTCTCTGAGCTTCAGTTTATCCTATCTGCAAAGTGGAGATAACATCTCTTTCAAAATTGCTTTGAAGGTACTGGAAGAGCATCAGGCTTTGCACCTGGTATCTCCTACCTGCTCCAAATAATGGTGGAAGCAGAATTGTATTTCCTTTACCCAGAGCTGTGCCCACTCCCCAGAACAAGAAGCTCCACTGCACATTCAAGCAACTGGTTCTTCCCACTGGGAGGGCAAATCCATCATGTTCAGCAAACTATTGCCCCACCCCGTGTAAGGTTATTGGGGGGTCATGCCCCCACACCCTTTGTCCCCTTTCTAGAAAGAGGCCCAAAGCTCCCCACCCTAGCTCCATGTGGCACCTAGAGACCTCTTCCTGACAGAGGGTCATCTCTGACCTTCCTAATGGCCTACGTTCCTTCCAGCCAGAAAATTCTATGATCCCGTGACCCCTAAAAGCCCTGTCCTGCTAATGGTTTTATGATCTTCCCTAGGCATCCTCTCTGTGCCCTCCCTCACCCCCAATCCCCTTTCAGTGGGTCCTAGTCAAAATAAACAACATTTATGACCAGAGCAGGATTCAAGGTCTGCATTGCAAACAAATGTGAAGCCCTTTGAAGGTGCCTGGGGAATCCATCACGTCCTGGGGTGTGATGCTCCCCAGGCCCAAGGGGAGGTACGCCCTGGGAAGGGGTGCAGGCGTGGGAAGCTGGGCTCTAGATCTAGATTTAGAATTGGAGGATCTTATGTGGTGTCTGGGGCTCCCTCCTTAGCAACAGGCCTGCCCCTGCGCAGGAGAAATGAGGGGGAAGGAGGAATGGTAGCCCGGCCCGAGGTGGCCGCTGTGATCAGCAACCTTTCGTGCCCTGTGTGCAGGCCTCCCTGGGGGCCAAGACCTGACCTGGCATGTCATCAGGGGCGCAGGAGACAAAATGAAAGAGAGGGGGAAAAAATCAAGAGGCAAATGGAGAAATAGCATGCATGGACGGGAGACGTAGGGCTGAAACCACAGAGGCCTTGGGCCCCATCACGAGCTCCAGTGTCCTCCTGGTACATTAGAGCAACTTCCCTAAAGAAAACTAGTCCAGGGGCGCCCGGGGGGCTCAGTCGGTTAAGCGTCTGCCTTCGGCTCAGGTCACGATCCCGGGGTCCTGGGATCGAGCCCTGCATCGGGCTCCCTCCTCAGCAGGGAGTCTGCTTCTCCCTCTCCCTCTGCTCCTGCTCTCACTCTCAAATATATAAACAAAACCTTTAAAAAAAAGAAAAAAAGAAAACTAGTCCAAACACCTTCAGGAGAAAATCAACCCAGCCGAGGCTATCTTGTCAGCCAGCCAGTGGAGCTGAGGAGAGAGAGTGTGGGAGAGAGAGAGAACAGGCCAGTGCTGAGTTTCTCTGCGGGGGAGGCACCCCAAACATCAACTTTGGGGAGTGATAGCACGGAGGCAGAAGTGGAAGCCCTCCATCTAGAATGAACCCTCGTCCTCCACCACCCCCCAGGTGGAAGGCAGAACCCCTGCCCCTACTCTCATCAGCATCCGCAGCTGGAGAAGGGGCCCACAGGCGGGTAGCCCACTCGTCCTCGCTCTGACTTCCACCTGCCACGTGGATGAGGAGCCCCAGCTGGGCTCAGCCTCCTCTGGCAGGTGCAGGGCCATGAGCCGATTTGTTTTCAAGGGGGACTGGCTCTGTCTGGGGAATGGTTGTTGGAGAATATTAAGGTAGGATTCCCAAAGGCCCAAGTCTGACAGCAGCTTTCTAGGACACGCAGCTCAAGGCTTTCTTCAGCCACCTCTCCAGCTTCCAGAACTGGGGCATGGGCCAAGGGGCTGCTCCCTGACTCAGAGCTGGGGGAGGGAGAAAACATTCCCCCCCCAGGGGGGGGGAATGTGCCTTATCATTTACCCTACTAAAAATACTCTGCCACCCGCCAGGTTGGGTGGGGAGCTAGACATAAAATATGGGCAGGTAGCAAGGTTTCTATCACAGTGATCAGGCACCCGTCTATAGCATTTGCATATACAGCATATAAGTAATGTTTGATGAGTGAGAGTCTGAGAGATGGCGGATTGGAACAAAGATAGAAGGAAACAAAGAGACAACTGGAAACACGGGCATGAGTTTTTCCAGGATACATATAGTTTGTGCAAAAATTATCCTCTTCCTAAACTGAAAGAAGAATGATTTTAGTGGCTTCGTAGGATCTTAAGCCGGTAAATCAGAACTTCCAGCAGAGTGCCCTGGTGCCCAGCATGGTGCTTTATATATAAAAGGTCCTCCGGAGCACAGAGTTTTAGGGCTGGAAGGGCCTTGGAGAGTATCTAGGCCAGTGGGTCTCAACATCGGTTGAATATAGAATCACCCGGGGTGCTTTTAAAAAAATAAGATGCTGGGCACCCACCGCCAGAGAGTCTGATCTAATTGGTCTGGGATGGAGCCCAGGTGTCTGTGTTTTTTAAAAAAGCTCCCCAGATGATTCTGTGTACCCAGGGCTGAGAACCACAGGTCTGGGTCAGTGCTTCATTTTACAGAGGCAGAAAGTGAAGTCCAGAGAGCAGGTTACCTAGGCTCACACAGACAAGTGACAGCAGAAACAGGACCGCAGAAGCCACTCGGGTATCCTGACGTTTAAATGAGCAAATAAAAGATTGATCTTCTTTTGGAGGCATCCCTAGCTGCAGAGACCAGCTACCCAACCCCTCATCTCATCCCCCCCAGTTTCAGGTTATTTTCATCAGAAGCCAGGCAGCCTGGCATCTTGACCCCATTCCTTCTGGCCTTCCATTCTGGAGGCCTCAGGGCTCATACAGGGCAAACACCCAATTCAAATACTGTCCCCCAGGTCTGGAGCCTCCGAGAATAACGGGGCAGCTGTGACACCGTGGCCATATGAAGTGTTGTTGGCGGACACCCCAGAGCAAGGGTGTGGGAGGATGTGTGTACAAAGGTGCACGTGTACATAAATGCACACTTATGTCAGAGGCTCGTGCACGGGGGCGCTTGCGTGAGAACACTTACATATGTGCATATAAATATCCACCTGTGGGACGGTGTGCGTGTTCACAGGGGCATCCGTTTATGCGGCAGGGTGGGAGACCCTGTGGCCGAATGCACCAAAGACCCTAAAATGTGGGCCTATGTGTGTATGTGTAGTTGTGCACAAGGGCAGAAAGCTAGATCTACACTTACAGCAGCGACGTTGACATCTCCCAGCGCAGGCCTGCTTGTGACACTACGTGTGTGGCTGGCCGGCCCTGGAAATATGTACGACTGGCAGCCTGTGGGCGCAGGGGGCAAGTTTATGCGGCGAGAGAAGAGGTTTCTGCTGCTTCCATCACATTTCTTCCGAGTAATCACTGGGAAATATATGCGTTGGAAAACTCTATCTTTCATGCTTAAATATATCTTGGCATATATAAATGAAACATGATATTCTGCCAGCTGAGATGCTACACATTAATATTGTTTATCATTGATAGAATTAAATAACCCATGCAAGCCCGGGTAGCATTTCTTACAATTTTATTTAACACTGTTTTGGCCGAGCGGCATTTGGCAAATGCCGGCCTATACACGGTAGATGACTGCAACCGATGCGTAATTTGCGGGCCGTCATATACAACACGCAAGAAGTACCACAGAGGAGGGTCCTCTAACATTCCGACTGCCCCATCTTTCTTTTGAGCTCAACTTATTCCCTTTCTTTCCCCAAACCTGATTAAGACCCAGCCCTTCACACTTCCCTAGGAGGTCTCTGCATGTGCCGTAAAGACAGATAGCATGGAGGGTAAGGATTTGGGGTAGGCGAAGAGATAACGCTCTAAGACCAGGTCTCTGGAATGTTTCTGCTCCTCCCCGGTCTGTCAGAGGCAGCCCCAAGCCCCAGCATGTGTTAAAACCAGGAGACCAAAGGAAGCATTTTTATAGGTTCTGCAGAGCCTCGGGGTTGACTGACAAAGTTTTTCGTTCAGAATGAATAAAAAAGAGCGTTGAACTTATCAAATTAGTAGTAAATTCTTCATTAAAAGAGTCACAGAAATGCTTCTTTTTTAAGGGGAAGCCGCTATCATCCCTTGAGCCCAAATGAAAACAGTAGTTACAGGCCTGCCAAGCTCACCTTTCAAAATATGTGCCACCCCCTGGCCTAGGCTGTTGGCTGAATTATGAATGGCCTGAGGGAAAACAAAACTCAAGACCTGGGAAGTCCAAACTGGAACATGAGCAAGAAAATGGTAGAACCACAAATGAGGCTCATAGAGGACACTAGGCGGTGAAAAGAGATTGCATTTACTTCCCAAAGCTGATGAATAAATGGAATTTGTAGGTCTTTCCGCAACTTGCAAAGGCCTTCTTAATCTCCCAGGAACCCAGGGCCAAGATCCCACGTGGGACCTATAAGCCCTGCTCTATAGGATCTCTGCTTATCATCCCTGGGCTCCATTTTGGCGTGGCACCAAGATTGAGCCAAGGAACGCCCTACACCTGCCTTCCTGTGTCCTGAGTTTCTTTAACTTCTCCTGTACTGAGATCCCTAAGGCCTATAAGGTAAAGACAGCCCAAAGCAGTTGGAACAGCTATTCACCCAGCCCTGTTCCCCAAATCCTCTGCCACGCACAGTGAAGCTGCCATCAGAACTACATTTCCAGGTAGCCCCCCCCCCCCGGCCCCTCTCCACCAGCAGGGATATCAGCCAACCTGCTTGGGGGACAGCTGCATGCGAGCGTCAAAAAAGTATTGGACCATCTTCACACCGCTGAAGTCAGGAAGCTGGGTCTCTGGAGCCTGGTGCCGTGGGCTACCTCCTGAGTACATACAGAAAAAGAAGTTTCCTCATGTTTGGATTTAGAAGTAGGAATGGTGAAAAGCACCCATCAGTGTTTGTGCCTCTCCCCAACACAGACACATACACACACACACACACACACACACACACACACCCTGTCCATACACGCAAATCATGAATCATCTCCGTGGCTGAACATTTTAGCGTTCAACAATATTCTCGGAGGCCCGAGGTTTTCAGGCAAATCCCAGGTCTGTACACAAGGACACTGCATAAATCCCTCCCCTTATGAAAGGCCAGTCTGAGCAGATGGGACCAGTCTTAAGTAAACGGCAGAGCCCTCCCTTGGTCCACCTCAGGAGGAGCAGCAGGGGGCTGGCCCTACCAGCCCGGACAGCAGAAAGCAGCAGAAGCTGCTGGTTCTGAGGCTCGTGTTCCCATCCCCAACTTATCTCTCGGAGGGGGGCGTCCGTTTGACCACACAATCCTCCCTCCCCTCCCCCAAGGGGAATTCAGATCTTGAAGTCAGACTGGAAGAGGCCACCACAGACCAAGTGGTGGCCAGAGTTGAGAAAGCAAACCTGAGCGCTGGAGAGATGGGCTGGGGCTAGGAGGAGAGAAGAGGCAAAAGGACCCCTCGTACCCAAATGGCTCTGAGCACTGAGTGTGGGGAAAATGACCTCAGAGCTCCTCCACTTTCTGATGATCTCCTTCATTAATATTTATTAAACAAAAGATTAAAAAAAAAAAAAGGAAAGGCCAGATAATTAAACACTCAGTGGCGGTAGGAGGATTCCTCCACTCTGTTGTCTTGCTGGGCCCCCCACCTGCAGCCTAGGCCAAACGTGTGCACTGTGTCATCTCCCTCCCCAGCCCTGCCCACCTCCCCAGGTGTATCAAGAAGACATGAGGCAGGTGGATGGAGAGAGAGACAGACCCAGGCACCCCAGGTGCTCACTAGGAAATGCACGGACTGTGAAATTACACCAGGGCTGGACAACTTACCACCACACTGGCACCCTTGGGAGACTGAAATAATTAACTTGCTAATCAGCTACACCTTGCTCTTTCCTTTCTTCCTGGAAAAAAAACAATCGCAGATCGCCTTCACATCAGGTTCCTATGTCAGTCACTTGGAGACAAATGATACTTGAGAAGAAATATACTCTCTGCCTCCATGTAGACTGCAGCAGGGCATACCAAGACTGGCCTCCTCTTCTTCCTCACCCCTTTCCACCAGGCCCCGGGGAGCACACAGAGACAGAATGTTTCTGGAGATGCAGGGTTTTTTTCTGTCCACGCCACGTCTTTTCCATCTCTGCTAAGCTCTCTCGCTTTCAGCCCTCTTTAGCCTGCTTGCTGGTGCTAAACAGCCAAGATCCATGTGGAGAAAAGAGGATTGATTAGAATCGTAATAATAATCCTTGGCATTCGTCCGGCTTTAGCGTTTACAAAATGTTTTCACACATTATCTCATTCGGTTGGAGCTGGAAGGGACGTTAGCAATCACTTAGCCCAATACAGATGCGGAAACTGAGGCCCAGGAAGGTTAAATGACTTCCCCAGAGGCCACAGCTAAGGACAGTGTGGTTGGTTCCCCCCCCCCCCCATGTTCATTGTCTAGAGATCCAGTGCCGCCTCTCATCCCCTGGAAGGAGGAAAAGAGCAGAATCACCTTTTTGGTCCACAGTGGTTATAGACCAAGAAATCACAACATTAGAAGAGGAGGACCTGAGAATGAATACAACTCTTGGAACTCTTGGAAGAAATGGTTTGTGGGGTTGGGAGTAGGGAGACTAGTCCAAGTCCTGAACGGCACACATCAATTAACACACTTCCCTCTCTCTCTTTGTCCCCTCACCTCCCTCTTCTCTCTGGGTTCAAAAATATGAACATTATGCAGTTTGGGATCTAAGGCTTAATTCGGTTGTAGGTCCCAGAGGGAAGTGGGGGGTGGGGCGCGTTTCTCAGATTCCAATCTGGCACCTCCACTCCCAGGATCCTCAGCATGATGGGCTCGCGTGTGAATATGTGTGTCCACCCAAGACATTGGATTTAGCGGTGAAAAACAGGCTTCTTGATCCTTTTCACAGATCAGATGATTTGCAAATTAATAGCTCTTTCCCCCCAAGGCTCTGAGGAGGTGAAAAAAAAGATTTCTGGTGAAGAGAGGGAAGAAAAGGGTGGAAAAATATAAAACGGGGAAAGGAAGCACAATGACAGTGGATTCTATAGGAAAACGCTTCCCTGCCAAGGTGCATATGTGTTTGGATGTGGGTCTCTGCTTTTCCACAGGGCCACCTTGCCCCACCCAACCCGTTGCCCCAGCCTGTCGGAAGGGAAGCGGTTCCTTTGTGTGTTCATTTATTTCTAAGCCCAACTCTTTTCCCTCTAAAACTCCTTCTTCTCCCTGTTGAGCTGACCATGCTTCTGGATTTATGAAGAGAGATGTTTTAGCAGAAATCCCCCAGAGTGTCCCATCAGCCCTAAATCCCAGGCCCGCTCACCCCCCCAAGACCCCATGACACACAGCATGCCAACACGGCCTCCTCTTGCCTATGCATTAGCCATCCATTGTGGCAACCTGACATCTCTCACACATAAAACCGTAAGAGAGAAATAAAATATCTGTCTCTTGGCGAAAATAAAGCTTTGCCTCCCTCCTGATGTATAGGATATAAAATAAAGCCGCGGCTCCAATAGTGGCTTTTCCTTACGCCGGAGTTGCCTTTGCACACACGGAGACAATGAAGACCGATGGTTTGGGACGAGGCCCAGCCTCCCGGGGCCGCCTTCACCCTTTTTTATTAGCGCATCTCCCCCGCCCCGCCACCTCTCCCTGCCTTTTTCTTTCTTCTCCACTTTCTTTCCTTTCTGGTTTGGATTTGCCTTTTATATGTCCTTCTCTTTCTTTCCTCTGGAACTTTATTCCTTTCGTTCACTTTCTCTCTACAGCGTGACAGAGACAGGGAGAGAAGAGCCAAGTTTCTCAGCTTCTCAGACATGCCCTCCATGTCTCCCCGCCTCCCCCTTCCCAAACCCCTAGCTCTCTCAGGACTGCCAGCCCCTATGACGAATTTTGTTGTTACTGCTTGAGGATTTGCTTTGGTCAAATGTACAAATGTTCCCAAGGGACAATTAAGAATGTGTTTAGTGGGGGGTGGGAGGGAAGTGGATGATTTTTTTCTGGGGAGCCGCCCTTCCCTGCTCCTTCTTCTCCCTACACTAAGCAGTTTATGGATCTCAGCAATTATTTTTTTTTAAAGATTTTATTTATTTATTTGACACAGAGAGACACAGCGAGAGAGAGAACACAAGCAGGGGGAGGGAAGAGGGAGAAGCAGGCTTCCCGCGGAGCAGGGAGCCTGATGTGGGGCTCGATCCCAGGACCCTGGGATCATGACCTGAGCCGAAGGCAGACGCTTAATGACTGAGCCACCCAGGTGCCCGGATCTCAGCAATTATTTATTTAGCCTCTGAGGAGGGCAACAGTGCAGAGTTGCCACCTCAAAGGGGTGAGAGTTGACATTCACCTCCCAAACCCAAGCCTCAAAGCTGCATCATCAAACCAACTGTGGGCCTTGGGCCCCTTCTGGCCAGCTCAGCTACCAAGGAGTTGATCCAAGTCTAACACCCTCTCCCCTGCCTCTTTCTCCCCTCCTGAGAACTGAGGGTGCTGTGGGAGAAAGTAAGAGGGGCCCCTCCCCATGCTTGCACGCAGAGAGAACTGTCCCCCTCACAGTCACTGAGACATGGTCATCTGCCTGCCTTCCTGCACACTTGACACTCTCTCCCACCCTGCACAGTGTCTACCTTTTTTCTCCTCTATCCCCGGAGGCCTCACTCTTGCCAGGTGCACGGCTCTCCTCTGTGCTTCTGTATCTCTCCACCTGTGTCTGAGTGGGTTTGTTTCTAGAAGCTTCTTCCCATCCTTGCCCTGGCCTCATCCCTTCCACTGTTCTCCCTCCATCTACCCAAGGCTGCTTCCCAGCCCATTCAAAACTTCACCTGCCCTACTAGGGGCTGCAAGACATCCCAGGCCCTGGGAAGACTAAGTCATGACTGAAAGAAGGGGGTGCAGGGACTGGGCTCCCAGGGGAACAGCAGGGGAGGGGGAACTTTGGTGTTGCCTGAAGGTAGGAAACGTCCTGCAGAGGGGCAGTGGGTGGCTTTCAGCCTCTGAGATTGATGAAAGACTTCAGTGTATATGTGGACAGCTCCTGGGCACCCCTAATATGAGGAGAGCTTTATAAATGCAAACATGGAGAGGCTGGTGAGGCAGCAACATCTATTGAATTCTGCACCCCCCAAAAGGAGAGAGGGACTTAGAACTGCCAAGTCCAGAAAGAACTCAATCCCAGTCCCAAACGTGGTTAGCTTTGGGGGTTCCCCCCATCTTTGATATCTCACCAGATATCTGCAGTGACCACTACCATTAGGTAAGGGGAGAGTCAATTAGTGAGAGGATTAATTACTCTGAGGCACGAGCCCCGTTTGTCTTCCTTACCGGGTGTGAGTGTGTGTTCAGACAGAGGAACACGGGCACGCACCCAAATACACATTGTTGTCACGCCGTCTTAGACGTTTTATTTATTTGTTGGATTCCTGCCCAGAGCCGCTCACATGCTTTTCCACGGGTGCTGAGTCGCCCACCAAACACGCCGCCTCCTTTTCTCCCGCCTACGAAGGCGACTGTCACACACCCGTACACCCTCCAGTCCCGCCGGATGTCCCCCCTGCACCTGCAGGGTGCCTGGCTGCGCGCCTCTCCCGCCGCCTCTTATGTCGCTGAGTGTCTTTCTGGGTCTCTTCTGTTTCTTTTCCTCTACTCCTCCACTCCTTTCCCCCAATGCATCTTCCCTCCTTTTATCCCTGCTTACTTTTCTGCATTCCTTTTCTTTCCCCTGGTTTTCTGTCCTTATTCCCTTTCCCTGTCTCTCTCCTGCCTCCTCCACTCACCCTCTCCTTTCCACGATTACCCGCCACCGGTCTCCGCTCCGCAGCGCTGCCTTGCATTTGAGATCGCCACGCTTGACCTTCCCCCCGTTCCAAGCCCAGAGTCCTCCCCCCCCCCCCCCCCGGCCCCCAGTCCCCGTGGGAAGCCAGCCTTGTTTACCCAGCCCAAACGCACACCGTGAAGCCCCGGCCGGATGCTGCCCTTCCCCGGCCTCGCAGTCCCCCATCCCCTCCCATCCCCAACTTGGAAACTACCGCTGGGGCAAAGTACACAGCGGTGCAAGGTGACAAGCCGCCACCCCAAATTTCTCACCTTCCATAGTGCACTGGCCCAGGGATCTCGGGCCAACCTCCTAACTTGGGTTTCTTTCCCGGGAAAAAGGAGTTAAGACTAATCCCCCCTCCCCCACTATGTGGTTCAAGGGAGATAGTGATATAAACTGTAAAATGGTGCACACAAGTAGGTCATTTCCAGGAGTGAGTGATGGAGTGAGATTGAGGCAACCTGAGTCAGGAGCAAAGGCGAGAGAGAGAGGGAAAGAAGAGAGCGGGAGACTTGGGATCAGATCCAAGGGCCCCAGGCCAAAGTTTCCGCTGTCGCATCTGCGGCGTCCTGCCGAGTCCGTGCGGAGTTTGTGCGGCCTCTCGGACCCCTCCAGAAGACCCGCTCGCTCACTCCCTCCTCCCTCTGCCTGACCCTGCGAGGCTGGTTGCGCCCCAGGCCAGAAACCCTGCGCTGTTAACCTCCTAGAGTCCGCGCCTCCGCAAGCGCCTCTTTTCACGGCCTCACCGCGCTTTTCTGGGGGTGTCGGGCTGCACGGGAGCCGGCTGGGCGAGGAGGGGAGCCGCCAGGGGCTGTCGCCACTCTCGCATCTACAGCAGCTGAAGGTGCCGGGCCGGCTCGGGTCCTTGGGCCACGCGAGCCGCTCGGGAACGTTAGGAAGCAAGGCGATCTGGGGCTGGGAACCACGGAGCTCACGGGAGGAAAGCGGATGCAGGAGAGGGCGCCATCAATCCCCCCAACCTGCAGGGCGTCTGGGGAGGGCTAGCAGAACCCGCTCCGTCCCCAGTTCCCCAGCGGGGTCCCGCCTCTCGGGACCCTCAAGGCGCTTCTCTGGAGGAAAGCTCGTACCGTAAAAGCCGCTGCCTGGCCCCTGGGACCTTTTCCAAGAGAGCCTGGGGATGCGGTGGAAAGAATTCCGCGGCCACTGAGCGAAGACTTGGCGGCGAAATTGACCCTCACAGCACCGCGCCTAGAGCTTCCGCGCCCTGGGGGCGGTGTGCGTGGTTGTGGGTCTGCGCTACTTGGAGGTCCTTGCGTAGGGAAGCGCTGTGTACTTCAGGCCGCTGGCAGTAAGTGTGGCGGTGAGGGTAAGAAGGGAAGGTTGGTGCTCTTCGCCGAGCAGCCATTGGTTTAAATGCAGAGCTGGGCTGAGAGGCTTCAGAGGCGGCTAATTTGGAAAGCTGGGTCAGTTTTCTCTCCATGACTGTGCGACCAAATATATTTTAAAATAAAAGCTCAATGGAAACGAAAAAAAAAAAAAACACATTAATATGGTGTGCTGTCCCCGTGGAGGCGTTCAGTCTGGACTTTAAACCTAGAATCGGGAGCTAAGAGGCGCGCCTAGAGCTGCGCTCCGGGACTCCCTGGTAGACGCTGGGGTTGGTTCCCGCAGACCTATTTACTGAACCATCTGGACACAGGGACAAGCAGAGCCTGATGCCCCAGAGCCCCCGGCCCGTTCTCGTCCTCAACTCCCCTATCCCGTTGGTCCGCCCGCAGGGAGGGGCCCTCTTTCCCCCGCGTCGAGGTCCCAAGATCACAGCACCCCCAAACGGGTGGAGCAGCCCCCTCCTCTCCACCCGAAAGAAGACAGGGGGCCTTGGGTTCAGGAAGGGCCGGCAGCCGGGTCCAGCTGTCGCCCCGTAGGTCTCCGTCGACTGCCCTCCACCCCCGCGGCCCCTCTGCTTTGCATGAGAAGGAGCCCAGCTGGGACAGGGGCGGGGGTTGAGCCCCTGGGACTCTGACGGCTTTAGATTCCAGAAAGGGGCGGTTGGGTCGAGGGCGCTAGCGGCGAGAACCAGGACAGCTGGGGGAGGGAGGGAGCGTGGGGGACGGCTCGACTGGACCAGCCCCTCCCCGCGGGTCTCACCCAATGCAGAGGGCTGGGGAGGGTGGAGGAGACTGGTCCCCTGAGCCAAGCAGCTCCTAGCGCCTCCGCGGGAGCTGGAGTACTGGCTACGGATCCGCTCGTTCCTGAGAGCGTCGGGTCGGCAGGAGGAACACAAAAACCTAGTCGGATCTCACGAAGCCGGCCTGCTGGGTTGGAGAACCGCCCTCCCCATCTTACTCTTGACCTGAGCGGGGCCTGAGAGAGGCCCACGGAGGGGGCTGATGCGAGAGAGATAACTAGCCCCAACACTCCGCCCTCCCCGCAGCGGGGAACCCCAGCCCAGGTGTTTTTGGAGAGGGTGCGGAGAAGATGTTAGAGGCCCCGCATTTAGAGTTCAGGATGGGCGGAACGCCAAAGGGGCGCACGCCGGACTTCGGCTTTGGCTTCCAATGAAAAGGTGACGCGGGAGGCAAGGTGGAGGCTGCCGGCGGCCTCGGGGTTGCAGGGTGGTACGGACGGAAGCTTGAAGGAAGGAAAGGGGCATTGGCAGAGCCCTAAAACTCCACTCCCACAGAGCGCAAACCCGATTTTCTGTAGCGGCTTCCCGGTTCGTCCGAAGAGGGTATTCCATTTGCAGAGACCTGGATCCCGGGCTGGCTCAGGTTCATTGCAATTGCGTTTCAGCACGCATTTCCCCCAACTTAGTCCCGGGCCCTTGTGTGGGATGTCTGAGTCCCGCACCATGAGTGGGATCGAAAGGCCAATTCCAAAATACCAGCTAGACCCGGCTAGCTGCCCATCCTTATTTTCTTCCACACTAGGGTTGAATGCGCCTTCTTAGCATCCCCCCCCCCAACAACAACAAAAAAAAAAAAAAAAAAAAAAAACGAGGAGCAAAAACAGGACTGGTCAGCCCGGCCACCTTCAGACCTCACGAGAAATCCCAGTTTGGCATAGAAATGGTGCTATCAAAACGGAATTTGGTATTTGACTGGCGTAAGCCAGGAAACCAGAGTGACTCTTCGAGGCTAGGGTTCTCAGGACCCGGACCTGAACCCCACGTTTGGAATAATCTGCCTCCAGGCAGCGGTCCCGAGGTTTTATTCGGAATTAGGGAGGTAAGGGCTCCTTGAGGGGTGAACTACAGGGGGTGTGGTCTGAGGTTGTCTCGGGAAGCTGTTGCTAGCCCGGAGCCTGGCACAGGGGAGGAGGAGAAGCCGGGCCCACTCAGCCCGTGCGCTGCACACCCGAATCCATTGCAGCCTCTCTGTGGAGCCCCAGACGTCCCTGCTCCCCACTGCCAGTACCACCACCCGCCAGCCGCCACTGAAGCCCCGTCGTTTCCCGCCTAGTCGTTTGTTTTTGTATGTAAAAGGTGTCTCCGGATCACAGTTTTCTCACAACTTCTCGCCTGGGTTGCAACTCCTCACCCGAGGCGCTTCCCCACCCACTCCTTTCCCCCTCCCCGGCGCCGCGCCTCCGGTCTCCCCCGCCCCCACCAGGAAACCGCCGGAATCAACTTTCCAAGACCGCGCTCCGGGGAACAGACACCCAGATCTCCCGGAGACCGAGACCCTGTGGACTTTGGATGGACTGGGGGAGGAGGCAGGGAGGGACCGGAGGAGGAAGATTCTGTGGCCCTCCCTCCTCCACTCCCGCTAAAACGCGCGCTGTGCTCGGGACCAACTTCTAGGCCAAGAAAGCACGAGGAGGGAAAAAGGAAAAAAAAAAAAGAAAAAGAAAGAAAAAGAAAAAGCCCAACACCCGCTGAATTGCAAAGTCAAACAGTTCACCAGGGCCGCCGGGGTTCCCTTCTGCACCCCAACCTTCAACAAGGCTCCACCTTGGATTAATCCCACCTTCCAACAGTACTCTGCCCTCCGCCTGCGCCTACTCCCACGCTCTCTCAGTCCTTCCCATCGAAACCGAGGCCTTACCGGAGCAGGAGGGGCTCGGGCACCTTGCTGCCCGCCGCCCGCACCGCGCGGGGCCGCGGATGCGGCCGCCACTGATCCTCTAAACGCGGTCTCCCGGCACTCTCCCCGGCCGGAGGATGCAGAATGGTTTACAGAGGGACCGCGAGCCGCTGATTGGTCGCAGGCCGCGGTGACGTCGGCGGGCGCTGCATTAAGGCGAGGGGGCTTCCAGAGCTCAGCCAACAGCCAGGAGCAGTGACCGAGCCGCCGGAGCTGGGGAGAGACGCGCCAGGGCGGCGGACCGGGCCAGGAGACCAGGGACAGAGGGACGCTTGTCCGGGGACAGCCAGCAACGAACTGCGGCCTGGGCGGCGACAGCAGCGGCCCTTGCTGAGCTGTTCCAGCCGCGCAGAACTGTAGCTGCTGCACCAGGACGTTTTTTCAAAGCTCTCCAAGCTACTCCCCCTCCCCCCGACTCCTCCCGCTGCAAAAGAAAAAAAAAAAAAAAAAGGAAGGAAGGAAGGAAAGAGGCTAGAAAGGAAACCCAGATTTGCCACCACAACGAAAAAAGGGGGAAAAGGAAAAGAAAGTCAAGCGACTGTGGGGTTGGACGCAGGCAGCCGGAGCGCGGGCCGAGCGATGCGGGGCTGCGCGCCCGGGCGGCCGCGAGTTGTGACTGGAGCCACGATGCACGGCCAGGCGCGGTGAGGAGCCAGACCGTATCGCCTCCCCGAAGGAGTCCGGGAGCAGGGAGGGCCGTCCCGAAAACACGGAGGCCGCCAGGCAGGCCACGGGCCGAGGTGACGGGTCTGGGGCGGTGGGGAGCGAGCAAGCGCACCTGGCTGCGTCCGCCTGGAGTTGTCCCTCTGCGTTCACGATTGACACAAACACTTCTCCAAACGGGGGGAATCTAAGCAGCAACAACAATCAACAACGAGATCTTCCTCCTGCCTTCCCCTCCCTCCCTCCCTCTTCCCTTGGCCTGCCCCCGCCCCCTCCCCCCAGGCCCACCGCTGGCGCCCCGCGCGTCCGGACCCGCTGCGCGATGCCGGCAGTTTAGGATCCAAAGCTTCTCCACTCGTTTTGTTCTTTTCCTAAAAAAAAAAAAAAAAAAAAAAAAAGAGGAGGGGAAATCCCGGTCGGTGGCAGGCAGCCCGGCACACACACACCCGCCCTCATACCCCGACAAAAGCAGATGCACTTTGACTTCTGACAGCTCTACCTCAAGCCCAAGAGAACTCCAAGGCGCTTTCCCTGCAACCTGAGCTCGAGGCGTCCTCCTCTTCCTTCTCCGACTCCGTTTTATTTATTTCTGTTCCCGTCGCCTTTCTCGGTGACCTTCACTCCTCCGCGTGCTCTGGGCAGAAGAGCCGCTTTCTCACCCGCCTGAGACTCTTCCTCGCCCCAGGAGCTGCAGCGGCGCTGCTGTGCCCCAAGGCCCCGGGACTTCCAGGCTGCACACTCCATCGAGGTGCCCTCCGCTCCCCATCAGCCTCATTTTCACCCCCTTTTGATTTCCTGGTGTGGGTTTTGGCTTGCACCCCCTGTGTGTCTCCTCTTTTTGGAGGGGCTGGGGAGCTCTTGCTGACGTCTTCGGGAGTCATTCCCTAGGCTCTACCTGCTCTTCTCTCTCCCGGCCTCACCCAACCAAACCAAAGACCATGGTGCACTGTGCCGGCTGCAAAAGGCCCATCCTGGACCGCTTCCTCTTGAACGTGCTGGACAGGGCCTGGCATGTCAAGTGCGTCCAGTGCTGTGAATGTAAATGCAACCTGACCGAGAAGTGCTTCTCCCGGGAAGGCAAGCTCTACTGCAAGAACGACTTTTTCCGGTGAGTACTTCCCTGGCGCGCCTCTGCTGCTTCCTCCCCGCGGGCTTTTCCCCGCCAGCTTCGGATCAGAGGTCAGCGTGGCCGAAGCAACCGCGGTAGGAGCAGCCTTGGAGAGGGCAGCCAAGTCCCACGGGCACCCGCCTCTTCGCCAGCTGGCGCGCTGGGCGCCCCTGACGCGGCCCTGCTTGCGCCCTGGAAATTGTGGGTCCCGGCTTAGCTGCACGTGCCTGGGAAGAAAGGGTGTGAGTCCGCTTGAGCCCAGAAGCCCCTCCAAGCTTAGAAGGAGGCAGCACAGCCCGGGGCGTTGTAATCCTAGCTCCTGTCTTTCCCTCCCTGCACAGAGCTCTCCAGCAACGGCATTCTCCGAGCCTCTTAGGTTGCTCGCTCTCCAGGCTGAGCTTAGAAGCCCGGGCTAGATCCCTGCCACTGCCTTTTCGTCTCCAAAAGGTCTTGGCGGGAACCGCCGAGGCTTTTGCATGGAGCGTTTGAGTCCCTTGCCTTGGCGGCGAAAGGGAAACACTCTGGCCTAATGCCTATGGTGCACATTCCAGGGTGTTCTTGAAACCCCGACCGGCCTGCCTCCAAGCGCCGGCCTGGGCAAACCGCGCCTGCCTGTGAAATGCCCCAAGGCTCCAGCCTCCGGGACGACCTTTCCCCTCCGCTTCCCGGCTGCCTGGGCTGGCGGGAGGATCGGCCTCCGCCCAACACAAACCTCGGCTTTGTGGCGCAGGCTCCGCTCGGAGCTCTTCCAGGCACTGCCCGCCATCCCCTTGTCCCACCTCCTTGCCGAAACCGCGAAAAACCAGGCCCGGCTCTTCTGAGCCGGGAGACTTCTCCAGACGCCCCCTCCTTCGTTTAGCATTTTAATTTATTCTCTTAAACACACTATCTTGCCATGAAATCCACACAAACACAAAAGTCAACCGAGAAGAACAGGAGCAAATGCGAATTTTAATTCCTCTGTACTGGTTTGAAATCTCCCAGTTTACTCGGCTGACTTGGTCTCTGCTCTCCTCTGAGTTTTTGGTGACAGATCAAACTGGGAGCCGGGGGTGGGGGTGCGAAGCCATCCGGGTCGCTTTGCTTGGAGGCCCAGAACGCGCTGTCCCCAACGCTGCCCCCGGAAGCATGTCTCTGATTGCCGGGAACCATGGAGAAAAGTGCTGTGCAGGCTGGTATCGCCGGGAGCAAACGCAGGCTGAGCCTCTGAACCCCGGCCGGCCGCGCCTGGTGTCCCCAATACCGGCTGGAGCCGAACTGGAGAACGGCGAACGGTGCCTAGCTGCCAGTGGGCCCCAGTGGCCTGGCTCCCGCAAAGCGCATCCCGGCACCTAGAGCCCCGCGGTGGCTCTAGCTTGCGCCAACCTGCGGGGCTTTGGGCTTGAACGTGGCGGCGGCCCAGCTGCAGCCGTCTGCGCGCTCCACGGCTGTTTCTTTACCCGCGGCAGGACCGGACCTTGCCAACCCTCGGCTTAAGCGCCCCTTTCTGCAGTGAAAGGCGACACTAGGAGAGAAAAGCGGTGCTCGGGAAGCGTTTACATGGAGCTCTAATTAGAATTCGACTGTTCTCTGAATCTAATAGGAAAATAGTTGCCTCCCTCCCCCTTCCAATCGCCGCCTTGCCGCCTTCTTCCTCAGGCGCTCTTTTCCTCTGGGACAACACTGGGCATGAGGCTGGGGTGGGGGGGCCGCAGCTCGGACCCCTCGCTCTCTCATTCTAACAGTGTGTATCTCCTCACTGACTTTTCACTGGTGCCCCACCTCCTCTCCTGCCTTCTTGACTGCTCGGTCGGCATTCTGCCTCTTTTTGGCTGTCTCTCTTCTTTTCTCTCTTCCTCCTCTTCTTCCTCCACTTTCTATTTCTCTCTTTCTCTATCGTCTTTTTCCTGGCCTCCGTTCTCCCCTTGCCCCTCACCAACCCGTCCTCTCCCATCCCGCAGATGTTTCGGTACCAAATGCGCAGGCTGCGCGCAGGGCATCTCCCCTAGCGACCTGGTGCGGAGAGCGCGGAGCAAAGTGTTTCATCTAAACTGCTTCACCTGCATGATGTGTAACAAGCAGCTCTCCACTGGCGAGGAGCTCTATATCATCGATGAGAACAAATTTGTCTGCAAAGAGGATTACCTAAGCAACAGCAGTGTCGCCAAAGAGAACAGCCTCCACTCGGGTGAGGCCCCAATTCCCAGCTCGCTAGGGGCGGGCGGGTCCTGGGGGAAGAAGGCCCACTGAGGCCACTGCTCACCTGTCCCTTCCCTCTCCCCAGCCACCACGGGCAGTGACCCCAGTTTGTCTCCAGACTCCCAAGACCCGTCACAGGATGATGCCAAGGACTCAGAGAGTGCCAACGTATCAGACAAGGAAGGGGGCAGCAACGAGAATGACGACCAGAACCTAGGCGCCAAGCGGCGGGGCCCACGTACCACCATCAAGGCGAAGCAACTGGAAACTCTGAAGGCGGCCTTCGCTGCTACTCCCAAGCCCACGCGCCATATCCGCGAGCAGCTGGCTCAGGAGACTGGCCTCAACATGCGTGTCATCCAGGTCAGGGCCTGGGCATGCCACTCATCCCCCCGCCCCCTATCCAGACCGACATGGCTCCTTTAAGCAGGCACCCAGGCCAAGCTGGGGAAACCCAGCCTCAAGGAGGGGACTGAGTCCTGGGAGGGTGACCTGTGCTATATTGCCCCATTTTATAGGGCATCTGGAAATCCCTAGGCTCCCTCCATTTCCCAATTGGAAGCTGGTGACGGTAGTGGCAGAAGGGGAGGGATGGGGAGTTCAGCATGAGGCTGGAGGAGGGGACATTGTTGGACACCGCTAGGGAGTCGGGACCCTTTCTTCTGCACCACGCACCTTGTTTGGAAGGAGCCCAGAGGTCTCTGAGCATGCCAGAATTAATCAATTTCACCGGCTTCTCCACAACATAGATCTCCCTCTGTGTCCCCCACCTACTTTGTGGATCTCTTGCCTCAGTTAGACAAGCCCCAGAGCAGAGACGTCTTCTCCAAAGAGAGATAGGGCATCCTGGTTTGAGGGGGAAAAGGTGTGGGTTGGAGTCAGCTCAGCCTCTGGCGGTCTAGAGTGGGATAGGGAGGGGAGGTGGACATCTGGGCATCTGTGCCAGTGTGTTGTGAGGACTTGGGGCTGCGTGTGATTTGGGCCTGAGTCTCCCGCCCAAGGTTAGGTTCACCTGCGGGGGCTCTTCGAGGATGTGGTGGCTGTGCCTGGGAGGCTGAGTGTGCATGGGCACACATATGCAGCCTGACCTCCATGGGAGGCCTTGCAGCACCCGGGGGGCCGTGCTGACGTGTGCTTTGTGAATGGAAGCTTGCATGTCTGCGTCCTTGTCAGCGAGAGGCTGTGGATAAGTATATTTGGCACTGGGAGATTTGCGTGGATGTGAAAAGGAGATTGTGGGTTTTGGTGTCACTATCCTTGGTAGACTGCGTGTCAACAGGAGGCTGTTTAGTTCTCTGACACAATCATGCCGGGAGGGGGCTGCCAGGGACGGTGAATTGGAATCTGCGTGTGTCGAACACTATTGGGGGAGGTTGAGCATCTGTGTGTGGAGAGGCCCCAGGAGCTGTAATTGTGATAGTGTGACTGTTGGAAACAACTCCAACTGCCTCACGTCGGGCAGGGAGGCTTGCCCAGGTCCCCAGTCGAGAATCCCGTAGATCATTGGCTCCAAGGGCCGCCCTGCACGGCCCTACTCAGAGACACACCCCCACAACACAACACAACACAACACAACACACACACACACTCGGAGCCCTGAGACGAGCTAGCGGTTGGAGGGGTTAGGGGCCGATCAGCCGCGCACCCGAAGTGGGGGATGGGGGAGTGGGGAGGATCGTCGGGGCCTCACCTCGCCGCGTGTGTGCTTCAGGTCTGGTTCCAGAACAGACGCTCCAAGGAACGGAGGATGAAGCAGCTGAGTGCGCTGGGCGCCCGGCGCCACGCTTTCTTCCGCAGTCCGCGCCGGATGCGGCCGCTCGTGGACCGCCTGGAGCCGGGCGAGCTCATCCCCAACGGGCCCTTCTCCTTCTACGGAGGTGAGTGTGCTGCCGGGTGGCAGGGAGCGGCCAGCCGGGGTTGGCTTCGTTGGAAGCGGGTGGCAGTGCAGGAGGCGCTCCTGGTTTTCTTTAGAGAAGTGGCGAGTGGGGGAGAGATGGAAAAGGCTGGGGAGTCGATCAAGGGTCGGTAGTCGAGACCGAGGGCCGAATTCCCGACGGTGAACGAGGCGGGTGGGCTGGTAGGGAGCAGCTCCAGTGTTCGCACCAGGCTTCCCTCCGCTGCCAGCCCCGCGGGGGAGCCCCCAACAGCGAGTTCCCCGAGTTGCCTTTCTCGTCCTTCCTCCTCCGCCCTGACCTCCTCCTCCCCGCTGCTCCGCAGATTACCAGAGCGAGTACTATGGGCCCGGGGGCAACTACGACTTCTTCCCGCAAGGCCCCCCGTCCTCGCAGGCTCAGACGCCAGTGGACCTGCCCTTCGTGCCGTCGTCCGGGCCCTCCGGGACGCCTCTGGGCGGCCTGGAGCACCCGCTGCCCGGCCACCACCCGTCGAGCGAGGCGCAGCGGTTCACTGACATCCTGGCGCATCCCCCCGGGGACTCGCCCAGCCCTGAGCCCAGCCTGCCCGGGCCTCTACACTCAATGTCGGCCGAGGTCTTCGGGCCCAGCCCACCCTTCTCATCGCTGTCGGTCAACGGCGGGGCGAGCTATGGGAACCACCTGTCTCACCCCCCCGAAATGAACGAGGCGGCCGTGTGGTAGCGGGATCTCGCACGGTCCGCGGAATGCGTGGTTGTACAGAAACGAACCTTTATTTAAGAAAAATAGAAAAAAGAAGAAAAAAAAACCATAAAAAGCAAGTCACGCCCCCCAACACACACACACACTTCCTTCAGCCTCGGGGACCATTTTCCGTCTGGGGAGTCCGGATGGGAAAGGGGGACAAGAAACAGGATCCAAATCCGCCTGGAGGTAGAACTGGGATCCGTGCGCTGGCTGTCGAGGTGCAGAACTGGGGCTCCCGAAGGGAAATGCAGACTTCTCCCCATCTTCCACCTGGACCCGGACGCGGGGACAGACTCCACGAGCGTGCGCGCCCGGCCAGAGGGCGGCACAGGAACACCCACGGCGGCCGCGGGGGCGCACAGCCGGTGGTGACGCCAGGAGCCGCAGGGAGGGAGGCCGAGAGGCACAGCCGGGCGAGGGAGGAGAAGTAGCCCGGGGCGCTCCCGGGCCAGCCAGGAGGGTTCTGGCTCTGGGAAATCTCTCCCTAGTGTTGTCTCAGTGTTCAGGAACAGCGACAACAAACTCTTATAGCTTCAGAAACGCCGACCTGCTGTGCATCAGGTGGGACTATATATATATATATTTTTTTTGTCTATCTGGGTTTTTGGTTTTTGTTTTTGCCAAAATTGCAAAATTCTAAATGTAAAGCCCTCAGTATCAACTCTTCTACCTTCACAAAGCTCCACACACACACACACACACACACACACACACGCACACACATACATATACACACATACACACACAGATACACGCTGACACCCTGGATAGGATGGTCTCCAGCCAGACCTCTCAATAAAATGACTTGAACATCAACTGTACAAGAAAGTATTCTACCTTCACACATACAAAAAAAAAAAAAAAAAAAGTTTAAAAAAAGACTATTGAACTAAAAACAGTCAACTGTTTACGTATAATGTTAAATTCAGGAGTTCAGTGTTTTATTAATATATCCTGTTTTGAAACCTCTTGTTCAAAAACAAAATGTTTTGAGCAATCAACCAAAATTGTTCATTTTCTTTTCCTGTAGATGTTCTGACAGATTTGCAGGGCTCGCAGCTCACTGTGCTAGTATGTAAAAAGGTGTTGTTTACACAAGGCAAAGAGAAAACATGATATTCAGACACTTGCCAAATAGAATAATTATAGCACAAATACTGTAAAGGTGCCTAGCACCACAACTTGAGAAAGTGTTAAAAAAGAAAAAAAGTGTTACAAGGTTTAAAAAAAAAAACATCTTTGCTAATTTTTAGTCCTGTTGAACATTCATGGAATTGTTAATATGACTTATATAGACCCACACAGGTTTTATTTTTGTGTCTTTAAAATAAAAGTCCAAAATATTTAAATTTTATGGTCAAATATGCAGTCAACAGCTGCTACTTTTTTCTTTATATATTAAATTTCTCATATGTCTTTTATTGTTCTGATAAACCTAAGCTTGTGTGACCTCCAGTGCATATTAGACCATTCACTGTATGAAAGAAAACATGTTGAATAAATTTGTGAGTTTTTAATAAAAATAGAAAATCTGATGTTTAGATAATCGGTGTGTTATTTGATGTTTTAACAAGTAGAGGGGAGACCTGATGGGGAGCTGAATGGTCCCTCAGAAGCCAGGAGGAAGAGAGGCAGGACTGGGGTATCTTTTTACCTTGACTGTGGCTGAATCCCCTTGCTAATGCCAGACTAGCTTTTCTCCGTGGCTTCCTGCCGTTATTAACCACAGATTTGCATTCTGTGGGTTTAAGTGATATAGTTGAAGAGATATTTGCTGACAAGTTAATATAGAATTTGAAATAGAAATCAAATCCAGGGCTAAAAATGAGTGCTCCCCAGTATGATTAGGCATGAGATCCCATGCACTTTCTCTATCCCCCATTCCGCACACATGAAATTGCACTTGTGAAAGTCAGTTACCTGTAAATATATAGTTAGAGGCGGTCCTTTTCAGTTTCAGTTCACTTCCCATAGATAATCCTGCTCTCTAATTTGGTGGTTTAAAAGATAATGTAAAATGAATGTACAGTACAGCTAGAAATTAAATACTTTAATCCCTTTCAGAGAACCGACGTGAAGTAGTCGTTTTATAGTGTTTGTTACATTTGAAGTTTCCTAGAGGGAAAACTATTTTGCCTTGCACAAGATACATACTACCTTTTTCTGAAAGATGAGCAAAAAATAACCGATATAGAAATCAAATTTCACCTGGGGATTGCCAATATGTTCTGAAAAGTACTTCAGTCCCTTCCAAGCCTTCATTAAACATGGAAGGAATTTAAATATTTATCTACTATGGAATACGTGTGTGTTTTTAATATTAGATGCCATTAGAATTCCAGAATTTCTTTTCTATATCACCTAGATTCCAGTCTGGATTATTTATTTCGTTTTAAAAATCAAAAGTTTTACATTAAATGGTATGTAATTTCCATTGTCGTTTTCATATTTTGTTAAGACACAACCAAGTGTATCTTTCCTGCAGGGAAGGCTTTAAAATAAGCAATATTTCACTGCATCCATATGACGGTTTGTCTAATGGGGAGGACTATTAGGGAGGAACCTGACAGTGTTCTTTCAGAAATCCAAATTTATGAAATACGGAGACTTTTGAAACTCCTAGCCTCTGCATGCAGCACAATTCTTTATCTGCTTTGTATGCAATCCCTGGATCGGCTGTTTTTGCCCTTTTAGCGTTTATATACATTAAATCACAGCCAACTTATTCATTATAGCCACCTCCCCTTTAAAGACATTCATTTAACTGAACGTACGCTCATGGGAAGCTGCATTTTCCTATCAGGGCTGCTGAATTATTTAGCAGCTTTATTGTGGAATTGGGTACTTGTTAAGAAGGGGTTTGAGTTGGGCGCTCAGTGTGGACTTACTTCCTCTCTCTGACTCCGTGGCAGCAGGGCAGTCTTTCCCTCCTGGCTCTGTATACTGAACCCTAAAAATACCTGAACAGGTGGCAAAGCTTAGCAGTCAAATTGGGAGGCGCCTGAGAGGAGGAGGTCTAGAAATATCAGGGACTATTCTCCTTCCCATCAGAGCAGCACTGTCCACCTCTGGCCCTAAGGTGCAGAGAAGTGCTGCACCATCCGCAGGTGGCCGCCTGGGAGCTCCCAGGAGAGGCTCAAGGGCCACGGGGAGCACCACGGCGTTCCCCTCCCTCCTAGGAGGGCAGTCTCCTCTCCAGTTAGGCTTGGCAGTTAGCTTTCTCCCTGCGGCCATCTTAAAGCTGCCACCTCTGTGCCTCTGGCCATCTGCCTTCAGGGTTCCAGCTTGCCCTGGGCTAGGGAGCCGAAGCTCACCCACCCAACTTCCCCAGGCTGGGGGAGACTGGGGGCTGCTTTAGTGCTAGACAAGGTCGGGGAGAACTAGGCATGGAGAGCCAGGACAGGCATTGGCAGGGACCTGGGACCTAGGGATTGATGGCATCTGAGAAGAGAGGCAGGATTCCTGGTCATAGGAATAGTTGATTGGGACAATGGGGGGGATGGTAATCTAATGTCACCCCTACCCATCTTCTGCTATTCCTACATCTGTCTGTCACTTTGCAGCCCTTGGGCAGCAGCAGAGAACTGTGAACGAGGAGACCCTCTGACCTCCTCTGGAGATGACTGTTCTTTTTGGAGAGTGCTCCTATTTATTCCCGTCCCTTTGGTCATCAAATCTGCTCACATCTAGAGCAGTCAGAGGCTTAAGTTTCTTCTAGGAGGTATAGTCTTTGAAATATCCTCTCTTGTAGTCCACCCTCCATCTCCAGACCCGTTCCCAACAGGAAACCCCTCCTCCCTTCTCAAGACACTAGAATGCAAGCAGGAAGGGCCCCCTAGAGAGAGCATTTAGGAGGGTGCTCCCCTGCCCCGTGCTGTGCCTCAACTTCTCTCAGCTGCATGTTAAGTCTTAGAATTCTTTCCTCTTGCCTCCCCTCCCTACCTTCAGTATGGGGTAAGAAAGCAGGAGGAGCATTTTGGGGGCCCTGGGATGTATGTGACTGGAGTAGAGTAGTCTTAATTCCTTCCTCCAAAGGCTCCCCGAGTCAGTGGGGACCAGGACGGAGAAGGGATAGTAGGTAAGCAGAACTCGGGCATTTTCTGCCCAGAATCATCCACCAGTGTCCTGTTTGTATGACAGTTTAGAGGTGGTCTCTGAACCTACCTTGCCTCCCTCCCCCTTTTGTCCTTTTTCTTTACCCTGAAGGCAAGGATTCTAAGCACTATTGTTCAAATAGGAAGGGAAGAGGATTGGGGGAGGTAGTTTCCTAAATGTGGAAACATTTTTGTCCTTTTGAAGCCCAAGGTGATGGCTCCCCGTTGCAGCTTGAGGGGCAGGCTTTTGTCCTGGAGGCCCAAGACACCGGCACCAGACTGCAGTTGCAGGGGATATGTTAACAAAAACAACGCTGTTTTCTAGCCTGAATTCTCTTGCTGCTGGTAAAAAAGCAGTTTTCTTTTGCCTTAGTCCCCTGCCTAGGGTGCTCCTGTCCTAGCCTGGCACTCTTTCCCTTTCATGTTTGAGGGGGTCTACCCTACGATAGGTTCCCCTTCCCCTCTGCAGTCACCTAGGAAGGGGACATGAAACAAGCCTCACTAAAGGGATGGCCTCTCATTGCTCTTGACCCTGAGGGCGTATTAAGACTGTGAAAGTCAGGGACCCTCACTTCTCTTAAGTTCCACAGGAAACACTGGTGAGCTGAGGGTTCCTAGGCTGTTCAGCTGTGGGATCCAACTGGCCTGGAGCCCTTAACACTCTTTTCTGGACTCTTGATGCAGTTTCTGTTTACAGGGTTCTAGGTTTCTACGGGTAATCTCAAACAGATACTGGAAGGATCGACCATTTTGAACTCACCCTTATCATCCCTTATTGCCATTTCTGTTTACAAGTTTGTCTGCGCACCGCCTCCCCCGGGGCTGATCACCTTCAGGAGAGAATTTAACTTACTCATCTTTGTATCTCATCTAGCAGTGCCTGCCACACTGCAGGCAGTTAGGGAATGCTTCATGAAGGAAAGAATATAAAGGGATTGTATCTTTCCATGTGACTGGGTGTAATTAAATTGATCCTATTAAGTCTTTATATTCTGAGTCTACCTGTGCCCCTCTAAGGTAGGCGTGAGTTTTTCTGCATTGTGTTCAAGTGTCTGAGTATGCCTTCCCCTTTGAACAGGTATCAATAATGAGGGTATGAAGTAATCGTCACCACCCCCTTTTCCCTAATTCAAGGCTACTTGGAGAAACTACAGAATCGATCTTTATTTATGAACAGTCGGAGCGACTCCTAATTATTCCTATTAATAACGACGCCAAGAGTCCGCCGCACACTTATACATGCACAGCCCTGACGCAGGATTCTTAAATCCTGACCACCACGGGGTCACAAGCGTGTGCCCGGCCCCCAGACTCCTCCAACTTGTTAAATGCCAAACCTGTCTTGGTCCCAGTCTCTGAGTGCCCGAAAGCGCACCTGAGGCTGGAGATGCTTACCCTTTACTCCCCCTTCTTTTTCAAATCAGCCACCATAGGCCACGGCCACACCACACTTTATTTCTAAGCGAATCTCGGACAAATCTTGAAGCATATTCTACGCAAGGGGACAAGGGCCGCGCGCACGGCAACGTCTGTTCCGCGCCAACGGCGGCCACGTGCCCTCGCGCGCTCCCGGACCGCCCCACACACCCCCTCCGCGCCCGCGCACGCGCGCCGGGACCGCGACAATCCCTACAGCCTTTCGCGCGCTTCCGCCTTCTTCCTAGCAACGCCCGTAGAGACACGCAGGCCCCGCCCCCTCCCGCGCACCTCCCGGAAGTGGCCGGCCGCGAGCGAGAGCCCGGTCCTGCGCGGTCCCTGGCTGTTCTGAGAGGTAGTCTCCCGGCGGCAGGGTCCGGCTGGGAGAGAGCGTCCGGGCGGGGGCTGCACACTGACGAGCGCGGCGCGGAGCGAGACCTGGTGACGATGGCGGGGCCGCTGGCGCTGCAGCTGGAACAGCTGTTGAACCCGCGCCCGCGCGAGGCAGATCCTGAGGCCGACCCAGAGGAGGGTGAGGCCTGACTGGGAAAAGGCCACGTGCGGAGCGGTGGGTCCGGCCCAGGGCAGACCCTGGCGGCGCGAGCGGGGTCGGCAGCCAGGCCTCGGCGCCTGGCCTACTCGGCTCGACCCTGGCGCGGAGGAAAACAGCCCCCCGGGAGGGTTGCCCCGGGCTCGGGAGGAGGGCTTCGGCTTCTTCCTGACCCGCACGCTAGACTTGGTGCTCGGGTGGGCGGAGCATCCCGGCCACTCAGTCTTCCAGGGCTGTTGCAGGGAGCTCGGGTCTGGTAGCTGGCTGGAAGTTATCTTTCAGGATCCCCTGACTGGTATTGAGTTAGAAATGAGAAGAAGTCTCAGCCGTTTTTTAAGTCGGCCTGCCCCTAAGAACTTACTTGGAGACTGAAGGAAGAAGTGGGTTTCCGTGGTGCTGTTAAGCCCCCTTAGGCCTCAAGACACTTGCTCAGGGGCTGACTGACTGAGACTGCTGCTCTGTAAGTTGGTGTTCAAGGTCTAGTTGGGAGTAATCCTGCTTTAGACTTGAATCAGAGAAGTGTGAGGAAGGAAGAATAAGGAAGGATAAATATGAGTGCTGGATCGTGTCTTAGGAATATCAGGTGAAGGAGCTGAGGCTGTTGAGTCAGGATAAGCAAACTCCCTTAGGGATGGGATGGAGTGAGGATAGATGGCTGACTTACAATATTTGCGTGACTGTCAGAAATGAAGAGGAATTAGGCTCGTTTTTATGATCCAAGGCATAGAAATATGTCCTACTAGTAGTGCAGAGGTCAGCTTTCTGTTCAGGAACAGCAGTAAGGTACTGGTCTATCTTGAGAGGTGATGAGTTTCCTCTTCCTGGAAGTTGGTTGGGGTTTTGTAGAGTATGAGTTAAAAGGGTTGGATAGGGTTACCATTAAAGTTCCTTCTAACCTGGAGATTCTGATTACTTTCCCCCCTCCCCTGCAGCCACTGCTGCCAGAGTGATTGACAGGTTTGATGAAGGGGAAGATGGGGAAGGTCATTTCCTGGCTGTGGGTAGCATTAGAAAACTGGCATCAGCCTCCCTCTTGGACACAGACAAAAGGTATTCTGGCAAGGCTACCTCTAGAAAAGCTTGGAAGGAGGACCATTGGGAGCAGACTCTGCCAGGTTCATCTGGTGAGTAGACATTTGCATGGTACTTTTTCTTTCCTACTTTTTTTTTTTTTAAGATTTTATTTGTTTATTTGACAGAGAGAGAGAGACAGCGAGAGGGGGAACACAGCAGGGGGAGTGGGAGAGGGAGAAGCAGGCTTCCCGCTGAGCAGGGAGCCCGATGTGGGACTCGATCCCAGGACCCTGGGATCACGACCTGAGCAGAAGGCAGATGCTTAACGACTGAGCCACCCAGGCGCCCTGACTTTCCTACTTTTTTAAGGTTAAAGTTGTGTTTGGGGTGTTTTTTGTTTTTTTGGATGATCTCTGCAAGACTAGTCTGTGTGTGTGCCCCCACTTACTGTCTCAGAAGAGACCATGATTTTGGCATTAGGAAGGACCTTAAGAGGTACTTAATTTCAGTTCATAAGCAATCTAAAGCTCAGATCTATTAAGTTTCTATAATCCTTATATTTAGCCTAATGGTTCACCCTAAAATGGAGAGGAAAGACAGTGCATATTGGATATTGGAGAGGGCTATGTGTGGAAAAGAATTGCATCTGATGAACATGCTACTCATGGATTTTGACCCTTTTCTTTTGGTTTTTCAAGTCTTGCATTGGGTCACTGTATAACAGTAATTTGTGAAGCTCAAAATGAGCTTGCCATTGTAAAAATAGCATAATCCTTCCCTCTCCCCTGCAAGAGCCTTAGGAGGATGTGAGGACATGAGCTTATAGTTTTAAAACATTGTAAGTTTCTCAGTGAAAAAAGGGAGGGGCTGGATATGGTAATTATTGAGTGGATGCCATCTTTTTTTTTCCTTTAGAGAGGTTCCATGTTGAGAATCCACAAATAACTATAAAAGTAACTATCATTCATCACTATGATTTGGCCCTTGATATAGTTCTGGGGGCTTCTGATAAGTTCATTTCACATTCTTTGCCTAGAGAGTGATAAAGGGACCAATCATGAAACAAATGTTATATTTATTGGGCTTTCAGCATATGTCAGGCATTGTAGTAAGTTCTTTAAGTGCTAAGAGACTGGAACACAATAAGTCTTCAAAAGATGTTGTTACTGTTATTATTACATGTATCATTTCATTTGACACTCCCAATAGTTTATGAAGTTGGTAGTATTTATCCCCATTTTACAGGTAAGGAAATTGAGGGACGGATTGGCTTTGTAACTTGCTCAAGGTCATATAGCTAGTAAGCAGAAGAGCCAGGATTCAAATAAGGCAGTCTGATTCCAAGATCTATACTCCTAACTACTACTCTATGAATATACCTTAATCTGAGAAATGGCACACATTTAAAGAACTTAAATGATTAATTTCTGCTTACTATTTTTGCACTTAGTTTTTGTATTTACATTTTGACAGCCCTCTCCATGTCTTGAGTTTATATGTAATTCTTTAAAGAAGTATTGAAGACCTATCACATAAGCTGTTACTTATGTTTAATCAGGAAAATTATGTCTCCTTCACATGAAGCCAATTCCTCACTCTTTCAGGAGAGTTAGATGGATCCTTTTCCATACACTGTGTACTAATGACACTATAATAATAATGATATGAATGTTGGCATGCATATCTACCACTCCCACCAGGCTATGGACCCCTCCCCACAGGTATTACAATCTACTTGTCATTTCTTAGCTTTTATCTATACCTGGCTCATAATAGATACTTAATAAGTATTTAAAAAATAGGGTACACTGGTGTGATGGAGATTGTACATTTGGGATAGTTAATGTTAAATTATATTTTTTCAGATGTGGGTTTGGGAAAACTGTTAATTCCCAGTTACCCAAAAATCTTACCATTCTCCAAGGTCCAGACCAAAGGCTACCTCTTTCTTAAAAGCCTTGTTTAAATCCACTTGCCCCACACTTAAAATTTCTCCCTTCTCTGGGTTATAAAATTTTATCAAGTCTTGTCAGTGTTACAGTTTCAAAGGGTCTGTTTTTCCCACTAGAACCTTTCGTTAGGGTAAGACCCATGTTTTGTTCATCTCTGCTTCTCCCTTTAGCATTTTAGAGATAGTAGATGTACAATAAATATTTGAATTGAATTGAGTACAATAATACATTTTATTTTTTTGATGGATACTGTAATCCTTTACTCAAAATGAAAGATACACCCTAGTATTTGTCTCAGTGACATCTGTCTTTTTTTCCTTCTTTCGTCTCTTGTTTAGACAAGGAGATATCTGATGAGGGAGAGTCTAGAGATGGAGATTCAGACGGGCTGGGTCTGGAGGGATCTGATGAGGATGTCATGAGTGCTGCTGAGCAAGAGGAGTGTGATAATGACAAGGACAGTAATCCGGCCTGGAAGAAGAGCCGAAGCCGCCCTGGAAAAACACCAGGTTTTAGTGTCCAGAGCATCAGTGACTTTGAAAAATTCACCGAGGGAATGGATGACCTTGGTAGCAGTGAGGAGGAGGAAGATGAAGAGGAGGAGGAGAGTGGCATGGAAGAAGGGGATGGGGAGGAAGACTCCGAGGGTGAGAGTGAGGAAGACAGGGCTGAAGACAGGAATAGTGAAGATGACGGTGTAGTGATGACCTTCTCCGGTGCCAGAGTTTCTGAGGAAGTGGAGAAAGGAAGAGCTGTGAAGAATCAGATAGGTTTGTACACGGTTTTGCTGTTGGCTTATTTTTCACGGTGTCTGCATTGGATCTCCTGTTTTGGCTATCCCCTCGCTCCTGTGTCATTCCAGTTAATTTGTGATATGCCTCACCTACCTAGAGGCTTAAAGCCCCATTCTTCTCTGCTTAGCCAGTCATTTCTACACTGAGCTGCTTAGCTGGTTCTGTTCTAGTCCTTTCACAGCTATGGGATATTAAAGAGAAAACAGTTTTTTCTTTGGACTTTAGCATTCCCTCTCTCGTATAGCAAATATTTGCTTCCAAGATACTGAATTTATTTCTTATAATGGCAAGTATTTTCATGGCAAGAAGCTGTGATAAAGCCGTGCTTCGTAGAGACTGCTGTGATTTCCTATCCCCCCCACCCCCAACCAGGAAGATTTTGTAACTGAGGAATGAAATTCTTTTTTCTTTCTTAGCACTGTGGGACCAGCTCTTGGAAGGAAGGATCAAGCTACAAAAAGCTCTGTTGACCACCAATCAACTTCCTCAACCAGATGTTTTCCCTATTTTCAAGAACAAAGGTGGCCCAGAATTTGCCAGCGCCCTAAAAAATAGTAAGAATACTTATACCATCTGGGGATACTTAGAACCACTGGGGTACATTGGGATTGTATTTGTAGCACCACCGAGTTGAGGAAGGGAAGATTTGATTTTAGTGATAATATGGTACAGAATGGTATTTACCTTTTTTTAAAAAAACAATATAACTCTTATCAAATGAGGACAACTTTGATTGAAATGGATTGGGTACTTGTGTCATGTCTATTCCACTTTTCTTTCTTTTTTTTTTTGAAGATTCTATTTATGTATTTATTTGAGAGAGAGAGGAAGGGGGGGGAGGAGCAGAGGGGGAGGGACAAGCAGACTCCCTGCTGCACATGGAGCCCATCATGGGCTTGATCCCAGGACCCCAAGATCATGACCTGAGCTGAAATCAAGAGTCAGATGCTCAACTGACTGAGCCACCCAGGTGCCCCTGTTCCACTTTTCTCTTACCTGCCTTCACTTTCATCCTCCTCCTTCCCTTGGCTTTCTGAGTTACTTCTTTAGTGCTCAGAGGATTCTATTTGCAAACCCGCTGGTATAGAACAGAAGAGAGACAATGAATGGCTGATCCCTGTTCATTTTGGTAGTATCATGCTTACAAAATGCTTTTCTTTGTTGGGAGGTTTCTAGAAAACATGCTAAGGCAATCTTATTTATATCTCTCTTTGGGTTGCATAGAGTGAGGAAAGGTGATGACTGCAGAGTGAGGAAAGTTTTGGGAGAGAATTGCTGAGCTATAAAGCCCAAGAATTGTAGAAGAGGGATTTAGAAATTATTTGGTTTGCAGTCCCCTCATTTTACAGATGAGAAAACCAGGACCCAGAGAGAATGAGTTGCCCAGAGTTAGAGAGCTTGCTCATGCACAGCAGACCAAACTCCGGCTTTCCTGCCTTACTGTTGAGAAGTCTTCCTTCTGCACCACCTTACCCCCTGTGGGCTGTGTGCTATGTGCCCAAGGACACCAAAGGATGGGTACAGAGGGAGATTTGGGCTTAGTGCACTGTGGTTGGAATTGCTATTCCTATTTGCATGCTGAGACCTAAGTGTTTTCATTTGCTCTTTAAAACTTGTTTTTTGTGTTTTTTTTTTAAGATTTATTTATTTAAGAGAAAGAGAGAGAGTGCACAAGTGGGGGTAGGAGGGGCAGAGGTAGAGGGAGAAGCAGACTCTGCTGAGCAGGGAGCCCGACGTGGGGCTCCATCCCAGGACTCTGGGATCATGCATGATCCAAGCTGAAGGCAGACGCTTAACCGACTGAGCCACCCAGGCGCCCCAAAACTTGTTTTTATAGTGTTGTGGAGTTAGAATTGGAAGGGCCCTGAGGAGGACATCTGCCTCCAGGTAGAATCACCTCAAACTTCAAAATAAATATGTAGGATTTCTAGGGTGGGGGATTCTGCAAACCTTTCTTGTGGGAAAATACCAGCTTTTTTTTTTTTTTTTTTTTTTTTTTTACATGAACTCTATGCCGCACATGGCGCTTGAACTCACAACCCAGAGATCAAGAGTCGCATGCTCTACCGACTCAGCCAGCCAGGGGCACCAGAATACCTGCTTTAATTAGGAATTGCTTCTTAGGGTCCAGCCTGTAGATTTTATGTCCTGCCATACTTGAAGTCAGGAACCCTGCAGATATTGTGAGGGTAGAACTTTCATATCCCCCTCTATTAGATTTCCCCCCTTCTTCCCTTAAATAAATGATGGTTGGCAGTTTTCAAAATTTTTGAGATTTTTGGAGCACTTACCTGCTATTTTCTTTTTCTTTTTAAGTAAATTCTTTGCCCAACATGGGGCTTGAACTCACGAAGCCAAGATCAAGAGTTGCATGCCCTACCGACTGAGCGGGCCAGGCGCCCCATTTCTCTGCTGTTTTTAATGCCCTGGTACCCTAATTCTTGGTATGCTTTGGAGAGACCTAGACTGCTCTAGGTTAAATGTCTGAAGTGTTTCATGAGACCTTTCCCATTTTGTTATTTATTACTCTTCTTGCTTGATCCTTTCCTTCTTTTTTTTTTAAGATTTTATTTATTTATTTGACAGAGAGAGACAATGCGAGAGAGGGAACACAAGCAGGGGGAGAGGGAGAGGGAGAAGCAGGCTCCCCGCTGAGCAGGGAGTCCGATGCGGGGCTTGATCCCAGGACCCTGAGATCATGACCTGAGCCGAAGGCAGACGCCTAACGACTGAGCCACCCAGGCGCCCCTTTTTTGGATTCATCTTAAAATACTGCTATTTTAAGGGTTAGTCCATGTCAGGTTGACACATTCTTATTCTTGGGTACTAGTTTCTTTAGCTACTTTAATATTATTTGCAAGTGTTCTGATCTTCTTAATCTTTTTTGTACTTAACCAATTTCCTCTTTGTCTCATGGGTAAATTCCAGTTAATGTGACAGATGTCTGTTACAATCTGACAGGGTGGGTTGCAGTGGAGGAGGGAGAAGAAAGGCATGTTTGTTTAGTGTCACATATTCTAAGATGGGAGAGTGGAGAGTATTCTAAGTAGGATTTCTGCACATCTGAAGGGTGGCTAATTTTTTTTTTTAAGATTTTATTTATTTATTTATTTATTTGACAGAGAGAAATACAGCGGGAGAGGGAACATGAGCAGGGGGAGTGGGAGAGGGAGAAGCAGGCTTCCCGCTGAGCAGAGAGCCCGATGTGGGGCTCGATCCCAGGACCCTGGGATCATGTCCTGAGCCGAAGGCAGCCGCTTAACCAACTGAGCCACCCAGGCGCCCCTTTTCAGATTTCTTTTTAAAGATTCATTTATTTGAGAGAGAAAGCATGGGGTGGAGGGGCAGAGGGAGAGGGAGAGAGGGTCCCAAGCAGACTCTGCGCTGAGCACAGAGCCCAGTCTCACAACCCTGAGATCATGACCTGAGTGGAAACCAAGAGTCGGACACTCGACCAACTGTGCCATCCAGGTGCCCCTGAGGTTTTATTTTTAAGTCATCTCTGTACCGAACAAGGGGCTCAGAACTCATAACCCCAAGATCAAGAGTTGCATGCTCTACCAACTGAACCAGCCAGGCACCCCAGGGTGGCTACTTTTTGTTTGTTTTCAATCTTCTTATGACAGTATGACATAATATGTTGTATACCTCCCTGTGTTGGTAAATAGTTTAAGAAAAACTGGGCTGCATTACTCTGGATGCACCATTAATACTGTCTCTATGGCTGGTATGGAACCTAGGCTGAATTGATACTGACCCCAGAACAGGCACTGGAACTTACTGTCTTTAATTAAATCTCTTGTCAGTTTGCTGGGTCTTAAAGGAGTTAAAGTTAGATTGCCTGGCTTTAGATTCCATCTCAGCAGTGGATTTACCTCTGTGACCTTGGGCAGGTTACTTAACTTCACAGCAAGAGGGCGATAGTATGGTTGTGAGGATTGAAGGACATGGTCAGTATAAAGCATTGGCACAGTGGCTGGCACACAGGCCCCACAGATGTTAGGTGTGGGTATTTTTCTGCTGGAAGAGGCATTTGGTAATAATCAGCCATGTGAATGATGGCCATCAGTGTAATGACCATCATCCCCACGGTCTTCAGTATTTTTTGACTTTTATTAGTATTCAGATTTCCTGTATAACTTAAATTAAGCATTCATTCTGGAAAGTGTAGTGTTACTTTTTTCTTTAATGCTTATAATTCAGCTTTCGTTTTGTAACTATGAAAAGATGACCAGAGATTTCCTTGTCACCAAAGCCAGCTGCTACCTCCTTGAAGCATTCAACCTTTTTCCTTGAAATATTGCCTTTGGCTTTGGTGACACTATGAAAGCTATTTGGGTTCTCCTGCCTTTCTGATTTCTTCTGGTTTCGGACACCTTTTACCCTCTCAACTTCAGTTTCATTGTGTGTGGGATCCTGTTCTCAGGTTGTGTTTTCTTGATATGTTCTCTCTTGTCACTGCTGTTTACTCTCATAGTCCTAAAATAGCCTCTAAAGCAGCAGATTTTAACCACAGTAAACTGATGAGCAGCCTGCCATTCTAACGTCAGCACCCTAAACTCTGTTTTTCAGAAACTACGTAAGTATCTCCTTCCTTCCCCAACACACGTGCACTTAAGTCCCCAGTCACCTTGGTGTTACGTGTTGGTAATTATAACTCTTGAAGTGTTAAGTAATTTCAGACATTTTTTGATATTTTAGTAGTTGCATAATTGGTAAGTCATAAAGTAACCTTAGCAAAATTAAGGGATTTTTCTGTGCCAAAAGCATTTCTCTAAAGAGGTTACCTTTTCCTCTCTGATTTTCTTTTTAAAAAGTTCTACAGATTTAGGAGGCAGCAATGTGTAAGGAAGAAGGCAAGTTACTTAAGGAAACCTGAGTATATCAAACTTATATGAAAGCATGGAGAATTTGAACCCACATACCTTTACCAGCTAAGCAGTCATCAATTCCTGGCCAATCTTATTTCATCTGTATTTATACTAGCTCTCCCTCTATTTCTGGATTAGTTTGGAACTAGGAGTTTGGAGTAGACATTCTGTCATTTTATCAGTAAATCAGCATGTATCTCTAAAAGGGTTTCTTAAAAAATCACAATACTGGGGCACCTGGATGGCTCAGTCAGTTAAGTATCTGATTCTTGATTTCAGTTCAGGTCATGATCTCAGGGTCTCAGGCTCCCTGCTCAGCAGTGAGTGTACTTGGGATCCTCTCCCCTTACCCCTACCCCCGCTTATGTGTGCGTGTATACTCTCTCTTTCTCTCAAATAAATAAATCTTTAAAAAAGAAAAAAAAAATCACAATATTGTTATTCACGTAAAAACATTAACGGTGATTTCTTAATAAGCATAACTGATTTTAATGGATGGGAGAATTGAGAGAGCATTTCTGTAACAGGCACTCTCTACTATCTTTCTCAGAGTTTGCTCTATAGCTTTAAATGAAGTGATTAAAGGAAAGCCAAATTTCAGCCATAATAAGTTGACCTCTTAGTGAAATGCATGTTATTAATGTATTTAATGAGATGCATTACAAACTGCAGTGAGCACCCATGTTTCATTACAGGTCTAAAATGCAATATCATTAAAGACCTTTAATAGAAACAATGGTTGACATTTTGCTATTTCCCATAAGCAAAAGAACCCAAGAACACAGTATAACGTAATGTAAATATAGAGGAAGTGTTGAGATTCTTTACTTGCCTACGAGTATAAAAACAAATTCCACTATTAATAAATTACATTGTATTTGCTCCCCTCCATCTTCCCACTTCTAGCTTATATTCACCCTCCCCTCATTCTTTGGCCCTTCCCCCAGCCCTTCAACTATTTTGACTTTTTTGGGTTTTTTTAAAAGATTTTATTTATTTTTTTTTTAAGAGAGAGCGAGCACAAGTGGGGGGAGCTGCAGAGGGAGAGGGAGAAACAGGCTCCCTGCTGAGCAGGGAACCCGACGTGTGGCTCGATCCCGGGACCGTGAGATCGTGACCCGAGCCAAAGGCAGACGCCCAACCAACTGAGCCACCCAGGTGCCTCTAGACTACAGTTTTTAATGCTAATTTGATTTCAGCACCAGTAAACATCTTAAGAGTGACTTTTTTTTTTTTGATTATTTATTTATTTATTTATTTAGAGAGTGCCAGCAGGGGGAAGGGCAGAGGGAGAGAGAGAATCTCAAGCAGACCTCGCACTGAGCATGGAGCCCAACGCGGGGCTCGATCTCATGACCCTTAGATCTGTGACCTGAGCCGAAATCAAGAGTTGGACACTTAACTGAGTTACCCAGGTGTCCTTAAGAATAACTTCTTAAATTTTGAGTAAGTCATGGGCAATCATGGAGTGTTTGTAGATGATGTTTCTGTTTTGTTTTTAAAATTTTATTTATTTTTAAAGTAGGCAGTAGATTCACAGGGCTCAAAATGCAAAAGATACCAAACTCTTATATAGAGAAAATTTTGTTTCCTCCCCTTGTGCTACTCAGGAACTGCCACCAGTTCCCTATTCCATAGACAACTAGTATTATCAGTGAAATGCTCCCCTTTTTAAATTACTTAGCTGCCTTAGGTGACAAATGCATGAACATCTATTTCTGTGTTCTCTCATTTAATACCTTATGGGTTCATGGCAGAGTTTTCACAAATGATATGTAGAACCCGGAAACATTCTTAATTACTTGGGATAAGTTTAAGTATAGCTTGGGACAGGTATTTGCAAGCTTCTCCTAGTGTAGGATTAAGGACACTTGTTACTATAGACTTCATCTAGCAAAAGTGATATAAGATTGATCTTTTTGTTTTAGCCGATATCTCATTTTTAAGAATATCTTTACTATTTTAATTATAAAATTATGTCATGCTTACTTCAGAAATTCAGAAAATACATAAAGGCATAAAGAAGAAAATAAGGATTACCTGCAATCCTACTGCCCAGAGGTAATCACAGTTGTCATTTTGATGAATAACCTTTCAGACCTTTTTCTGTGCTTACAAACACACACACACACACACACACACACACGTGCTCCTTTTGAAAAAAAAAGGAATCTTATAAATATGTACTATTTTTAAACTTATATTTTCTACTTAATATATCATTTCATATCAGTATATTTAGATGTACACAGCATTTTCAGTGGCTACAGAATATTCCATTTTACAGATTTACTGCAATTTAACCAGTCTGTATTGATGGATGCTTAGGTTTATTCTAGCTTTTCACTTTTATAAAGCATGCTTTGATAAACATCCTTGTACATACATATTTGTGCAATTTGTCTAAAAGTAGCCCTTTGATAGAAATGTAATGTAAGCCACATAGGTAATTTAAAATTTTGTATTAACTACATTAAGAAAAAGTCCAAGAAAACACGTAAAATTAACTTGTAATATATTTTATTTAACCCCATGTATCAAAAATATTTTAACGTTTAGTCAATATATAAATATTAGTGAGGTATATTATGTATCTTTTTTTCATGTTAAGTCTTTGAAGCCCAGGATATATCCTATGTTTACAGCTCATCTCAGTTTGGACTAACCACACTTTGACTGCTAATAGCCACATATGGCTAGTGGATACTGTATTGGACAGCACAGATCTGTATCTCCTGGAAGTGCAGTTGCTGGGAAAAAGGGATTGTGCTTTTTTTTTTTTTTTTAAGACTTTCGGAATATATTGCCAAATTGGTCCTTAGAATAATTGTAACATTTGAAATTCTCATCTATGACTGTTGTTTTCCTACTCTCCTGCTACCTTAGAGCATTATTGATCTCTTATTTTTCCTAAACTGTAGGTGGGAAACGAAGACAGTCATTTTTTGATAACTTTCTGTTTGATATTTACATAATACCTGTTGATTTAGCATTGAAATATATGCTTTGTTTTGTCTGTTTATTAGAGGATGAGTTTTGTGTAGGAAGACTTTTGGTCCCTGTTGAGCTACTTAATTTGTCCAACCTGGTTAATTAGGCGTTTCTACTATGAAGAGAGTAAAACTGGATCACAGAGCAAGTGCTTTCCCAAAGTAACTAAGTGGTAGGACAGGAGGAGAGTGTTAGATTGTCATGCTGTGATTCCACCTACCTTGAAGAGATGAACCCTAGGTCAACAGAGTTGTGGAAGCATGAAAACAACTGAAACCAGTCTAGTCAGAAAATTTGTTTTATTGGTTTGGGTTTCTTAGGAATTAGGCATGTCTTTGGCTACAGAAGCAGGACGCAGCCCTGACTTGGAGTAGCTGGTAATAGTAGTGGTTCCCTAATAAGATTACTCAACCTGTTGTGTTCGTGGGGAAGCTGTGCACATCATTGTATGTTGGCGCCTCATTATATATCTTTTAATATATTTATATATTTAATTAACCCACCTTTAACTATAGGTGCCTGGCCCAAAAAAGAAGAGGGAGAGAGAAACTGCTTCAGTAGTGCAGAACTTCTGCCTGCCGTTGTATTCAGTGAACGAGGGCCCCCGAGGAAGCCTGCCTGAGGTGGTGGGCAGGAGCTGTAGTGGCTCTGGGGAGCATCTCATCAGACAGACTGGATTTGGTGTTTGATGGTTGAACTAGCTGTGTGCTCTGGAGTTTGACGGCAGGAACTGCCTGGGTCCGACTTGGGGAGAGACAGTACAGTGCTGAACTTTATAGGAAGTTTTAGGGGTTTTTAAGTTTTGTCAGCACTCAATTTTTGCTTTATGCTCAGGCTTGAGAACCTAACCACTACGTAAGATACTACTCTCCTTTATTACTGTTATTCATGTCTTAAAACCTGTGCTTAAATCATTTTTTTAATATACAGGAATATAATAAGTAGCACCGAAGCATTTAAGGAGACAGCAGTAATCCTTTGCCTTACAGTTAGTCTCATTCTATTTCTGTTTTACTTCTATAATTGTAGGTAGCTTGTTTATATCTGTTTTTTGACTCATTGATTCTTTGGTATGAAAGATGGGAATGCTACTGACAGGCTAAGTAAGCTGAGAATTGACCATTTATTTTAGCAACATGGTGGTCAGCTGTGACCCTGGTGAACAGTTTTGGTGGAGTGGGATATAGGCTGGGCAGGAATGGGTTTGGATGAGGATGGGAAAAAGGGATTTGAGATCGTGAGTGTAGACAACTCTTTGTAAGGATGTGGCTTTAAAGGGGAGCAGAGAGATGGGACATTAGATGGAGAAGGATGTGGAGTCAGAGAGAAGTGTTTTGATTATTTTGAGACGCAAGGAGTAAGCTGTGTGTTTGTATATTAAGAATGATCATCTGCTGTAGCAATGTGCTTGGGTAGGTAAGTGGACATAGGACAAGAAGGGTGGCCTTTGATAGCAGTGTGGACAATTTAACTGTCATGACAGCTGGGAAGAAGGTAGTGTATAAATAGACACCAATAGGTAGGAGCCTGTGAAAATTCTCTTTTGATAGTTCTCTTTTCTTTGAAATAGAAACTAAGGTCATAAATTGTGAATGAGGAATCGGGGATGAGATAGCAGAATTTTGAGGAAGACGTACAAGGTAGTCATCCCGTCTTCTTTCTGCTGCCGTTTTAGCCTGCCCTGCCACTACTGACCAGGAGCCCAGGGCCTTCCCCCTGTGTTGACCCCAGGAGTTGAAAACCTATAAACTGCATTTACACAGTGTTATTACTATGTAAATAAGGTATAATAGCAGGATGGGGAAGAACTGGAGACTTACACTTCTTTCCTCTGTGTTCAAGAGTCATGGTTCCTGGGCCACTAAACAGAGAATGTTCTTAGTGTAGTTCGAGTTTCTAGTTCCTGGTTCCAGTAGATCTTTTATTAATAACCCTGCATCAGGGGGCGACTGGGTGATACAGTCGGTTGAGCATCCGACTCTTGGTTTTGGCTTGGGTCATGATCTCAGGGTCTTGGGATCAAGCCCTGCCTTGGGCTCTGCGCTCAGCGTGGAGTCTGCATGAGATTCTGTCCCTTTCCCTCTCCCTCTGCTCCTCCCCCTGCTGAGCCACCCCCTTTCTTCTTTTAAATTTTTACCCAAGTTTTATATGTGTATAATTTAAAGAGTCAAATAATTTTAGAAAGCATTATTGGAAAACCAGTATCTGCTGCCTGTGTACCACCACTCCCTTGCCAGGACCTACTATCCAAAGCAACAATTTTATGTATATATTTAAGATTTATTTATTTTTTGGAGAGAGGGAGAGCGTGAGTGAACATGCGGAGGGGAGAGGGGCAGAGGGAAAGGGAGGGAGAGGGAATCTCAAGCAGACTCTGCACTGAGTGTGGACCCTGACCTGGGGCTCGATCTCAGGACCCTGAGATCATGACCTGAGCTGAAGTCAGGAGTTGGACATTCAACTGACTGTGCCACCCAGGTGCCCCTAAAGCAGCAATTATATTTTTAATTATTTTGTTGTATTTTTTTTTTTGGAATCCATGGATTTCTGTCCTTATCTCTAATGAACAAGTTTTGTTTCTACTTGATTTTTCAGTTTTAGGCATTATCTATTGGTGCTTCATTATGAAAATGAGGATTTAGCTCTTGTTCCTCCTACATTCATACACAGTTTCTATCTCTTCATGGTTGTATATTGTAATTTGGTTAGATCAATAGTCAGTATTTACATTATTGTCTATGTAAACACCATTCACAGCTGAGCCGTGTAGTATATATACTATGATTATTTGTCCTTTCCTACAGATCATTCTGTTTTGTAGAGTTAATAATTGTTACATTTCTGTTTGTATTTTTTCTGTGCAGTTATTTAAGCCCAAACTTTTCTCTAATTGTCTAAATCTCCCTTTAAGATACTCTGTTGCATCAGGTATTCTGCCAATTTATTTTCCTGAGTAAGTCTGTTCCAGAGCCTTTTGACCTGCTCCAGTCTGGACTGTTCACCTTCTCTGGTGCCCAGCTATCATGCTGGCATCTCCCTTCATCATCCTGGGGATTACCTTAGCTTCTCACTTCTGTGCATCTCCTACTCCAGGATCTTCCTTGGCTTACTCCCTTACTTTGATGAAGTATATCCTTTAGTAGTTTGCTGAGAAATGGTACAGGAGATGTAAACTATTTAGACCTTGGTTATCTGAAAATATCTTTATTCTGTCATCACGATTGATTGTATAGAATTCTATGCAATATAGAACTGTGTATAGAATTCTATAAAACATTTCATTGCCCTCCACCCTCCAAAGTTGCTCTTGATAAGTCAGAAGCCGACTGATTCCCGATCTTACTGTTTTTTCCTCCCTTTTTGGAAGCTGGGGACTTCTCTTTGTCTGCAGAATTCTGAAATTTCATAATGCTGCACCTTGGCGTAGATCTGCTATAGCCACTGTGTGGAGTACTCACAAGGCCTTTTCTACCTGGACACCCATCTTTCAGTCCTGGAAATTTCCTTGAAATTATTTTGTTCATGATTTTCTCTCCTCTGTTTTTTCTCTCTTTTTTTGGAAGACCTATCATTTGATGTTAATCCGTCCTTCTGATTCCTTTCTTTTTTCCTCTTCAATTTTCCATTCTCTCTTTTCTTTCTTTTCTTTTATGGTTCTACTTTTTTTTTTTTTTTTAAGATTATATTTTTAAGTAATCTCTATACCCAACTTGGGGCTCAAACTTTCAACCCCAAGATCAAGAGTCACACATTCCACTGTCTGAGCCAGCCAAGGCGCCTCGGTTCTACTTTCTAAGACATTTCCTCAGCTTTATTTTCAAACCCTTCCATCCAGCATTTTTATTTCTTCTATCATTTCAGTGTTACTTCTCTGAGGATATACATGATATATATTTTCTTAAGTGTACTTCCTACATAGTTTGTTCCCTCCATGCTTGCTTGCTTTTTTTTTTTTAAGTATTTATTTGAGAGAGAGAGAGAGAGGAAACATGAACAAGGGGAGGGGCAGAGGGAGAGGCAGACTCCCTGCCGAGCAGGGAGCCAGACGTGGGGCTGGATCCGAGGACTCCAGGATCATGACCTGAGCCGAAGGCAGACATTTAACCAACTCAGCCACCCAGGCGCCCCATTCCCTCCATGCTGTCTTTTCTTTTGTTTTAAGCCCTGTAGAACATGAAAGATGTTTTTCTTAGATGTTTGGTAATCCTTTTAAGGGTAGGGTACTGGGGCACCTGGCTGGCTAGTTGGAAGAACATGCAACTCTTAATCTCAGGGTCATAAGTTTGAATCCCGTGTTGGGCGTAGAGATTACTTAAATAAACTTAAAAAAAGTAGGGTACCAAAAAGTTGATTAGAAGTTTTGTATGTTTAGCTAGGGCTCTTTTCTGTGTTTTCCATTTTGAAGTGGTCTATGTGGGCCGTATTTGGGGAACCCCAGTGTCAATATCTTTAGATCTTTGCACTTTATGGGATCATATTTGCTAGAGGAATGCCAGCCTTCTAGCAGGTGGGCAGGCTGGGGATCTGAGCATTCAATCTCTGAACTTCAATTTATTTCCTCTGTTTTTAATATTATGGCCTTTGCCCTCCACTATGTCTGGTGTCCTCCTGTCTAGAGACACTATGTTTACCTCTCTTCAGAGGATAAAGCTCTTAGCTTCGGCCTGTGGGAAAGGATCTGGTATACTGACTGCTTTTAGCCCTGTCTTGCTCTCCTCTTCTAGAGGTGCCTAACACTGCCAGTTCCTGAATCTTCTGGGGTTTTGTTCATGGACTGTAGGGGACTGCTTCTCATTCTTCTTCACTGCTAACACAAGAGTCAACCTGCTGAGGTTTGTTACGTCAGTTATTAATTTGTCTGCTTTTTAAAACCTGGTTTATTAAGGTGTAATTGACATATAGTAAACTGTATATGGGTCCCATCTCTCTGCTCCCCTTTAAAGCCACATCCCTAGAAAGAGTTGTCTGTATTCATTATCTCAGATCCCTTTTTCCTATTCTCTTTATGAACCCATTCCAGTCAAGCCTGTATCTACCATTCTACCCGAACTGCTCACTAGGGTCACAGATGGCCCCCCAGATTGCTAAATGAAATGGTCAGTTCTTAATCCTCAGCTTACTTAACCGGTCAGCATTTGTACAATTTGACATGTATACACCCATGAAACCATGATCACAATGACAGTGAACATATTCCTTATCCCCAGAAGTTTATTCAGCTTCTTTATAATCTTTCCTTCCTGCCTCTCCCTGTCCCTAAGCAACCACTAATCTGTTTTCTGTCACTATAGATGAGTTTGTGTTTTCTGGAATTTTATATAAATGGAATCCTGCAGTTGTATTCTTTTTTTTTCTGTCTTTCACTCAGTGTAATTATTTTGAGATTCATACATGTTTTTGCATATGTCAATAGTTCATTGCCTATTATTGCTGAGTGATACTTCATTAGGTGGATATACACAGTTTGTTTTGGTCCTGGTTATCGGCTATTACAAATAAAGTTGCCGTGAACATTTGCGTGCATGTTTTTATATGCATGTACTTTCATTTCTCCTAAGAATGGAATGGCTGAGTCACATGGTTAGTATATGTTTAACTTTTTTTTTTTTTTTTAAGATTTTATTTATTTATTTGACAGAGACACAGCGAGAGAGGGAACACAAGCAGGGGGAGTGGGAGAGGGAGGAGCAGGCTTCCTGTGGAGCAGGGAACCCGATGTGGGGCTCGATCCCAGGACCCTGAGACCACAACCCGAGCAGAAGGCAGACGCTTAACGACTGAGCCACCCAGGCGCCCCAACTTTTTTTTTTTTAATTCTTTTTGTTTTTTAAGTAATCTCTGCACTCAGTATGGGGCTCAAACTCACAACCTTGACATCAGAATTGCATGCTGTACTGACTGAGCCAACCAGACACTCTAGTATATGTTTAACTTTTAAAGAAACTGCTAAGCTGTTTTCCTAAGTGGTTATACCATTTTATAATCCCACCGACAGTGTGTAAGAGTTCCAGTTGCTCCACATCCTAGTAAACACTTGGTGTGGTCAGTCTTTTTAATTTAGGTATTTTTTTTTTTTTTTTAGGTTTTATTTATTTATTTGGAAGAGAGTGAATGTGTGCAAGAGAGCACAAGCAAGGGAAGGGACAGACAGGGAGGGAGAGAAAGAGAGAGAATCTCAAGCAGATTCCATGCTGAGCGTGGAGCCGGACTCAGGGCTCCATCCCATGACCTGAGTTGAAACCAAGGATCAGACACTCAACCGACTGAGCCACCCAGATGCCTAATAATTGTATAGTTATTATAATAATAATAATATATAGTTCTAATAACTATATAGTTCATTGATTTTTTAGCTTAAGAAACTGAGTTGCTATCATCTCTCTCATACTTTGTCCTTTCTTTGTGGGTTTATTCCCTTAAAAGTTACTTTAATCGGGGTGCCTGGGTGGCTAGGTCGTTAAGCGTCTGCCTTCGGCTCAGGTCATGATCCCAGGGTCCTGGGATCGAGCCTCACATCGGGCTCCCTGCTCAGCAGGAAGCCTGCTTCTCCCTCTCCCACTCCCCCTGCTTGTGTTCCTTCTCTCGCTGTGTCTCTCTCTGTCAAATAAATAAATAAAATCTTAAAAAAAAGTTACTTTAATCAATGGAATAGAATAGAGTCAGAAATAGATTGACACAGATATGGACAATTGACTTTTTATAAAGGTGCAAAGTCAGTTCAATGGAGAAAGGATAGTCTTTTCAACAAATGGTGCTACACCAGTAGCACATTTATTTGCAAAAGAATGAACTCCAACCTGTAGCTCACACTTTATACAAAAATTAACACAAAATAGATGAGTGACTTAAAAATGAAGCAGAACTATAAGGTGTTTTGAAGAAAACATGGGAGAAAAAGCTTCATGACCCTGGGTTAGACAGAGAGCTTTTAGATACGACATCAAAAGCATAATCCATAAAAGAACAAATTGATAGTTGGGCTAACTCAGAATTAAAATCTGCTCTGCAAAAGATGTGTTCACAGAATGAAAAGACACGTTACAGACCTAGAGAAAATATTTGCAAATCGGACACATCTGACAAAGGATTTATGTCCAGAATATATAAAGAACTCTCAAAACTGAACAATAAAAAAAGAGGACAAAAGATTTGGACAAGAACTTAGCCAAGGAAGATATATACTGGCAAAGAAGTACATGAAAGGATGTTTAACATAATCAGTGTTGAGGGAAATACAGATTAAAACCACAATGAAATGCCACTGCATACCTATTAGAATGACTAAAAACAAACACCTGACAACACCAAGTGACACCTAGGATGCAGAGCAGTCAAACTTTCAGGCATTACTGGTGGGAATGCAAAGGAGTACAGCCACTTCAGATAAGAGTTGAGTGGTTTTTTATTAAGTTAAACATATATTTACCAGATGTCCAGCAGAATGACTTAGATGTTTACAATAGAGAAATGAAAGCGTATCTGCACACAAAGACTTGTACATGCATGTTTATAGCAGCTTTATTCATAATCATAAAAAAATGGAAACAGCCCAAATGCCCTTTAGTAGGCAAATAGATAAATTGTGGAACCTTATTCAGCAATAAAAAGGAACAGACTTGATAAATTCAAAAACATGGATGAATCTCAGAGGTCTTATGCTAAGTGAAAGATGCCATTCTCAAAAGATTATATACTTTACAGTTCAATTTATGTTGCCATTCTGGAAAAGGTAAAACTACAAGGATGGAGAACCCATCAGGGGCTGGTGGAGGTTAGGGGTGGATGAGGGGTCTGACTGGAGAGGGATAGCCCTGCTCTCTGTTCCTGGAAGTTTCTATTTTCCTCTTCAGTAGCCTGATTTCCTTGGAGTGTTTCCCACCTGTTTTTCCACAGTGGTTCACCACTGAACCCTAACAGCTTGGCTTGATTGTGGACATTTTGCTTGGATTGAGGGGGTGGGGGGAAATAGTTGTGTGCTTATTCCCGGATAAGTCTGGGAATATTTCTTATGGTAATGGATACATGATACAGTACTTCTAGGGGATGGAGGAATGGGCTACATCAACCTATAGTGTCATTTTTTGCTTGAAAAATATATCTTTGGCACTAAAACCTTACCCAGAAGAGAATAATAGATTGCACAGAGCTTCTAGATTTTGATGTGGGTTAGAACTGAAAAATGAGATGTCTTTAAACTCTTTTTCCTTCTCTCTTTGATAAGTGATATAATGTGGTTTGGACACTCAGAGATTCCTGAGATTCCAGGTTCTGGTTGATGATTTACTGCAAAATTGCTTATAAATTGAAGTAGAAAATGTTTTGCAGACCTGGCAGCTTTCTGGCTTCACACCCATTTGTCACCCAGCATTTCCCTTTGTGTATAGAACAAGAATTAATTAGGCTGCACTGCAGGAAAAGTTTATGGCTGTAATTTATATAGGATGAATTTCTTTTTAAAGAGACAGCATTGTTTTGTTATACCTATATACATATAAGCATGTATATATATAAAGTGATTTTTTTCTCTTAAAGCAGTGTCTGAGCTTCCGGAGTAAGCCTTCATTTTTCTGCTTAATGCAAAGCATTGGTAGACTAGACGCTTTTATAGTGATTGCTTTCTGATCAAACTGTTGGTTTTCTGTTTCTTGTTTTCAAACACATTGTGTGCTAGTGAGCGGCACTCAGTTGTAGGTTTGCATTTTAGACATTGGTCAGACTTGTCTGGCTTCCAGAGCTTTGTATTCTTTTGGTCTCTTCGAAGACTTCAGGATTCTGTCTTTTTTTTTTAGGGTCTTGCTCATTCAATTAATGTTTTCATAATCAATGCAAGTCAGAACTTGCAATTTGTTCCTGATTTGCACATTAAAGAGCTCCATTAATTAAGGATCCTGGTGTTTGGCATGTTCCCGCAGGATCTGTGCATTATTTACACGGTGAAAGTGCAAGATGCACGCTTCCCAGTTGTAGTGGCAATTGCAGTTAATCCTGCTTTTTCTCTTTCTTTCTTCTTCTTTTTTCTTTTTTGCTTGTGAATAAGAATTAATTCACAACTCATTGAAACTCCTAAGGGATACATTGGACCAAAATAGGAACAAGTGATCCAAATGAGGAGGCCACAGTGGAAGAGTAGAAAGTAAATCCTTTGTTTAAAAGGGGAAAATCCCCCTGGAAGACATAGAGAATTTATGTGTTTGGTTTTTGTTGGTTGTTGCACTTGGCTGAATGTAGGAGGCATAATGGTGTTGAGTTGTAATTCTGTTTACTGTGATTTTCCAGATTTTTTTCTTCTCCATAATAGTAGTTGTACTGATAAATGAAATTGCCTTTCAGAACCCAAATGACCCCAGAGATTTAGACAAACATGCTCCTATGCTTATGTCAAGTAAGCTGTTTCACAATATTCCTATTTTTAGTTGCTTTTTCATGGAGTCACTTTCCAGAGTGTTTGGGTTCTGTTACCATTTCTTTTGGAAGCTTAGTCTAAGGCAGAGGTTATGTAAGAGGGTGTAAAAAGCAGTTGGAAACATGAAATAAGATCACTGGTTCAGCAGGTTCCTCCCTTCTGGTCTCAGCCATGGCTAATGCTTATCTGTTCCTAATGCATTTTCCTTTTTTTTTTTTTTTTTAAAGATTTTATTTATTTGACAGAGAGAGACACAGCGAGAGAGGGAACACAAGCAGGGGGAGTGGGAGAGGGAGAAGCAGGCTTCCCGCCGAGCAGAGAGCCCGATGCGGGGCTCGATCCCAGGACCCTGGGATCATGACCTGAGCCGAAGGCAGACGCTTAATGACTGAGCCACCCAGGTGCCCCCCTAATGCATTCTCCTAATAGTAGCTAGTCTGTCTTTAAAAATACTATGAGAGGGGCGCCTGGGTGGCTCAGTCGTTAAGCGTCTGCCCAGGGTCCTGGGATCGAGCCCCGCATCGGGCTCTCTGCTCGGCGGGAAGCCTGCTTCTCCCTCTCCCACTCCCCCTGCTTGTGTTCCCTCTCTCGCTGTGTCTCTCTCTGTCAAATAAATAAAATCTTTAAAAAAAAATACTATGAGAAGCTGCAAAGCATTTTCAAGAGTGGAGACATTTTTTCTCTGATATTTATGAAACTTGCTAGGGATTTTGTGGGACTTAATTTGTCCTTATGTTCTTATAGATATAGATATATAAAATCCATATATATTTTTATATAAATGTGTGTATATAATATTCACTGTAAAAATATATATACAGTATCAGTGTGTGTAAAGGAAAAAGTAAAATTTCTCTCACTTTCCCAAATCCCTGTACCTTCTTCTCAGAGAAAACAATATGAAGTGGATTATCCCAGACATTTTAATATGTATATATTTTTTTCCATTAAGTTTTAGTGGAAGCTTGATGAGGGGATGGGAAGACCAGTTTGAGGAAAAAAAAAATAGGCTATAAGGTTGCTTGAGAATTATATTAGAGAAAATTTCAATATCATGATACCTTTAAGACATAATTATAACCTGACCCCAAATACGTTTATCCATATGATTAGCTTTGAAAGTTTGTTATACTTGGACTGCACTTGAATTTAGCTGCACTTCTTTGGTCATTTTTAATTAACTTTCATATAATATTGATTGTTTTGCTTGGTGTTTAGTTTCAGATCTATCACAGTCTGTTTTTCTTGAGGCAGTTGGATAAATTTGCCTCCGGATAATACCCAAAATGCTACTATTTTGAGAAGAGTTCTTACTAGCTATTCATACTATTTCATACAAGGAAAATTTTTTAATTTATTATTATTATTTTTTAAGGAATCTCTGCCCAATGTGGGGCTCAAACTCATGACCCCAAGATCAAGAGTTGCACACTCTACCAACTAAGCCAGCCAGGTGCCCCCATACAAGGAAAATTTTTATGTGTAAACAAGCTATTTAGACAATCTTAAAGATTCTTACATTCTCAAGAACGTACATGAGTGTTATGTGGTGAGGGTTGGGGGGAAGGGTAGAGACAGACATTCTAACTCAAGTTCTAATTAGAAAGCATTTCTGGTGTCCTCAGTAAGACTCATAAGATAAAAGAATATGAGTGAAAAGAAATTAAATGTGACAATTTGAAAACCGAGATGATCAATTATCAATTTACTTCTGTCTCGGTATTTTCATTGTGCAAGTACATTGTCAGATGCCCTTATACTTAATAACTAATAAAAATAGCTCCAATTTGGTACTTGTGCGCTACTGTCCAGGCACTGTGTTAAGTTATTTACAAATGTCTCGTTTAGTCCCCACAGTAGCCTATGAAAAAGGTGCCACTAACTGAATGTGCCGGACATAGGAAGACGCGAAGCCTTGGAGAGGGTTAAGGAACTTGCTTAAGGTCACAGAGGCAAAGTCAGTGTGGAAACCGGGGTCTGCTCCGCTTCATAACCTCTGCTCTTGGCCACACCACCCAAGCACTGTGCATGCAGTTGAACTCTTTTGTCTGTTGGGTTTTGGGTTTTTGTTTTGTTTTTTTAAGATTTATTTATTTATTTGAGAGAGAGCTCACATGAGTCGGGAGGAGGGGCAGAGGGAGAAAGAGAGTCCCAAGCAGATGTCCCACTGAGCGCGAAGCCCGACCCCAGTATATATCTTTTCCAAGTTTTTTCCCCACCATGGGCACGTAGTTAGAACTAAAGTGGAACCATATTCTATATTCTGTTTTGCAGTCTGTTTTTTTTCCCACGTAACAAAGATTATGAATGTTTTTCCATGTCATTAAATACTGTTCTATAGGATTATTTTTAATGGCAGCATAGACTTGCCATCATAGGGATAGTTTAACCAGTTCTTTATTGTTGGACATTTGGATTGTTTCCATGTTTTCATTTTTATAAATAATGTAATAAACATCATTGTTATTAAATCTTTACTTACATCCATGATTACTTTGTTGAGTAAAATTTCTAGATGTGGAATTAGTATGTGTTCTAAGGATATGTGAAATTTTAAGGCTTTTGATCTGTATCACCAAATCGCCCTCCAGGAAGGTTGTATCACTTTACATTCTGACCTTCTTTATATGAATGTCAGTTTCCCTTATCCTTGTCAACACCGGATTTTATAATTTTGTTTCATCTTTGTCACTTTGATAAATGGAAAATGGTTTCTACTTATTTTGGTTTACATTTTTTTAAATTTACACTTCCCAGTGTTTAATGAGGGTAAACATTTTTTTCCCTTACATTTATTGGTCCGTGGCATTTCTTTTGTGAATCACACTGGGGAAATTTTAAACTAGCTCTAGGGATAGATGATCTCCTTATCAGTCAAACTTATGGCCACCTCTGATTTCTCCTGCCTTTGTTTTTTTTTTTTTTTTTTTTTTAAGATTTTATTTATTTATTTGACAGAGAGAGAGCACAAGCAGGGGAGTGGCAGGCAGAGGCAGAGGGAGAAGCAGGCTCCCCACAGAGCAGGGAGCCCGATGTGGGACTCGATCCCAGGACCCTGGGATCATGACCTGAGCTGAAGGCAGTCGCTTAACCAACTGAGCCACCCAGGCACCCTCTCCTGCCTTTGTTTTAATCTGTTTCTCCTTGTTTGATTTTCTGTCAACAGGCAGAATTCTACCTCAGAAGACCTCTTTGTATTATTGTATATATTTAATCTTAATTACTTTTTTTGATAGTCATAAAAGTAAAATGTGTTTGCAGTAAATTTTTTTTTTTTTTTCTGAACAGTATTGTTTCCCCTCCTCCCCAACAGTGCTGAAATGTAATCTGGATTGTGAAAGTCTTCTTTTTCCCTCCCGTAAATAACCATTTGTAGCAAGTTGGTGTATATCCTTCCAGATACTTTGTCAGTTTAAACTTTTTTAAAAGGGTAAATGGCATCGCACTTTACATCTTCCCATGTTAATGAATATAAATCTACCTTTTCTTTCTTAAAAAAAAAAAAAAAACAACTTGGCTATCTTTGTTTTTCTTTTTCCTGAAGTATTTTATTTTACTTTATTTTTAAGATTTTATTTATTTATTGGAGAGAGAGAAGGAGAGAGAGAGCATGAGATGGGGGAGAGTCAGAGGGAGAAGCAGGCTCCCCACTGAACAGGGAGCCCGATGCGGGACTTGATACTGGGACTCCAAGATCATGACCTGAGTCCAAGGCAGTCGCTTAACCAACTGAGCCACCCAGGCACCCCTCCCGAAGTATTTTAAAGTAAATTACAATCATCATGCCAGTTTGCCTCTAAATACTTCTGTAAATGGCACTTAAAAAATGAGAATATTTCTTACATAAACACTGTCATCTCACCTAACCAAATTAATACTTCCTAATAATCCTAATGATATGTCCACTCCATATTTCGATTACTTGAGTTATCCCAAAAAGTATTTTATAGTTTAGTTTATTCAGAACAAGTTCTGTTTATAATTACCCTTTCCAAAAGCTGCACAGAAAGTTATCTGGCTAAAATAAATTCATTTAACCAATCACCTATAAATGGGCACTTAATATGTTTGCAATTTTTATCAGTTATAAACAATGCTAAAAATAATGTTTTTGTACCTGCCTCTTTGCTTTCTTATCTGATGATTTCGTTAGGATTAATTTCTAGAAATGGAATAGTAGGGTCAGGTGGTATGCATGTGCAAACCGTTGATACATTTTCCAGATTGCTTTCTGGATATGTCGTGCTAATTAAACTCTTATCGGTTGTATATGGAGTGTGCCTCTTTCCTCACATTCTTGCCAGCATCAGGTAATATCAGAAAAATATCACATTGTTTTAGGTTTCTTTTTCTTTTTTTTTCTTTTCCTTAAGTGAGGCCAAACATCTGTTCTGATGTGTTTGGCCATTTGAATTTTGGAGACTATTAAATCATTTCTTACCATTCTTTTTTTTCATCTTAAGCAAATATCCCTTCATTTTGCCTTACCAGGCCTGCCTTCTGTCCATATAGATTTGGGCTTCCTTTATTTTCTCCACTTTGTTTTTCCTAGTGTGGGAACCAAATTTGGACATAGCATTTTAACAGAGTCTGACTAGTATTGTGTTTTTTGTTTTTATCATGTAGTGGTATTAGGGAGGGAGGACAGTTTTGTCATTCCTTTTTTTTTTTTTAAGATTTTATTTATTCATTTGAGAGAGAGCGTGGGACAGAGAGAGAGAGCGAGCATGAGCAGGGGGGAGGGGCAGAGGGAGAGGGAGAAGCAGGGTCCCCGCAGAGCAGGGATCCCGATGCGGGACTCGATCCCAGGACCCCGGGATCATGACCTGAGCCGAAGGCAGACGTTTAACCAACTGAGCCACCCAGGCGCCCGTGTTTTGTCATTTCTTATAATTGGAAATGTCATTATACTTTGCTTTCCAGATTGTTTTCATACATGACTATTTAAGGATACATTGACGGAGAAAATGAACAATGTGTAGTTCTTTTTAAAGCTTGTAGTAGTGTTTAATTTTCTTCATCGGTATGACGGCCGTATAATAGTACCCACCTCCAAGGGTTATTGAGAAGGTTTAAATGAGTTATGTAATACATATAAAGTGCCTAGGCTAGGGCCTGCCACTTCGTGGGTTCTTCCTGATGTTAACTGTTTTTTTTTTTTTTAAAGATTTTATTTATTTATTTGCGAGAGAGAATGAGAGACAGAGAGCACGAGAGGGAGGAGGGTCAGAGGGAGAAGCAGACTCCCCGCTGAGCAGGGAGCCCAATGCGGGACTCGATCCCGGGACTCCAGGATCATGACCTGAGCCGAAGGCAGTCGCTTAACCGACTGAGCCACCCAGGCGCCCCTGATGTTAACTGTTAATAGTGATAGTATGGTCTTCTCTTAGACTGTAGCTCTATGGCCGCAGTATCTGTTTCCCCATTCTTAAAAGGGTTATGTAATATATGTAAATGAATACCAATACTATACTTGCAGTTACTTCTTTGAAGACTTGAAAGGCACCTCTGTCCACAGAGCTGCCCCCTCCTTGACATTGTGTGGTGAGGATGCAGCAGAGTTTCCGGGGAGTAAACCTCACTTTCCTGTGAAGCCAAGAAAATGATTAGGATGCCGTTTTTATTCAGTTACTCATTCAACAACCTGCCATTTGCCAACACCAGGTATACCAAGGCGAATTGTTCACAATCCCTGTCTCAAGGAGCTCATAGTAAGGTGTGGAGAAAGGTGAACCACTTCTAAGGCATAAATACTTAAGTGTTTTCACATGAAAGCAACCTCCCAAAGTGTTTTCATTTCGGGTTGGCAAATGAGAATGCTTAGTCTTACTGATATTAAAAGAAACACAAAAACAATTTTATTTTCTGAGCCTCTTTTATCCATCTAAGTGGTAATGATTATTATGTCTTCATGTGAATACATTGTAATGTTTGTAAGTTCCTAAATCTGGTAAGATGGTTTTGAGACTCTTAGGAGTAGCCTATACATCATAACATGTTAGTTACAGGAAAAAGTTAAGTTTGATTACTTTGCTTTTGTTAACAAAAGTCAGTTTGTTGAGGATACATACTTGTTGAAGTTAGCGAATATGTAGTTCACATTTTGTTTGCTTCTCAGCATTTACTTTTGGAAATGATAGTGTAATTAGATGTTCTGCCATGTGGCTGAGGCATCATTTCTCTGGAACGAACCTATATTTGTAGAAGACCTTTTAGGGCCCAGGGGATGTGTTGGATGCCAGAGTGACAGGACGAGGTCTGTGCTCTCAAGTAGCTTGTTACAACATAGCGAAATCAGACTCAGTACAATATGACAAGTGCTATAGCAGTGATGCGAATGATGCTGAGAAAGGAGTGACTGATTCTGCATGGGAATCCCCATTTTTCAGACCCATACTATAGAGAGAATTGGGGCATTTAGGTTAGGAGTAGTTTCACATTGCCTAAGAGGCTGTTTGTTTAAAGGCTTTTTAACAAGAAAGAATCAGGCTGTCTTATATGAAACAGAGAGGGTTACTTGGGTTGTGGTTCTAATTTTATTTTGAGTAGGTTTTCTTCAAAGTTTACTTTAAATTTTAGTAATATTTTAAATTATAAAAGTAATATATGCTTATATTCAAACCGTTCAAAAGTATATCAGATAAAAATGAAAGTATCTCTTCTCTCCCTGGGTAACTCTTGTTAGACAGTTTAAACAATTACTTGTAAATAAGCTTGGGTTTTAAGCACTTCATATTCTGAGCATTTATTCTTTCTGTTCAAAGGGGAAAAAAACATTTCCCTTTTTACGGAAGTACCGTGGAGCAATGGAGGTTGTCTGGGGCCTGTGAAGTGGAAGGGAACTGTAGTGGATTTCGGGAAGTACATTGATCAGTTAGATTGCTGTGTCCTATAGGGCTTTTTAAGGATTTATTGACATACTTCATCAAGGTATTTGAGGGAGTATTCAGGGAAACCTAAGAAGTTCTGCAGTTCTTTTCCCTTCCTTATAAATTCATGCCTGGTCAGAAATTACAGCTTGAGTGGGATGTCCCTCCACAGAACTCAAATGCACACTATCTATCATGTTACTTAGTGTGGCAGTAATGTAAAATGTTAAGGATTTTTTTTTTTTTGCTTTTTGCTTTTTGCTTTTCTCTGTGAGGGGGCTCACCCAACATATTTTATCATATGTCTCTTCATCTTTCCCTTATTTCAACTTCCACTTACTCCCCCAATTCCCCACATCATTCTCTTAAGAGAAAAATATAAGTTTTGTCCACCGAGTCCTCTTTCTTACTTGATTTAATATGTCTTGGGTTGAATGTTTCTCACAAAAACACTTCACATTCAGAATTAGCCTATCAAACCGTTTCCTCCATGGACTCCTCCATAGACTGCACGCCTTCTACTGTGGTGCCCCCTGAGGTATGGAAACCCAAGGCTGCTTTTGGCTTTAGCCATAATGATTTTAGAATATCAGTCCCCATGCTCTGCTTTGAAAAGTTATCCTGGTGGTTATTTTGTACCATTAAAAAAATTCTGCTTTTGGTCCACAGAACCAACCAACCAACACACGGAGGTAGAACTCCTTATCCTGTTCCAGTTAAAACCACAGTCCTCATAATAACACATCCACTTATCCAGATCTGGGAATACATATGTGCACACACCTCTATATGTGTATACATACGTGGATATATAAAAATTCCAGTTGGACACACATTGGAGGTGATGGCAATTCATCCATATGGTTGGTGTTCAGGAATTTGTAACCTGCAGTACTCTTTCTTACTGGTAACGCCATTCTGCTTGGGGAATATAGAACAAGCCCAAACAGTAATACTGACAGAATTCGGAATTATGATACAGTGGAGCCTTCACGTAATTCTTTGTTGAAGAAGTTAGGGCCTAAATGTTAAGGCTTATTGTTATTCTGAGTTGATAATCTCTGCCTTGCTTTAATAATTTTTCCTCATGCCTGGGTAGCCCGCGAGTTGCACAATAATCACTCACACAGCTTTGTAATCAATGCCCAAAGTAATAGGATTCCTCTGGCCACCGGCAATTAATAAATTTGTGTCTTTTTTAAAACACTAGCAAGTCGGGCCTGAAATACGACTGACTGGCTCTCCTCATTTGCATATTTATTGCAGTGGAAAAATTCTTACCAGATGATTGATGCTGAGCCTGCCTCTTGAATTCCAAGCAGCACATTATTATGAAATGAAAAATGCCGGCCATACAGTTGATTAAAGTTGAAGACAGTGGAATCGGTGTTTTTTAAGATTGTGGGAGAATTAAAGGCATATTTTAATAGATGTTGACAAGAAGTGAACTAACAAAAGCAAAGCAAAGGATTTGCTTGAAAAGATTTAATCAAACGTCTTTCTTGGGGGATTAATTGCTGGGGATGACTAGTGCAAGTGGCAGGCTTGTGTGGGTTTGAATGAAAAGTATTGTTCTCAGGCCAATACATCGTGTGTCATTTTGACCTATAGTTTAGCTCTGGTTCTAGAGTTACTTTTGAAGGAGAAAAAAATGCTCTTGTAATCCATACATTCTAGTCTAGTATTTATCTGGCGTAATAGGAATGTGGGAATTTATGTATACTTGTACATAAATTATGTTTTCATGTTTATTTTAAAAATAACTGTACAGATATTTAAAAACTGATAAGGTAAGCTTTATTTTAGTTATAAATTCACTGTCTACATTCCCCCTCCAATCCCCTTGCCAGAAGTTGTACTTATTGGTTTATAATCTAATTAATGAACTGTGCCTATGTCCAGACTTATTCTCTGCCTACAATTTTGTTTATGTTGAACAGCCAAGATGAATCAGGGAGAAAAATAAAGCTGTTAGGTGAAAATGGTTTTTAGATTGGTGACATTTTATATATAGAATGCTTGCATATGGGTAGCATGTAAATGAATACTTAATACAGGAATCTATGAATACTAGTTCAGTCCTAGCACTGTCGATCAGTGCAAGCAGAACTTGGGATTTTCACCACGTGAAAGATGATGATTTTTTTGATCATGATAAACTTCCTATATCCACAGCATTTAAAAATTTATGAAATGCCTTGATATATAAAAAACACGTTTATTATTTTTCACCTAAATTCTGTGGGATACACAGGCACAGGATTATCTACATTTTACAGATGAGAAAATTGCGACTCAAAGATTAAATTGGTCTGCTCAGTATAAAATGACTAGTTCGTAGTAGTGTCAGAATTCAGGGCTTCTGACCCTTAGTAAAGCCCGCTTTCCATTGATTGTCTAGTTGGAAAATTATTCCTAAAGCTGGTGCCCAGATGCTGAGGTTGTATCTTGATAATACAGTGAGGCCTATGTCCTTCTTAATCTCCTCTTAAGGGAAAGGCCTCGGAAATGGACCATGTAGGACAAAATAAACATATATATCCTTGACAGTCTCCATTTGTTTTGTGGCCACGTGCCAAGACGGAGAGAGAAGAAAGTATATGCCTCTCTGCTGCTTTTTTTAACTTTTGTAACTTTGACAGTAATTAGGAGAAATATAAAAGGTGAATTAGAAACCATTGGTTCCATTCTCTTCATTTTTCATAAGGTTGAACAAATAGAATTTGGTCCTATATGAGCGATAAAAAGAAGGCTGGCTTTGGTTTGGTTTTGTATTTTGGCTGGGAAGAATCCACTGTTGGATTTGAGTCTCCAGGAGAGTCTTTCCTCACTCTTATCAGATGTGGCCTGTTGTATCCCAGCAAAGGATTGTCTGGTCTCTTCAGATTTTACATAAAATCTTAGTGGAAGGAAGTGTGGCCCTAATATTGTAAAGAAATGAGAATTGGGTTCTTTCTTCTATATCTCTTTACAGAAAACTGTTCATGTGTTGGTCACTGGTGACTTTACTTTGATAAACACTTTTTTTCTTTTTCTTTATTTCTTCTTCTTCTTTTTTTTTTTTTTGTGGTTAGAAGCACAGAATTGCAGATTTCATCTCTGGTAGGTCTCTTGACACTTTGATGCATGGTGGTGCTATCCCTGAATGGAGCTTAAATACTTCAGGGCTACTTTCTGACTGGGTGAAGGGGTGTATAAAATGAGAACATATGAGAGAGTATTAACAGAAAGGCACACTTTGATTTACTGATATTGGCTCTCTGCTTTCTTGTTGGATTGATATGCTGTCTAATATATCTGCAATGGATTTTTTTAAACTGACTTGAACAAAATAAAAAGGCTTGTATAGCTACTTGAAAGTGGCCCTTAAAAGTAGTAGTCTTTTCGTTGGATGTTTTCACAGTTCTTGGTTATGCTACATGTGAGAGTCACATTATGACTGGCTTGCTGGGGGCAAGCAGCTATGAACATTACAGACTGCTCTGCAGCTTCCCCCCTGCATGGTTCCTGATTTCCTCTTTTACATCATGGACACATGGCACCTATAGGAAGTAAGGGACAGGCACCTGCTTTTCTTGTTCTTTTAAATTTTTTATTGTGAGAAAAACACATAACTTAAAATTTTACCTAAGATAAAATTTCATTCCTGTATAGTTAACATACAGTGTTATATTAGTTTCAGGTGTACAATATAGGAATTCAAAAATTTCCCCTAACCATTTCTAAGTGTACAGTTCCGTAGTGTTAAGTATATTCACACTGTTGTGTTACCAATCTCCAGAACTTTTCCGTCTTGTAAGTCTAGAACTCCATAGCTGTTAAACAAGTCTCCATTCCCCTCTCCCCCAAGCCCTGGTAACCCCCATCCTACTTTCTGTCTCTATGAATTTGACTACTCTAGGTACCTCCTATAAGTGGAATGATATAGTACCTTTTTATGGCTAGCTCATTGCACTCAGCATAATGTCCCCAAGGTTCATCCATGTGTTGTAGCCTGAGTCAGAATTTCTTTCTTTTTAAAGGCTGAATAATATTCCATTGTTTTTTTTTCCTGTTCTTTTGACTAGGCTCAAGATTGAAGGGCTATAGATGATTTTTTTCTGTACAGAGATGAACTGGGATGGTAGAATTATTCATTATGCCCTACTTTGGGAACATTTAAAGGGTTTTTTTTTTCAATTGTGTTAAAATATACATGACATAAAATTTACCAGCTTAACCATTTGTAGATACATAGTTCAGTATCAGTTAATAAGTACATTCACATGGCTGTCCCAACATCCCCATCATCCATCTCCAGAACTTTTTCATCATCTCAATCTGAAACTGTGTATCCGTTGAACAGGAATAGGTGTCCATTCCCTTCTCCCTGGACCCCCCGACCGCCACTGTTCTGCTTTCTGCTTCTGTGAATTTGACTGTTCTAGGCCCCTCGTGTAAGTGGAATCACACAGTATTTGGGCTTTTGCAACTGGCTTATTTCACTTAGCATAAGATTTTCAAGGTTAGGTCTTGGGAATTTTGAAAACTACTTTGCAAATGCAAAATTGGTTTGTGGTTTCACTTTGGAAAACATGGGCTCTCTCTCTTAAGATATAACCTTTTCTAGAAAAGGCACTAAAAACCATGGTTAGTGCTAACTGAAGTTTGTGTGGGCTGAAGTCCCTATGGAATATAAAGTAACAATGAATGTAGGGATTGCTAAATGAAAGTAGGGGTGCTTGTGAGGTTACATTTATTTAAGGGAAAGAGGGAAGGTGTGAGAGAAGCATGGCCAGGGATGAATGGACAGCTATTACTGAAAATAAGAATGGAAAAATCACACGATTTAGCAATGGATTAAATATATAGAATAAGGGCACCAAAATGTCAGTGATCGCCTAAGAAAACACATTAAACAGAAAATCAGACAAGGGAGAAATATTAGGTAGGAAGAACAAAGTTCTGTTTCTGACATGGTATATTTGGAGGAGTGATGGAGCATCCATGCGAAGATTTTCTTGCAGTTACTGGAAATGTGGAAGCTCGATAATAGGAGAAATGTCTGAGCTACCAACGCATAAATAGTGATTATCAGTGTCTAGTTAGCCCCTTTAACAGGATTAGGCTGATAAAGAAGGTAAGAGTTCAGTTCTCAGAGGGCCAGTTTTTATCTGGAAAGTTCTTAGCCGTAGACTGTATACTTAATCCTGACTAGCTTTATTACAAATGCATCCTGTCGGCTATGTGGAGAACCAGGTAAGAACATGTTCTTGATGCGCAAAATTTTAATACACAATACAGTACTGCAAATAGTAAGTCATTAACTTGGGTTTTCATACGTGAACAAGAACTTTTCATAGGCATGTGTGCGGGGAGATTGTGTGTATGGGGTGGCAGCTCAAACCAGAGGCAAATGAGATCTCCTGAGAGAGGGCGGCAGCGGTGGTGACGGTAGGGAGCCCAGGACAAAGTTGGGCTCTTGAGAAGAGGAGGAATTGCTTAAGGAGTTGATTGATAGAGGGATAATCCAGGAGGTCGGTGGGTTACCTGTACAAACTAGCACCATAGGGAAAAACGATTGGTTATGATGACAGGCAGGGAAGGAGTTTGTCAATCTTACTAAATTTGAGAACTCACAGTAAACTGCAGACCCTTTCCTACACACCTTACATGTGTTACCTCACTTGTTCCCCACAACAAGCCTGTGAAGTAGGCACTGGCATTATCTCCTTTCAGGAATTTTGTGTTTCAGAGAGTTCTTAGTCCCCAGCTGCCCTTTGCCTGCCCCCCTACCCCGGCCAGAACTGCTCAGGAGTCATGAGTTACAGGCATTGCCTGCTTTGGAGAATTGTAGATAATTGATTATTCCTTCTCTGTGCTCTATTTCCCAGGTCACAAGGCCCTTAAAGCATTATTGAGGTCATTGGCAGATCTTCAGGAAGAGTTACTTTTCCAGTACCCAGACACTAGATATTTAGTAGATGGGACAAAGCCCAAAGCAGAAAGGTAAGGAAGGAATGGAGCTGTGGGGTTGCTTATTTTAATCTGAGTAGTTTCCCATCATTTTTTGAAAAAGAAAGCCAAATCTTCTGCAGACTCAGTAAACAGAAAGACCTTCTTACATTTAACTGGTGGCCAGGATGGCACATAAATTGGGAATTAGGTTTTCCATTTTTATATTTACTTGTGCCTGCTTTTATTTGTGGGCTTCCGTAAAAGGCTTGCCTTTTCTTTAGACCTATTGAAATTAGGAGATGAGGGGTGCCTGGGTGGCGCAGTCGGTTGAGTGTCCCGACTCCTGGCTTTGGCTCAGGTTGTGATCTCAGGGTGGTGAGATCGAGCCCTGTGTCAGGCTTTGCATTCAGCGTGGAGTTGGCTTGAAACTCTCTCTCCTCTTCCCCTCCCCACCTCAAATAAATAAATAATCTTTAAAAAAGAAATTAGGAGATGAAAGCACATTTTGTCATTTTAAATCTTTTTTTTTTTTTTTTAAGATTTTGTTAAGAGAGTGAGCGCATGGGGGGTGGGCAGAGGGAGAGGGAGAAGCAAACTCCCCTTTGAGCAGGCAGCCAGATGTGGGACTCGATCCCAGGACCCTGAGATCATGACCTGAGTCGAAAGCAAACACAACCGACTGAGCCACCCAGGCGCCCCTTAATTTTAATTCTTTTGTTTTTTTTAAGATTTTATTTATTTGATAGAGAGCACAGCAGCACAAGCAGGCAGAGGGAGAGGGAGAAGCAGGCTCCCTGCTGAGTAAGAGGCCCGATGCAGGGACCCGATCCCAGGACCCTGGGATCATTACCTGAGTTGAAAGCAGATGCTTAACCAGCTGAGCCATCCAGGAGCCCCTTTATTTTTTTCTTTTTCTTTCTTTCTTTCTTTCTTTTTCTTCCTTCCTTTTTTTTTTTTTTTTAAGATTTTATTTTTTTATTTGTTGGTGGGGGAAGGAGAGAGAGAGAGCACAAGCATTGGGGAGTGGCAGGCAGAGGGAGAAGTAGGCTTTCTGCTGAGCAAGGATCCCGATGCGGGGCTCTATCCCAGGACCCTGGGGTCATGCCCTGAGCCAAAGGCAGCCGCTTAACTGACTGAGCCACCCAGGCGTCCCTTAATTTTAATTCTTAATTAATGTTCGTGAAGCACTTTGTGCCAATACCATGGAATTGCTGGTCACAGCCATCTCCTTTTCAGTGAGGAAAGGAGTTACTTTGAAGGGTGGAAAATTTTCAGAAAAGCATGGAATAAACAAACTGTTTACTTTTTCTGAAGTTGTCACATTTGATGAAGGATTTCCACAGCTCCCCCGCCCCCCACCCGTTGTTTGAACCTGCTGTATATGGTACCTGCTTGCATTTTTTTCCTTTGGGCTTATCCTTTGCTCCATTCTTTTTTACTGAATTAGTTAGAGGGACAACAAGTAAGCTCAAAGTTATTGAGCACCTACAATGTGTTGGGGTCGGTAGTCCAGGGAGTATACGTGGCTTGAGAGAGGCTGTATTACTTTCTCTGAGCAGTTGCCTTTATTGCAATTTAGTTCCCATTCTGTTGCCCACCGCTTTGAGTTTTCTTCACATTCAGCTCTCTTCCTTTGATTCAACTAATATTATTCGGCTTTCCTGAACAATTGGTTACAGGGAGACACATTTCCCTTATTGATTTGGGGATTAAGGTCATAAAAGTATGATTATGTGTTTAATTTTTAAAGACCATCTTGTAACAGTATAGGCCTGGTTCATATGCATTTCTAATAATGTTTTACAACCTCATTTATTTTTACGGTTTGCTTACCTTTTAAAAAAATATCTCTAAGCTAGTAGTTTTTATATTTATTTGAAAAGTTACAAGAGTTTTTGATTGACCTCACGAACATTCTTTTCAAACAAAAAAAGCCACCCTCACATCTATGGTATTTTTTAAAATGTAGACAGAATAGGGAAGGCCTAAATACTCTCGACTTCATGTGAGCCTAGCTTTTTACTTGGGTAGTGTTTGTGCCCATTGAGCTGAATGTTCTTACTGGCTTTTTAGTGAGGAGATTTCCAGTGAAGATGAAGAGCTAGTAGAAGAGAAGAAGCAGCAGAGAAGGGCCCCAGCAAAGAGGAAGCTGGAAATGGAGGACTATCCCAGCTTCATGGCAAAGCGTTTCTCTGACTTTACAGTCTACAGGAACCGCACACTTCAGCAGTGGCATGATAAAACCAAGCTGGCTTCTGGAAAACTGGGGAAGGCAAGTGTGTGTATGTGTGTGTGTGCATGTGTGTAACAGAGTTTGGGGCAACCTAAAAAGAAATTGGAACTACAGGGGCGTCTGGGTGGCTCACTCGGTTAAGCACCTGCCTTCAGCTCAGGTCACGATCCCAGGGTTCTGGGATTGAGCCCCGCATCGGGCTCCCTGCTCAGTGGGGAGTCTGCTTCTCCCTCTCCCACTCCCCCTGCTTGTGTTCCCTCTCTCGCTGTGTCTCTCTCTGTCAAAAAAATAAATAAAATCTTAAAAAAAAAAAAAGAAATTGGAACTACATCTCATTGATATGGATAATGTCATGATGTAATAGTAATCAGTCATTTCCACAGAAAAATTTACTGAGCTCCTGCCATTCAGACCTGGGATTTTAATTTTATTAGAAAGAATATTTTGGGGGCCCCTGGGTGAGTCAGTTGGTTAAGCCTCCAACTCTTGATTTCAGCTCAGGTCATGATCTCAGGGTCATGAGATCGAGCCCCGTGTCAGGCTCCATACTCAGCATGGAGTCTGCTTGGGATTTTCTCTCCCCCTGCTCGAGCGCTCTCTCACATGTGCCTCCTCTCTCTCAAATAAATAAATAGCGTCTTAAAAAAAAGAATATTTTGTTCTAGAAATTGTGGGCTTGTAAGTGTTCAAATGTTTGGGAATACAAAATACTGAAAGAAATGGATTTTTCAACAGTTACGAAAGGTGTGGAAGTTAATCTCTGGGTATAGGAAAGTAATAGACCTGCCTTAGACTAATTTTTTTTTTTCCCCCTGAGAACAATTACAGCCATTCACAAACTCAGTCTGTAGCACGAAGTCCCTCTGAAAGGAGGATTGTCTGTTTCTCTGCTGACACAGAAAGAGAAACCAATGTAGCTGCCTTCAGCACAGACTTTCTGTATTATCTGACACTGGTAAATGTTGTTGCAGGGTTTTGGTGCCTTTGAACGCTCCATCTTGACTCAGATCGATCATATTCTGATGGACAAAGAAAGATTACTTCGAAGGACACAGACCAAGCGCTCTGTCTACCGAGTTCTTGGCAAACCTGAACCGGCAACGCACCCTCTCCCAGAGAGTTTGCCAGGACAACCGGTAAGAGCTCTGGGATGCTGGGTGATTACAGGGAGCAGTTTCTGTGAGGCTAATTAGCTGAAAAATCTGATCACCTGCTTGTAGGTATTACTCTTGGTATAAGAAGTTAGTGAAAGAAAGGGAAAAAAGCACTACTTTACTAGATTGTAAATTTACTAGAAACAGAGTTTATGGGAGGAGAAAGTTCTGTTAAAATGGAGCCATTATTAACTTGTGTGTAGTCTTCTCTTATTTTTGAGTTTGACATGAGTTTGGTAATGGAAGCATTTGTAATCCAATTTTTAAAAATTCAATTTTAAAGCTGCTTCTCTAGAAATGTCAGTACTGAAAGAAGTGTGTCCTTTGGCTTTATGTCCGACGTTTAGATACTATAGAAAAGGATCCATAATTGGAACACATTCTTTTGTTTAAAGGAAGCTTTTACTTATAGAAATATATACTTAATAATTTTTTTCAAAGTTCAGAAGAATTTAAAATGAAAAGTAGGGTGCCTGGGTGACTCAGTTGGTTAAGCGACTGCCTTCGGCTCAGGTCATGATCCCAGAGTCCCGGGATCGAGTCCCACATCGGGCTCCCTGCTCAGTGGGGAGTCTGCTTCTCCCTCTGACCCTCCACCTTCTCATGCTCTATCTCATTCTCTCTCTCAAATAAATAAATAAAATCTTTAAAAAAATAAAAAAATAAAATGAAAAGTAAAATTCTGCTTCTCCGATTGAACCAGTGTGCATAATTATAACAAGGCATTTTCTATTCATATAACTATATGTACGTATATGAAAACATGGTTCTATTTTTTTTAACTAAATGGGATGGATATGTGTGTTTACATAAAATGTTATACACTCTATATAAAATCTTACAATTTTTTAAATTTAATTTTTCCTAGGCACTTTTCCAAATCATTACATAGACGTTTATCTCATTTTTCCTAATAGGCTACGGGGTATTCCATTGTGTGGGTGTGTACTATAATTTATTCAAACAGTGGATATTTATGTTGTCTCCAGCTTTAGACACAGTGCTATAGGAAACATTCATGAGCATTTATAATACGTGTATTTGTGTGAACATATTTCTCAAAGTGGAGATGTCACATCAAAGAGAATACACATTTTAAATCCTGATAGATGTTACTGACTGCCTCCCAAAAGGTTGCATTAATTTCCATTTCCACCAGTTCTGTTTCTGGCACTTAATGTTGCCAGTTTTAGAGCTGAAAGATGGACACCGTGTCTTCTTATTTTAATTTTCATGTATTTATTTAGAATGAGGTTAAACATTTTTATATGATTATTGACGATTTGTGGTTCTTTTCATGTCACATGCCTAATTAATGTCTTTGTCCACTTTTTTATTGGAATGTTTTTGTTGTTTAATTTTAAGAGCTCTTTATATCTTAAGGAAAACTGCTTTGACTGTTACACACATTATTTATAGTAGCTACATTACTTCGATAACCCTTTGGGATTCACTCCTTCCTTTTTTCCTCCTTGATATAGGAGATCCTTCCTCAAGCCCCTGCCAATGCCCACCTGAAGGACTTGGATGGTGAAATCTTTGATGATGATGACTTTTACCACCAGGTGTGATTTTTACACTCTTTTCTTTTGTTACAGATCAGGTTTTAGCATTTTAAAACACCTCATAGAATTCTCTGACCAAAAGGTAGCTTACTTTGTAAGGAGGATAGAGTCAGGGAGTTAAAACTGCTGTCTATAGAATTGACTTACTATGTAGTTCTGAGTCTGTTTTTGTTGTTGTTGTTGTTTTTAAGAGTTAATTTTTTAAAGTAATCTCTACACCCTGTGTGGAGCTCAGATTCACAACCTGGAGGTCGAGAGTCTCATGCTCTACCAACTGAGCCAGCCAGGTGCCCCTGTTGTTCTGCTTCTATGTTGTATTTTCCCTTTTGAAATGAAAATGACTACAACTACTTTGTTATTGCTGCAGAGTATAAAGTATCTGTAAAACAGCTGCAACTTCTTTGAGTCAGGTGGTTTATTCTTTCTCAGCCATTTTTGCTAATGTTAATAGAGGACATTTGTTAGTTATTTGGTTTCTTGTCCTACTGGTATTAGATTGGGATATGGAGCTAAAGGGCCGGGATCCCATAGTCCTTGAATTGCACTTCTGGTTCTATTGCCCATTAAGTGTCTCGTCTTTGGGGGGGGGGGGGGAGTGTGTGCGCGCACACGCATGTCTCTTCAAATCAGTTAAGTATATATCGAGATTGTCTGCTACTGTTGATTATAATAATAATGTAGTGTTTTGAAGACGGACAGAATTGGTAGAACTTGAAATATGGCCCAGTTCTTGAAATCTCTCCCAAATGTTCCCCAGTTCTTTCGCTGACATTATTATCTGTTGGCATGCTGCTCTTTTTAATGATGCTAGTGACTGTAAAGGGAGACTAAACATTTGGGCTGTTCTAAAGAACTAAAATAATTTCCTGTAATCCTGGGTCTCCTGATAAGTCATACTTAATGAAATGTGCTTTAGGATGTCCCCTTTCTAGCTCTGGAGAATCAAGGATGCTGTTTAACAGTGATACACCAGCTTTTGTTGAACCATTATTTATCGATATATTCTTTTTTTTTCTCTGCTGAATTTTTAGCATGCTAACTTTTGCCAAGGAATTTGCAACTGCTTCTTGAAGGTTTAGCCATGATGACTATATTATGTATTTGGAATATGAAGGAAGGAACATGGGACAATTACACTACGAGGCCAGTAGAACAGGTGATTATGTAAAGGGGATAGCTCTGAGTCTTTGCCCTAAGAAGAGAAATAATAATCTCTCTATTCACTCTGGAATGTTCAATGAAATTATTGCCATAAGTGAGCCTTAAAAGTAATGATGAGAGGGTGTAGGAAAGAGGATTGGTGTGTCCTCAGGTGTTCCTAGTCAGAGGCCCTGATTCTTTTTTCCTTTTCTTCTCTTATTATATCCATTTGTCAGAAGAGTAGGGAACTCTATTTTGTTCTAGAGTGTCTAAGGAAGTACCTGATATGGGATATTAATGCTGTATAATTGTGTGAGATCATGGGAGACAATCAGAAATGCTCCAGTCTTCATTAATTGAAGTGTACATTGTTTGATGGAAAGTGCATCATAAATTAAATAGGCTTAATAAAATAAACTGAAATTACTGAGAAGTTACTTCCACTGGCAATCTTAGTCTGAAAGATTTTTTTATTTTTTTATCTTTTTTTTTTTTGCCTGGCGGTCTGTTTAAAAAGAAATAGCATTACTTGATTGGCCCTTCATCCCAATTAATAATAATAATTCTGATTTCAGAGTTATGACTAGTCACATCTTAGCTTTTCCCCTTGCTGGTTAATTGGGGTGCTGGGGTTAATCTAAATTAAAACTTAAACTAATAGAGGTCAGCAAGGCAGCTGAAACACCTGAGTGAAACAAATGGGGCTGCCAGGCGCAACTTTATCTTGGCTGTTTCCCAAGAGGGAAGTGGCAGCAAATTGGAGTTGTTTCAGCCTTCTGTAAAGGTGAATGATGGGTGACACTTGTTAATGTACAGCATCTCCGGAAGCATTCCAGATTGCCTTGCTGCTGTACCAACTGCTGCCATCCATGCACAGTCAGTAGGAACTGGACCAGTTGCCAACATCTGGCAGCACAGCAAGGAATGGGTGCAAGTCTTGAAACCCCGCAGATTCTAAATATGGTGCTTAGAACTGTGCAGGCTTTAATCACTTACCGCTCTTTGGCAGCGGGCTACGACAGCTTATCCGAGCCTCGTACATCACACCCCGACATCTGCTGAGCCGCAAGGCAGCTGCACATTCATTTTCTTTTCTTGCCTTTTCTCTTTGCCTCTTCTTCTTCCCACTTTCCCCCTGCCTCCCTTCAGTTTTCCTCTCCCACCCCAATATGCTTCTTGGGAGAGATGATCTGTAAAGATTACTGCTTCATTGTGTGCAAGTAATTGTGGTGATGCCAGGCCCTTGACAGACAGAGCACAGCACCTGTTCTGCTGACCTGGTTAATTTCTTCTGTTGAGTGGGATTTGCCCGAGATTGGAGCTGAAGCCAATTCAATGATAAGGCTAAAGAAAATGGCTGTATGTTTTCTGTCACCTCCCAATTAAATTGGCTTCATAAAGTGCTTTCCTTTATTTGTCAGGGTAGTAAGCCTGAGCTAAGTGTTGCATTCAGAAGTGGTACAATGTATTACAATGGGCCTGTGAGTTTTCATTTGTGTTTTTTTAATGTGGTCATATGGAAGAGCTGGGTGGTGAATATAATACACTTCGCCTTTTTTTTTTTAAACCATACTTGAAGCCAGACTCTTTGGGTCCATGTTTTGTAAGGAAGAGATTATAGCCACATTGAATTTTAATGTTTCATTGTAAGGGTTTAAAGGCTTACTTGGTTAATTCAGGCTGTGTAAATGCCCTAACTACTGAGAATGATGTTCAGGGTCAGAATACCCAACATACACACACATTCTCCCTCTCTCTCTCTCCCTTTGTTTCATAATGGCCCTTAAATTACTACAACTTTGAAAATATATCTGTATTATTTAATAAAGGTACATATGTATAGGTATGTACATGTGTGCACATATACATAGAAAGGGGGCACTGAGGGGTATCAGATATCATAAGTAATCATATCATTTTTGGGTTGAAAAGAATCTTACAAGAAACTGCATCCCTGAGAAGTTAAGTAACTTCCTGGAAGCCATATAGTAAATGGTAACACAAGTACTTGATCTTAAGACTTTTTAGACCAAGTCCTGTTCTTTCTGCACCTCTATTTCTTAAATATTTCATTCTTGAGCCATAAAAAGACTTCACTATCGTATTACACACCTTTCAGTTTGTAAATAAGCTTTATTTTCTTAGAACCAGAAGAAATATTATTTATTACAAAGTCATTTTTTGGGCGCCTGGGTGGCTCGGTTGGTTGGGCAGCTGCCTTCGGCTCAGGTCGTGGTCCCGGGGTGCTGGGATCGAGCCCCGCATCGGGCTCCCTGCTCGGCAGGGAGCCTGTTTTTCCCTCTCCCTCTGCCTGCCTCTCTGCCTACTTGTTCTCTCTCTCTATCTCTCTGTCAAATAAATAAATAAAATCTTTAAAAAAAAAAGTCATTTTTTTTTCTTAGAAGGCAAATGATTTATTGAACTGTTACTTAATTCTAATGTAAAAATTAGCTTTATAGGTGTGCTACCGGTTTATTTGGAAACTGGAATTGCTGAAAGCTTGAAGTATACCCAGTGGGAAGATTTTATGAGAGAAACTGTTCACCTGCTGTAGGCATTTCTGAGTTTCCCTCTCAAGTGGAATTAGTTTGCGTTTGGCCTCTTTCTTGTCAAAGCTCATCCCTAAAGACAATTTCACAAAACAGGAAGGTTGTAAATGACCACAAAGGATGAGCCATTGAGAAATGTTTTCAGTATCTGTTTTTCCTTTTCATTATCCTGTTTGCTGAGTTCTATGAGATGTGTTATCTGTATCACCATGTAAGGTTTTTCTTTTGTTTTGACTTGCTTTTTTAAACCATCAGTTGATGTTTGACTTGATAAGCCTGTATTCTTAAAGATTTGAGGAAGGACTAACATTTACTGAATACTAGTTATGTGTCAGCTCCTTGGCTTAGTAGATCGGTATTTGACATACATCTTTATTTAATCCCCACAAGATCTCCAGGTTGAGGTATGACTGCACTTAGCAATGAGCAATATAAAGTGACTGCTTTTATTCTTTTCATATCCCAGACCTCAAACTAGTTTCTTGTCACTTCATGAGGTACTTTGTTCTGAAAGGACTAATTGAGCTTAGATATTGACAAATCGATACCTGGGTTCTAAGGGTTCATTAGGATTTTGTATGTTGCTTCTAGCTCTGTTTAGTTTTGATCTGGTTTGTCCTGTCACTTTGAATTTAACCAGGAGTGTCTAGAGAAAGGGATAATAGGTTTGGCTCTTTCGATGACCACTTTGATGGGTTAAATTTCTCCTTTCACATGCCATCAGGGCATGTCTATAACTGACCTTGCCACATGCTGGACTTAGATATTTGATAATGCCATAAACAAGTAATTACTAATTCGGTGAACTATTAAAAGTCGATAATGTTAAGAAATAGGGAAGAGGCAAGCTTTCTGACAAGATGGTTTACCTTAATTAAATTGGTGAGTGATTAATATGGACAGTTGATGTGCTGGCTTTAATTGCATACATTTAGATCTTAGTGTGAATAAGATGTTTCAAGCCATTCCTGTGGTTAATGGCAGTACAGTATTCTTACTGTTGGCATATGTCTCTACAGTGGTTCAGTTGATGGTTAATAATATATTTTAAAGTTTGATTTGAACCTGTTCCTTTTAATTCATTGTCAAAAAACAGGTACCTTCTGGTTCAGAGCAGTATTTCATTTTTAGTTTTACTTTTAAATGTTACTGTTATTTGAGATGTGGGTTGTGTTTCTTAAAAATTTGATGAAACTTATTACACATAGACCTATATGATGATTTTAGAGAGGATATATATATATATATGAAGTACATAAACTTGAAAATTGGAATTATGGCAAAAATACAGCAGAGAATTAATCAGTTAGGTTTCTTGAGGCGTAGTATAGGTTTAAAAAACCCAGCAAAACAACCTGGGGCACCTGGGTGTCTTAGTTGGTTGAGTGTCCGACCCTTGATTTTGGCTCAAGTCATGATCTCAGGGTCGTGAGATCAAGCATCAGGTTTCGCGCTCAGGCAGGAGTCTGCTTGGGATTCTCCCTCTCCCTCTGCTGCTCCCCCCCCCCCACGCATTCTCTCTCTCACTCTCTCTCCCCCTCTTTCAAATAAATAAATAAATTCCAAATAAATAAATACAAAACAACAACCCACACCAAATACCAATGTCCAATTAAACTCCAGTTTTAATAATTACAAGATTATTTTGTGTACCATGTGTAAGAATTTTATTTGAGGTACATTCTAGCTTCTGTGCTGCCATTGTTGATCTGTCAATGTTTAGACCCAAATTCAGCATCAGTATTGGCATTTGATTGCTAGCATGGGCTTGCTATTGGGAGGCTTCATAGGACAGGAGGCCCAAAGCCACATTTTAAATGCAAGGTCCAGAAATTTCATCTAACAGTAGTGTCTGAGGGAAAGTACATGCAGCTGGCCCTCATTTGTTTCCGTTTCTTTGCTTTAAAAAACATCAGAGCATGACTTCAGTACTACTACCTCGTTTAATAAAGGTAAAACCTCAGAACAAAGCCTGAAACAGTACATTTTATGGAGCCAGCTAGGAAAGAGACAAGAATTGGCTTAGAACTGTTGAAGAAACTTTTTCAAACACAAGTGGTACCTTTGGAATTTACTAGGCAAATATGTGGCCAAAATGGCCTTTTCCATACTAATAAGCACAATGTCAGCCAGCTGAGTATAAATCAAACATAGGACCCCAGCAGTATTTTAGTGGCCCCAAGTGAAGAATTTGGTACTTCTCAGGAAATGGGGAACACTACCTGTTCCCTAAAGTAAATATGATCTCTTCTTATTAAATCATACTCAGTGTATAGCTCCTTTAAAGTAAATTATAGGGAAGATGATTTGGCATAGAAAGGTAAGTTAATAAGCATCTTTAAAAATTTTTGTGTACTGTGGATCTAGAATAGAACATAATTGCTTTAAAATTAGATAGCATCTTTGAAGAACATCAAGGCCAGACTGTCTTTTTACAAACTGGAGCCTAAAGCAAGTACATGACTAGTATAGGATCACCCCACTTAGTGAGTCAGGACATTGAAATCCAAGAATTCTTGCTCCCGGTTTGATTTTCTTTCCAGCATATTAAGCTGCCCTTTGATCTGACATGTTTGAAAATCCATTTGAAAATTTCCTTTTCAGAATATATCTGTTTAGGAAATGGGAGGTCCAGTGAGTATGTCTGTTTGCACTCTGACAATTCATATGTATCGCTTTTATGCAATTATGAACTTCATTCAATTAACATTTATTATACCAGATGCTAGGTTTATAAAGACTAAGAAGACGGAATCCCTGCCCAAGGAATTTGTGTCATCCAACAGGAGTGAGATTCTCTCTTAATTTGTGTGGTCACATAGCTTCTCCTTAAGAGTGTGACTTCATTAAAATTCGGGTGGAGAAAGTAAATGGTGAAGGAGAGTAATCGGTCCTTGATACAAAAACATACATGTAGTTTTCTGGTGTCTGCCTCAAGCACTGATTTGCATACCAGTTTTTCCCCCCAACATATACCTGATCTGATTCCTAAAGTCATTTTGTATAACTTCTAAAAGACCCTAGGAGGGGTGCCTTGGTGGCTCAGTCGGTTGAGCATCCGACTCTTGGTTTTGGCTCAGGTCATGATCTCAGCAGCCTGGGATGGAGCCCTTCATGGCGCTCTGCACTCAGCGGGGAGTCTGCTTGCCTCCCCCTCTCTCTGTCCCACCCCCAGCTTGTGTGTGCAGGTGCATACGCGCCCACACGCGTGCGCTCTCAAATAAATAAATCTTTAAAAAATAAAATTAAATAAAAGACCCTAAGAGATGCTGTTTGAAATAAACTCTGGATAATATAAAATCCCTGTTTTCCAAGAATGTAGTAATTGTTACAAGCTGGATTGAGATGCCGATATCTACTGAAACTTATTTCAGGTTAGAGGAGCCTTCATGTTGGTGATAGGTATTGGAGGGTTCATTTAGCTACGGCCTACTTTTGTGTATTTCTGAAATTTTCTATGATAGAAAGTTAAGGAGAAAAAAAGCCTTCAGATTTCTTTCTTCCTTGCATCATTCATTCAATAAATATTTGCATACCTGCTGTCTTTTTGAGTAACTGCTGTTTTAGGCTGTGCTCTGCTGTCTAATGCAGTAGCTGCTAGCCACATGTAGCTATTTAAATTTAAATTAATTAAAATAGATTAAAGTTAAAAATTCAGTTCCTCAGTCATGCCGGCCACATCTCAAGTGCTGCGTGGCCACATGTGCTAGTGGCTAGGCCCCTGGACGGTGCAAATATAGAACTTCTCCTCATCATAGAAAGTTCTCTTGGAGTTCTGTTAGGGGCTGCAACAAAGCAAAGTTCTGTCGTTGTGAGCATCCATTCTAGCTTAGAGCTAGGGGAAATGTATTGTGACTGTACAGTAGGAAATTCTAAAACCAGGTATGGGTGAAGGGACTACTAGGGTAGGGAGGGGATGGTTACTATTTTTATGTAGGAGGTTCAGGGGATAAGGCTGTATGTGAGCAGAGACCTGAAGACAATAAATAACAGCCATGGAGGTATCTGGAGGAAGAGTTCATGGGGCAAAGGGAATGGCAAGTGCAGAGGCTCTGAGGCACAGTGGTGGCTAGCATGTTCTAGGAAATTCAAGGAGGCCAATGTCATTGGGGTGGAGTAGGCAAGAAAGAGTGATAGGAGAAGAGGAAAGAGAGGTAATGGGGGGCCAGGTACTGTAGGACTTTGTAAGCTACTTACAGCACTTTGGCTTTGATTGTGACTGAGATGGGAAACCGCTAAAGGGTTTTGAACAGAGGAGTTCCGTGATTGGTCTAATATTTCAAAAGAATCCCTCTGCTGGTTCGTGTTGAGAATAAACTGTAGGGGGTAGGGTGGCAAACAGGAAACTAGTTAAGAGAGTCTAGTGATAATCAGGTAAGAGATGGTGGTAACTGGGACTAGGGTGGTTTTGTAGAGTGCTAAGTGGTTGGATTCTGAGTTTATGTTCAAGGTGAACTGACAGGATTTGCTGTTGGATTTCATATGGGGCATGGAAAGAAAGGAGTCCAGGATGACTTTAAGGTTTTTGGCCTGAGCAATTGGAAGGACAAAATTGCCATTTACTGAGATGGGGAAAAACAATGAGAGAAGCTAATTTGGAGGAGAAATCTGGAACTTAGTTTTGGCTTTATTAAGCTTTTTTTCCCCTCCATGGACCTGTTTTAGCTTTAATGATTTTGATCAATTATATTAAGTTTAGGTTACCTCCAAAACATTCATATGGAGTTGTTGAAGAGGTAGTTATAGCTATAATTTTGGAGTTCATGGAAAAGTTTGGGCTTGACTAAATTTGAGAGCCATCAGCATATAGATTGTATTTAATACCATGAGACTGAACAAGATTTACCTAGAGAATGAAGCAAGAGAATAAAAGAATTGATTCAAACCCCGAGTCCTGGGACATTCAGACATTTAGAGGTTGGGCAGATGAAGGGCAGCCAGCAAAGGTGAGTGAGAAGGAGCAACTGGTAAGCTAAGAGAGTGAGGGAAGAGTGATTTCCCAGGTTCCATATAAAAGTGTTTCAAGAAGGAGGAAATACAGTATCATCCTGATACCAAAACCAGACAAAAGCAACACAGGAAAGAAAACTACAGACCAATATCTCTTATGAATATAGATGCAAGAGTCCTAGCAGACTCAATCCAGCAAAACATAAAAAAGATTATGTACCATAACCAAGTGGGATTTAGCCCAGGAACACAAGGTTCATTTAACATCAAAAATCAATTAATGTAATACACCATATCAATAGAATAAGGACAAAAACCACATGATCACCTCAATAGATGCAGAAAAAAACATTTAGCCCTTTCATGATGAAAACACACAGCTAACAAAAACAAAAATATAAAACAAACTGGGGATAGAAGGGAACTTTTTTACTTGATAAAGAACATCTGTGAAAACCCACTTTTACCTACTCAATGCTGAAAGACTGAATGCTTTCCTCTAAGATTAGGAACACGACAAATATGTCTGCTCTTGCCACTAACACTCAACATTGTACTGGAGGTCCTAGACAGAACAGCTAGGCAAGAAAAAGAAATAAAGGCATCAAATTGGAGTGGAAGAAGTAAAACTATCTCTTATGTGCAGATGGCATGATCCTATATATATATCCTATATATGGAAAATCCCAAAGAGGGCGCCTGGGTGGCTCATATGATTAAGCATCTGCCTTTGGCTCAGGTCATGATCCCAGGGTCCTGGGACCGAGTCCCGCATCGGGCTTCCTGCTCAGCAGGGTGCCTGCCTCTCCCTCTGCCTCTGCTTCTCTCTCTCTCTCTCTCATGAATAAGTAAATAAAATCTTAAAAAAAAAAAAAAAGAAAATCCCAAAGAAGCCATCAAAGAACTATCAGCTAATAAACGAATTCAGCAAAATTGCAGGATACAAGATGTACACAAAAAAATTCAGTTGTGTTTCTGTACACCAGCTATGAACAATCTGAAAAGAAAAACTATTCCATTTATAATAGTATCCAAAAGAATAAAATACCTGGTAATAAATTTAACCAGGGAGGTGAAAGATTTGTACACTGAAAACTATAAACACTGTTGAAAGAAATTTTAAAAGACCTGAATAAATGGAAAGTCATCCCATGTTCATAGAGTAGATGAGTTAATATTCTTAAGGTGGCAGTACTCCCCAAACTGATCTTCAGATTCAACACAATCTCTATCAGAATCCCAGCTGCCTCTTTGTAGAAATTGATAAACTGATCCTAAAATTCATATGGAAATGCAAGGGACCCAGAAGAGCCAAAACCATCTTGAAAAAGAACAATTGGAAGACTCATACTTCCTAATTTCAAAGCTTACTACAAACCTACAATAATCAAGATGTTGTGGTGGTGGCATAGAGTTAGGTATATAGATCAATGGAATACAATCGAGAATACAGAAATAAACCTTTACATTTATGGTCAGTTGGCATTCAACAAGGGTGCCAAGACAGTGCAATGGGAAGTGAACCATCTTTTCAACAAATAGTGCTGGGACAAATGGATATCCACATGCAAAAGAATGAAGTTGGTGCCCTCCCTCACACCTACACAAAAAATAATTCAAAATGGATCACATACCTAAATGTAAAAGCTAAAACTATAAAACTTTTAGAAGAACGCATAGGAGTAAATCTTCATGAACTTTGGTTAGGAAATGGGTTCTTAGAACTTCAAAAGCACAAGTGACAAAAGAAAAAATAGATAAATTTGACTAAATTGAAATAAAAAACTTTGGTGCTGCAAAACAGGAAAGTGAAAAGACCCACAAATATTTGTGGGAGAAAATACTTACAAATCATGTATCTGGTAAGAGACTGGTATCTAGAATATATAAAGCACTCTTACAGTGTAATAATAAAAGATAAATAACCTAATAAAAAATGGCAGGGGCACCTGGGCAACTCAGTTGGTTAAGTGTTGTCGGACTTTTGATTTCAGCTCACATCATGATCTTGGGGTTGTGAGAACGAGCCCCGTGTCAGGCTCCACGCTCAGTGGGGTGTCTGCTTGAGATTCTCTCTCTCCTCTCCCTCTGTCTCCCTGCTCTCCCTTTCTCTCAAAAATAATTTTTTTTAAATGGCAAAGGATCTGAATAAACATTTCTCTAAAGAAGATTTTTTTTCAAGATTTTATTTATTTGAGAGAGAGAGTGAGCATGGTGGGGAGGGGCAGAGAGAGAGGGAGAAGCAGACTCCCTACTGAAGAGGGAGCCCAACGCGGGGCTCTATTCCAGGACCCTGAGATCATGACCTGAGCCAAAGGCAGACGCTTAACTGACTGAGCCACCCAGGCACCCCTCCAAAGAAGATATTTAAATGACCAGTAAAAAGATGCTCAACATTATTAGTCTTTAGGGAAATACATATCAAAAGCACAATGAATGCCACCTTACACTACTAAGATGGCTATAATCAAAAAGATGATATAACAAGTATTGACAAGGATATGGAAAATACTGCTGGTGGGAATATAAATTGGTGCAGCCTCTGTGGAAAACAGTTTGGCAGTTCCTCAAAACATTAAATTTAGAGTTCCCATATGACCTGGTAATTTCACTCTTCAGTGTATATCCAAGAGAAATGAAAGCATATGCCCACCCATCGTACATGAATATTCACAGCATTAATTCATAATAGCCACAAAGAAAACAGTCCGAATCTCCCTTAACTGATAAATGGATAAACAAAATGTGGTGTATCCATGCAATAGAGTATTATTCAGCTATAAAAAGGAACGAAGTACTGATAATTGCTACAACATGAATAAGCCTTGAAAACATTATGCTAAGTGAAAGATCCAGTCACAGAAGACTACATATTTTATGATTCCATATATATGAGATATCCAGAATAGACACATCTGTATAGAGAGAAAGTGGAATAATGGTTGCCTAGGGTTGAGGGTCATAGGAGGGAAATGGGAAGTGACAAGTAATGGGTAATGGGTTTCTTTTGGGAGTGATGAATATATTCTAAAATTGATTGTGGTGATGGTTGCACAACTCTGTGAATATACAAAACCATTGAATCATATAGTTTAAATTGGTGAATTGTACCGGTTTGTGAATTATATCTGAATAAAACTTTTTTTTAAAAGAAGAGTGTGACCTATGTCAGTTGCTGCAGATCAAGTGACATACAGACTGAGAATTGACCATTGGTGTCAGCAAGTGGGAGTCATGGTGACCTTGACAAGAACTGTTTTGGTAGAATGATGGAATGGGTTCAAGAAAGAATGAAAGAAAAATCGGAGATACTGCATATAGACAGCTGTCCGGGGGGGTTGCTGTAACGAGAATAGAGAAATAGAGCAGCTGGAGGGGGGAGGGGAGGTTTGGGAGAGATTGTCTTGTTTTGTTTTGTTTTAAGATAGGAGATGTACTTTGTATGCTGATGGAAATGGCTCAGTGAGGGGAAGTGGATGTTTCAGAAGAGAGGCAAGAATTGCTGGGGAGTATTCAGGTCAAGAGGGCTTGGTCTGACGGACACTTCATCCATACGTATTAGAGGGAAGGCAGAATATATGGGTACATTTGCAAGTAGATACAGTGGAAGCATGTGGAAATTCTCATCTGGGTGCTTTTGTCTTGTTTCATTGTACTTTATGAATTAAGAAGCCGTGAGTGAGAAGATGTGGCAGGGGCTGGAAGTTTGAGAAAAGAGGAGGTATGGGAGAGTCCCCTGACAGAGTGGGAGAATGACAAACCCATTGGGGAATTGTCAGGTAGCACTGAAGTCAATACACGTGAGGTCAGTGCTAATGACTTAACAGTGGGGGACACCAGTTCCCATGGTCTTGTCTTTTTCTCCAGCCCTGCATGGATGCAGGTACTGAGATTTAACATGGTTGGGGGTTTTGCCAAAGGAATACAGGTACATAATCCCTTTACTGCATTTCTGAAGTTTAAAAAGTTCTGAAAACTCACAGTTTTTTGTTTTGTTTTGGTAAGTTTGGCAAACTTTTGTGGTGGCAACATCTGATCTGGAAGGTCACGAAGCTATTATAAACCTGTAAGGCTTTATTTATCCCACCTAGTGGGGAAGATTCATATATTTTGCTGCAGCGATATTCATGTGTTTGACTTTAGGGTGCTGTCCTAGACTCTGCTGGGGCATTTGTGTTTTATACTCTGTCTTATCCTCCTAATATCCTCAAAATTCTGAATTCCAAGACCCATCAGTCCCCAAAGGATCATGAATCTGTTTGACAAAGGGATATCACATCATGCAAGGAAGTTGAGAGTGTATACCAGGAGTGATTATCCTGTTGGACTGTGGAGTCACTTCCACCTGAGGAAGGAGGGGAGTAAGCACATGAGGAGAAGAAGCAGGATGCTGCAAAGGTGCCAGGATCAATGGGTTATTGATCCTGGTGGGGCCGAAGAATTATTGGAGTCTAAATGCTAGAAGGAGAATGTTGGAAAGTCAGGGAGAAGTTTGTTTCAGCTGGGCTTTTCATCCCTAAAGAACATCATTACAGAGCACAGGTTAGTACTACCCTTCCAGTTTCTTCCTTGTGCATCCTTTTAGTAAAATTTTCTCTAGTTCTGAATGACTTCCTCCTTATTCTTCCATACAAAAGATATGTTGTTTGATGCCATTAAAAACAACTCTGCCCAGGAATGCCCAGAAATAGTCAGTGACTGAGCTGGGGTCCCAAAGGATATATAACCCTTCTTCCCACCTTTATTAAAGATAGAAGAAGAAAAAAAAGAAACACACCAGGATAACCATCTGGTGTTCAAGGGGCAGAATACTGGAAATGAGGACTGTTGGAAATTCTGAACAATAGAACTCTCTGTACATTGTTAGTTTGGTATGGATTAGGACGAATGGCTAAATTTGTCACTTGATTCTTGTAAAATTGTTTTTATTTGTAAGAAAAAGAAAGGAAAAGCAAACTGTCAAAAAAAGAAGTTCTTTAACATTCGAATTACTTAATTCTTACCCTGTCTGCACATATCAGGGCCTAATACTGATAGTGATTTACTTACACTCCCAGTTAATAATTAGACATCGGGAGACATTATATATCATGCCTAATGGAATATATGGGATCTGATGAGAAAGTTTTCTGTTTTGACTAATAAATTTTAATCCAAATGGCCAAGCCTAGTGAAATATTATGGCCTTTGAAATATTTTAGAACTTGTGCTGAGAAAACAGTGTTACTTTATTCAGTGAATGAATTTATCATCCCTTCCAAATTGTAGGCCTTACTTGGCTCTCGCTCTGGAGTGGAGGCATGATGCAACACTGAATCAGAAAGTGGAAAAACTAATCAAATCCTTAAAGACCAAGGGCAGCGAGGCAGAGTCAGGCTGACTTTCAGTGGTAGCCTCTAGCTATACGTTTTCTTATTTTAGTAACTAAAGGTGGGTTATTTGTAACGTCAGTATTAAGATGCTTCTTGGATTTTATTCACACATCCTGATTTCTCTCCATTCTTCTCTATCCTACTCTTCCTGTAATTATTGTACTTTCCATTGCAGAAGCTAGATGCTGTTCATCCCTGATCACCAGATCTAGAAGAATGCTTGCTACATAACTGTCATTTTAGAAATGGTATTGAATAACCGCTGTGTGCACCGCAGCGTTCAGACTTCTGGGGGAGGTGAGCATTTGAGTCAGACTATATACCCTGCCTTTGGGAAGCTTACAGCCAGGCACAGGAGATGACAGAAATATAAACAACCAGCATGCTTGGTGAGGGGGTATGAAAGAATTCAGAAGAGAGAGAAATAACAGTTTGGGGGAGTTCAAGAAGGCTGCAGGGAGGAGGAGATGGCATTTGATCTGGACCTTCAAAGAAGGGTGGACAGTGCATTAATAGAGTGAGACTGGGCGGGGTGGGGCTACTGGGTGGAAGGGATCTTGTGATCAGAGGATAGTGGCCAGAGTTGCAGGTCATGGAAAGGGAATAGCAGTTAGTTGTTCAAATGGAATAAATGATAAAGGAGAGGGTCACTTTTGCTCTAATTTATCATGGTCCAGTTTGGAAAAGTCCTACAACCAAGAGCATACTTCTCAAGTATTGACTTACCATTTCTGTGAATTTTCTGTGCTTTTACATTTTCTTCATTCTGCTTTTCCTTCATTTTATATCTAATCTACTGTCAAAAATCAGTAGAAAGGAAAACTGAATAATTGCACTTGTTCATTGTTAGCGTCTGTGGTGGTGGTGATTTAGCTATGGAAGGTGTTGAATTTTTTTGCCCAAATGGGGTTTGGGGGTTATTATTGTTATCTGATGTTGACAATATCTCTGTTTATTGAATACTTAAATTTTGCTTAAGTGCATTACTTTTATCATCTTCTAAAATACCAAATCAACTTTTATGAGATAAAATTATTACTTCCTTATGGTTGAGGAAACTGAATCTCTGGAGAGGTCAAATAACTTCTCCCAGATTACACAGCTAGTAAGGGGCATAGCTGGGATTCAGAACCCAGATCTGTCAGACTCCAAGGCCATGGTGTTGTACTGACTCATGAGCAGATATTTACATTTATACTGAATTATGCAGCACACGTATTCACATAATGAAAGCTCATATCTAGAATCATTGCATTTTAGAAAATGGGAGATGAAAATCCGAGATTTGGAATTTGAAAAACGTATTTCGTAAATAAAAGATGTTTAAATAAAAAACACTATATTGAAATTAATTCAGATTTTTATAATAAAGATGTCAAGACACCTTTTTTTGCAATAAAAGGACCATCTCAAAGAGACTACAGAAAGAGGGTATGGATGGATTAGAGGAAGCACAAAAGATCTGTTCTCTCTCTTCTTTTCCTGAGAAGAACCAGCTTTTTCCTTTGAGAAATGAGATCCAAGAGGGAGGACAGATCTACATCATTTTAACATTAAAAGAATGAAAAGTGATTGAAGATCTTTTAATTCATTTGGATTAATTTTTTGTTTTTGTTTTAAAGATTTATTTATTGGGGCGCCTGGGTGGCTCAGTCGTTAAGTGTCTGCCTTCGGCTCAGGTCGTGATCCCAGGGTCCTGGGATTGAGCCCCGCATCAGGCTCCCTGCTCTGCAGGAAGCCTGCTTCTCCCTCTCCCACTCCCCCTGCTTGTATTCCTGCTCTCGCTGTGTCTCTCTCTGTCAAACAAATAAATAAAATATTTTTTAAAAATAAATATTTATTTTAGTGGGGGAGTGTGAGAGGGGGAGGGGCAGAGGGACTGGGAAGGGGAGAGAGAGAGAATCCCAAGCAGACTCCCCACGAGTGCAGAGCCTGACGCAGGGCTCAATCCCATGATCCTGAGATCATGACTGGAGCCAAAAATCAAGAGTCAGACACTCATAAAGAAGATGCGGTGTGTATATATATAAAGTGGAATACTACTCAGCCATCAAAAATGAAATCTTGCCATTTGCAACAATGTGGATGGAACTAGAGGGTATTATGCTAAGCAAAATAAGTCCATCAGAGAAAGACAGTTATCATATGGTCTCACTGATATGTGGAATTTAAGAAACAAAACAGAGGATCATAGAGGAAGAGAGGAAAAAATAAGACAAAACCAAAGAGGGAGATAAACCATAAGAGATTCTTAATCATAGGAAACAAACTGAGGGTTGCTGAGGGGAGGGGAGGGGGGTGAGGGGATGGGGTAACTGGGTGATAGACATTAAGGAGGACACATGATGTAATGAGCACTGGGTATTATATAAGACTGATGAATCACTGACCTCTACCTTTAAAACCAATAATACATTATATGATAATTAATTGAATTTAAATTAAAAAATGAAAAAAAAAAGACAACCAACTGAGCCACCCAGGCACCCTGTTTTTGTTTTTTTAATTCAAGTACTCTTGGGATGGTTTTAAAAAAGGGTAATTCTTTTTTTTTTTTAAGATTTTATTTATTTATTAGAGACTGTGCATGCACACACAACCAGGGGGGAGGGGCAGAGGGAGAGGGAGAAGAAGGCTCCCTGCTGAGCAGGGAGCCCAACACAGGGCTCGATCCCAGGACCCTGGAATCATGACCTAAGTTGAAGGCAGACGCTTAACTGACTGAAGCACCCAGGTGCCCCAAAAAGGGTAATTCTTGAGATGATGCAAGGAAATGGATCAATTCATATTTGCAATGCTGAGGTGCATTGCACAAAGAAAGCTAGTTCTGTAGCTCTGTAGGAAATAAACTCTCATGGACGTATTCATATCTTCAAGGGTCTTGGTTTTATTTTCCTAATTCATGCATGTTGACTGTTATTAATCAATGAATAAGTCAAGAACAATATATTAAATGAAGGAGAAAAAAAGGGTAATTCTCACCCACTTAAAACAAACCACCCACTTCTCTGGGCCCTACTAAAACATGTGAGAAGGAGAGTATTGTTTGGGAAGGAGATTTGCTGATAATGGTAATGACATCAGTTGCTTAGGTAGATTGTGGTACTCTGGATTAGAGGAGGAGATAGGCATTAATCAGGTAATCCACTAACAACATGTAAATTAAATACAACAAAAGCCGTGTGTGTGTGTGTGTGTAGGGTGCAGTTAAGAAAGATTTCCCTAAAGAAGAGATGATTAAACCGAGATTAACAAATGAGTAGAGAAGGATGTGGGGTGCAAACAGGTAAATGGTTAGGGAAGCATGCCCCCAGCAGTGCCTGTGCACAAGGGTTCTGTGATGGGAGTAGGTCTGGGAGCATTTCAGGTGCAGAAAGAAGACTGTTGAGACTGGAGCACAGAGATGGAAGGTTAGCCTGGAGAAGGTAGATAAGGGACCAGACAAGACTGTTGAGCCTTGGGGCTGCAATAAGAATTTTGTCCTCTGGTGTATCTGCATTTTTAAAAATACTACTCTGACCAGGGCGCCTGGGAGAGGCTCAGTCAGCTAAGCATATGACTCTTAATTTCAACTCAGGTTCTGATCTCAGGATCGTGAGATTGAGCTCCACGCTGGGTGTAGAGCCTACTTAAGATTCTCACTCCTTCTGCCCCACCCCCCAACTCTTGTGCGTGTGCTCGCTCTCTCAAAAAATAAAAATAAAAATATTACTCTGACTATAATTAGGAGAGCAAAATGGAGGAGGGGCAAGAGAAAATATATGGAAATCATACTAACTCAGGTGAGACCATGTCTGTTTTATTTTTCATTATTTTCCCAGCGTACTCAATACATATTTATGGAATGAACGAAGATGATGTTAGCCTATAGTAGGATATAGGCAGTGGAGATAGATAAAAATGGACAGATTCATGAATGAGTGGGTCACATACACAGGACTTGGAGACAGATTAGATATTGAATGTAAAGGAAAAGGAATTCCAGGGATAACTCTTAGGTCATTGAAGTCTTGAGAACAGAATGAAACTCTTGGAGAAAGCATATGGAGTGAGAAGAAAAGGCAGCTTAGAACGGAGTCTTGAGGAATGTTAGCATGTAATTTTGGGCAGAGGAGATGGCTGATTGTGGAATAAAACCAGGGAGATGCCTCGAAGATGCCAAGAAAGTGTTCTAGGAAGGTAAGAGTGTCTAGTGTCACTTGCTGCTTCAAGAAGTCTAGTAGGATGAGTCATGACCCACGGCCATTAGCCATGGAGATCTTGAGACCTTGGCTTGAGTTGTTTCAGTAGAGCAGTGGAGGCAAAAATGTTAGTGTTACAGAGCTGGTTGAGGAGTGAATAGGCAATGTGGAAAGAAAACAGAAAAAATAGTTACCTATGGGGAGTGGGTTACTTTATGGCAATTTTATACTATAGGCATTTATAGTAACTCCTTCCCAACTATTTGAAATTATAGTATATGTAGATTTATTTTTTTACATACTTTAAATATAGTATATAAAAATTGAAAGTGACTCCTTTGGGGGTTAATTTGAAAGACTGGGAAGCTGATAAGAAAAAAATGTGGTAAAGCAGGGGGCAGAGCAGAAAGAGATACATTTTCACGAGGATTTTTCTTTTCTTTTTTTTTTTTTAAAGATTTTATTTATTTGACAGAGACACAGCGAGAGAGGGAACACAAGCAGGGGGAGTGGGAGAGGGAGAAGCAGGCTTCCCGCGGAGCAGGGAGCCCGATGCGGGGCTCGATCCCAGGACCCTGGGATCATGACCTGAGCCGAAGGCAGACGCTTAACCACTGAGCCACCCAGGCACCCCTTCACGAGGATTTCTTGTGGGAGCTAGAGAGGAAGCTGAAGGAAGAGTAAACCCAAGCCTTGTGAGTCTGCTTTTCATATCTCAGTGACAGAGGGACTGAAACACATGTAAGAGAAGTTGACTGCGCTTGCTTCCCATGTGGTCTATGTATTGGGGAGGGAGTTTGAAAAATTCTGACTCAGCTAGACTAATAAGTAAGTTAAATAGAGGGTTGCCCCAATCTTTTTTTCCATCTCAAGCATTTGTGGCTATGAACCATGGAAGACTGAAAGGTTAGGAATCAATAACTATACGTCACAAATTCAGAAAGCCAGGGAATTTGTGGCCATAAAACCAAATGCTTTAAAAACTACTTGGTTTTTTTGGCAAGAGTGCCAAAACAGTTCAATGGGAAAAAGAATAGTCTTTCAGCAAATGGTGCAATTGGATATCCACATGCAAAAGAATGAAGTTGGATCACTACTTCACAGCATGCACAAAAGTTAACTTAAAGTGGATCATAAGGGCGCCTGGGTGGCTCAGTTGATTAAGCGACTGCCTTCGGCTCAGGTCATGATCCTAGAGTCCCAAGATCGAGTCCCGCATCGGGCTCCCTGCTCGGCAGGGAGTCTGCTTCTCCCTCTGACCCTCCTCCCTCTCATGCTCTCTGTCTCTCATTCTCTCTCTCTCAAATAAATAAAATAAAATCTTAAAAAGAATAAAATTAAAAAAGTGGATCATAATATAAGAGCTAAAGTTATAAAACTCTTAGAAGAAAACACAGAAGTAAATATTCATGGCCGTGGATCATGAATGATTTCTTAGATACAACCCCAAAAGCACAAATGACAAAAGGAAAAATTTGACTATGTCAAAATTCAAAACTCTTCTACTGCAAATGATACCATCAAGAGGGTGAAAAGACAACACACAGAATGGGCATTGATAAGGACTGGTATCTAGAATATATAAAGAACTCTTACAGCTCAATAATAAAAAGACAGCCTAATTAAAGAATGGCAAAGGCATCTGAATAGGCATTTCTCCAAAGAAGATACACAAATGATCAGTAAGCACAAGAGGATGCTCAGCCTCATTAGCCATCAGGGAAATGCAAATCAGAACCACAATGAAATAATATTTTATACCCAGTAGGATGGCTATAATCAAAAAGTCAGATAATAACAAGGGCTGACGAGGATGTAGAAAAATCAGACCTGTCCAACACTGCTGGTGGGAATGTAAAGTGGTGCACCTGTTTTGGAAAACAGGCTGGCAGTTCCTCAAGATGTCAAACATAAGGTTACTATGTGACCTAGCAATTCCACTCATAGATATTTACCCAAGAAAAATGAAAGCACATGTCTGCAGAAAAATTTGGTCATGAATATCCATACCAGCATTATTCATAATAACCATGAGGTGGAAATAACTCAGATATGCCTCAATTAATGAATAGGTAAATTTGTATCTATACAATGGAATATCATTCAGCTGTAAAAAAAAAAAAAAGGAAGTACTGATATATACGATAACATGGATAAACCGTAGAACACATGTTAAGTGAAATAAGCTAGTCATAAAAGACCATAAATTGTATGATTGCATTTATATGAAATGTCAGGAATGGGCATATCATAAAGACAGGAAGATTAATGATTGCTTAGGGCTATGGGAGTATGTGGGTGGGGTTTACTGGGGATGGTAACTAATAGGTTTGGGGTTTCTTTTAGGTGGGATGAAAATGTTCTAAGATTAAATGGTGGTGATTGCACAACTCTGTGAATTGACCAAAATACACTTAATTATATACATTTTGCATGGGTGAATTATATAGTAAGTGAAGTATATCTCAATAAAGTTGTTAACAATTGCTTTACATTATCAGCAAATCAAAATAAGTGTTCTTGGTATTATTTCTAGTGTGTTGCCATATTTTGTTTTTGGGAGCAGAAAAATATTCATAAGGGCTTTAATCAATATATCCTTGATCCTCCTTTTTCCCCTGTGGGAATTACAAAATTTCTCAGTGTGAATTTGCAGACTGGCAAGATTTTTCAGAATACCTATAGTCCGCCCTCCCCCCCGCCCCCATCTACAGCGTATATGATCCAAAACTCCCAGTGGATCACTGAAGCCATGGATAGTACCAAACCCAAAATATACATTTTCCTGCACATACATACTATGATAAAGTTTAATTTATGAAGTAGGCTCAATAAGAGAATAATAACAACAGCTAATAATGAAATAGAACAATTATAACAATATACTGTAATAAAAATGTGAATGTGGTCTCTGTCTTATTGTGCTGTACTCCCCCTTCTTGTGATGATGTGAGATGATAAGATGCCTGGGTGGCTCAGTCATTGAGCGTCTGCCTTCGGCTCAGGTCATGATCCCAGGGTCCTGGGATCGAGCCCCGCATCAGGCTCCCTGCTCGCGGGAAGCCTGCTTCTCCCTCTCCCACTCCCCCTGCCTGTGTTCCCTCTCCCGCTGTGTCTCTCTCTGTCAAATAAATAAATAAAATCTTTAAAAAAAAAAAAAAGATGCCTATGTGATGAGACGTAGTGAGGGGAATGACGCAGGCATGTGACATAGCGTCAGGCTCCTGTGGATCTTCTGATGATCCGTCAGAAGGAGGGTCATCTGCTTCTGCACCGCGGTTGGCGGCGGGTAACTAAAACCGGGGATAAGGCGGGGACTACTGTATACTCTGGACATTGCCAAATAAGTCCTGACCAATTCTTCTTGGGTCATGCAGTATCTAAGAAATGGTAAAGTATTATGTTGCTGAGAAGTTTTGGAGGGCAAAAACTTCCAATACTTTATACTTTATTTAGGTTTCAAGTAGTATGTTTATATTACTATTGTATCAATTTCAGTCATTTATCAAATCATCTCTTGACTTCCCTTAATGGCAGTGAGGTGCTAGCCCTTCTGTACTTTCTGCCTCCACGCTTCTGTTCTCCGTTCTCCTGGTGTACTTATTGTCACAGTTTTGTGAAGAGTCAGTGTTTATAATATTATGACTAAGTAAATGTACTATGATTATATTTCCTTACACGCTTGTTTTTCCCTAGAGCGAATAATGCCTGTTTTCAAAAGATATGCTTAGTGTTCTGTGTACCTCCTGCTATTTTTTTCCCACACACACACCGAATGCCTTGAATACATAAACTAACCTATCATTTCCCCCCTCCCTCTGCCTTTTTCCCCTGGTGACCTTATTTCTAGGGCTCTCGACTCTGTTCCTTTTTGGAACAGTTGCTCTCTGGGCTTCTGCCATCAGTAGTCTTGGGACCTGCCTTTGCTGCTTACTTGAGTTAGACCTGTTTTCTGACATCTCACGTCTTTCTCCTTCTTGCTGTATGCACTCATTTTACTGAGGCACAGCTTCCTGTGAAGGAGCACGTGGAAAGTAAATCGTTGAGTCTCTTTACACGTGTGAAGATGTCTCCATGTAACTCTCATACTTGGTTAATCCTTTGTGTATTGAATTTGAGGTTGAAAGTCCTTTTCTTCAGAATTTTGAAGGCATTGCCCTGCGGTCCTCCGCTACTTGTTATTGCTATTGAAATGTCTAGTCCCGCTTAGTTTTCATTTCTGAATATGCAGGGTGACTATATAATTTCTTGCCAAAACTGGGACATTTGAGGTACTAACCTGAAAGAATACTAGGACAACAGGCGTAAACCAGGACTCTCTGGGGTAAACTGGGACATACGGTCACCCTCTTTATATGTGACCTATTTTTTCTGTAAGTATTTAGGATCTTCTCTGTACTTCCAGTGTTCCACATTTCATGCTGATGTGTCTTGGGAAAGGTCTTTTTTCATTCATTGTACTAGATTTTTGTAGGCTCATTCCTGTCCTTCTATTTGGGAGATTTTCATTACTGTTTCTCTAATTATGTCCTCCTAGCCTTTCTTAGTCGGATGTTTGACATTCTGGATTGTCCTCTAGATTTTTTTCTTCTCTTACAAATAAGCAAGGGCATGTTATCTTTTTGCCTTTTTGTTTCATGGCTGAAGGATTTTTGTACATCTATTTTCCAGTTCTTTTGAAATTTAATTTTTTTTCTGTTTTGTGTTTAATTTCTTGTTTTACTCTTTTCTCACATCCTCCTGTTCTTATGGGAGTGTATCTTCTTTTCACTTCTCTAAGGGTATCCATTCTTCTTTCTTTTCTTAGGTTTCTTTTGTTTTCCTCATTGCTTTCTGCGGTCCCCTCTTCTGTCTGCTTTGGTCTGTCTGAGCCTTTCCTCAGGTGCCAGTGATCCTTAACTCTCTTCATATTTAGTAGTAAAACATTCGGAGTATCTCTGAAACCTGAGCAGAGCTTTTTGGCTCCGTTAACTATAACTGCGCTGTGAACTAACATCTTATTTGGAATACTCTTCAAAGGGCAGAACTTGGAGATATTTTCCGGGGAGTGGAGGGATCAACCATGCAGTTTCTCCGAGAGACTCCTCTGCTCTCCTGCCTGGGAGATTTTGTGTCAGGCTGCTGGCATTCTGTGTGTAGGGTAAGGGAAGGAGGCAGAAGTTCCCAGAGATCGGCATGGCGCCTTTCCCTTCTGCCTCATCCCAGCCTTCTGTGCCTCCTAGCCCTCTGTCTGGAGCTTCTGGGGCTCAGTTTTTCCAGAGAAGAAAACTTCTTTTCTCCTGGTGAGAGGGGCGGGGGGGGATGGTCACTGGTGGGATCGTGGAGAGGCCCAGTGGCGCTGTCCCTCCCACTTCTCCCTTTTCGGTGGTAGCCGCCGCTGCCAGAGCCACTCCTCACAGGGACTCTGTGGGCCTAATTAGGTCCCCCCTCACCTTTATTCCCTCTGGGCACTTGGGTGATAACTGCCTCTTACTCTTCCATCTCCTGACTGTCTTTGAAAAATTTATGAAAATCTGCTCTCATTAACTCTCCCTTGCTCTTCTTTCTTGTGGGTTAATACATTTGTTTTATTCCTCTCCTGTCTTTTAGAGGGGTTGGGAAGGGAGAAGAGATAAACTAATGTGTTCAATCTGCCATTTTTAACTGATTCTGGCATGCATTTTTCTAGACAAAGTATTACAAATGCTGATTAGATGCTGAACAGTACCATCAGGGCTATTCCTCATGTATATTGTTATGGGTTAGATAGGTTTTTGTGGGCTGACCTGGAGACCTAACATCTATGATTTTCCCCTAGAACTAGAGAAACAATCAAGCTTTTGTGAGCTGACCCCGGAATTAAAACAGACTAGAACAAAAATATTTCATGCGTGTCTCCATTTTCCGAGTCACAAAGAAAATTACAAATATTGTGTCATTATTGTCGAAAAATAAAAAGCTCCAGTAACTGTAACAGAAACCTGTATTTTAATGGAAAACTTTATTCATAAAGTTAAGCTATAAAAATTGAACCAAGAAGCAAAATTAAGTTCTTCAGCAATATTCCTAAAGCTTAATTTTTTTTCTTAAAGATTTTATTTATTTGAGACAGAGAGAATGAGATACAGAGAGCATGAGAGGGAGGAGGGTCAGAGGGAGAAGCAGACTCCCTGCCGAGCAGGGAGCCCGATGCGGGACTCGATTCCGGGACTCCAGGACCATGACCTGAGCCGAAGGCAGTCGCTTAACCAACTGAGCCACCCAGGCGCCCGCTAAAGCTTAATTTTTTAGTAACTTTTTTGAAAGCAGTTTTTCTTTTCTTTTCTTTTTTTTTTTTTTAAGATTTTATTTATTTGACAGAGAGAAACACAGCGAGAGAGGGAACACAAGCAGGGGGAGTGGGAGAGGGAGAAGCAGGCTTCCCGCCTGATGCGGGGCTCGATCCCAGGACCCTGGGATCACGACCTGAGCTGAAGGCAGACGCTTAACGACTGAGCCACCCAGGCGCCCCTGAAAGCAGTTTTTCTAATTAAATTAAAACCCATTGATTGTGTTAGCTGTGGGAAATAGCAATAGCCACAGGAATAGTTTGTTTACTTGTATTTTCTGGCTACTTTCTTATTCCTACCTTACATACAACAGGATCTGCAATACTGAATAAAGCAGACTTGGCCAGATTGACCGGTAAAACCATCTTCCTTGTCACGAATGACTGAGAGTAGCTGTGCAGGGCACTTGGGTGGTGAAAATGCAGCCCAGGGCGCCTGGGTGGCTCAGTTGTTGGGCATCTGCCTTCAGCTCAGGTCATGATCCCGGGGTCCTGGGATCGAGCCCCACATCGGGCTCCCTGTTCAGCGGGGAGCCTGCTTCTCCCTCTCCCACTCCCCCTGCTTGTGTTCCCTTACTCACTGTCTCTCTCTCTGTCAAATAAATAAATAAAATCTTAAAAAAAAAAAAAAAAAGATAATGCAGCCCAGAATATGGAAAGTACAGAGTGCTTGAAAGTAAATGCTGCACCAACTCGGTGTTTGAATCGCGGGACCACTGCAAACATAACAGACCCACGGTGATCGTGCGGCTCCAGTTTCCAGCCTTCCGGAAGGGCATATGGGGCTTTCTTGAAGAGGATCACCCCTGTTGTTCTGGGGCAGCCTTCCGTGAGCACTTGCTCCCAGTGGCCTTGACAGCCCCAGTCTCAAGGGATCAGAGGCGATTAGGAAAACCAGGAACTGTTGTTCCAATTTCTTCTGTGGCTGGAACAAGGTAAGGGCAATGAGATGCAGCCACTCCATTGTTTCCCGTCCCTTTTTGTATTTTCTTTTTCTTCTCTTTCTTCTGTTTTTCTTCTCCACCTCTCCCCCTTCCACCACCTTATCCCCCCACCCCCGCCATGCTTCTGACAGAACATTGACTGGGAACCAGGAGCCCATTTTGGCTCAGCCTTCAGGGCAGCTGTTTACAGAGGAGCAGGGCTACACGGGTTTACTGTGTCGTATGTCTGTGTAACACTGGATTTGGATCTTGTATTTAGCTGCCAGAAGTGACTGTGATGAAGTAGCAGAGATAAACTGATAGATTGGCTGCCAGAAAGATGTTGGGAATCAATCAGATAAACAGGGTAGAGAAATAGCTGGCTGTTTTCTAGTGATAATAAACCAGTGGCCTCTGGTCCCCGCATTTTTAAACGTAATTGCTGTAGTAATAATGTCCAAAATAAGCAAATGAAGAAACATCATAGGAGGGTTTTTTTTTTTTTTTTTAAAGATTTTATTTATTTGAGAGCGAGAGAATGAGAGACAGAGAGCGTGAGAGAGAGGAGGGTCAGAGGGAGAAGCAGACTCCTTGCCGAGCAGGAAGCCCAATGTGGGACTCGATTCCGGGACTCCAGGATCATGACCTGAGCCGAAGGCAGTCGCTTAACCAACTGAGCCACCCAGGCGCCCCCATAGGAGGGTTTTTAATTGCAATTGAGATACCCTTTTCCCTTTTGCAATAAAGATCATCTTATATGGAAATGAACATTTCTGTAAATTTGTTTTAGTTCTTCCAGTGCCTACTTACATAAACAAATGAAAATTAGAGAGTGAACTACTTTCATAGGAATTTATTCTTCCTTCTCTATCCTCCCACAGACTTCAGCTGTTTAATTTGGTGAAATACAGCAATACAGATTGCTACCATGCCTCACCTACAAAATCATTACCTTTTTTTGTGAAGAAACAAGTTTTAAAGTCAAATCTGTATTATTGACAGATGATGAGCAGGATTATTTTAGTGTCTCCCCTTAGAGTTCCCTCAGAAGACTTTTGGGATTTTAATCTCTGTTGCTATTTCCCTGCCCAAAGCACTTGTATGGGAGAGATGTATCCAGTTTTATTATCATAATTTAAAACTCTCTTCCTTTAATGTTTAACCTTTCTTAATTTTTAAGCAGGCTCCACACCCAACGTGGGGCTCAAACTCACGACCCTGAGATCAAGAGTCACGTGCTCTACCGACTGAGCCAGCCAGGCACCCCTACCTAATGTTTAACTTATAAACATTACTTCTCTTCACCAAGGACTTTAAGATCCAGTGCAAATTCTTAAGTCTATGTAAAAGGTATAGATTTACACTCTGGTCGTAGTGGACCGCCCAGGACTAAGAGGAGAGTAGGAGAGTAATTCAGAGTGCCCATGGAGTTCGTTGTATGGGAAGAGAGACTGGTTCTCTCTGTTGTATTGGCAGCACACACATATGATTTCTGTCAGGATCCCTTTTAAAATTGTCGTGGCTGTGAATGTGTTGGTGTCATACATGGTTAAATCTCTTCATAGTAAGCATGGTAGAGTACCAGCCATGGAAAGCAAGAGAATGAAGTTCACACTTTTAATTATATGTAATAAAGGCTTTTGCCTGAGGAAGACCTTCCTGACTGTTGGAGGTTACAGGTCAGAAGTTAACCATGTACCATTATCCTATTGGTGAGAAGCTGATGCATTTTCCTTTTTGCCATACAGCCTTTCCCACCTGACCTTTTAAAGATTTTCCAATGGTATCGATGAGGTGGACAAAACTAATCATAAAAACAGTGAAGGGAATGTTGCACACTCTTTGATCCATTTGAAATGAACTGCAGTACAATAAGTCTTCCAAATGGACTTCTGTTCTCAGCTATTGCTATAGCCACCTTTTTAAAGATATATAGATATGAAAGGGTTAATGGGAATTCAGTCATGCTCTTGCCACTGGGTTGTCCCCTATTGATTGTAGTTTTAGAGTTGTCACTATGCCATTCAGAATTCCTCCTGTGCCCTTTTAAAGTCACTTGGTGCTGGGAGATGATAAATAAATCAGTTGCTTTTCTTTTTCCCATAGCTCCTTCGAGAACTCATAGAACGGAAGACCAGCTCCTTGGATCCCAATGATCAGGTGGCCATGGGAAGGTAATTTAGATATGGCTTTCTCTTCATGAAAGCAGCCTATATAATAATTTCTCCCTTTGAGTCCCCTTAATTCTGCCGCAAAGGCAGTGATTGGCCCTGTAATTATAAAAGTTAAGCAACATAAAAAAAAAAAAGTTAAGACAGTAAGAGCTAGAAAGACAAAGTGATGGAAATCCTAACTGTTTACCCTACACCTTGCCTTAAGTGCAGTTGAATAAGAGATTATAAAACACCTCTATGTCTTTGTTTTAGGGTTTGTTTTTCAAAGTCCTTCTTAGGCTCTTTGCTTTCTGATTTGGGCTATGATTGTATCTGTATCAATTTCTGACCACTGGATAAAAAGCAACCACCCAAATGTGTTTCTCAGCTGTCCGAATGTGGCACGGTGCACAACAGGTTCCTTCCTCATAGTTGAATCTGCTTTGTTTGAGTCTGCCCTAATTTAGACCTCCACCCTTCAGTAAAAGCCTCGGCACAATTAGAAATGGAACGTGGCAGCATTACCCAGATGTCAGGGTAGAATGTAAAGTAGTGAAGGAAGGCTCTTGTGTGTATGCTTCCTCCTGTGGTTGGAAAATAAAAAGGGCATTTAGAGTGCTACCTAATGAACAGTGTACATGTAAATAGCCATGAGCCATACTTTGCAAAAGCATGAAAGGAAACAAAAGCTGCAAGTGCCAGAATGGGATTGCGGGCAAAGCAGCATTCTGAGAATGCAATGAAAAATTTGTGTTGATGAAATAATTTTATTTGAGTAAAACATTATTTGGGTTTTAGGATAGGATATTGTTGATATTTTGTGTATCTCTGGAATGCAATAGAGAGCTGTTCACTATAAATTTAATGTGATATAGCCAATTGCATATAAGTGGTGATTATATTGTACATTTATCTGGCTTTACAATAAAATAGATTATGGTAATTAAGATTATATTAAGATTATAGTAATTGGATTTCCCTAGATTATTTTTTTTCTGATGTTGAGTTTTCGTTGTCTGAGTCAGGTAAGATGACTAGCTGCTGCTGTTTCTCCTTTTTTTCACATTTGTTCATATGAGGAATTTATGAAGATTTTTCTTAGCTAGTATCCATTATTTGAAAAATTAATTCCTTTTCATCTAAAATGACTGCAGAATATGTGAATCTTGTTTGGGTCCTGATTCAAACAAACTAACTGTAAAAGTGAGATGATCTGGGAAATTTGAAGACTGACTCAGTATTTGGTAGTAAAGAATTACTGGTACTTTTTTGTAGGTGTGACAATCGTATTGAGACTATATTGGGAAAGAACCCTTACCTCTCAGCAGCACATTCTTAAATACTACAGATGAAATGAAAATTAAATAAATAAAATGGCCGCAAAACTAATGTCAGTAGTGGATAATTATAAAAAATTAGCAAACATTGGAAAGTGTCAGAAAAAGCACTTCGGTATTAACAAAGGGAAAATTGAAGGAATCCTGTATTCAAACTGAACAGCAGTTGCAATAATAACAATAGAACATCCTGCACAGCTAAAACGTTGAAAGCAAACCCAAACAGCTCTACTCAGTTTGCTGGCTTTTCCTGTGGACTGCGAGAGATTTAGTGCCTGTCAACAGCAACTCTAGATACTAAGGAGCATTGTTAACCAAATTCGCTGTAGAATTTCCCAGCTGCCATTTGTTTTTTTTTTTACCATTGCACAAATCCTTTTCAATTGATTAGTCGCTTTGGCCCCAGACTATCTTGAGGAACTTGTTGTGTGTTGATGATGTCTTTCTGCAGGGTTGTTAGTGAGAAAAATTCCAATTTGTCAATAGGTATAACTATTTCTGTTAGTGATGATGCATAACATTGCTTGTGAATTTCCCAGGCAGTGGCTTGCGATCCAGAAGTTACGAAGCAAAATCCACAAGAAAGTAGATAGGAAAGCCAGCAAAGGAAGGAAACTCCGGTGAGTTACTTTTTAGAAAAGATTTTAACATGTTACAGCTCTTATATTTTGGCTGTTATGTCAATTCTCTATTTCTTCTGATGATTCTGTTTTTAAGGATCAGAAAAATAGGGGCACCTGGGTGGCTCAGATGGTAAAGCGTCTGCCTTCGGCTCAGGTCATGATCCCAGGGTCCTGGGATCGAGCCCCACATCGGGCTCCCTGCTTGGCGGGGAGCCTGCTTCTCCCTCACCCTCCTACTGTTCCCCCAGTTTGTGCTCTCTTGCTCTCTGTGTCAAATAAATAAATAAAATCTTAAAAAAAAAAAGACTTTCTTTTTAAGGATCAGAAAAATAATGATAATAATATCTGTGGCTTTTGGGGGACTCAATTTTTCTTACTCTAAAATGGAAGTACTATAGTTTCAGTTCCTTTTTGTTCTGCTGTTGTAAGAGGATGGGTTAAATAACACCTGCATTTTCCTGAAAGAGAAATAAGAAGAAAATAAGATGGTTTAAATTGTCTTAGTTTTTGTTTTTCTGGTTTTTTTTTTTTTTTAGAGTGAGAGAAGGTGGGAGTGGGGAGGGAGAGAGAGAGAATCCTAAGCAGGCTCCATGCCCAGCCTGGAGCCCGACGCTGGGCTCGATCTCACGACCCCAGACCACAACCTGAGCTGAAATCAAGAGTCGGATGCTCAACTGACCGAGCTACCCAGGAACCCTGAAATCGTCTTAGTTTTAAAAAGCAATTTCTACAGAACAATATAACAATTTCACTTTGGATGCCTATTTAAAATAGGATTATATTGGTCCATTTTCATGAGGCCATACATGTACGTGCTATGCTAAGAAGATATAAATGAAGGATTCCGGAGAATGTTAACAATGTGCTTAAATGAGATGAGAAATAGAATTTTTTTTTAGGACTTTATTTTTAAGCAATCTCTTCACCCAACATGGGGCTCAAACTTACAACCCCGAGATCAAGAGTCGCACACTCCACTGACTGAGCCAGCCAGGCACCCAGAGAAATATAATTTTTATGAGAAAACAGATTTCTGACTATAGGAAAACCCTCAATCCTGTGTGAGTATTATGTGTGGTATACAGATAGATAATATTTTGTTATATGTCTGTTATGTAATATCATTTGCACAAAGCCTCCATGTCAAAGAAACTACTTATAATTGAGGTGCACGTGTAAAAAAAAAACTCAAGCTCATTGTGTTAGGACACTTTAGACGGATAGCTAATTCCACATCCTATTAGAGCCTGCCTGTCATTGAATTCCCTTTAGACAAATGTGGATCTGCCTCATACTTAAGTAACTTCAGAGAAGCAGATTTCACAACTGCTTTGATTAACCTGTTTTTGTTTTTAACAAACTCACCAAGAAATGTGTATTTCTCTCTAACTTTGCAGAAGTGCAGAACAGCTTTTCACCATCTTTTTATGCAAAGTCACTTTCTTAAATCTCAGGTTAAATTGTTACAATTTGTTTAACTTTTTTCATATTTGGAATTTCCATGTCTTCATACTTCTCCAGGTTTGTTTTTAGTGGGATGGTTAAGAGCATAGACTTGAGAGCCAAACTTACTCTTTAATGTTGAGATGATTTTTCTCCAGTGCTGTGTTTTTAAAATTGTGGCTTTATGAGACGATAAATGTTCTCTAGAGGGAGGACCCTGGAATCCTGGGAGGCTTGGGTTCAAATTCTGGCTCTGTCTGGCTGTATGATTTTGGTTGTTCTTTTATCTCTGTAGCTCACTTTTCTCATTTACAAAGTAGCGATAATAATCCCTACTTGAGAGATTTGGTTTGAGGGTTAAAATGATGTATAAATGTCTGGTACGTAGTAAGCATTCGAAAGTATTAATTTCCGGGGCGCTTGGGTGTCTCAGTCGTTAAGCGTCTGCCTTCGGCTCAGGTCATGATCCCAAAGTCCTGGGATCGAGCCCCGCATCAGGCTCCTTGCTCCGCGGGAAGCCTGCTTCTCCCTCTCCCACTCCTCCTGCTTGTGTCCCCTCTCTCACTGTGTCTCTGTCAAATAAATAAATAAAATCTTAAAAAAAAAAAAAAAAAGCAAGTATTAATTTCCTTGGTTTCTCTTGTGTTTACCTATTGGTATTGCTTTGCAAAGATACCATCTTCAAAAGAATTGAGAGAGGAGAAAATCCCTTTTCTACATTATTGTTATGAATTTTGTATTGGGACAAGTAGTTATATGTGTGTGCCCCTGGAGGGCAAGAATTGTGCTCCCTTATATTTTAAGACAATTCCAACCTTACATTAGTCAGCCAGAAGATGTTTTTGGATGATTATGTCATTAAAACTAACATGCTCACCAGGTAAGGAGAAATGGCTATAACCTTAAACATAAAACAGTGTTAGAAGTCTGGGTGAGTGTTGGAAAAGTGAGTATTTTTCAAGCATGGCAGATAACTTAGGAGGACATGAGTCTGTTGTTTCCCAAATCAAAATATACTTATCATGGTTATTATTTATTAAGTTGAAAGAAAAAAAAACAGGATTTTGTTTTAATAGCAAGTGTTTTTCTTATATTAATTTATTAAACTAATTTCATTAAACTGTTCATTAGAGGTATGGTCACTGCAAGTATATACATCTGGTTTTGTAGCATTTTGATAGTGATTTAGATTCACACATGCCCATAAAACCAGAGGCATTTAAAGTCTTATTCTGGCAACAGGCAAGTGAGAGACATTCTATTTAAATGGGACTAAACATTAAAATGTAAGATGTGGTTAATTAAAATTTAAAAAGGAGGGGCGCCTGGGTGGCTTAGTCAGTTGAGCTTCCGACTCTTGATTTCGGCTGGGGTCATGATCTCATGGGTTGTGGGATTGGGCCCCGAATCGGGCTCCCTGGTCAGAGGGGAATCTGCTTGGGATTCTCCCCCTCTGCCCCTCCTCCCTGCTCATTCTCTCTCTCTCAGATAAATCAATCTTCTGAAGTTCTAGGAACCGTATTAGGTGCCAGTTAAGACCCACTCTGCCCTTGAGGAGCATTGTCCTCAGGAGAGGATGGCAGTGGGCGCCTGGGGTGCTCAGTTGGTTAAGTGTCAGACTCTTGACTTTGGCTCAGGTCATGATCTCAGGGTTGTGAGATTGGACGCCCCCCCCATGTTGGGCTCCATGCTGGGTGTGGATCTTGCTTAAGATTCTCTCTCCCTGGGGCGCCTCGGTGGCTCAGTCGTTAAGCGTCTGCCTTCAGCTCAGGTCATGATCCCAGGGTCCTGGGATCCAGCCCCACATCAGGCTCCCTGCTCGGTGGGAAGCCTGCTTCTCCCTCTCCCAGTCCCCCTGCTTGTGTTCCCTCTCTCTCTCTCTCTCTGTCAAATAAATAAATAAAATCTTAAAAAAAAAAAAAAAAAGAAATACAATGGTCTGAGGACAGCTGCCAAATTCTTAAAAAAAAAAAAAAAAAAAAGATTCTCTCTCCCTTTCCCTCTACAGCCCCCTCCCCATTTGCCCATGTGTGCTCTCTTTCTCTTTAAAAAAAAAAAAGAGGCTAGCAAGCAATAAGCAGACAGTGATGCTGTGTGGGAAGCGCTGTGGTGGAGGTCCTCCTGGTGGAGGGGTCACCTGAGTGCCCTTGAGGGAGTGCAGGCTGCTCAGGAAGATTTCGTCTAAGACACCATCCACACTCCACACTGAGCAGACTAGGAGAGTCAGCCCAGTGAAAGGCCAAAGAGAATAACGTTTGCAAAAACAAAGACTTGAGAGTGTACATGGCCATTTTGGGAACCGTAATTTAATTTGTTTTGGAAGAAACTTAAAGTGAATGGGGGAATGGCAGGAGATGAGGCTGTATGGGTAGGTGAGTTCTAGGTCGTGGCCATGCTAAGAATTTGGACTTTATTTTGTAGACTGTAGTGAGATATGGAAAAACAAAGGAAGACTGAGGAACTATCACAGAATGAAGGAGACTAAAGAGACATCGCAAGTAGGTACAGTTTGGGGTTCTAGATTGGATCTTGGAAAAGAAAAAGGACACTAGGGTAAAAATGGGTGAAATTTGAAAGCTGTATAATTTGGGTAGTAGTATTGTACCAGGGTTAATTTCCTGATTTTGATCATTGCACTATGTTTATGTAAATTGTTAACTTTGAGGAAGCTGGGCAAGGGTATGTATGCATGAACTTTTTTTTTTTTTAATTTTTTTTTAAAGATTTTATTTATTTGTGAGAGAGAGAATGAGAGACAGAGAGCATGAGAGGGAGGAGGGTCAGAGGGAGAAGCAGACTCCCTGCTGAGCAGGGAGCCCGATGTGGGACTCGATCCTGGGACTCCGGGATCATGACCTGAGCTGAAGGCAGTCGCTTAACCAACTAAGCCACCCAGGCGCCCTGAACTCTCTCTTTTATGCAGTTCTACGAGACTAAAATTACTACAAATTAATTATTGAATTAAAAAGTTTGGGCCTGGGGCGCCTGGGTGGCTCAGTCAGTTGAGTGTCTCTTGATTTTGGCTCAGGTCATGATCTCAGGGTTGTGAGATGGAGCCCCACATTGGCTGTGTGCTGAGCATGGAGCCTGCCTGGGATTCTCCCACTCTCTCTCTCTCTCCCTCCCTCCCTCCCCCTCAAAAAAGTTTGGGGCTCCACACTGGGCTTGGAGCCTACATTTAAAAAAAAAAAGTTCTAAAAAAAGGTCATATGTTTTGCATTGTTTTGCAGTTTTGTTGTCCATATTCACCTGGCTTTCCTGTGACCATGAATATGTGAGGGATGTGGTCAGAATCAGAGAGTGATCTTTATTAATAGCAATAGTGATAACATTTATAAAACTCTCACTGTCAGGCACTGCTAAGCAGTTTACGTGCAGAGAGAACAAAAACCACAGACTCTGGAGCTTCCCTGTCCAGGTTTGAAGCCTGACACTAACTTACCCACCTGGAGACCTTGGGCAAGTTAGTTTACGTCTGTGCTTCAGTTTCCTCAGCTGTGAAACGCATATATTCATAAAAGTCACATCTCGGAGGGTTGATATCAGATTAGATGAGCTGATTCCTGTGAAGTGCTTTGAGAAGAGAAGTAACTCACACAGCCCATACAGAGTTAGGATTTGAGCTAATTGGTCTGATTGCAGAGCCCATGCTTCTGACCTGTGGCCTCTTGTTTCTCTGGGCAGGACTTACTGGCCTCTGCAGGCACCAGAATGACATGTTGGATACCTTAGCGTTCTGCCCCGAAGGATTAAACAAGTGGCCAGGCTAGATGAAAATATTATAAATAACTTCCTTAAGTGAGACCTCAAGAAGAGCTGGTAGGTATGCCAGCCATCATCACTGATACTGGGTTCCACTAGTGAGCAAGTTCTGCTCTTTGTTTGCGATAGAGTTGAAAAAAGATTTCCAGAAATGTCATAGCAGAGATGACGTTAGTTTAAATGATAGCAGGTTAATGGCATCAGCCTGGTCAGACTGGACATGGCAGCTTGTTAGTTGGATGCTAGAAAATAATTTATTTTAAAAAAAAGGAATAGGGGCGCCTGGGTGGCTCAGTTGGTTAAGCCACTGCCTTCGGCTCAGGTCATGATCCTGGAGTCCCGGGATCGAGTCCCACATCGGGCTCCCTGCTCGGCGGGAAGTCTGCTTCTCCCTCTGACCCTCCCCCCTCTCATGTGCTTTCTCTCTCTCATTCTCTCTCTCTCTCAAATAAATAAATAAAAAAAAAAAAAAAAAAAAAAAAAAAGGAATATTGTCCCGCATCGGGCTCCCTGCTCAGCGGGGTGTCTGCTTCTCCCTCTGACCCTCCCCGTCTCATGTGCTCTCTCTCTCTCTCTCTCTCAAATAAATAAATAAAATCTTTAAAAAAAATAATAAAAATAAAAATAAATTTTAAAAAGGAATATTTGGGTTTGGGGAAATAATTATAACTGTTGATTATTATTTTTATTCAGCATTATATTTAAGTAGATTTGATCATGATTTAATCAGAATTCATAACGTAAGTGAATTAAATTCAGGCTTTTACACAGGATGTCTTACTGTGTTTGTCTGTTCTTCTGCAGCAAAATGACATTTATCTTTTCTTAGTATGGTTGTTAAAAGGTATTTTAATACTAAAACATGCATCCATCCTCAGCAGCACTGAGATTAGATGAAATCTATTGCATTAAATACACATTACTAAATCGTCTTTAATGTGATTACTTCTTAAAAGTCTGTCTTTTGTCATGCTGTTAATAGTTATTAAATATATTGTATTAAAATGTAAAGGTATTCCACAGAGCAGCACCGTCCAGTAAAAACAGGCATTACATATGTAATGTTAAATGTTCTAGTGTCCAATTTCAAAAGTAAAAGGAATCGGGTGGCTTAATATATTTCATTAGGGGTGCCTGGACGGCTCAGTCGGTTAAGTGTCTGCCTTTGGCTCAGGTCATGATCCCAGGGTCCTGGGATCGAGCCCTGCATCAGGCTCCCTGCTCTTTGGGGAATCTGCTTCTCCCTCTACCCTTCCCCCTCTGCTCATCATCTCTCTTTCACTCCCTCTCTCTCAAATAAATAAATAAAATCTTGAAAAAATATTTTATTTAACCCAATATTTCAAAAATATTATTACCCAATATTTCAACAATTTATTATTTTAAAATTATTTTTTTTAAAGATTTTATTTATTTATTTGAGAGAGAGAATGAGACAGAGAGAGCACGAGATGGGGGAGGGTCAGAGGGAGAGGCAGACTCCCCGCTGAGCAGGGAGCCCGATGCGGGACTCGATCCAGGGACTCCATCCAGGGACTCCAGGATCATGACCTGAGCTGAAGGCAGTCGCTTAACCAACTGAACCACCCAGGCGCCCTATTTTAAAATTATTAATGGTATATTTTACATTCTTTTTTTTAATCTTGAGTCTTCAAAATCTGGTGCACTTCTCATTTTGGCACATCCGCAGCAGTCAGACTAGCCACGGTTTCAAGGGCTTACGTAACCGCGTGTGGCCAGTGACTACTGAATTGGACAATACAGCTGTGGAGTAGAGCTCATAGTCTTTGTCCAGAGAGTGGATTAAACCTCTCTTTGTAGACAGCCAAGAATAGTATTCCTTTTTGCAGATGGACACCAAAGTTTGGTGAAGCCTAAAGACATTAAAATGCATTTATTAATAATATTTATGTTTTATACTTAAGTAAGAAGGTTATGTGAATATTTATATTCTCATATATTAACATAACCTTTGAGAGGGTATTTTGGTTCAGTCTTTCAATTTTCAATATGTGTGCCTTTTGATTCACCAGCAATTTCACATTTCAAAATTTATCCCGAAGAAATATGTGAACAAATATGCAATAATTTATGTATAAGAATCTTCACTTTAACACTGTTTAGTATGGTTTTTAAAGGGAAGCAGTCTATATAAATGCCCATTAATAGATTAAATAAATTATAATACATTGACACGATGGAATATTTTGCAACTATGAAAAAAATAGAATATGACATGGTTCAGTGGGAAAAAGTATAATGTAGAATATTAAGTATATTACAGTCTCCCTTTTATGTGAAAAGTGTGTTGTTTATATTGGTCTTACATATGGAAAATGCTACAGCCACACTTAAGAGTTTTAGTTAAGGGGCGCCTGGGTGGCTCAGTCGTTAAGCGTCTGCCTTCAGCTCAGGTCATGATCCCAGGGTCCTGGGATCGAGCCCCGCATCGGGCTCCCTGCTCCGCGGGAAGCCTGTTTCTCCCTCTCCCTCTCCCCCTGCTTGTGGTCCTGCTCTCACTGTGTCTCTCTCTGTCAAATAAATAAATAAAATCTTAAAAAAAAAAAAGAGTTTTAGTTAACAGTGATTATTTCTGAGGGTAAGACTGCAGGTGGCTTATCAGTTTTCTATACATTTTTGTATTTGAATCATTTTTATAAGAATTATATATTACTTTCTATAATTAGGAGGTAGCAGACATTTAAAAAAAACAAGTACAGAGATTTTGTTTTTGCATGTTATGAAACATGAAGAATGGGAAGCAATATAAATGTTCAAAAATGTATTATAGTATTTCCGCTCCTGGGATTGTATATAGCTACCCAGATATTGTTATGGGACAATGCTTACAATGCAAAGTGAAAAAAAGAGAATACAAAAGTGTATGTGTGTGTGTGTGTGTGTGTGTAAATAACAGGATGACTGTGAAACACAGACGTAACTAATCAATGTTAACAGCTCTCTGTAGGTGAGGGATGATGCATTTTGTGTGTATGCTTTGTTGGTTTTTTTCCATATTTTCTATAATGAATTTATACTTTTTCCATTACTCTTGTAATGGGGAAAATCTCATCACTATTATTATTGTAAGATTCATTTGTTAAAAAAAGAATGAAATTTGGGAGGCTTAGCTATGGGTGGTACCATAGGGAATCAAATTACTCGATATGTGTAAAAATGTTTGTAATACTGTAAAGCTAGTATTATGTACATGAAAATATCATATTTTTGTTTTGTTTTGCCCAAGTAGAATTTTGTGGGGTTTTTTTTAAAGATTTTATTTATTTTTTAAGTAATCTCTGCCCTCAGCATGGGGCTCAAACGTAACAACCGGGAGATCAAGAGTCACGTGATCTTCTGACTGAGCCAGCCAGGTGACCCCCAGTAGAGTTTTTTTGGTTAGAATTTTATAATATGCATATTGTCATACAGCCTCTTCTATTATAATGAACAGAAAGGGCTACCTCCTGTGAATTCTCTTTGGTATAATTTTGTCTGTATAAGGTCATATAGTTGTTCAGCTCCTTTCATCAGAGGATCTCAAAGCACTTTGTACAAAAATACCCTTTTTTTTCTGTTGGTGGGAAATGGAAGTGATATAATTTAAATTTCCATAACACCATGACTAAGGATCAAACTTGTTATGTACTCAGATGTACTCCTTCATTTAAAGATGGGTGAAATGAAAGACTGGATCTAGTGAATAGAGATGATGTGGAATTCTAGAAGCCTTTTCTGACTCAGGGAACCAGTGCTAATGAGTGATGGTGGTGTGAGGCATTTCATTTGGGTTTGTACCACTACTGTGCTTACTACCTACTAGTAATGACACTGAAAAATGATTAAGATGTACTTAGAGGAGGAAAATGGGGTACTCAAGTCCTCCTCTTCTGTCTGGAGTAGTGTTTAAGGGTTAGTATATTGCTCAAGGGCACAAGTGTGTCTACTCTTTTTTGAGACTATGATGTAAATGGATCTACTGTCATTTACAATGCACTGTTATGAGACTTTTTTCCTGTAATATTAAGGAAAAAGAGGGAAATACATTTGTGATTAGTGTGTGCCTATGAATTGTTCTCCATTCCACTCAGGAGTCACATGCTCCTGTGATCAGTTCTGGAGTTTGTTAACTCATGGAATGTGTTTCCTTTTCTAGGTTAAAAGTTACTAATGTCGCTGCCTGTTTGTTTCCTGCTTTATTTAGGTTTCATGTCCTCAGCAAGCTACTGAGCTTCATGGCACCTATTGACCATACTACAATGAATGATGATGCCAGGTGAGTAATAGATTAATTACGTGTCTCAAATGGCTCCATGACAGCCTGATATTGACCTGTTCTAGAGCCTGTCCATTTCTTCTTATCAGTTAACCATTTGTCATTGGCATCATAGCAAGGGCTTGTCACATTTCTTCACCCCATAATTACTGTAGAACCAAACCAAAATTTCCGTAAATATCAATGCTGCCTCTGGTGGGGTTTGTTTTTTTTTTTTCCTGTTTTGTTTTTAACTTTAGCCACTTGCCTAGCACATCTGGGCTTTTCTCTAGAACAGAAAGGTGTCAGGACAGCACATGTGCTTGCTTTCTGTGGCTGGGGGTTTTGTGCATATTCTCTCCTTTTTAAAAATGTCTTTAGAGACTGCTCTAGAGATGTGCATTATGTTGTGTTTGTTCAGGCTGCTGTTGAGGATTTTTTTTGTGTGTGTATTTTTATAAAAGAAGTACATGCTCATTTTATAAACTGAAACAAGATAGAAATGTATGCAAACAATGTATCCTTCTATATTAGCTAGCGTTCTACTATATTGTAGTATTTCTTTTCTTTTTTTTTTTTTTTAAGATTTTATTTATTTGAGAGAGAGAGAATGAGAGACAGAGAGCAGGAGAGGGAGGAGGGTCAGAGGGAGAAGCAGACTCCCCGCTGAGCAGGGAGCCTGATGCGGGACTCGATCCTGGGACTCTAAGATCATGACCTGAGCCGAAGGCAGTCGCTTAACCAACTGAGCCACCCAGGCGCCCCATATATTGTAGTATTTCTATATTACTTATTTAGCCATATTCCTTCCCTTTCACTTATTTACCATTCATTTATTCATTTATATCAGTATGAACTCATGCTTTCCTATTTTATCCAATGAATTATAACCTATTACTGTCCTTATTTTTTATCTGAAGTTGTTCCATGTTAATGGAAGCCCTTTCAAGCTGGCTTTTGTCCTCTTGAGATGTCCCCATTCCTTGAGTATGTTCTTACTTTCTGGCATAACGGGGTGTTCTAGGCTTATCTTAAACTTTCCCTGTTCCAGCCCTAGAGTCAGTCTTCCTCCAAGGAGCCCTGATTCTTTTTTGTGGATTGTGGTATTTAGAAACCAAGATCTGTGTGCTAAGGGTGTTCATTGTCACCGGGTTTCACTGTTCCTAGGCTCTCTTCAGTGTATGGAGCTAGGAGATGTGTGTGTGTAAATATATACACATGTAGGAGACAGCCACTTGTGTAGCATCTCTGAATGTTTCCTTTCAGTCTTTTTTTCCCCCAATTTTCCTAAACATTTTATTTATTTATTTATTTATTTATTTATTTATTTATTTATTTATTTAAACGTAATCTTTGCACCCAACGTGGAGCTCGAACTCATGACCCTGTGGTCAAGGGTCACATGCTCCACTGACTGAGCCAGCCAGGCACCCCTCCTTTTAGTCTTAGTGTCCTTTGAGAATGTTCTTGTTTTTCTTTAGAATATAATTAAAATTATATTCTATTGTGAATTTTTTCTTTAAATATTTTGTATACTACATTCAAAAATTTTTAATGACTGTATAATATTTTTATATTGCTTATTTAAGTCATTCACTAATTGTTGGACATTTAAATGATTTTAATTATTGTAAATAATGCTGTGGTAGACATTTGTAAACGTAAAACACAAATCTTTACCAAGCGAAATTATTGGTCCTAGGGTAAGCACATAAGGGTTTTGCCAGCTTTATGTTTCAAAGTACACTTAACCTTTTTATTTGAGAGTATTTTGTTTGCTATTAAACCTCATCAGATTTTCTATCCTGGCCTAAAAAGTAGTAGATCTGCAAATTGAGGTGAACACAATGATTACTTACTTTTTGTTTGCTTTTGTTCAGTACTTTGAGTACAAAAGAGCTTATGGAGGGTTCTGAATACATTTATACTCAGAACTTTGTGACTTCACATGCTCTCCTGTGCTTTGCAAGTGAATGCCTTCGTCTGGCTGGGGTTTTTTGTTTCCACTTATTTCTGGATCTAGTCTGTTTTTTTGAAATTACAGAGTAAATTGAGTGCAACTTAAAATTCCTGTCGGGACAACATGGAAGATTGTATCAACAGGAAAGGAGAACTAGATGATCAAAAACTAAAACAAACCCATTACGGAAACATTATTACCCCAGGCATAAAGTGTGAAACCCAGTATAATATTAGTGGCGTCTTTTGAATACAGTATTACTACTAGATCATTTAGAAACAACTTTTTGTCCTTCGTAGTTGGCATTTTTCTTGAATCACCTAATATCCCAGGGGCACTTAGTTTTCCTGAATCTTATTTATTCACTTGTAATTTCTGAGGGTTGCTACCAAATGCTAGCCAAAGATGATTTGAAAATGACTGTATTAATTTAGGATTATGTTGGACTTGGTCTGCAAGAATCTTAAAACCTGCCTACAGAGGCATAAGCAAATGAGTTTACGTTTCTGACAGAAAAAATTTAGGGGCAGCATGCAATTATTGGCAGTGGTTTTCCCTTCTCTTCTCAGTGATGTAAGGGCCAGCTTCTCTTAGTCTTTCCCTTGAGGTCCCAAGATGGCGGCTGCAGTTTTAGCCATCAAACGTGTTCATGGCAGGAAGAAGAGAGGAAAGAAGTGGTGTCAGATCTGTCTGCTTTTGTTTATCAGAAAAGTAAAAGCTTCCCCAGAATCCCCTCCAAACGTCTTATATCTCATTAGTTAGAACTGTGCTACGTGCTGCTTCAGGTAGAGCAGGCAAGGGAGAAGGGGTTGGGAATGTTTGTTGGGTAATAGTCCTTCTGGCATTCAGTGTTGGTGGGGGGGAGTAAGGCTGTCCCTTGTGGACTGATTGCTTATTATCAGCATTGTTCTTCAGCTCGTTTAGCCCATTAACAAGGAATTTAATAAAAGTCTTGTAGCTGGAGAACTGAGCATGTGTTTTTACCACAGTGCACTCTATTCCCATTGTGTTTCCTAAGGAGAAGAGGCATTTATCCACATTACTGCTCGTGCTGCATAGTCTCAATAAGCCAGATTAACTGTGGGTAAAGGAACTGGGCATTAGGTTTCTCTGCTTCTCGTATCCAAATTCTCAGGGCAAAAGAAGGCAATCGTAGCTTGACTTACTTCGTTTTTCTTTAGGTAATTCCATAACTGGTGACAATCTGCTACTGTACTATTTTGTCTCCTACTTTGTGTACCACAAAATATCACTGAGGAATTGGAAACTTTCATAGTTGTTATCAGTGTATAGTACTTTTCCTCAAATGAATAGTTTTTGTTTTGCTAAGTTACAGATATGTCATTCTTGGTATACATTATGAATAGAGAATTTTTTTTATGATTTGGAGATAGAGAAGGACTTTGTAAGCATGACACCAAGGCCAGAAGCCATAAGGAAAAATAATTAATAGATCTGACTACCTGAAAGTCACACTGAAAAAGACATCGAAAACAAAGTGATAAGTAAATGACAGGGACGCCTGGGTGGCTCAGTGGGTTAAGTGGCTGCCTTCGGCTCAGGTCATGATCCCAGGGTGCTGAGATTTAGTCCCACATTGGGCTCCCTGCTCAGCGGGGAGCCTGCTTCTCCCTCTGCCTGCCGCTCCCCCTGCTTGTGCTCGCTCGCTCTCTCTGACAAATAAATAAATAAAATCTTAAAAAAAAAAAGTAGGTAAATGACAGACTGATAAGAGAAAGTTCAATATATGATATTTTTCTTTACTATGTAAAATACTATGTAAAGAGTTTTTACAAGTCTCTGAGAATCCCAGTAAAAATAATGGGCAAAGCATGTCAACAAGTAAACTTAGAAATCATAAAAAAAAAGTCTCAAATAGCTAAGAAACAGACTGTCAACCTCATTAATCAAAGAAATGCAAATTAAAAGATTTCGTTTTTTCCCTATTAAATTATAAAACATTAAAAGATTGGTAACCTCCTGTGTTGATGGTATGGGGAAACAGAGACTTCCATGTACCATTGTTGGGAATGTATTTGGCAAAATGATTTTGGAGGGCTATTTGGCAATGTGTGTCAGAATTTTAAATGTATACTTAACTGATGACCTAGAAAAATCTACTTCTAGGAATTGACCTAAGGAAATATAGCAAGTCAGCAAATACATTTGTATTAAGAATCTTTATAGTGTGTGTCAACTATACTTCGGTAAAAAAATAAATAAATATGATCTCGTGGTTATGAGATTGAGCCCCACATCCGGCTCCATGCTCAGCAGGGAGTCTGCTTGAGGGATTCTCTCCCTCTGCCCCTGTCCCCACTCTTCCCCCCCTCTTTCTCTCTCTCTCTCTCTCAAATGAATACATCTTAAAAAACTATTTAAAAATAAATAAATAAGTAAATAGGAAATATAGAACAAAAGAAGAATCTTTTGCAACATGGTTTATAATGGGGGAAAATAAACAATCTGAATGACCTTCAATAAACAACTTGTTAAATAAATCACAGTAAATTCATTCAATGAAATTATAAACAGCTGTTGAAGGATGAAGTGGTGCTGTATAACATAATGTTCAGCTACAAAATACTATATTATAATCCATCTTTTGAGTAAATAGGTATGTATGATAGGAAAAAAAGTGATACCTTTATTTTTTTTTTAAGATTTTATTTACTTATTTGACAGAGAGACAGCGAGAGAGGGAACACAAGCAGGGGGAGTGGGAGAGGGAGAAGCAGGCTTCCCGCAGAGCGGGGAGCCCAATGCAGGGCTCGATCCCAGGACCCTGGGATCATGACCTCAGCCGAAGGCAGACGCCTAATGACTGAGCCATCCAAGTGCCCAAAGTGTTACCTTTAAAAAATCGATTATACTGGGCGCTTGGGTGGCTCGGTTGAGCGACTGCCTTTGGCTCAGGTCGTGATCCTGGAGTCCCGGGATCGAGTCCCGCATCGGGCTCCCTGCTCAGCAGGGAGTCTGCTTCTCCCTCTGGCCCTCCCCCCTCTCATGTGCTCTCTCTTTCTCTCATTCTCTCTCTCAAATAAATAAAATCTTTTAAATAAATAAAATCTTAAAAAAACAATTACACTGTCAGATTTCCACATTATTTTGTTAACTAGAAAAAGAAACCGTGCTTGTAACTTGATCCACTTATGTTTTGAAGATAGAGATTAAACAGGCATATATGTACACATATGTATGTATATGTTACAGTGGTTAGGGAAGTGTCTGGGAAGACCACACATCATAATATTTACAATGTTTACCTGTGGGGAAAGGAATGGCATGAGGGAGGGGGTGAGGGAGACTCAGTGTTTTACTTTTTATGCTTTTATTTTGGTCCAATCTTTTGCCATGAGAATGCATTCATAGAAGTTACATTTAAAAAAAAAAAGTTACATTAAAAAGAAGCTCTGAAATAATGGGCATCAAACTCCACATATTTGTTGCTGGGTGGAGGGGAATAGAAAACACATTTTACTTTCTAGTCTATGTATTTCCATAGTGTTTGAAATTTTTCTACAGTTAACTTACACTGCCTTTTATCAACAGAAAAAAAAAGGACGTTTTCAATTTGAAGATTATATATATAATATACCAAGGAAATGGGAAGGTGCTGATTATTTCTATATTGAAGTATATGAATGAAAGATGTCTTCCTTTTGGTTTCCGCCCTGTGGACCGTATGGATAAAACTGGCTTTTTAGTACTGAACTAGTGTCTCTTCCCATTACCTTCTGCCCCCTTTTTTAATCGTGATAAAATACACATACATTTTCCAGCACTTTTGATTTCTTATTCCCAGCGGCAGCTCCACCTGTGGTTCCTACCTTAGCCAGGTCTGGAGAAAGAACCCTTTCTCTTTGTTCCTTGGTTCCAGTGTATTGTTCTACATGTGCCTAAATTCCCCAGTGCTTGGGTTTTTTTGGAGGAGAAGCGGGACAGAATCTGAGTGCTATTTACTCGTTCTTGAATCCCCAGCTAAAATCATCCAATTTGAGCTAAAAAAAATTTGTACTTGGTCAAATTGAATTGTAACTGGAACATAGTTTTCATTAAGGGAGAGGATAGAAGAGATCTTTAACATGGGGTATTAAAATATCCTTAGTGGAGAGAGAAGTGCTATTTTTAAAAGGATCTTTAAAAAGGCAATGGCATCTTCATTTTGTTTCTCCTGTGATGTGGTCTGTGTAGTGTTATCTATTTAATTTCTGCTGATATATATTCTTTTCTCATGCTAGGAATTTTCTTCAAGTGATCTATTTTTTTAAAAAAACCTTTTACATGCAGAGTAGCCAGTTTGTGTCCCCATGTTACCACATTTCCCTTTGGGGGCACTTTGGATACTAATTTATGTGCTTTCAGGTTGCCCATGTTAGTGAAAGTCTCATGGAACCCCTGATACTTTATATGTGCTGGGCCAGTAGATCTTTACTCCATTAGGAGGTAGGCGGGTGGTTTCTGTTGCAGACCTGCTGAACATCCCCAGTATTGAGAGAAAACCAAAGAAATCCTGCTTTGCCCATGTGTTACATGTTTGCATGCAAGGAAGGAGATTACCAGGAGCCTAAAGATGACCACTGACTGCCAAGCCCTTGATACTCTTGGCACGTGGCAGCTCAGCTCCAGAGCGGCTGCTGCTGTTTGCCCTTTGGGGTCATCTTTGCTAAGAGGGCAAAGTATCGTGTGATACTATAGAGACAGGGTTATTAGTGGGCTAAGGGAGAGAAAAGGCTTGGTGTCTCTTTGGGAGAGAATCCCTCTAAGCATATTGTTACCACCAAGAACAGGTCAGTGTGATATTTACATGGTTAACAGGAGGATTGCTGTTTGCTTCTCTGAGGACTGAAGTTATTCTAAGCTTATCAACATTTTAGAAACAGAACTTACTTTACATGGTGTGAATCTCCTGGAGTACTATTAGAGCAGGGAGAGTCTGAAGTAATTCAGATGATTTCTTATTATGGTTCTAACCAAATGAAGAATTTGGAGGTTGTGGAAATAATCATCTGGGTTTTTTGCCTGTTTTTTTTTTTTTTTTTAAGATTTTATTTATTTATTTGAGAGAGAGAGAGAGAGCATGAGAGGGGGGAGAGTCAGAGGGAGAAGCAGACTCCCTGCTGAGCAGGGAGCCTGATGCGGGACTTGATCGCGGGACTCCAGGATCATGACCTGAGCCGAAGGCAGCCGCTTAACCAACTGAGCCACCCAGGCGCCCCTTATTAAGTTTTCCTGAGAAGCTTTGTTCCTTATTACAAAAATGATAGCAGTATTATAGGTACCCCATTCCTTTGGAAAGAACTTGAAATTCTCAATAGAAACAGTAAGAATTTCCATGTTAGCCCCCCATTTTCTCCCCCACAATAAAGAACCACTTTCCCCACTCCTTCTATGAAGCTGCTGGTGTTAAAAAAGAACAAGGAGAGGATCCTTTAATGATAACCACTAAGCACCAAATACATTCTTGTTTTACATCTGGAGTTTTAGAAAGGAAATGTACAAAGGTAATCCAGCCCTGTAAAGTGCTTTGTCAACATCACTGCCACGTTATTCTTGAGGTGCCTTGGTATAATGGAATTCGTACAGGCATTTTATCTTCGGCTTGTCATTTTTGTGTGTGGGTCTGCACCCTAAACATGGGCACATTCTACCAGTCTCCTGATGATATTCTTTTCCCCCCAGTTGATAACCCAGAGGTTAACTTAGGCCATTTTTTTTCTCCATTTGCCTACTTTACGCCTTTATTTAATAGCAGTGTCTACTGTGTCGTGGTGAAGGATTCTGGTGTAGTTTGCTTGGCATTTGAGAGCACATCCGCTAATAGCCCCAGAAGCACCCTCCACAGAGCATCTGTCGTTGGTTAAAAACTTGCAAGCAAGAATGGTGACGATACAGATGCTTTCTCGAGGCTTCTTATCTCTTAAAAAGACACAGGTTATTCTGACAGGTGAAACAAGTCCGGGCAAATATGCAACATTGATCTAATCAGCAGGAACGAGAGCAATATTTTCACTGGTGCTGCCTTTTACCATCGTCATTAAAGGCTCCCATTACTCTTTTGTTAGAGATTCCCTCTCTTCCTTATCAGATTACAGAATGAACATAACTCACAGCAGTGATTTGATCTCTTGTTAAAGAGGATTACAGCTTTTCATTAACTCGGATTGACACAGTTTATAATTCGCTTGTTGATACTCTGGTGGGCGGCATCACGTTTGACCCCCCAGCAGTGCTGAGGGGAAAGGACCCCCATATATCATCATTAAAGATGGCGTCCAGCACAGAGATAGGAGGCATGGGGCCTTCCTCCTCCGGTAATGTCAGAAAGGACAAAGGAAACATTCTCAAGTTCAAAGCTGAGACGTGGGCCAGGGTTTTAAAACTGGATTAGGAACTGTGATTGTTTTCTTCTGTTTTTCCTGATTCGCTGCTGTTCGGTCTTATACAATTCTAGTGAATTTGCATTCTCAAATTGAAGCCTTGGTTCCAAGCAGGATGTAGAGTGATAAAAACGCATCTTCTAGAAAGAGGTTGTAGATGTTGAACAGATAAATCTTTCCTCAAAATGGGGCTTCTTGACTACAGTTCTCATTTCGGTTAAATTCCTATCATTTCTTCAAAGGATTGTGAATCCTTTTTTTTCCCCCAAAGGGATCTTTCACATTCTTTAAAGTGGATATGAATGTTTCTCTTAAGGACTTATTGTTTTTAAGTTCTGGCATTTTATTATTACTGTCTTTTAAAATACAGTATCTTATAATATTGTATTAATCACAGCTTGCAAGTGGGTAGGCAATAGCTAAATGTTTTTCACCTTAATTTAGATTAAGTCCTACATTTCCCACAATGATCACTGAGCCAACGTTAGGTTGCTAAGGTATGTAGACCATTTCTGTTTCTAAGTACATTCATCCTGTGCTGTTATCTGCCCTTAGTCTGCTACCCTGTTTCTGATTGGCAATGAAATGACACAGAGTAATAACATCATATTCCACTTACTATGTGCCAGACACTGCATTAAGCCCTTCATGTACCTTTTCATTCAGTCCTTAAAAGAAACCACTGAAGTGCTTGACATTGTCTGCCTTTTATAAGAATACTGAGGCGGGGCACCTGGGTGGCTCAGTTGGTTAAGCGACTGCCTTCGGCTCAGGTCATGATCCTGGAGTCCCGGGATCGAGTCCCGCATCGGGCTCCCTGCTCGGCAGGGAGTCTGCTTCCCCCTCTGACCCTCCTCCCTCTCATGCTCTCTGTCTCTCATTCTCTCTCTCTCAAATAAATAAATAAAATCTTAAAAAAAAAAAAAAAAAGAATACTGAGGCATAGGGGCGCCTGGCTGGTTCAGCCAGCAGAGCATGTGACTCTTGATCTTGGGGTTGTGAGTTCGAGCCCTATATTGGGTGTGGAACCTCCTTCTAAAAAAAAAAAAAAAAAAGGGGGGGGCACCTGGGTGGCTTAGTCAGTTGGGCATCTGCCTTCGGCTCAGGTCATGATCCTGGGGCCCTGGGTTCAAGCGCTGAGTTGGGCTCCCTGCTTAGCAGGGTGTCTGCTTCTCTCTCTCCTCCCCGCTCATGCTGTTTGTCGCTATCTCTGTCTCTCTCTCTCTCAAATAAATAAATAAGATCTTTAAAAAAATGAAAAAGAATATTGAGGCATAGAGCTATTAAGTGACTGGCCCAAGTTAAATAGCAAGTAAGTAGTTGAGCTGGTCTGTGCATTTAGGAATGTGAATTCAAACCTGCTGTTATTTCCAGGGCATCAGCAAGCTTTTAGAAATGTTTGGGAATGATGTGCCAGAGGGAAGCTGCTTCTCCCCATCCTCAATATACATATAAGAACCTTTCTCTCAATTTAAAACTTGTTTGGGGATGGGCGGGGGAGACTTGTTTGGATTAAAATGATTTTTTCTTTTCCTTTTTTTCTTTTAAAATAGAGATGCTTTGGGGTGGGCGGGGAGTGCCTAACAAGTCATTCACATCTTAGTATGAATCACTTAATTTCCAGACCTGCTCTTATGCTTATAGCATTCTGGTTACAAAGACCCTAAATCTTATAATCAGCTTTGAAACCTGAGTTAGAGTATTCAGTCACCTTGCCCTTACAGTTCTACATCTTCCATATTCGGGTGCTTGTCACCTACTTTCCTTAGGACAATCTTTTTTTTTTTTCCTGTAATAAAGACAATACATGTGTATGGAAGAAAATTTGGAAATACAGAAAGAAAACTTCATCTGTTATGTGCTAATGAGAGTTGAACATTAATACTTTTATAGGTTTTCTTGCAGAATTTTTTGTGTATGTGTTTTATAAAGATATGCATATATGTTTGAATCCCTTTTTCTGGTTAACTTTGTATGCATTTTAACGCCATTAAGTTTTTAAAAGACATTATAATATAATATCCAATTATGAAATACTGTTGGACACTTAGGTTTCTGATTATTTTTATTTCTCTTTAAGTAATACTGCAGTGAACATATTTGTACAGAAATCTATATTTTAAGTCTTGCTGTGTCTTTAGAATAGATTCTTAGAAGGCTAATTCTTGGGTCAAAGGTGTAACTTTCTAATGATTCTTGATAGATCATACTAATTTACATGCCCCTGCTCCCTTACCAGTGAGGTTTGTCATTACGCCTTTGGTAATATGGAGGGTTATGTTTTAAAAGTATTTTCTATTTTGATTTGCTAAAAGTTATTTATTTTTTATAAGTTGATAACAAGTGACACTTTATGGACCTACACTGTGTTAGGCACTGAATTAAATAATTAATGTTTATTTTCTCATTTAATAGTAAACTTGAAGAGTCTGTGTATTTATTAATCATTCATACTCCTGCTTTATCCTTTCATTATTTTTCTTTTGGGTTTTAGTTTTTCTTTGCCATTTGTATGAATTCTGTCTGTTATGGTTATATACTATATTTCATATTTTTTGCAGATTTTTTCTTATTTTGCTCACCTGTTGATAATATGTTCAGTGGCCTCTACTGTCCGTCTCTGTCTCTTTTTGAGTCAGACTTTTTTTTATACTTCCCACATGGACTATTGTACCAACAGTCTCTTAACCACCCTGTCTGATCTAATCAGGGCTGTGTGTCTTGCCAGATGAGACCTTCCTAGTATACCGCGTGGAGCATGCAAGTCCTCGTTGCCTATAGAATCGAACAGGTACTCTTGACCCTGGCCTTCAAGGCCTTGCTCCCTTTCTCCCCTCATCACGTTTCAGTATGTACACCCTTGTGCTGTCCCCACAATACCCCCCCACCTCCAACCACTCCTTGCACTCCTGTCTCTTCATTCTGTTCGCTTAACCCGGAGCATCTCTTCACCCCTTCCCCACCTTGGTCCCTGCCCATTGGGATGTTCATAGTCTTTGACCAACACCAGCCTTTCCAGGGAGACTTATGATCCCCCTTCCACACTGAGCTGGGGGGCTTGATCTTCCTTGAACCCCTACTAACCCCTACTTTATTTGTTCTTTAATGCTATTTATTACAGCTCACAAAAGCACTTGATAGGGGTTTTCTTCTTGCTTAGAACACTTGGGTGCCTGGCTGGCTCAGTCGAAGAGCATGCGACTCTTGATCTCAGGGTTGTGAGTTCGAGCCTCATGTTGGGTGTAGAGATCACTTAAATAAGTAAACTTTAGAAAAAAAGAAGAAAAAAGAATGCTTAACTTGTAAATCAAAGTAGTGTGCATATGTTTACTGTAATCTTGTATTTGGTTTTGTATCAAAGTTCTATGCTCATACATTTGGAATAATATATTTTGATTCCAGTTTTTATTTTTAATTTTTTTTTTAAGATTTTATTTATTTATTTATTTATTTGACAGGGAGAGAGAGAGAGAGACAGCGAAAGAGGGAACACAAGCAAGGGGAGTGGGAGAGGAAGAAGCAGGCCTCCCGTGGAGCAGGGAGGCCGATGTGGAGCTCCATCCCAGGACCCTGGGATCATGACCTGAGCCAAAGGCAGATGCTTAACAACTGAGCCACCTAGGCGCCCCTTGATTCCAGTTTTATCTTGACTTATTGTATAACATTTTTGTAGCACAGGTATTATTTGCAAAGCCATATAATGTCTTTTCCCAGTTGATGTCAGCCTCTCCAAGCTAGAGAACTAATGCAGGAGGACACCTGAGCATGTTTTGCCCCCGCGCTCATGCGGCATGACCCAGAGGAGGCTTCCCTCTGTGGCTTCGTCTCCTTCTTGACAAAGCCAAAATAGTCCTTGCTCATGAGAGTCTTGAGAACGAAATGTTCTTTTAAATTTTTTGTTTCTGAGAAGGACTATTTTAAATGTAATCTGTACAATTACCTAAATAAAGAAAATGTATGTTTTCAAGTGGGTAAATATTGTATCGTCCTTTTACCTGCAGCACAAACATATCCATTTCTGTGCAAACCTGAAAAAAGTTGGCTGTAGGTCTCCCGTCTGAAATGCCTTTAATAAGGCTTTCAGCTTAAAAGTCTGTTTACAATTTGCTGGTAGGACTATTTTTGCAAACAGTCCTATAAGACAGGTGAACAAACATTTTTGCCTCTTTTACCGAAATCTCCAAATCCTCTAACTCCTTTAATATCCTTTCCCTGGCTCCCCTAGCACTTCGTACCTGTCCAGATGGCATACTGCATTCGCGTCCCCCTCCCAGCAGCGCCCCCACCCCCCGGTCGTGCCCCTAGTTAGCTGTGGGTTCTGTCTCCAAGCCAAAACACAACACTTGAGCGTCAGCTCTGTATTTTGTTCTTAACTCTTGGCCGTGTTGGAAGATCCCCAGAAATGAAGAGTCCAGCTCTGGGACTTCTCGTTCCCAGCCCTTAGAGAGTTTTTGAAGTCATTTATATGGAGGATGAACCTTGGGGAAAGATCTTTCAAGAACACTCTTGTATTTCTATCACTTCCAATAGCACACACCATGAACTTTGTATTCTGTAGGAGGTTTCCTCCTGTCCATCTTGGCTGTGGGATCTACACGGGGTTTGGTTTCTGGTGGCCCTCCTACAAATTATTAGTTACTATGGAAACATGGAGAATATAGACAGAGCTTTGTGATGACCAGTTACAGCTTTAGGTCAGTTTTTTGGACTGCTTTCGGATTTGTTTGGCTTAAGAAGAAAACAGTGTGGAATGGATTCTGGACCTGCATTAGCAAGGCATAACAGTCCCTGGTTACCTTTTGTTATTTTTAGTGTTGGTAGTAAGTGTCAAACCAAAAACGGATATTTAGATAAGGGGCATTGCCTCATTGTACTTTGAGTTCAAGGTGCTGGGAAGCGCTGCATTTGTAACGGGAAGCTATTACTAACTACCCTGGAAATGAGGTCTTGAATGAGCCATAACCACACCTTGTGTTTTATCCATTGTCTCCCTCTGGGGAGCAGAACACTTTATAAACATTAACTCTTTTGCCCTCTGGGCACCTCCACTTAAAAGGTAAATAAGACTGAAGGCTCTTTCTTCTCCCATATAGATGAGGCAGCGTCAGCCCAGTGAGGGAAATTACTTGATCGAAGGCACGGGAGGAGTTAGTGGCCCGAGGTGTTTGGAGTCCCAGCAGTGGACCTGGACAGCGTGGTGGCCGCTGACACCCAGGGGCCTGCCGCTCTATGTGGTTCCCCTTTCTGCTTCTCAGCCTGGTGGGGGTTGGGCCTTTGTCTCACGTGGAATGTGAAATGCTGCAGAGACGCGCAATTGTTCTTCAGCGTTTTGTGCTCCTTTATAAGAAAGAAGAAATCGATACACATTTTCTCCTACACGCACTTGGCAGCACTCCGTCTCCTCACCTACCTCCCAGTCCTACCAGGAGGCACAGCTATGCAACGGAACAGATCCCCCCCAGCTGCCAGGGGCAGAGATGCAAACTACTCATTTTGCACTTAGCAGTGAGGCTTTTTAAACCGAGTCTTCTAGCTGGCCAGGGTCATCAAACTGCTGGCTTCAGCAGCTGGTTGGTGACCCAGGTTGGGGGAGATGCCCTGTTGTGGACACCCGGAGGCTGCGGGGCCCCGGTTGCTACTCCTGGGGAAAGTTGACGTGGCAGATGTCTGGGACAAGCCTTTTTTTTCCCCAAATTGCCGATTTACAGAGAAGAGGAAGAAGTTCTTTGAAGGATCCTACTAAAAATCAAAGAAGATTGACAGATGGAAGGCATCAGTTTTCATTCTATCAATTAATATAAGTAAACTGTCCAAGCCAGAGCTCTGTCTCAGGGTGTATTTTATTTTTTAATCAGAAAATGTGATACCGATACCCGTAACTTCGGAGCTTCCTGCCATTAAGCACCTAAGTGTGGGACGTGAATGACAGAGAATTTGCTGCCATTATTAACAGACAGCCAGTTCAGGTGACAGCCAGCGTAGCCTTGCAGGGCCAGGGGCACAGTGCCTAGGTGAGGGCGTTGGAGCCCGGCCTGGAGATTGTTAGAGCTGAGAGCATGGATGAGGTTGCCAGGGGAGGGTGGGAGAGGCAAGAGAGGAGGGCCAAGAACAGAAGCAGGGAGAAGGTCTACACTCCTAGCCAGGAGGAATATGAAAAAGACGAAGAGGGAGGAGGAGCAAAGGAGACCACAAGATCCTTTCACCCCAGGGCGGAGAGTGTCGGGACTTGGGGGTCAGCAGCTAGGAGCCTGGCCCTGAGGGCCCCGCTGGTGCCTTCCACCCTGCCCTCAGGACAGCATCGGTGGGGTTGGTGCCGGGCGTTTGTGTGCTCTGTGGTTGCTGCTTTTGTTTGGAGTGGTCCTGGGCTCCTAGTTAAACGAGTCCTCCCGCTGATTTCCAGGAGTACTAGAAAGCCTTGCTGAAACTCTGTGGGTTGCCAGCAAACACACTCACTAATTTCCGTGTGTTCTGACCCCCAAAAGTAGGAGTTAAACTGGAGCTGAGAGATGCAGCACATGCCGCCCCCCAGGCCCTGGGTCGCTGGGCAGCAGCCTTGATAGGGACACAAACGTAACTCGCGTGTCAGTCTCCCCTTCAGTGCAGCCGGAGGAAGTGAGTCACATCTAAGCAGTGAAGCATCCCCGGGCTTTTAACAGGAGCTGTGAGAGGAGCTGCTGTTTGAACAAGGAGCTTCATCTTCCTGAAGCCAGCAGTCACCAAACCGTAAACACAACACCGGCCAACTCTATTGCCAGGATCGCGGGGGCCTGCCGTTAATATTAAACATCTCCAGCAAGGCAGAGAGCTCTGCAGCCCAGCCACAGAATAAAAATAAATAAAAATAAAGAGAAAACCCTGCTAAAAGCGGTGAGATGATTTGTCGTCTTTCCTGAGCGAGGCCATTTGTCTTCTCTCGCATCAAATCTGTTATAAAACAGTCAAACTGTGAAAGTGGAAATCATCCCAGGAATATGGAATATTAATGCACAGGAAAGGAGGCCACGTCCCTTTTGTCTAGAGTGCCAGTGTCGTCCCCCACCCCCGGCCACTACGACCTTTTTTTTTTTTTGCTAATCCACCAAGGTAAATTATTTTTCTTTAGAAGAATTTGGGAGACTCAAAGCTAGCAGTAGGGATGACAGAAGTTTCAAATATTTTTCGTCCTTGTTCAAGCAAAGTGAGCGTAGCTGACTTGGGAACCAGGAAGGAGCTCGAGCGAGGAACCCTGTGCCAATTCGGCCCTCATTCTGTCTCTCCCTGGCCGTCTTCCCTCTCCTTCCTTTCCCGAGCCTTTCAGTTCCTTTGTTTGGGCCCTCAGCCTGCTTCTCTGAACATTTATAAATCTCAAGTCTGTCTGATCTTTGGGAGTCAGGCCAGAGGCCACGTGTCACCATCTGTAATTTAAAGCTGCAGGGCTAAAAGCATTTGCAGAGGTTTGAAGGACCTAGTTCTGACCCGACCAAAAGAGTGAATTGGAACAGACCTTCTAGAGTCTCCTTCAAGCACGGGGAGGATGGTGATGAGAGCAGACACACTAGGTAATTTATGGGCGCAGTTTGCTGGGAACCACACCGCTGCCCGAGTCCTGAGAACCGCGTCGTGTACTGCCACCTCGTGGCCGGTTCGGGCGGCTGCGTGGAGACTGGCCTTGTCTCCAGATTTAGGTAATTAGCGGTGGATGTGGGCATCCTTGGAGTCCTGTCTGCTACTTTGCTAACTTGATCCTGTTAAGAAATAAGTCCTAGGTAAGAGAAGGTTGTTTTCTTTTCTTTTTACCATATTTCTTGGGGGGATGTATGTGTGTGTTGGTTTTTGGTCTGGAATTGTGATGAGATTTCAGGGAAGGAGGCTGTGATCCACTTTTTGTTGCCAGGGGATGTTGGGAGGAGAGCGAGGGAGCGTTAAGTGCTGACCTCCTGGCTACCTTCAGGAATCCTAAATTTTCTACTGTCATAATTTCTGTATGTTGTCCAAAGAGCTGCATGTGTCTCTTCACTTGGCTCGCGTCCCTAATGATCCAGTCTTGGGAGACGGGTTCCAGCACGTGTCTCTGCCTCAATCCTGTGACGTGCTAGGATTTACCCTCCGCCACAGCCCCCAAAGAGCACAGGGCAATCGCTTGCCATGTGGATCGATATATTTCCCCTGTTAGGTCACAGAAGCATTTCTCACACAGCTTTCTCTTACCTGTGAAGTCACTGGTACAGAGTAGGATGGATCTGGGTCAGAGGAAGCAGAAGGAATGAAAGATTAAAGGAAGGTATCATTTTGTGTCTCATGTTTTGGGGAGCTGACCACAAAGCATTCAGAGGGTCGGGGTCCGGAGGATCCCTTTGTTTGGGGTCACTGGTATGTGTCAGGCAGTAATTGGCAAGACATCTTGTTCAGTCGCTATTAGGAAGGGAGCCGAAGCTCCGTGAAGGCAGGGGAGGTGTGTGCTGAGAACGGCGGAGGGAAGAGAGCCCCGTTCTGCCCACTTTGGACCAGCGAGGCCGCGCCAGGCGTGTCAGGATTGGCGTGGAGGGCCTGAGCGTCGGGGGGTCTAGGCTTCATCCCAGCAGGAAGGAACGGTTTCTCTTCACCTGGCCAAGAACAGGTGTGCTTAGGGGAGGACCTCAAATCACTGAAATGCTGCCGCAGGGAAGGGCAGTCGGGGGCTCCGGAGGCCCAGGGGCCCGTGGGTGGCGGTCACAGAACGGCGGAGTCGCGTTCAGCGTGAGGAGGAGCTTCTGCTGTCGCCTGGCCCTCGCAGCCTTCCACGCAACCTGCCGAGGGTCGCGCGGGCGCGCACAGGTGGTGCGCACGGAGCAGGGGCCGCGCCAACCCTGTTTGCAAGCTTCCGCAGCCCCGGGAAGTACGTGGTTTTCGGAACGCAGGCGCCAGGAACGTGACCGGTGGTTCGCCAGAGCACGTGTCTGGCCCCCGAGAGCCTGGCGGCCGGGGAGTTTCTGTTCCGGCGCTTCCTGCACTGACCCCTAGGATTCGGGTTGGATCAGGAAGGCGCGGGCCGGGAGGAACCCTTCGCCTCTCTTTCCCTTTGCGTGCTTCTTCCGTGGCTCCGCCAGGGCCGGAGCGAAGCGGGAGCAGGTGCTGCGCCACCTCTGGGGGCCGCGCGGGGGGCCGCGGGCTGTGCGGGCAGAGGGAGCCGATGGAAAAGCAGGAAGGGCCACGACGCACTCTGCGACGGGTCCGGTGTGTCTCGGAAGAGCCCCCCGCGCACCATGAAGCCACAAATGAACAGGTTCAGATGAATCAAGGGCAAACCGTTGGATAGAATTCTCGTCAGTCCCCGCGAGCCCGTGGCGGGGACTGGCTCCGAACTCCGGGCGCGGAGCCCTTGCCCCGAGAACGCCGCGTGCTCTGGGCGCCGGGCCGGCTTCTTCGGGGAGCGGCGGCCTTGCTGCTTCCTTCCCGCTCTGCGCCGGCCTCTGGCCGCAGGGACAGGCCGGGAGAGCTCAGAGATGGCTCGGCAGCCTCGGGGCTTCCGGGACGAAGGAGGGGGAGTGCGGCGGCCGGGCCCAGTGCTGCAGGCCCCCGACCTAGTGCGGTGAGAGCCCTGCACAGATGCCGCGCAGGTGTGACGGCCCCTCTGTACCCACGGGCCCAGCAGCAGCGGGGAAGGCGCTGGCTTCTGTTGGGTCCGCGGGAAGAGCACGTGCAGGACTGAAAGGAGCGCGGGCGGGGGCGGGCGGGTGACAGGCGGGCTGCCGGCTGCTTCTGCGCACTGAGGGGCCGCTCGGGCCTCTGCACCCCACGGCTCCCTCAGCTGCGGGACTGCGAGTCCCTTCAGAAGAATCAGGTCATAAAGAAGCCGAATCCTAACACACACACACATTCTGTCTTTATGGAAAATGGCTGCTAATCCATGATCATTTTTTTTTCCAGAAACAGGTTTTGTGATAATATAGTAAAAATATTAAATTAGAAAATGCCTCACTAAGGGTTATAAAACCTTACTACACTAGAGATAGGTAATTATCCCCTCTACAGCCTAAGTGACAGTTTAAAAGAAATAAAAATGTTAGTGCTCATTACTTGCTTTTGTAGGTTGCAATAAAGGGTAAGTTAAATTTTAATTCAAGGAAGGGCCCCTGCTCTCGACCTTCTACCTTAGGTCCAAGTCTTGTTAATTACTCCATAGGTTATTCTCCTGCATGGTAGGAACATTAATACATTTTCCACAGTGGACGTTCCCACTGGCCAGTGAGGCCGGGAGTGTGGGGCAAGGGTAAGAGGGGGGAAGGCGTTTCAGCTCAGTGATTCAGATCTTGATTCTTGAAGTGATAGGGAGCGGGAATTAAGGTGTTTTTTTTTTCTTTTTAAACCAACTTCATTATGCATAGCCTTGAGGGGACCTCAAGTATTAAACTATACACTTACCCTAGAGAATCAGATGGAGACAAGGTTAACCTGAAGGATTGATAGTCGAGCTTCTCCGCATGGCTAAATCCCGGTTAGGAAAGATGCTGCAGGGGAAAATGTTCCGTGCGGCAGAAGGCAGCCTGACCCTCTGTCCCATGGTGCCTTTTTATTACCCAGTTTTATTTTTAGTTTTGTTTTCCTTGGGATGGGGAAAGGGATATGGACAGGTTCCTTTTCTTTGAAGATGCGTTTCCCTTTCCCTCAGCCCTGGCACCGTGTCCCATGCGTGTGTGCGTGTGGGGGAGACGCAGTGCTCCCGGCCCTGAGTCTTCACGCTGGGGTGTGCAGAGACTTCCCCAAGGGGAAAGGACACACACATTTTTTGGGAATCGATTTCCAGATGTGTGCTCCTTGCCCGAGTGGGGCAGCTGGAGAGTGCACCTGGGCCGGGGCTGGGGTCTCTGGTTTCGCCTGTCACCGTGGTCTCCCTACCTGCTGCGCAGCCTGCCATGCCCTTCCTCTCTCTGACGTGGAGGGTTCTCCCTCTGGGGCACCGAGCAGGAGCATGCCTCATGGCATGATGCGGGGATTGAGAACCGGTAACAAGGCCCCGTGGCTCGGAGGGTTCCAGGGCTTTATTTCCAACAAAGCTGCGGGACAACCTAATTGAGCTGTCAGCTGGCACATCTCGAAAACAAATTTTTGGTGGTAGATCACTGTGTGATTTGGGGGGGCATGTAATTCAGAAGGAATCAAAAGAATTGGGGGACACTGCTGTCACAAAACTCCCCTGCCCCCGTCTGCTTGTTCACGTGACGAGGTTTCTCTGCGCTTGCGTCTGCAAACACCGACAGACAGGAGTAGCCTGGGTGCTGAGCGCTCTTTCATTCCGGTGATAAATGCTGTTCACCACAGGTGCGTGACAGGCCCCATCCATATCACGAAGACATGCCGTTCCAGTAACGTTTTACACACTTAGGTGTAATAAATTTTCACCAAAATTATAATATGTTTTATTATACTGTTGTTGTATATGTCGATTGTGTCCTGATAATAATTGTGTAATAATGACACAATTCAGAAGTACTTTTTTAATTACTTAGAACCTTGTGGCGTCAAGAAATGAAAATATTTTCATTTCAACTTCTGAAATTTCAAAAAGTGTTTCAATTTACATACTTATTTTTTATGGCCAAGAAGTATAATAGGGTGATCAATAAAAGACTTTCAAGCATAAAACAATTAGAACAAAAATCTGTAGGGAAAAATCAAATGGAAATACAAGTTTAAAAAGGAGAGAAAGCTGTAAAATTTCCAAGCTTAAGAGTATGTTTATGTGTTATTTAAATGAATGATGATGGGGCGCCTGGGTGGCTCAGTCAGTTGAGTGACTGCCTTCGGCTCAGGTCGTGATCCCAGGGTCCTGGGATCAAGCCCCGCATCGGGCTCCCTGCTCTGCGGGAAGCCTGCTTCACCCTCTCCCACTCCCCCTGCTTGTGTTCCCTCTCTCGCGGTGTCTCTCTCTGTCAAATAAATAAATAAAATCTTTAAAAATAAATAAATAAATGAATGAATGAATGAATAAATAAATAAATAAAATGAATGATGATGGGTATCAAGTCAGTCTGGCTCGTACATTCCATTGGGTGCTTTACAAAAGAAATGTGCGAGTTTTATTCCAAAAGGTAGGGTTCACAAGATTTGGGTAATTATGTCCTTTGTGACTATTAAATTTATTGAGAAAAATTCCGTGTGTGAGGGGGCTGTGTGGTTTTGTAGAACTCTTGCTGGAGGAGGGCAGACAGACCCCCACACCGCCCGCCCCACGGGCCACCGCATAGAGCCTCTGTGGGGAAGGATGCGCCAGGGCCGCACTGAGCAGAGCAGTTGGTGCTGGCGGGGGGCGGGGGGGGTGCTTCATCCTGGTGGTGCCCCGGGGCGTGTGCGTGCCCTGTTGGGGCTGAGAAACAGCGTGGGGCCGGCGGGGGTGGGAGGGGGGACGGGAAAGTCAGTTCGAGGCTGCCACCTTATTCTTGGTCAGGGATGGTGAGACTGGAATCGGGCGCAGGGGCGGCCCGGGGAGTTTGAGGTGCCGTGAGGGTAGAGCCGGTCACTGAGGAAGGCCCCGAGCTGCAGTGACACTGAGACAGTGACGCTGGAATCATCCCTTCCTCTTTGTGTCTCTCTCTCTGTCTCAAACTGTTTTAAGATCCCAGACCCCTCAGCCTTCCAGGTTGCTTTGCCACCAACAGCTGCATATGTTTGTCAGCTTTGTCCACCAGAGTGTGAAATGATGTTCTATCAAAACATGGGTTTCAGTGTTTCACTGGGCGCTCCTGACGTGTGTGACGTGTGTCCCCGCTGCGGCCAGTAACTGGCGCGGCCCGGGCTCGATCCGGCGCTCGCGGGCGGTCCGAGCGGCCTGGGCTGGCGAGCGGGGCCCTCTCATGGGCCCGCACAGCCTTAAAGCCACACCGCCCTTTCTGCCCTGGCCCCTCTGCCCTCCGTGCCGTTCCAGTTCGCGTGTGGAAATGACCGGAGAGACTTGTGCTTATGGGCAAATGGGCCGCGGGAGCTCCTGTCCTGCGGGTAGTGGAGCTGGTGATCTGGAAGCCGCCGCCTCTGGAAATGAGGCCCCGCCGCCTGCCCCTCATCTGCATCTGGTCAGAGGCTGGTCAGAGGTGCCTTCGCCCCGCCCGTGCTCGCGGGGCTGGCCCTGGTGGGCGGGCAGGTGTGTGCGGGAAGGGAAGAGGGAAGGGAAGAGCGCAGCTCCCAGCTCCCGGTGAGGCTGTGGCTCTTGTCTTGAGGCCGCTGAGCTGGTCCACGGTTCAGGGGTGGCTGCTGGCGAATTCTTAGGTCACATCCCTGCCATAGTACAGGAGACCCGCCGTCTCCCCTCCCCCGCGCCCCTCTGCCGGCCCTGCGCTCCCCAGCACGATAGGGTCAGGCTGCATTCGGGGCTACTGCAGTTTCTTCTTTAGGATTTTTCCTTTTTTAGAAGTCTTAATAGGCTGTCTTTATTGCTGGACTTTCTAATGATGGAACCTCTGTTCCTGCGCACCACCTTGCGGGATGACTTCAAACACAGACTCGTAAGTTTTTGTGTTGAAGTCTTGTTAAACCAAAATAGCTGTTTGAAGGGTGGTGGTTTGGTGTTTTGTTCTGTTTGGAGAGTCAGAGCTTTCCCATGGGGTCGTTCCGTGGCTGGTATGTGACCGTACCCTGCACGCCCGGTCTCCCTCCGTGAGGTTCAGTGGCCTGGCCTTCATGCAGAGGCAGCTGTGGGTCGCCTGCTCCGGCCGGCCGTGTTTCCTCCGTGGCTCACCACCCTCCTTGCATCTCCGCAGGGAGAACCTGCGCTCCGTGCACCTGGGACCGTGTTCGGGAGCTCCGGTGACGAGGGCAGGAGAGACCCCAGCCCACCCCTTTTTGCATTTCCAGGTCTTGACAGAGGACTTTGGCTGGGTGGGGGTGTGTGTGTGCCGCATTTCACAGCAGAAACAGAGGTTGGAAGGGATACTTGATTTTCAGGGACCCAAGACCCTGGCCTACTATCATTTTCTAAATTTCGAAGCCCCGCTCTAGAAATAAATTAGCCAATCAAATTATTTATTAGATTGAAAGTAGATAAAAGGGGCCAGGGGAGTGGGGGAGAACCTTGGTCCTACCACCAAACAGCTGCACATGTGGTAGTAATTGGAATCTTGTTTCTGGGTCATTTTCATTGTTTTTCAAGTACTGCCAAGTCCAAGAAAATGTATGAAAACTAAATCATATCCCCCTACATCCCATGTCTGATTGAATCCTCCTCGTCGTGCGGTGGTCTCATACATCCTATTAAAATATTCAATCTTGTTTTCTTACTTGAAGAGCCTGTCTGTAAAGGGCAAACTTATAGAAAACTCATTCCCTGGAGACAGGTATCCAGCCACACCGGACTATTTACATATTTTACTATTTGATTGGCTGCTTCTAGGTTCTTCCTTCCTTTGTATCTGTGAGTAAGGGCTGTGGGTTGCATTTTTAATGACACGGCTGTGTTGGCCATTGAAGAAACCGAGGGGGCATTTCCTGGCTTCTCAGTTCTTGTTGAACCTTGAAAAGGGAACCAGTGTGTTTACCAATTTGTTTTGTTTGTCTTCTAGGACCGAGTTGTATCGATCTCTTTTTGGGCAGTTCCGCCCTCCTGACGAAGGCCAAAGGGACTGATCGCACCCGCGGCTCTTGCTGCAGGCCCGAGGCAGAGCCTCCGGACCCACGACACGTCGCGCATCGCCTCGGCCAGCCCCAAATGCAGGAAGCCGTCGGTCCACGGCTTTGGGCTAGTTGGGGAGTCCTGGGAAGGTGTGGGGTTCAGAGCACGTGCCTAATAAGTCCCGGGAAGCCTAGGAGTCAAGTGTGCATGTCCCCCACGCTTCAGTCTGCCAGGGACCCGCGCCCCACACTCGTTCACCGTCACAAATAAACCATGTTCTTAAGGCCACTGCCGTGCGTGCGTGATGTCTTAAGCAGCATGGAGTAAGTCGGCTTAGAGCTCTGGTGGGGGGACAGATTTGTGGGGAGGGTTTTCACTTTCTAGTCACACAGACTCCTCTCACAGTACAAAGTTCACAGAAGCCAGGATGCTGCTTGCTGGGCGGATCATGTTTGGCGATGGATCATGGCTCCGAGGAGCAGGGAATCCCCAGAAACCTCTGAACTGTGCCCAGGAGACTCTATAACTTGGAGGCATTTGCCCATGTGTCACAAATACAGATACCCGACTTCTTTCTCGTTTCCTCTTCCCCCCCCATAGATTCTTCCAGAGTCCTTTTCCATTCTCACCATTCCTAAATCACTTTATTGAGATGAGCTGTGGTGTACATCTAGCAGGGGGAAATGATTCACTTGTTTTTCATCTAGAGGTCAAAAGCTGGAAATTAAATCCCCATAAGGGGGATTTATTGGCCTGCTGTGGTCAATATGCAATGAAGATTATCTTGCATAAGTAATGTGTGCGTCCCGGCGTCTGCGACTGACCAGGCCCGGCTCCTTTGCCCACATCTCTATGTAGAGCTGTGGAGTTCGAGAAGAAACGTACATTCAGTCGTCGTGCATAAGTAGTCACTGTTGTTAACATCCGGTTCCGATACTGTTTTGAAATGTCAGAACCAAGTGACAGATTTGGGTGCCCGGGAATCCTGCGTGTCACACTGCGGGTGTCTGGGGACCACGCACCATGCCTACAGGCTGGGCTCCAGATGAAGTGAGTCCCGCATGTGGTACGGGCATTAGAGTGCCTGCTGAGCTCAGGAGGGTGGACGGGGGGAGGAGGGTTTTTCCGCCTCACATTGATTGGACCTTGGTACGGGGTGGTTTGTTTCTTTTGTCTCAGTAGTTACCTCTTGGGCTTGACTGTCAGGGGAATGTTTAATTTTCGGTGTGTCTCCAGTTACCCGAAAGATCAACAGGAATAGAGTTCCCCCACATTTACTCCCTTCAGAATGATCACTTTTTAGAAGTAGAGAACATCCAATCCTGTCCACCTAGCCTGAGGAGTCCGGATCATGCACATTAGAACAGCAGTAAGTAACCTCCTGATACCGAACTCCGGGGAGCCTGATGCTGACCTCCGTTTCCTAAAGAGATCGAAATCTTTGTCACAGTCACTGGTGACATGATGAAGAAAAAGATTTAAACAGGTACTTCAAGATATTTGGAGTCCAACGTGTTTAATTAAAATGAATTAAAACCCAGAGAGATGAGAAAGGACAGAATTTTCAGTAAAGAGAGGCTTGCATTTTAAAATTCAGAAGACCACCCTCCTTCCAGCCAAGAATAAATTGGAAACTATTTTAATTGACACGGATACTGCAATTCAACTGTTACTAGAAAGATTAGTTGATTGATTTGCATTTTAATAAAACTAATACTTTACATTTTGGTAGCTAATGCTGATTTTCAAATGAGGTGAGAACTGTTATCACGAGTTTCAATCCAGGGCCCTTTTTCAGTGTTGACTGAAGCATTCCTCCCTTTTGTGTGGAGTTTGCTTACTTTCTTTTTGCCCAGCTGACTACTGCACACACGACACGCACAGCCACAGACCTCGGAGAGCTCGCAGAACAGCGAGGCGGCGAGCTGCTCCCGGCGGGGCCTGCTGCCTGGCGGCCGGGTTTGCGCCCCCGCTGGGGCTGCGAAGCAGGCAGTGGGCCCCTCCCCTCACGACAGCGGACGGAGGCTGCTTCCTTGCCTTACATTATTTACACCAACAACTAACTACAGAAAAGTAGAAGGGACAAATAAGTCTCGGCCGATACCCTACCACCCAGAAATATCCACCTCTCGGTATTCACAGTTCCGTACTCCAGAGCCGTCTTTCCTATACGGGCACCACCAGGTAGAGTGGTCCCCTCTTCTCCCCGGGGGGCAGCTGGGGGGGCAGGGGGAGCCTTAGTTTTTACTTCAGACTATCTGAAGTTTTCTACTCACTCAAAAAAACAAAACTATCCATGCGGCCACCCCTCCCCGTCCACATAACACACACACACCCCCGGTTGGGAACCACCGGTACATACATATAGTATCCTGCATGTTAATAGTACAGTAAAAGAGGGGCATGTGACTCGATCTCGAGGTTGTGAGTTCAAGCCCCACGTTGGGTATAGAGATTACTTAAAATCTTTAGGGGCACCTGGGTGGTTCAGTTGGTTAAGCGTCCAATTCTGGATTTCAGCTCAGTTCAGGATCTCAGGGTCCTGGGATCAAGCCCCGTGTCAGTCTCGGCGCTTAGCAGGGGGTCTGCTTGAGATTCTCTCTCCCTCTCCCTCTGCCCTCCTCCCACTTGCACTCGCTCTCTAAAATAAATCTTTTAAAAAAATAAAACTTAAAATAGTACAGTAAAAGATTATTTCCATGTTTTTACAGATACCTTTTAAGTCATTTAATTGCTAATTAATAATTCCATTTGGGGCTGTATCTTCAGCACTTAGCCAAATCCCCTGTAGTTGAACATTTAATTGTTAACAATTATTTGCCATTATGAATAATGTTACTGTCCAATATTTGTACATAAACTCGTTTATTGTCTTCTGGAAATAATTTTTTTCAGGGCGCCTGGATGGTTCAGTTGGTTAAGCGTCTGCCTTTGGCTCAGGTCATGATCCCAGGGTCCTGGGATCGAGCCCCACGTCAGGCTCCCTGCTCAGCAGGGGGTCTGCTTCTCCCTCTGCCCCTCCCCCACTTGTGTGCGTGCTCGCTCTCTCCCTCTCAAATAAAATCTTAAAAAAGAACAAATTTTTTTCCTTGGCATACATTTTTAGGAGTAAAATGAGCCAAGGGAAAGAAGGAGTCCAACTATTTGGGAGGCTCTTGGTTCGTATTATGGAGGCTTATTTTAGCACCCTGTTCACTGCTCACTCGCTGTAGGCCGGGCCATTCCCCAGCAAAAGGTGTGGAGAGGCAGAGAGGAGACTGGCCCAGGAGCCTGATCCTGGGGTTTATTTCTTGCCCCCCAGGGAACCCTGCAAATCGGCATCCCCCTCTGGGAGGATTAAAGAGCTGCTGCCTATAATGTGTTTGGAGAGGCTCCCATGAAAGATGGCGGATAAATAGAAAGTGACACCACCATCTCCCTCCTCCGCCCCCATATCTTTTTTTCTGGCTGCTGGATCGCATATAATTTGCTCTCCACTCTCCCCTCCAGCTTTCAGGTTCTTGCTGCTTTCAGGGTCTTCATCCTGGGGGCCCCTCGGGAGGGTTTCCCTCGCCTTGGCTGTGCGTTCCTCCCCGCTACCCTGTCCGGCCCTTGGTGGGTCCACAGGTCGCCGTCAGGAGCATCATTCGGAAACCCCGAGAACCAACGGAACAATGGGAAAAGTCCACTCCAAGCAGTCCACACCTCGCTCTGCATCCCCCACTTAGAAACATCGTTTCCTTTAAGAGGTTGGTTTTCCTGGTCCCCATGGACTTTGCTAAGAGCTCTCCAAGATCACCGCCTCTTCACTTCTTACCGTTTCATCAGGAGAGAGCTGAGTTCGAGGCACAGAATGAATCCAAACGTGACATTCGTCATCAGCCTTGGAACCACACTCCCCAGGGACGTAGCAGTCACTCACTGTGTCCATGGGATGCGGTGATGCCAAGATCCAAGTCTCCCTGGGCCACACTCACGAATAAGGCACCTGTCTCAGCAAAACTTTGCAGACAAGCCAAGGTAAAGGCCAGGAGGCCCGCGGTCGCGGGGTTGTCACGGCGGGGCTGCAGGCCACCCCTCTGCCAGGCCCTGCCTCTGCGGCCCTGTGTCCCCGTGCTTCCTAAAGGCAAATCCAAGCAGTAGGCCTCGTCTCTAGCAGATGAACCTTGTTTCCTACATGTTCTTACTTTTTATTTTTATTTTTTTTTAAATTGAGGCTCAGACAGATTTATTTATTTATTTAAGATTTTAATTTATTTATTTGACAGAGACACAGTGAGAGAGGGAACACAAGCAGGGGGAGTGGGAGAGGGAGAAGCAGGCTTCCCGCTGAGCAGGGAGCCCGATGCGGGGCTCGATCCCAGGACCCTGGGATCATGACCTGAGCCGAAGGCAGACGCTTAACGACTGAGCCACCCAGGAGCCCCCTGTTCTTACTTTTTAAATGTATGTGTATGCTTGTGTCATGGGGGCATTTGTGTGAGGAGTCACATTACGCTTTTGCCTTAGTCATTTTTTTTTAAAGCTCATCCACCTCATTTTCTTTCCATCTTTCTTCACTTTCTCTTTCTACCCAACATCTCCAAAATAATGGCCAGCAATTTGGTAAGTTCATTCACTGATTCTCTCTCAAGTCCCGCGGGGTCCGTGTCGCCCTGCTGATTTGCGTCTCTTCAGTTTGTGCACAGCTGTCCTGGCCAAGTTGAGGGGCGGTGGGAGCGCAGAGGGGGCGCCCCTCGGGGGTTTCCTTCCAGGGCACTGCTACAAAGCAGCATTGCTATTCCTGAGTGGTTTGCTACTTTTATTTCCCCTGGTTCAGGGTTCTCTGTTCATTTGTCGAGGTCAAGGACACTGAATTCTCGGGAAAGAAAATTTAAAAGAGTGTAAAAAAAAAAAAAAAAACCCAAACCAACAACCAACCAGCCACCAACAATCCCGCATCACTGATAGGGCAGAAGAAGAATATAAGGGCCCCAACAGGCATGGTGACAGTAACACATAAAGATCCCTGCCCACCCTCCTCCCACCCCCCTTCCTGTTTGTGACTGGATTGGAAATGAGCTGGGGCCGCTCTGGCTGGCAGCCTGCCCTTCCCCAAGGTAGGGGCTGCTGGGTTTATCAAGGGCCGGGGGTACCGGCTCCTACAGAGACTTGGGGGCACAGCTTAGTCCTGGAATGGGTGGCTGTGGTGTCCGAGCAAAGCACAGATAGGAACGAAAGGTGAAGCGGGACGAATCCTGGACTAGAAATCCGCTCGGGTTTGACCTTGGGGAAGCCGGTTGACCTTTGGGCCTCAGGCTCCTACTTAGTAAGATGCGGCTCAGCTAAGCACTTGTAGGCAGCTGCGTCCGAGTAAAGGCAGCTCCGTAGACTTGGGTTTAGCAGAGGTGCAAGGATGTTGTTCACGTCCGTTCACGCAGATGTTGTCGACCTCCCGCTGTGTGCCAGGCCCTGGTGGAGGCTTGGCGAAGGGCTGTGGGGGCAGGTGACCCAGTCTCTGGGTACATGTCTGTTCCCCTGCACTGGAGAGTTCCGTGTGCTTCAGGTTGGGTCCGATCAAAGCCGTTACCTCCTCTGGAACTGCCTTTGTTAATCCTGGCGGGCACTCCTGGGGGGCCTGGCTCCGAGCCCCTTTCCGAGCTTGGCACCACGCTCCAAGGTTCGGTGCCCCAGGTGAGAACTCCTGGCAGGAGGGCACTTCCCCGGGGCTCCGGGGTCGGGCCCAGGGTCCTGCCTCGGCGGCCAGGTGTGTCAGCAGGCAGGTGTGGCTGATACGGAGCCCCAGGCAGTTAGCCCGCCGCTCTGTGATTTCTGCCCCTCCACAGCCTGGGCAGCGTCGAGCTCCCAGCGTCCCTTCCACTCTCCCGTGGGGAGTTCTGCGGAGCCCAGGAGAAGCCTCTTCTAGCTCTAGCTGCGTGCAGAACATCTAGACAGTGCTGTCCAGTAGAACTTCCTGGGACGATGGGGATGGAATCCTGTCGTTCTGAGCTATTGCCCACCCTCGTCTCTAGCCACGTGTGGCTTTGGGCACTTGCGCCTGGCTGACGGCTTACTAGATCGGATAGCTCGGGTCGAGACACATATTTCCCAACCGTTTGCAAGTGACAGCAAGCACCAACATTGAAAACGGAGTCAGCGATCAACAGATGGGGCCGCGAGGCGCAGTGTCCTCCTTCACACGCCAGGTATGTGAGCAGGAGGGCCTGCTTGAGACTTTGGGGTGGCTGGGCTGTGACCTGGGGTACAAAGAAGGGATGGGGAGGCAGTGGCTTCCTGCCTGGGTGCCCAGAGTGGCTGAGGGGGCGCCTGGTAGGCTAGCCCGGCCCCACCCATCCCGCGGCCTTCAGCTTATTCTCCAGTTTGACTCTTGTGTCCTTTAAAGTTGTAGCGCACTGCACTTGGTTTTAAGAGCTAAATGTAAGGCTAATATGGAACACTTTAAATGTGATAACTCCCGAGTTCACATTGTTCGAGGAGATAAGCAGTAAGGAGCAGGTGCTTTTGAATGTACTTATCAGCGTTTTAGCAGGCTCCTCGGCCGGCCTCAGCCCCCACCTAGGTGCTGTGATGTTCTGGGAGGATCTCAGAACGGAGGCTTCCCCAGGCCCCGGGGCCACCGTTTCATGTGCTGACCTTGCCACTACGGTCAGGCCTTTGTTCCCGGCGAGGGTGCGCGACCCGTGTGCGCACAGCGCGGTCGGTACAGGCCCCGGGTTGGGAGAGCAGCTCCCGGCTGCCACGGGGGCACCGAACCGCCCCGACCCGTGACCATGACCGGCGTCTCAAGACTTTGGAGCCCTGTGGAGGGGGTGCATGTTAGAGTCACATCCCGATCTTCCTGAAGGAGGGTAAGAGGGGACAAAAGGAAGCCCTAATTCTCCGTTATATAATTAAATGGAGATTTTCCTTCCTGAAGGAGCAAAAAGAGGCCAAGGACAGCCTAACTGAAACCTCAAGATTGCTTCTCCAAGAGTGGCCTGAGCAAGTGGGCCGAGGTAGACTGTCGCCTCTGGCTGGGGGGCGCCCACTGGAGGGGACGGTCTGTTTGGCCTGGGAGCCTCCCCTTCGCTTCCTGCTGGGAGAGGCCCCGGGGCTCCCTGGTCCGAACCCACGCAGGAGTCGGCTGCGCTCCGGGCCTCCGGTGGTCCTGGTGGGCCCGTGCTCCCTGCAGACAGCTTCACACGGCCCGCCACCCCAGGCTCCGGGGCCGCCGCCGGTGCGCGCCTCTCTCCAGCCATCCAGCCAGCCTGGCGCTTCTGAAGTTCCTTTCCAGAGAAGTGATGGTAAATAGCGATGTGTTATTAATTGCAGATATGGCTGCTAATTAGAACCCAGGCGTGTGCTCTCTCTACCTGTTTATACACTTGCTCCAGAGTGGAAGGACTTTCTCCTCTCTCCTTCCCTCTCCCCCAACCCCCCAGATGAGAATTTCAACTTTAAGACAAACAACTTCATTTACAAGTGTGTCTCTAATTAGCTGCAGAATTAGGAAAGCTGAGTTTTCCCCCATAGATCGGCTAAACCCTCGAGGGAGACTGGTGGAATAGAGAGAATCGCATTTCCAATTATTTTGTTGAATTGCTAATTTAGTTATTGTGCCTGGTGTAATTGTGATGGGTATTGGGTGTGCAATTCAATTTGTTTTAAATATTTGTGGGAAGGCTGATCAGTAATGGAGCTGACCTATTTTGTGGCCCAAATTGAGGGAAAAAAAGACTAAAACACAACAGCCACAAAGATATAGTTTGTTTCCATTTTTATTTTGATCTCTCTCATCCCTCTTAAGACCACTGATGCAACAAAAGGATTAAATTAAAAGATGACAGCACTTTGATCTTCTCCCTTTGAAAGCTTAACTGTCCTTGGTAGTTTAATATGCAGATATTTTAGGGTAGAGTTTTGGATGCGTTGCTGGAGTTGAGTACTTTCCGCCTCCTGGAATTGTGCTTCTGTGTGTGCCTAGCCGTGGTTTGGGGGTGTGACTCTCGAATAGTGAAGAAAGTCGTGGAGGTAGGTGCCTGCAGTGGACAGTGCAAAGCATCCCAGCTCCTGGGCAGGAGCCCGCTGCAGAGCCCGGAGCCCGTGTGGTCAGCAAGGCGCCTCCCCCCCACCCCCTGCAGGAGGTGCTGCTGCAGGGGCCGGTGACCAGGATCCCCACCCAGGTGGCCCTTGCCCGGTGCTCCGCCCGAGATGGGCCCAGCTGCAGCGTGGGGCAGCCTGTGGTGACAGGGGTTAGGCATGCTGCTCACTGCTGGCGCTGAGTTCAAGGGGAGCTCACCGCTGGCCAAGCTGGATCTTGCTACTTCGGGGTCTGCCCCGCGCTCAGCCAGCCTCTGAACCAGAGGGAGCATCCGTGATGTAGTATTGCTCACAGGCCCGCTGGGTAAATCATTCCAGTCTGGGCCTGGAGCGGGGCTGTGGCTTATCGGGAAGAACAACAGATAGGGCTCTGCGGGGACTGGAGGCCACAGAAACCGTGCAGGACCCCGGAACAAGGAGCCCTCCCGCCCGTTATTGTGAAATGTGTGGGTGGGTACCAGGTATCGTTGCTGTCAAGGTTGCTTGCCGGTGACCGAGCCCCCCACCCTCCACGCCAGGCTTTCTCGGGCACAGGGTGGGTGTGGTTGGGCTAGGCCAGAGGGTGGCAGACCAGAGTAGATTTTGACGAAAGGTAATAATAAATACGATGGGTCATAGAAGCAGCTGTTTTAATGACTTTGGTCCTAAAAGGATCATTTTGTAACTCAATTAACTTAGAAAGGTGCTGGGGTCCATTTCTGGGCTTAGCTGCCCAGTAGAAGTTTAGACTTCACGATTCGTCCGCGGGAGCTCACAGGGCCCTGCGGAAGGAGCTTCCGACACAGGTGGTCCTGCTTCTCTGGTCCCAAGATCAGGTGGAGGAGTTGGGTCGTGTGGGAGGACAGGCAGGAAGATGGTCCTCTCCCGAGCAGTGCCATGAGCTAAATGTGAACACCACCCTGGGCGTCGGGGAGGATCCCTGCAGGGAAAACCGTGGGTGTTGGAGGAGTTGCTGGTGGACACGGGTGCAAAGGCGGGAGGCAGGCTTTTGGCTGTTGCTAGTGAGGTTCGTGTACTCTTACCCTTTGCGGGACTTTCACAGTTTTCATAGTGGGGTGTGATTTACATACCAATAAGTTCACCCACTGTAAATGCACAATTCCGTGATGTTTTTAGTAAATTTCTTTTTTTTTTTAAGATTTTATTTATTTTTTTAACAGCAAGAGACACAGCGAGAGAGGGAACACAAGCAGGGGGAATGGGAGAGGGAGAAGCAGGGGGAGTGGGAGAGGGAGAAGCAGGCTTCCCGCTGAGCAGGGAGCCCGATGCGGGGCTCGATCCCAGGACCCTGGGATCATGACCTGAGCCGAAGGCAGACGCTTAACGACTGAGCCACCCAGGCGCCCCTGTTTTTAGTAAATTTCTGCTGCCATCAACACACTTGACTTCTAGAACATTTCCATGAGCCCAATCCGTAACTCGATGCTGCTGGGCTGTTCCACACGGCAGCTGATCTGCCTTCCCTAGCTCGGGAGCTGTCCTCTCTGAGTGTTTCCGGGAAGAATCCCACCCCGTGTAGGCTCTGTGTCTGGCCTCTCTCACGTAGCATAAGGTTCATCCACGTCACAGCCCACATTGCTGGTTTATTTCTCCGGACCGCTGCAGTCCCCGTGGTGTGGCTCCACCACATTTGGCTTATCTGCTCACCCATTTATGAACATCTGAGTTATTTCCAGATCTCCACTATTAGGTGTAAAGCTGATCCAAACAAACACAAGTCTATGTGGGACATGTTTTTCACTTCTCTTGGATGGATACCAAGGCATGGAATTGCTAGGTCATATGGTAAGTTTATGTTTTACTTTTTAAGGAATTGCCAAACTGTCTTCCAGAGTGGCTGCACCACATTGCATTCCCACCAGCAAGGTGTGAGGGTTCCAGTTACCCCACATCCCTGCTAATACTTGTTATTGTCTGTCTTTGGGTTCTGGCCATTCTAGTAAGCAATGGACTTTCTTGTGGCTTTGTATTTCCCTAGTGTCGGATGATGTGGGATGGCTATCTTGTGTTTATTAGTCATCCATATATCTACCTTCCTTGGTGAAATGTCTATTCAAATCTTTTGCTCATTTTTATTTTTTTAAAGATGTATTTATTTTAGAGAGTGTGGGGGGCAGGGGGGCAGGGAAGGGAGAGGGACAGGCAGACTCCCCACTGAGTGCAGAGCCTGATGCAGGGCTCGGACTCACAACCCTGAGATCATGACCTGAGCTGAAATCAAGAGTCAGATGCTTAACCACCCAAGTGCCCCTCTTTTGCTCATTTTTAATTGAGCTGCTTGCTTGTTTTATTGCATATAAGAATTCTTTATATATTCTAAATAAAAATCCTTTATCAGCTAAGACTTGCAAAATATTTTCTCCCAGAGTAGTTCTGCTAGTCTTATTTTTTTTTTTAAAGATTTTATTTATTTATTTGACAGAGAGAGACACAGTGAGAGCAGGAACACAAGCGGGGGGGGGAGTGGGAGAAGGAGAAGCAGGCTTTCCGCTGAGCAGGGAACCCGATGCGGGGCTCGATCCCAGGACCCTGGGATCATGACCCGAGCCGAAGGCAGACGCTTAACGACTGAGCCACCCAGGCGCCCCTAGTCTTATTTTTTTAATGCTGTCTTTTGAATCACAAATGTTTTCAATTTTGATGGTGTAATTTATCAAATTTTTTTCTTTTATGGGTGGGTGTTTTGGGGGTCATATCTAAGAAATCTTTGCCCAACTCAAGGTCACAAAGATTTTCTCCTCTGCTTTCTTCCAGAAGTTTTGTAAAGTTTTAGAGCTTACATTTTTTTATTTATTTTTAAAGATTTTATTTATTTATTTGACAGAGAGAGAGACAGCAAGAGAGGGAACACAAGCAGGGGCAAAGGGAGAGGGAGAAGCAGACTCCTTGCTGAGTGGGGAGCCTGATGTGGGGCTCGATCCCAGGACCCTGAGATCGTGACCTGAGCCGAAGGCAGACGCTTAACAACTGAGCCACCCAGGCGCCCCTAGAGCTTACATTTGGGTCTATAATCTATCTTGAGTTATTTTTTTGCCTATGGTGTGAGGGTCTAAAAATATAATTTTGCATATGCATATCCAGTTGTCCCAGTACCATTGGTTGAAAAAGACTATTTCTCCCCCGTTGAATTGCCTTGACTCCTTTGTAAAAAATCAATTGACCATAAATATGAGGATTTATTTCTAGACTCTTAATTTTGTTCCATTCTATTTGCCTGTTTTTATACTGGTAGAAGTTTTGAAAATGGGTAGTTTAAGTCTGCCAAAGTTTTACCAAAATTGTTTTGGCTATTCTGGGTTCTTTACAATTCCATATAAATTTCAGTATTTCAGTATAGAAATTTGCTAATTTCTATAAAAATGCTTAATGGGATTTTGATAGGGATGACATTGACTCCATAGATCAAGTTAGGGAGAATTGCGATCCTAACAACATTGAGTCTTCCAATCCATGAACATGGAATGTCTCTTCGTTTACTTATATTCAATTTCTCTCTGCAGTGTTTTATAATTTTCAGTGTATAAATCTTGCACTTCTTTTGTAAAATTTCTTCATTAGTATTCTACCATTATTGATGCTATTGTCAATGCTTATTTCTATAGTTTTATTTTTGGATCGCTCCTTGCTGGTATACGGAAACACAGTTGATTTTTTTGGTATATTGATTTTGAACCCTGTGACTTTACTGAATATGTTTATTCTGGTTTTTAAAAACCCATTCCTCACAAAGGATCATGCCCTCTGTGAATAAAGATAGTTTTAATTCTTTCCAATCTACAAGCCTATAATATTTATTTAGCAATTATTGCACTGGCTAGAACCTCCAGTATGAGTAGAATGGCAAGAGTCAACATTCTTGCCTTGTTCCTGATTTTAGGAGGGGAAAGTATTCAATCTTTCACCATTAAGTATGATGTTAGTGTTTTTTTTTTTTTTTTTATAGATGCCCTTTATCAGGTTGAGGAAATTCCTTTCTTTTCATAGTTTGTTGAGAATTTTTATTTAGAATGGGTGTTGAATTTTACCAAATGTTTTTTTCTGCATCTATTGAGATGATCATGTGGGTTTTGCCCTTTATTCTATTAATATGGTATATTACATTAATTGATTTGGATGGTAAACTAACTTGGCACTCCTGAGGCAAATCCCACCTGGCTGTGATGTATAATTTTTTGTAATATGTTGCTGGATTTGGTTTGCTAATATTTGCTAAGAATTTTTGCATCTGTGTTCATGAGGGATATTGGTCTGTAGTTTTCCTTTCTTGTGATGTCTTTGTTTGCTTTGGTATCAGGATAATACTGGCCTCAGAGAATGAATTGGAAAATGTTTTCTGTTTTCTGAGTTTGTGAAAGACTGGTATTTCTTCTTTCAGATATTGATAAGAAAATTCATCAACGAAGACTTCCAGGACTGGGCTTTTCTTTCTGGGAAGATCTTTAATTATTAGCTTGATTTCTTCACTTGTTATTGTCTATTCAGATTTTCTGTTTCTTCTCAAGTCAGTTTTTGTAAATGGTGTCTTTCTAAGAATTTGTTCATTTTATTTAAGTTGTCTTATTGGCATAAAGTTGTTTATAATATTCCTTTATAATTCTTTTAATTTCAGAAGGATCACTAGCAAGATCTCTTTCGTTCCTGATTTTGGAAATTTGTGTCTCTTGTTTGTCGATTTTTGTTGATCTTTTCAAATAACTAATTTTGGGTTTTATTAATTTTTATTTATTGCTTTTTGTTTTCTGTTTCATTAGTTACCACTCTCATCTTTATTTTTTACTCCAGTGTGCTTGATTTGGGTTTAGTTCTTTCTTTTCCACTTTCTTAGGATGGAAGTTTAAGTTATTGATCCAGACCTGTTACTCTGGTGACTTACCTATTTCTTCTTTTGTTTACTTCTGTCAATTTTTAAGATAATTAATCATGGTTCTTTATTCAAATTTATAAATATTTACCACGGCCTCATAGTGTGTATCTTCTGACTTCTCCTCTAAGTTCACTCTCTGTAATGTTCATCATGCCCAGGATGCTGGCCTCTAGGAACTGCTCTCTTGCTAGGGTGATCAACCCTCCTGGTTTGACCAGGACATTTCCATGGTTTTAAATTAAAAAAAAAAAAACAAACACGTTAATTGAAGTATAGTGGACATATATTAAGTTAGTTCCAGTTGTATACACAGTGATTGAATTACATACATTACAAAATGCTCACTACAGTAAGTGTATTACCACATTATTGTCTATATTCCCTATGCTGTGCTTTTTATCCTCATGACCTACTTATTTTATAAGTGGAAGTCTGTATCTCTTAATTCCTTTCACTCATTTTACCCATCACTCCACCCCCCTCCCTCCTTCTGTCAATTTTTGCTTTACGTATTTGGGAGCTGTTTTTAGGTGTGTATACATTAATAATAGTTAGACAAATTCCTGACAAATTGATATGTTAATAATTATAAATGTTCCTCTTTGTTTCTAGTGATATTTATCTCAATGTATATATTTAACAATATTAATACAGCCACTCTAGCTCTCTTATGGTTACTATTTATATGGGATATGTTTTTCCATACTTTTACTTTTTTTTTTAAGTTTTATTTTTTTATTTTATTTTATTTTAAAGATTATTTATTTGAGAGCGCGAGAATGAGAGAGAGTACATGAGAGGGGGGAGGGTCAGAGGGAGAAGCAGGCTCCTCGCTGAGCAGGGAGCCCGATGCGGGACTCGATCCTGGGACTCCAGGATCATGACCTGAGCTGAAGGCAGTCGCTTAGCCAACTGAGCCACCCAGGCGCCCCTAAGTTTTATTTTTTTTAAGTAATCTCTATACCCAAAGTGGGGCTTGAACTTACAACCAGAGGATCAAGAATTGCATGCTCTACTGACTGAGCAGGCAGGCATCTCATACTTTTACCTTTAACCTATTTATGTCTCTTAAAAAAAAAAAAAAGATTTATTTATTTTAGAGAGAAAGCATGAGTGAATGTGGGAGGGGCGGAGGGAGAATCTCAAGCCGACTCCTTGCTGAGTGCAGAGCTGGAAGGGGGGATGGGGGTGGGCTCGATCTCATGACCCTGAGATCACGACCTGAGCAGAACAAAATCAAGAGTTGGATGTCCAACTGACTAAGCCACCCAGGCACCCTCAATTTGTCTTTTTTTCCCCCAATTTATGTCTTTGAATCTAAAGTGTGTTTCTTAGACCACACAGAGTTGGATTTTGTTTTTTTTTTTTTTTTTTTTTTTTTTTTTTTAAAGATTTTATTTATTTATTTGAGACAGAGAGTGAGAGAGAGAGAGAGCACAAGAGGGGGGAGCGGGAGAGGGAGAAGCAGACTCCCTGCCGAGCAGGGAGCCCGATGCGGGACTCGATCCAGGGACTCCAGGATCATGACCTGAGCCGAAGGCAGTCGCCCAACCAACTGAGCCACCCAGGCGCCCTGGATTTTGTTTTTTATCCACTCTGACAGTCTCTCTCTTTTTTAAGATTTTATTTATTTATTTGTCAGAGAAAGACTGCACAAGACCACAAAAGCAGGGGGAGTGGCAGGCAGAGGGAGAAGCAGGCTCCCCGCTGAGCAAGGAGCCCAAAGCCGAAGCCGGACTCGATCCCACCCAGGCATCCCAGTCTCTGCTTTTTGATTAGAGTGTTTAGTCCTTCCAAATCTAATGTAATTAATAATAAGAATTTGTCCATTTGTTCCTCCTTTACTGACTTCTTTTGTGTTAGTAAGCCATTTTAATTCCACTGTTGTTTTTACCATATATTTATTCTTTTAAAAAAATTATGGTGGGCGCCTGGGTGGCTCAGTTGTTAAGCAACTGCCTTCGGCTCAGGTCATGGTCCCAGGGTCCTGGGATCGAGTCCCATATCGGGCTCTCTCCTCTGCGGGAAGCCTGCTTCTCCCTCTCCCACTCCCCCTTGCTTGTGTTCCCTCTCTCACCGTGTCTCTCTCTGTCAAATAAATAAATAAAATCTTTAAAAAAAAAAATTATGGTAAAATGTAATTATCTTAAGTGTACATTTTAAGTAGTGTTAGGAATATTCTGGGGTTCCTGGCTGGCTCAGTCAGGTGAGCATGCAACTTTTGATCTTGGGATCATGAGTTCAAGTCCCACATTGGGCTACTTAAAAAAAAAAAAAAAAGACTATTTCCATTGTTATGCTTAACAGATAGATCACCAGAGCTTTTTATTTATTTATTTTTATTTTTTTTAAAGATTTTATTTATTTATTTAATTGACAGAGAGAGACAGTGTGAGAGGGAACGCAAGCAGGGTGAGTGGGAGAGGGAGAAGCAGGCTTCCCGCAAAGCGGGGAGCCCAATGCAGGGCTCGATCCCAGGACCCTGGGATCATGACCTGAGCCAAAGGCAGTCGCTTAACCAACTGAGTCACCCAGGCTCCCCTCACCAGAGCTTTTTTTTTTTTTTTTAAAGATTTTATTTATTTATTTGACAGAGAGAGACACAGCGAGAGAGGGAATACAAGCAGGGGGAGTGGGAGAGGGAGAAGCAGGCTTCCCGCTGAGCAGGGAGCCTGATGTGGGGCTCGATCCCAGGACCTGGAATCGTGACCTGAGCCAAAGGCAGACGCTTAATGACTGAGCCACCCCGGCGCCCTCACCAGAGCTTTTTAATCAGAACTGAAACTCTATACTCATTAAGCAAGCACTCCCTACTTCCCCCTCTCCCAGCCCCTGGTGACCACCGTTCTACATTCTTTTCCATGAATTTAACTTCTTTAGACATGTCATATAAATGAAATCATGTAGTATTTGTCTTTTTCTGACTTGTTTATTTCACTAAGCATAATGTCCTCAAGGTTCATCCATGTTGTAGCATGTGTCAGGATCCATGTAACAGTTTTTCTGAATACTCCATTGTATGTATATACCACATTTTGTTTATCCATTCATCAGTCAATGGACATTTGGGTTGCTTCCATATCTTGACTATTGTGAATAATGCTGCTATGAATATAGATGTGCAATATCTCTTCAAGAGCCTGCTTTTAATTCTTTTGAATATATACCTAGACTTGGGATTGTTGGATCATACGGTAATTCTATTTTTAATTTTTTTGAGGGACTACCACACTGTTTTTCATAGTGGTTGCACCATTTATAATCTCACCAACCATGCACAAGGATTCTAATTTCTCCACATCCTCATCAATACTGTTTTCTGCTTGGTTTTTGTTTTTTTGATAGAAGTTATCCTAATTGTTGTGAGGTGATATCTCGTGGTTCACTCTGCATTTCTCTAATCATTAGTGATGTTGAGCATCTTTTCATATGCTTGTTGGCCCTTTGTCTATAATCTTCAGAGAAGTATCTATTCAAGCCATATACCCATTTTAAAATCAAGTTATTTGGGTTTTTGTTGTTGAATTATAGAAGTTCTTTATATATTCTGCATATTAACCCTTCATTAGATCATTTTCTTGGTGGTTCTAGAGATTACATTATAGTCTATTTGAGAGCACTGAATCCTAACCACTAGACCATCAGGGATATTTGAGATTAATATAGATCACTTTTTCTTCCCCTTACTTTGTGTAGTTGTAATATTTATTACATTTATATATGCCACAAACCCCCAAATACAAAGATATAATTATTGCTTTATGCAATCTTTTAATTTTTTTATTCAACTATTTTTTTTTTTAATTGAAGTATAGTTAGGCTGTCCATTTCTGTATCAGTTAGGAAGGATGCTGGGTTTGAGGTTGGTGTTGAGGACAACAACTACCATGACTTCCAGTGCTTTGATGAAACCTCAGATGTGAGGCCCTCTGGCCAAGTGATTATGATTTCATACTGTTGGAGTGTTTGCTGTATCCCTGGGGGTTGCAGCTTTCTATAAGTTTGTTGTGGCTAAACCAAGAAAGAAGGCATATGCAGATTTCTACAGAAATTATGATTCCATGAAAGATTTTGAGGAGATGAAGAAGGCTGGTATCTTTCAGAGTGCCAAGTGATTTTGGAATGTAAAGAATTTCTTTGGGTTGAGTTCCATTGAAGTTTGTCACTGACCTGTGTTCCTGAACTATGAAACATGAATATTGTGTTATGGAATAGTTTCTCTTGATAAATAAACAACTACCAAATTAAAAAAAAATTGTAGTTAACATACAATATGTTTTATGCAATCTTATCCATATATTTACCTTTTTTTTTTTTTAAAGATTTTATTTATTTATTTGAGAGAGAGTGAGATAGAGAGAGCATGAGAGGGGGGAGGGTCAGAGGGAGAAGCAGGTTCCCTGCTGAGCAGGGAGCCCGATGCGGGACTCGATCCAGGGACTCCAGGATCATGACCTGAGCCGAAGGCAGTCGCTTAACCAACTGAGCCACCCAGGCGCCCCCATATATTTACCTTTTTAAATGCCTGTTTCTTTGTGCAGATTCAAATTACTGTCTGGAATCATTTCTTTATATCTTGAATGATTACCTTTAATATTTCTTGTAAGGTAGGTCTTCTAGCAATAAATTCTTGAGGTCTTTTTCCTGGGAATGTCTTTATTTCATCTTTGTTTTTTTGTTTTGTTTTGTTTTTTAAGATTTTATTTTTGGGGAGCTTGGGTGGCTCAGTCAGTTAAGCATCTGACTCTTGATCTCACCTCAGGTCTTGATCTCAGGATCGTAAGTTCAAGCCCCATGTTGGGCTCCACATCCAGCATGAAGCCTACTTAGAAAAAAAAATGTTATTTTTTTAAAGTAATCTCTACACCCAGTGTGAGGCTTGAACTCACAACCCTGAGATCAAGAGTCACATGCTGTACCGACTGGGCCAGCTAGGCAACACTCATATTTGTTTTAAGGATAGTTTTGCTGGATATAGGATTCTTGTTTGACAGGTTTTGGGTTTTTGGTTTTTTTTCCTTGTAACACTTTGAATATATCAGCCCACTGCGTTCTGGTTTCCATTGCTGTTATTTGTCATTTGGTTTTTGTTTTGTTGTTCCTCTATATGTGATGAGTTCTCCTAGCTCCTTTCAAGATTTTCTCTTTGTATTTCAACAGGTTGGCTATAATGTATCTAGGTATAGCTCTCTTTGATCTGAGCTTCTTAGATCTACAGATTGTTGTGCATCATATTTGGGGAGTTTTTAGCCATTATATCTTCAAATATTTTTTTCTGCCCCTTTTCCTCTCTTCTGTTTCTGGCATTCTCAACACACATAAATTGGCATACCTGATGTTGCATGGGTCTCTGAGGCTCTGTTCTTCACATTGGATGATTTCTATTGCTCTATCTTCAAGTTTACAGATTATTTCTTCTGCCTTCTTGAATCTACTGTTTAGTCCACTAGTTAATTTTTCATCTGTTATTGTACTTTTCAACTCCAGATTTTTAAAAATTGTGGTAAATATAACATAACATAAACTTTACCATTTTAACAGTTTTTAAGTGTAGAGTTCAGTGGCATTAAGTATATTCACATTGTTATGCAGCCATCCCCACTATCCATCTCCAGAACTTTTTCATTATCCCTAACTGAAATCCTGTACCCCTAAAATGGTAACTCCCCATTTTCTCCTCCCTTCAGCATCTGGTAAGCACTTTTCGACTTTGTCTCTGTGAATTTGACAATTCTAGATACCCCATATAAGTGGAATCATACAATATTTCCTGTTTTGTGTTTGGAGTAATGTGTCCTTTAGCATAAATGTCTTCAAGGCTTATCACTATTATAGCATATATCAGAATTTTATTCAAAATTTACTTTAAAAATTTCTATAATAGCTGAAGTCTTTATCTGTTAAGTTTAACATCTGGACCTACACAGAAACAGTTTCTATTGTCTATTTTTTTTTTTTTCTTCTGAGCTGAGGATGGGTTATGCTTTCCTGTTTCTTTGAATGTCTCATAATTTTTTGTACGTTTTTTATAATATAGCAACTATGGATTCTGACTTTCTCCCCAAAGGTTTTTGGGTTTTTTTTAATAACTTGACTAGACTAAATCTGTGGATTCTGTTTCCCCTATGGTATGCAGAAGCTAAAGTCTCTGCTCAGTTTTTCTTTTAGAAAATTCTTGTTTTGGTGCACCTGGATGGCTCAGTTGGTTAAGTGTCTGCCTTCAGCTCAGGTCATAATCCCAGGGTCCTAGGATCCAGCCCTGCAGCTGGCTCTCTGCTCAGCAGGGAGCCCGCTTCTCCCTCTCTCTCTGCCTGCCACTTAGCCTGCTTGTGCGCTCTCTCTTTCTGTCAAATAAATAAAATCTCTTAAAAATATATAAAAATGCTTGTTTTGGGGGAGCCTAGGTGACTCAGTTGGTTAAGCGTCTGACTTTAGCTCAGGTCATGATCTCAGGGTCCTGGGATCAAGCCCCACATTGAGCTCCCCACTCAGTGGGGAGTCTGTTTGTCCTCCCTCTGTCCCTCCCCCTGCTTGTGCTTTGTCTCTCCCTCAAATAAATAAAATCTTTTCTTAAAAAAATTCTTGTTTTTATTTTTAAAAATTTATTTTAAAGTAATTTTTATACTCAATGTGAGGCTTGATAAAGTTGTATGCCCTCTGACTGAGCCGGCCAGGTGCCCCACTCATTCTTATTTTTAAGCCTAGCTTCATAGGTATCACCATTGTGACTAATGGTCAGCCAGTCACCTAATGGTCAGCCAAAGGTTTGGGCAGATGTTGTGCTCAAAGACCTTGTGCCACTAAGGCTTCCACCTTCTGTTAATTGTCTGTGTGTGCATGCGTGTGTGTGTGTTGGGGAGCATGGTATTAGTAGCTGGGGCCACTATTAAACCCCCACATTAAAAATTTAGGCAGTTTTTTAGTCTGCTCTGGCTTTTGCCTTCTGATGGGCCCTCTTGCATCTCCTCTAGACATGTGTATAAGTTCACAGCCAGTTAGTGATGTGGGGATAGATTGGGCCGTCTGGTCTTTCCTTCAGGGAGAGCTTATAAGGCCCCCTAGGACTGTCTTATTTCTCATATCTGTTAAATTTTTGGCTAGGCTGCTGGTCTGTTGTTTCCCACTGAGATTAATACTGTTACTGACAACACCACTGGATATGGAATATTTTTACCCAGACTTTAGCTTCATCCATGATTCATCCATTAGAATCCTTCTAGATATAGAAGAGATCTTAGGGATTTTTTCATTCAGTCTCTCCTTATGCACTCTAGGGAAACCAAGACTCCAGAAGGCCCTTGGGCTGCTCAAGACCCCACTGTAAGCACACCCAGACTTAGAGCTCAGCCTTTTCTGTCTTAGTCCATTGGGCTGCTATAACAAAACACCACAAACTGGATAGCTTATAAACAACAGAAATTTATTTTATTTTAAAGGTTTTATTTATTTTTTTGAGAGACAAAGCAGGCGGGGGGGGGGGGAAGCAGAGGGAATGAGACAGCAGACTCCCCACTGAGCACAGAGCCCAATGCGGGGCTTCATCCCACGACCCTGAGATCATGACCTGAGCTAAAATCAAGAGTCAGTCACTCAATTGACTGAGCCACCCAGGCGCCCCAAAAGAAATTTATTTCTAACAGTTCTGGAGGCTGGAAGTCCAAAATTAGGGTGCCACATGGTTGGATGAGGGCTCTCTTCTAGGTCACAGACTTCTTGTTATATCCTCCCATGGCCGAAGGGAGAAGGGATCTCTCTGGATCCTCTTTTATAAGGCACTGAGCCTATTCAGGAGGACTCTGTTCTCATGACTTAAGTACCTCCCAAAGGCCCCAGCTACTAATACCATCACCTATGGGAGTTGGGATTTCAACATAAATTGGGGGGGGGGATAAATATTCAGACCATAGCATTCTGTCTCTAGCTCTCAACATTCACGTCCTTATTACATGTAAAATAGCCTTTCCATCCCAACAACCCCAAAAGCCTTAACTCATTCCAGCATCAACTTAAAAGGCTAAAAGTCAAAGTCTCCTCTAAATAGCATTCAAGTCAGATATGTGTGAGACTCAAGGTATGATTCATCCTGAGGTAAATTCCCTTCCAGCTATGAACCTGTGAAATCAAACAAATTATGTACTTCCAAAATACAATGGTAGGAAGGCACAGGGTAGACATTACCACTCCAAAAGAAATAGAGAGAGGGACACCTGGGTGGCTCAGTTGGTTAAGTATCTGCGTTGGGCTCAGGTCATGATCCCAGGGTCCTGGGATCGAGTCCTGCTTCGGACTCCCTGCTCAGTGGGGAGCCTATTTCTCCCTCTGTCTGCTGCCCCCCTGCTTGTGCTCTCTCTCTCTGACAAATAAACAAAATCTTAAAAAAAAATAGAGAAGGAAGGGGTGACAGGTCCCAACCCAGTTCAAAACCCAACAAGGCAAATATTAAATCTTAAGGCTGAGAACCATCTTTAACTTGATGCTCTGCCACCACCTTCCAGGTAGGATATTTAAAGTGTATATTGTGGTGATTTGCTACACAGGTTACATTGTGAAGGATTCCTTCCATTTAGTCATTTAACACATCCATCACCTCACTATTGTTTTTGTGTGTGTGTGAGAACACAATTTCTACTGTCGAAACACATTTCCATTACACCATACAGTGTTATCAACCGTAGTCACCATTTTGTACACTAGACAAGTAGAGGTCTTGTCTTTCAGACACACTGGACCCCCTGGGGTATACCTGCCCCATGGCTTTGCTGGACACAGTCCACACAGCAGCTCTCCTGGGCTAGAATAAAATGTCAGCAGCACTACTGTGGAGTCTTCAGGAGGGGCCCCACTCCCACGGCTCTGCTGGGCAAGAGTCTGGTGCCCACAGATTTGGGTGGGGCTCAATATCTGGCCTATTAAAACCCAGGCAATGTGGTCCCTCCCCCACCCCAAACCTGCCTTTTGAAACTGAGGCAGCTCTGATGATCTCTGAATTGCCTTTAGGATCCTTCTTCTTTTTTTTTTTTTTAAGTAGACTATATGCCTGGTGTGGGGCTCAAATTCATGACCCTTAGATCAAGAGTCACATGCTCTACCAACTGAGGCAGGCACCCCAATCTTCTTCTCTTGTCTTAAAGAAAAGAGCATGTTAGAAGTTGAGTAGTTCTGTGATCCTATCCTGTAAAGTTTAAGAAGTACAACAATCTGGGGGGCGCCTGGGTGGCTCAGTCCTTGGGCATCTGCCTTCGGCTCAGGTCATGATCCCAGGGTCCTGGGATTGAGCCCCCCATCGGGCTCCCTGCTCCGCAGAGAGCTTGTTTCTCCCTCCCCCACTCCCCCTGTTGTGTTCCCTCTCTTGCTGTCTCTGTCAAATGAATAAATAAAACCTTAAAAAAAAAAAAGTACAACAATCTTCCTTCTTTCCTTCCAGTCTCTTCCCTGAAGTCCATGCTTCATACCTACGCTACTCTCCATATCAAAGGGTCACTTGGCCACACCCTTGTTTTCTTCAGAACATCCTTCCACATTTTTTGCAATAGGGATAGATGGAGCATTTTTCAAACCTTATGTTTCTGCTTCCCTTTTCACAATTCTGTCTTTAAGTCCCTTCTCTCTTCTCATATTTTACTAGAAAAACTCAAGAGAAGCCAAGCTGCACCTTCAATACTTTGCTTAGAAACAGCTTCAAACAAATACCCAATTTTATTGCTCACAAGTTATACCTTCCACAAAACACTGGAACATGAACACAATTCAGCCAAGTTCTTTGCCACTTTTTAACAAGGATCACCTTTCCTCGAGTTTCCCATAATACGTTCCTCATTTCTGTTGGAAACCCCATCAGAATGACCTTTAGCATCCATATTTCTATCAACATTGTTTGCCATCACTTCTGATTCTCTAAGCAGATGGAGGCTTTCTCTACAGCTCTCTTCCTCTTCTGAGCTCTCACCCAAATCACATTTAAAGGTCTGTTCAGGGCATGTAGGCTTTTTCTCTGAACCTCCAAACTCTTCCAAAGCCACCTGTACATTTTTAGATTTGTTACAGCTCCTCGCTCCTGGTATCATTTTTTAAAAAATTTAGCTTTATTGAGGCATAACTGACATACAAAATTGTAGGATATTTAAAGTATATATTGTGGTGATTTGCTACACAGGTTACATTGTGAAGGATTCCTTCCATTTAGTCATTTAACACATCCATCACCTCACTATTGTTTTTGTGTGTGTGTGAGAACACAATTTCTACTGTCGAAACACATTTCCATTACACCATACAGTGTTATCAACCATAGTCACCATTTTGTACACTAGATCCTCAGACCTCATTCATCTTATAGCTGAAAGTTTGTACTCTTTCCCCAACCTCTCCCTTCCCTGCCCCCCACCCCAGCCTCTGGCAATCACTTTTTCCCCTCTATTTGTATGAGTTTGAGGATTATTATTATTATTATTATTTTTTAGATTCCACATCCAAGTGATACCATATAGTATTTGTCTTTCTCTGTTTGGCTTATTTCATATAGCATCATGTCCTTAAAGTCCATCTGTGTTGTCACAAATGTCAGGATTCCCTTCTTTCTCACAGCTGAATAATATTCCATTATATATGTGTGTATCTCACATCTTCATTATCCATTCACCTGCTGATGGACACTTAGCTTGTTTCCATATGGTGGCTATTGTGAATAATTCTGTAATGTGGGAGTACAGATATCTCATCAACATTGTTTTCATTTCCTTTGGCTATATACCTGGAAGTGGGATTGCTGGATCACATGGTAGTTCTATTTTTAAATTTTTAAGGAAACTGCATGCTGTTTTCCATAGTGGCTGCACCAATTTACATTCCCACCAATAGTGCACAAGTGTTCCTTTTTTTCACATTCTCCCCAACACTTGTTATCTCTTGTCTTTGATGTTAGCCATTCTGACTGGTGTGAGGTGATATCTCATTGTGGTTTTGATTTGCATTTCCCTGATGATGAATGATGAACACATTTTCATGTACTTGTTGGCCATTTGTTGGTCATCTTTGGAAAAATGTTCAGTTCCTCTTTTTTTAAATCAGATTATTTATTTTGCTAGTGAGTTATGAGTTCTTTATATATTTAGGATATTAACCCTTTATCAGATGATTTGCAAATATTTTCTCCCATAGGTTGCCTTTTCATTCATTCTGTTGATGGTTTCCTTTGCTGTGCAGAAGCATGTTAATTTGATGTAGTCCCACTTGTTTATTTTTGCTTCTGTTGCCTTTGCTTTTGGTGTAAAATTCGAAGTACAACAAGACTGATGTCAAGGAACTTAGCCCCTGTGTTTTCTTCTAGGAGTTTATGGTTTCAGGTTTTACACTCAAGTTTCTGATCCATTTTGAGTTGATTTTTTTGTATGGTATAAGGGTCTGGTTTAACTCTTTTGCATGTGGCTGTCCAGTTTTCCCAACACCATTTATTGAAGAGACTATCATTTCACCCTTGTATATTCTGGGCTCCTTTGTTGTAAACTAATTGGCCTTGTATGCCTGGGGTTATTTCTGGGCTCTATTCTGTCCTATTGATCTATGTCTGTTTTTATGCCAATACCATAATGTTTTGATGACTGTAACTTTGTAATATAGTTTGAAATTAGGAAGTATGATGCCTCTAGCTTCATCTTTTTCAATATTACTTTGGCTATTTGGGGTCTTTTGTGGTTCCATGCAAATTTTAGAATTATTTGTTCTAGTTCTATGAAAAATGTCATTTTGGTAGAGTATTTTGATGGGGATTGCACTGAATCCATAGATTGCTTTGGGAGTATGGATATTTTAACAATACTGATTCTTCTAGTCGATGAACATAGAGTATCTTTTCATTTATTTGTGTCTTCTTAATTTCTTTCATCAGTGTCTGTCTTACAGTTTTCAGTGTATGGATCTTTCATCTCCTTGGTAAAATTGGTTCCTAGGTATTTTTTTTTTATTCACTCACAAATGGGATTTTCTTAACTTCTCTAATAGTTTGTTATTAGTGTATAGAAATGCAACTGATTTTTGTATATTGATTTTTGTATCCTACAACTTTACTGAACTCATTCTAGCAATTTCTTGGTTGAATCTTTATATATTTACACATAATTTTAGCTTTGACATGATATATATGTCATCTGCAAATAGAGTTTTACTTCTTCCTTTCCAGTTTACTTTCTTTCCAATTTAGATGCATTTTCTTTTTTGCCTCACTGCTCTGGCTAGGACTTCCAGTACTATGTTGAATAGAAGTGGCAAGAATGGGCATCCTTATCTTTTTTTCTGATCTTGGATCTTAGAAGAAAAGCTTTCAGCTTTACATTTTGAGTTTGGTGTTAGCTGTGGGCTTGTCCTACATGTCCTTTATTATGTTGAGGTCCGTTTCCCTCTATATCCAGCTGCTCCCACATTTTTAGGTTTGTTACAGCAGCACCCTTGTGGTCCAGTTTTTTTTTTAGTCCATTTGGACTGCCACAACAAAATGGAAGTCTGAGATTAGAATGCCAGCATGGTCAGGTGAGGGCTCTCTCCTGGGGCCCCTGACTTCATGTTGTATCCTCACATGATGAAAAAGGGAAGGGATTGGTCTGGATCCTCTTTAAGGCACTAATCCTATTCATGAAGGATTCATCCTTACGACTTAAGCACCACCCAAAAGCCCCACCTTCTAATATATCACTGGTGGGGGCTAGGATTTCAACACATCAATTTTGGGGGACAGAGCATAGCAGTCCTCATTGACATTTTGCATTGTGTCCATGGAACTAGTGTCTGGTGACAGTCCCTAGATTTCTGCTCAGGTAAGGCGGATGGTTCTCTGAAAGCTTTATGAGACTCCAGAGTGATGACAGATCCCATATCCTGTGAGCACGAGGAAGGGGTAGAGCATAGAGAACCCTAACATATATTGAGAATTTGCTACTAATGTCCATCGCTTGATTTGTGTTAACTAACTTAAGGTAATTTTTCAAAAAGCCCCTTTGAGTTCTTTATTATCCGTATTTCACAGATTAAGGAGGCAGGAACTTTCCAAAGAACAGGAATGAAGGACCAGATATTTGAACCCAGTTCAGGCTTATTCCAAAGTCTATGCTCGTTTAAATGGCTCTGAAAATACCCACCTGTGTTCACATGGACAAGAGTGTTCTGTTAGCTTTTTCCCAAGTTAGGGTCTGGATGTCCTTAGTCCTTTCTGTCCTCACCCCCAATCCTTCTTGCTCACTCCGACCAGTTGTAGATAAGAATGTTTGGGATTAGGCCCATCATTCAGCCATCTCTGAGCTCCAGTCTATTTCCTCCATAAGGTGCCCAATGGGCAGAGCCCACTGGCTGGTTCCAGGTCCTCTCAGAGCTGAGACACAATTATCCTCTCCCGACCCACCCTCCTTGCCCCCTGCAACCTCAGGGAATCTTGTTTTTGATTTTGCCTACTCAAACACTGCATTTATGAAGATGTCCTGTTCCCATTATTTATCATCATGAACTGGAACTTCTGGCCAGCACTACTTGGGTTGGCAAAACTATCATCAGAAAGACAGTGGCATGGTGAGCCTTAGCTGCCTGCCTGAGGCACACACAGGATTTCTGGAGTATTGAAAATAGCTGACAGTTGCTTATTATCTCTAGGCCTCCTGGGGTGGCCTGGGCTGACTATCCTAGGTGACCCCAACTCACTGACACACACATGGAGCTGGGCTTGAAGCTGGATTTCTTGGCACACACCCCGGTGGTCTTTTCCCTCAGGCTGCTTTCTAAACTTTTGTACCCAGTCTTCCCATGCCCCCAAACCACCAAAGGTTTCCCACTCTCTCCAGGATGTATCTTCTTCCTGGGCCTATCACTTAAAAGGATCCATGATCCGTTACCTGCTTGCTTTTTTCCAGATTTCATCGTCCATCCCACCCCACAGCACTTTTTGTGTTCTCTCCAAAGTTCCTAGTGTCCCTTGAGAACTTTGCAAATGTCAGTGCTCTGACTTGAGACACCTTGCCTTCCTTTCCTATCTGGAAATTGCTCTTTGCCAGGAGGCTTTGGCCCTTAATTGTCTGCACCACTCACGTGGCCCTTACCACTTTCTGCCTCACTGTATGGATCAGGTGGGCTCAGCTTTTGGCCTTGCAGTTCTCAGCCAAGGAGCCAGCATTTGAGTTCACCTCCCAGCCCAGTTCCTCTCTAGGCTTCTCGCCAAGACTTGCACATTGGAAGGAGCACAGAAGGGGTCCTCCCTGTGATGGTAATTAGGCACTTGTATTCATCACCGTGTCCTTGTTTTTCAGTTGGGGAAATGTCGGTGGGCCTGGGACTAGATCTCGGAATCCCTGCTGTTCTAGCTTTTCTTATTATCCCGGTAATACTAGTGAAGGTTTTAAGTTTTCTTTTATTAAAAAGACCAATGAAATAAATATCACTCCCCAACAGAAGAAAGCACTGTATGTGTAAGGAAAGTTCCCGGAGGCAGGAGCAGAATCTTTTCCCATTCGTCTTGCTGACCTTCCCCAGCACCACCACCAGGTGTGGGCTGAGAGCAGGGACAGCTTTAAGTAAGTTCACATTTTGGGGTCTGCTTCTCATCTGCCTGCTTAGGGAGGAGGGAAGAAGGTCCAAGGCCTCTATGCCGAACAGGACTCCCTGCCCATGGAGTGCGGCAGCTGGTGGCAAAGAGTAGTAATTTTCCCTCACATCTCCCTTCTTATTACTCTTTCTAAGAATATCTACCTTAAGGTGATTCAAGTGGATATATATTTACAATATATTGTATAGACATATAAAATAAATATATATAAAAACATTTAAAACAAAACATTTTATTTTAGGGAAAAAAAACACCCTCTGCTTTGCTAAACATCCCAGAGACAGACACACAGCATACCAAGCTTAATTATCAGCAAAGGCCGGTGCTTCCCTTCCCTATTGTCTTGTGGCTTCTACCTTTCTTTGCAAATGTTTAGGGATTGGTGTTTGCTCTTTGCTTCAACCACATGGATTTACAGAGAGAAACTGAGGCAGAGGGTTGAAGGCACACAAGCATGAGATTCCTGCCCCTAGTGCCTTTTTGTGCCCAAACAAAATCCACTAAGCAGCTAAATTAAGAGAATCCATAACCTTTCCATAAAGCTGGCCTGAGGTGAGCTCTGAAAATGGTTCACTATTCATTTGACCCAGAAAATCTCACAAAATCATGCAAACCAAGAGGTTCCTTTTAAGAACACCCCTGAAACTGCCCAGGCCATCAAGGGTATGTGTTATCTGAAAAACCCCCAAGTCTCTGAACGATGTCACTTTGCAGAAGCAATGCATGCATGCTGTTCTGTCCCTGTAACGGACAGAGGCTCACCCTACCTCTGCTGAAAGCCCCCTGCTCAGTGGAACACGAATGAGGTAGCTGGGCACGGGTTGAAATGACAAACAGTGACTCTTCTACAAATGTGGAGGTTTATTTCAACAAATACATTTGACTGATGCTCCTTGCTCATCAGGGTATGTGTCCATCGAATTCTCAATGAGACAAGTGAAGGCTGCTTTGTGAACGAAGTGAATATGGCAATCTCTGCTCAAGCAAGTCTTGGTCAATACATCATTTATACTCCTCCTAGCTCAGTAACCTTGCGTATGTAATGGGCTGGGGGAATATCAGATTGCTCATGTTCTATGGCTCTTCCTGGCTTCTCTGTATGAAAAATCCCTGTCCGGGGGAAGACCTGCAGTGAAGCGCTCTGGGGGTTGGGGGGAGTAGGCCGAACAGACTTCTCGAGAGGAACCGTATTCACTTAGTGTGTCATAATCTGGCGAAGGGGGAGAGGTGAAACAAGTGTGACCCGCCCTGCCTCTGAAGAAATACCAGGGCGAGTAGAGGGGTTTGTACCACCTACAGGTATGTGGACTTTTACTAATTACGGAAAAGAATCACCTGGTCCAAGACGAATCCAATTTTTACTTAAGCCGATACCAATGGTAGTGGATGCTTCTTTCTGGACTGAACATTGTTCCCCACCTCTTCCTGCCCTCTTTGATGGTGCTGAATGCCCGCACCTTGCACCAGGGCAGCATGGCCGAGGCTCCGAGCTCCAGCGGGCGGTCAGTGATGCATCCAGCTACATGGTGCCCGTGTGCACACACGGTTCCCAAAGAAGGGAGGCGGGGCTCATTCTTGTGTGCGTACTCTAGCGTTAAGGCTCAAAACTGTAGCTTGTACAAAAGTATTCATACCATTGCACTAAAATGTCTTAGTGATTTATTTCCCCGTTGGTCATCAGGGACAAATGCAATTAGCTGCACCGTAATAACTAGATGCTATACCAGCCCTGATCACCTGCCACTCTTGCTTTAGGAACACCAATGGGGGAATCCGTAAACTCTTTCCTTCTTGAATAAATGGGTTGTTGAAAATAAACTATCTCCACCACTGGTGAGGAGGCCCCTGCTGCCGGCCAGGGAGGGACCAGTGAGCCTGGAAGACAGAGCACCACGATGGAGTTGTAGATAATCTTAAGGTCATGTGGATTCTCTGTTCCCTGGAAGCCTGCTCACACCGGGGAAGGCCAGTTCCCGGTGCTGACAGCAGAGACTTCACCAGGGTCCTTTCAACAGCTGTGGGGAGACCAGCTGTACCTGCTGCTTGTGGACACTCCAGGAGGAGATGAGACCCAGAGGGAGTAGGAGAGTTGCCCTGGAAATAGAGCTGAGAGACTCCGTAGGCACTAGTAACCTTTTATAACTATCAAAGCTCCAGGCTTAATAGTAAGTCCTAAAAGAGAGAGACTATCCGGCCCCCCTCCCTGTGGCATGAGTAACTACTTGCCATCAGCGCCAGAAGGGGCCATTCCCCCAGGCTCCTTTTTGGCCCCTGCTCAGGCTACTGCACTGCCTATGTGGCTCCCAGCAGGTGCACCAGCTGGGTGAGCAGGGACACGTAAGGTAGTAGTGGGTCAACCATCCTTCCATTTGTTCTAAGAGAATCAAACCCACAGTTTAGGCCCCTAAATCACCAGCATTGACTTGGTCTGCTTCTTGGATCATGGTTTTGCCCTCATCTTTGAGTTCCCACGGAGCTTGCAGATTTCACACTCCATGAAGAAGAAACAGTTCCCTTGGTGTGATTAAATTGGGAACTCTCCTGTACCTAGTGCGTACCAGGTTGAAGGTGGAGGTAAAAAAAACAACGGACTTGAGGCTTCCTCCTCGCCCGAGCCCTCCTCTGCTGCCTGTGGCTGCAGGCTCATGGGGCCAGGGGTGAGGGAGGGCTGCTGACTGCCCGGAAACACCTCCCATTTCCCTGCACTGGGACCAAGGAGCTGTCAGGCCAGCAGCGGCCCTGCTTTTGTGTAGTGAGACCTCATGGTACAGCTTGTACCCTTCATTGCCTTCTCAGGTCCTGGCAGGGACAGAGAGCTGTAGTCACAGACAAGGTAATAAATACTGAATGGGATGGGTGTGACCGCTGGGGGCTCTGTGACCCTATATCCCAGTATGTCATGCATAACCTGAAAACGTTCAAGGGGAAGCAAAATGCCACTTGGATTCCAGGGCTGGGTCTCTGGTGCCTTCGGCGGTAAGAGGCAGCTTTTCTCCAGAGGCAGGGCGGGGACGGGCAGGAAGCTCTTCCTACGTTGAAGGGGAGTCCATCGTGGAGAGGATCCGCACGACCTCTGCTCGCTGTGTGGGTGAGATGTGCTGAGTCATGTGGACGATGGAGTCCATGGCAACCTCGGGATTGGCCTGTACCAAGCTGAAGAGGAAGATGGGGGACAGTGAAGAAGAGAGAGGGAGCAGCGTCTAGATGAGGGAAGCTTAAGAGCCGTCTGATAACATGCTGACAGAACCCACTGCACACACTTTGGCCACCACCTCACCTCATCTGTTCTCCTACATGAAAAAAGTCCCCAGCAGCAAGGCAAGTACAAGATGGACCTGACACGTTTTGCTATGTCAGAAAGTAAGGAATTACTTAAAAACCAAACACCCCAACAAAAGCAATGGGGGGCATGTCACAAAGAAAGTGGAACCCACACAAAGGTGCTTCCACTGGCTAAATCTGGGACATTTTGGGCATTCAAGTGAAATAATGAACTGCAAATTATTAAAAAAATAGAAATTCATGATCGATGTAGACTAATGAATACATACATGACTAGAGGAAGAGAGACGACTTTTTGCTTACAGGAGAACTGGAATGGGTACGGTGGAGGACACAGAGTTGGGAAGTTATCCTTTTGCAACCTTGCTGTAAAGACTGGATCAGACAAGAGCCTTCCATGGATGCTAGATCTAGGTGGAAATCCTGCTGAAGAACAGGATATCTGCATGGCCTTCAAGTGTCTCCTCACAGACTGATTGCTTATTAGGTGCAATGGGGGATATCAGTAATTATGCAGTGGAGAAACTGAGTAGCATCTTGACCAGGTGATTCTAACATCAGGAGGGGCAGATGACATGTCTCCAGAGGTGGTGCCCTGTGAAGGCCCCTTCATGTATATAATATTCATGTATATGGAGAATGTATAACCTGAATCTAATCATGAGAAAACATCAGACAAAATCAAAACGAGCAATGTTTTACAAATGGTGGATTAGATATAAGCTTCTATCAATGTTGGGGCGCCTGGGTGGCTCAGTCGGTTAAGTGTCTGACTCTTGACTTTGGCTCAGGTCATGAGATTGAGCCCCGCATTAGGCTCTGTGCTGAGCATGATCCTGCTTGGGATTCTCTCTCTCCTTTTCCCTCTGCCTCTCCTCTGCTCTCTCTCTCAAGAAAGAAACAAAACTTCTGTCAATGTTAAATGTACTAAAATTGATCCTACTGTGGTTATGTAAGAGAATATCCATATTAGCAAATACACACTTTAATATTTAGGATAAAGGGCCGTGATGGGCCATGATCTGTGTAACTTATCCTTAGTAGGTGTATGGGAACATGTATCTGTGGGAAAGCAAGCACACTCACAAGTGATAAAGCAAATGGGGTAAACTGTAAATAATGGGTCCATCTGAGTACAAATTTGTCTTCTGCACTGACATTTACAAATGTCCCCAGCCGTCCCCACCACTCATCCGATGGAGAATACTGAAAACTCTTGGCTGCAGGAGGGGAGGAGGTAGTTTCCCACGATGCTGCCATGGAATCAGCTTTTCTCACAGAATCATTCATCCAGTCAGAAGATCTGCACTTTGAGCTAATAGTTGGGCACAATGAACTAAGCCTTCATCTAGCGGAGATTACTAAGTGCCTTGGGACCAGGAGCTGAGAAAGAATTGTGTTTCAGGGTTCTATTTTTATTGGAGGGTCAACTACAGTGGTCTCAAACAGAAAAAAACCCCCACAAAGATTGTAAGGCACCACCTCACGATTTGTTCTTAAATCTTTGCTCCTTCCAAGGAAGCGAGCCCAATTTCTCCTACAGAAATCCCCCACTGTGGGTCTCACCTGCGGATCTGCTTGAGAACATAGTCTCTGCTGATATATTTGATGTTTTCCTCGATTACTGAGCGAACGCCATCTTCCTCGGTCAGCTGTTTCTCCAGCCACTCCACCAGATCCTTGTTATTGTCCCAAACGTAGGCCTGCAGACAGACAACTCTTGGTCAAACACCAGGGGCCAGGCCAGGCTGGACACCCCGATTGTTCATGATCTGTAAAGTTCACTCCAACAGCTTGCTCATTGTAAAATAGTTATTCACGATTCTCCACTATTGTTGGCATTGTAGTGGAAAGAAGCCTCAGGACAGGAGCTGTCCTCATTCTCTTTCCTTCTTTTGGGACAAGATGCCTCTTGGGCCCCTGGAGGCCTCAGTGCTCACACTGACTCAAGTCCTATCATTCTAGGGCTCTACCTATTCCACAAAGCCTGAGAGAATGTAATCAGCTGCTGGACTTGAGAGAAACGGTTAAAAGCCCAAATTGTTTAGTCAAGTGCTGATTGAGGGGCACCTGCCTGGCTCAGACAGTAGAGCGTGTGACTCTTGATCTCGTGGTTGTGAGTTCAAGACCCACATGGGTGTAGAGTTTACCTAAAAAATGAAAGTCCATGTCTGTTTAAAAAAAAAAAAATTAAGGGGTGCCCAGGTGGCTCAGTTGGTTGAGCATCCAACTCTTGATTTCTGCTCAGGTCATGATCTCAGGGTCGTGAGATCGAGCCTGGGGTCCAGCTCCATGCTCAGCGCAGAGCCTGCCTGAGATTCTCTCTCCCTCCCCCACCACCCGTTTATGTGTGCACTCTAAATAAATAAAATCTTAAAAAAAAAGAGATTAAAGGGCGCCTGGGTGGCTCAGTTGGTTAAGCGACTGCCTTCGGCTCAGGTCATGATCCTGGAGTCCCGGGATCGAGTCCCGCATCGGGCTCCCTGCTCAGCGGGGGGTCTGCTTGGTCCTCTGACCCTATCCCCTCTCATGTGTTCTCTCTCTCTCATTCTCTCTCTCTCAAATAAATAAATAAAATCTTTTAAAAAAAAAAGATTAAAATGAAATGTGTCTTTTCTGAGGAAGTGAGCCACAATTCTTAAGCTGGCAGATGAGCTGCCCGCTTATGGGAGGCTCTTTCAACGAGGCATGGAGGGGGAGTCTTGCTGCTAGGGGAGAGCCGCTAGGTCAGAAACCTACCCCCCATTTTACTTTTTATGAGAATATTCCACAGGGGCAAGGCGTCTGTAACCCTGAAAGTCTCAACAAACCACCTTGTGCCTCCTTTTTTTCGAGATCATTTAGCTGAGTATTTCCTAGGTAGTTGACTACATAATAATTCAGGAGTGTGTTAGAAACCTAATAGCCTTCTCCTTGCTCTCTTCTCCTCTCATTTTCTTTACAAATCATTTAGGAATCGTTTTGATAATGGTTTCCGGAAAACCAAGTACCACCATTAGGGCTCATTCATATTTATGTCATTTTGTTTGGGTAATTAAACACAAAGCTCGTCATTTAAAGGTGCGCTATCCTTCTCTGTTATCACTAACGAAGTCAAAGTCAGAATGACAATGAGTTTGGTGCTATAATTTAATAGGTGGGTGCATCAGGGACTCTCGGAGGCTTTGAGGCTTGAGATGGGGCTCAGGAAACCTGTACACAAGCAAGGCACCAGAGCACGGCGGTCACTCCAGGACCCGCGAGGCACAGAGGGAGTGTCTTCTTCCCACCCTTCAAGGGCAGCATGCAGTTAGAAACTGAGCGCGGTGTGGTGTGGTTTTCTAACTTTCTATTTCATGCCTTCAAAAAGGATGGTTTCTTGCAGACTCTCACTTCCTCATCTCTAACTTCGCTGGTGAGTTAGCTGTGACTGCTTATTTATTAAGTCATGTGACTGACTTCCACATTTCTAAAAATTCTTATGGAGTCCTTCACAGTTGAAGGATTAAGGAGCCCAGGATTAAGGGTCAGCAGTGCACCCTTCCTAGTTCTTTTATGCAGAGTTCTCTTTCTGGCCCCCAACGTGCCCACTTTGTTTGGAATAGCGGCTACAAAGATCAACTCTCCTCGTCAGGGTGGGATGGCCAAGCTGGTGTCAGCCCGAGCCTTGGTCAGGACTCTGCTGCCATCTCTGGGGCAAGGGGCAGGGAAGCGTCTTGTTCTGAAGGAAAGGAGGTGCTACGTCAATCTCTCCTGACAAAGTGGGTGGGTGGTGCTGTTTTCCCCACGATGCAGTGGTCTCTCTGGCATCCCAGCCCTGTGCACCCCACACATAGGGACTGGATACCGGGACTCTTACCCACTGCCACCGAACTCAGACATGTCCATCTCTATCATTGGTAATTTATAGACTTCTCCATGGCTTGAGGACTTATGCACATGCCCTTACTTATGCAGATTTTGGGGGTTGGAAAAAACAAAACAGTGAATGCTTCTTGGGTTTCAGAATGGGAAAAAAAACAACAACTAGATTTACCCAAGAATCCCAAAGCCTTTAGTTTAGGAGAATATTTAATACTCTTATTAATCATTTTTAATCCATTTGCTTTTAATTAAGAAACAGCATGATGCTTTCCTATCAACATATGCCAGGGAGCAGATTAATTGTGGCTTAAGATAACTCTCCTTGATTGGTGTAATGTATTAGCTAACGAGATGCCTGCTTCTAACGATGCTTAGACACTATGCTGGAAAGCCAGCTACCCTCTAGAGAAAACTCTTCTGCCTTCCCCTCCGGTAGCCACAGAATATGCTAGGTGTTTAAATTAAACATTTAAAAAGTTCCGAGACAGGATTAAGGCAACACATTCCAAGTTTTGGAGTTGAGGCTCTCAAAAACGGCCCCATGTATGAAAGACTTGCTGTTCGCTCAAAATAGAACTGGATGACAACCACCAAGCCAAACCTCAGTAAAGTTTCCATCACAGCAGAATACACCAAGGCGAAGGGGTCGCAAATCCTAGTCAATAGCATTTGTAGCAAGAATAAACAAACATAAGCACCCAGAGTGCCACAGGGTTTTCTTAACGGGGCTGGGAGGGTTTAAGGTACTGCTGTGGCCTGAGATCACCGGGAAAGAGCGAGGCTCCCTTCCACAGAGTTGGGGGCTACGGTTCCTTGTCTGCCCCTCCTAGAACAAAGATGTAAGACTCATCATTCTAGCCATCCAGAAGGACAGGCCAACCCTATTCCCAGAAAGAAAGCCCTTATCATTTCCCTCCTTAAAATTATGAAAACATGGCTGATTATTCCCAGTGTTCCAGTGTGGATTTTAAAAGCAAGTGTGAAATGCTGGACTGTTAATCTCATGACAGGCCTGGGCTCGTAAGTCACCTGTCTCACACTCATCCCAATCAGAACATTTTAATACTAATAAAGTATTGATAATTAAACATCACAACACTAGGCCTTACAATAAATGTTCAGCGGATGCTTTATCTTTCTCTGCATCAGTGGATAAGTATCTCAGGCACTATGCAGTCTCACTAATTGTATGTAGTAATTAGTCTATCGCACAAAATCTAAATGACCGGTTTAGAAAGTTTCCTTTCTAAGTATTGGATAGCTGTTAAGTCCTCCTTATTCAATGTACAGGAGGACCAGAGAATGACCAGGGCACTGTCTGATGGATGTGAGTCCTAATTACCATGCCCTGTAAATAACTCATCTTGGGAGCTATCTGGAGACCCCTCCGGCAATGTGATTTTTTTCTGAGGCTTTGGAGTAAAATAGCAAACAGCCATGTGGGCTGGGGTGGCCTGTGGACCCCGTCTCCTCAGAGCTACTCCAGTCTCAGCCCCACCCAGGGCCCAAAACATGTTTTCTAGGTTCTGCCTTCCCTCCTCCTTCCCTGGCCTGAAATCAAAAGTTTGGTGCATGAGATTCGTCCAGGGGTAGCTTGAGGCTGGGCTTTGGGGACAGGGGAAATCATATAACCCTATCACTGGTGCTTTCTCCTCTGTCATCCTCACAGGGGCCTCCACTGACTGACCATCTCGTTTGGAAATCCAGAGTACAGTGAATGGGTGGTAAATGATCTGAATCATAAGAACGAATTTTGGCACCCTAGATTACGGGTAAGTTAGAGCAAACCACATCAAAGCACACGCACTGAGAATAGACTGTGCTCAAGACTCCTGCCATGATCACGAAGTCACACGTCTGTAGCTCTCAGTTTACCCTCTGACGTGTGCTGAGCTGAGAGAAGAGGAGCAAACGGGCATCTCGAGTGTCTACTGAGTGCCAGGCACTGTGCTTCATATCTTATTTATCATGTCATTTAAAACTCACCGAACCCTGTGAAAGAAACATCTTCTCTATTTTACACAGGAAGGGACGGAGGCTTAAATAAATACCATGTCCAAGCCGGCAGGGCTGGGATGCACCACATTCGTGAGATTCCGAAGACCACGTTCTGCTCATGGCCCCACACAGTTCCCATCTCAGTTTCTACTACTGGGGCTTGGGGGGAAAAATCAGTCTTTGAAATTCCACATACCTCAGACTGTGGATCTAAGAATCGAGACAGAGAACCTACCTGCACAACAGACACGCACTGTATTCCTATGACCCAATTTAAACTGAAATTCTTGGTACTGTTTTCAGGGAGCTGCAGTGATGCTTTGCTTCTCTCTGCAGCGAAGCCCTGAACCATAAACCTTACTATTTCCTACAGCAGGACTGTTCCAGTGGGTTCCCACAGAGTCCCGTGACTCCCGGGAACAGATTCCTCTATGGGAAACAAAAGAATTGCCCTGCTAAGTCACATAACATCGCAGTGTCTTCAAATTTTCTGTCCCTCAATCTCTTTCTTCAGGATGGAGATTAAAAAAAAAAAAAAAAAATTCTCTGGGACAAAAGAACACACAGCACGGCTCAGAGATGCCGATCACTAAATGCCATTCCCTGCCAGTAACCAAAGAGGATCAGAGGGTCACTTCCTGATGCAAAGCCAAGGTCTAGACTTGGCTGGTGTTTGCACTTGAGACTCAGTGCACAATATTTATCACTGTTTGAAGAACCAGTGGGGGGCGGAGGGGTGACATTTTTAAGGTTTCAAGCCATTCCCCAATACAGAGCCGATTCTATGCCAGCCCTTCAGAGGCAGCACAGACCGCTTCTGACCTGTGCAACACTTCCTTCTCTCAAGGGCGCTAGAGATTTTATCAGCCACCCCACACTCAACTAGTCCTGCTGAGCCTGCAGAATATGGAAGGAGGTTTCAAAGCCACATCCTAGCATCCCTGCCCTTCCTTTCTCTCCTCAGCTGTCCTCCTGGACTAAAGAGCTCAAGAGAATGCGGTCTTTTGTAGACGGAGGGAGGGAAGGAACAGCTTAAATGCCTGGGTACAGTTGGCTCCCAGTGCCTCAGGCAGCCTCCTCCTGCCCTCTGGGGCCAGGGTTGTCTCCTGCACTCGATTTCCAGCTGGGTCTGTGTATAGACAGCCCACTGTTCCCTCCAGCTCTACGAGACAGCAAGGACCTGCTTCTCTAGACGCACCATCCCCTGGCTACAGGATGCTAAGGATCAACTGAAGGGCCTATCCACTCGCTTCATGCTCGGAGGGAAGCTATTCCTTCTCCTCATCCTTGTGCTTACTGAGGCCATGCACGTCCATTACTGACTAATGTGGTAGGAAGGCGGTGCGGGCCGCTCCTGGCCACACACACACTCCATTTACCTAGCCGGCCACTCTTAACTGGAGAACAACCTCTTATTTTACACTTGCGTGACTTTCAATGCCAACTTCCACTAGAAGCTGCCAGTAGCCACTGACAAAATTGTCTCACTCAATTATGATGCCACAGACTGACCTTAACCTGAACCAGATGTCGCATAAGGCTGCGCTTGCCTGCTGCACATCTGAAATATTTATCTAAAGAAGCTTTTCAGTCGTAAAGAAATGGGTAGGCTTAACACAGAGGTGAATCTTCGAAGCACCCAGATTCACTGGCTTTAACAATGATGGCAAATCCTGGGAGTTCCTTCCTGAGAACAGTCGACAGAGACGTCAAGAAACACTTTGCAGGAAGAGGCTCAAGGGCTTGCCCTCCTTCAGCATGCTAACCCAGGAGGCACCAAATGTTCTGATCAACTATAAGGAAAAGACATTTTCAGCATATACTATCGATATTCTGATAAAATGGATATATGACATATATGATTTACTTTTAACCCATAATAAACTACCAATAAAGGTCAATTTCTTTTTCTTAATAAAAGTAAATAGAGAAATAAAAGTTCCAACTCTTTCTTCCCATCCTCTTATGGACTGTCTTGTGCAGCCCACAATTCCAGGGGCAAATGCTGGTGTCTCGTCAACCTGGGCTCAGACCCAGCCCAGCCCAGCCCTGGGGCCAGAGCACCAGGGACACCATCTCAGTGGGGGCACTGGTCCAAGCCCTGTGTCCTCTCCATGAGATCATCCCAAGAAGATGCCGGATTCATGGTTCCCTGCAGGCAGGGTGGAAATTTCCTTCCAGCTCAGATCTGAAACCAGAAGCTCTTCAGTTGAAGCCCCAGCACCTCCTGCCCAGATAACCATCACCTCTGATTAGGCTTCTTGCTCCTGACCCCCTATCCAGCCTCCTGAGCGGTCTTCTGCGACACAAATCAGAACACATCACTCTGCTGCTTTAAATACCTCAGTGGCTCCCCACAGACCGCAGTCCAAACCCTCAGCACACCTTCCACGGCCCAGCACAATCCCAATCTCTTGGGATCTCTTGCCATCTTGAAATATCTGCAGTGCTTTGGATGCATGATACTCTTGCTATCAGGCCTTGAAACATGTCATTCCTTCTTCCTGGAACATTCCTCCTACCTTCCCCCTACTCCTCACCCCCATCCCAACCTTTTCTGCTGGTTCATTCCTACTTTGTTTTCAGGTCTGCTGAGACACCACTTCTGGAAGTCCTAACTCTCCTCCTCCTTCCTGCAGAGTGGCTCAGGTGCCCTTCTCTGTGCTCCATGATGTCCTGGGTGTGCTATGTTTGATATCAGCCACACTGTTGTACATGACCTCTTGGCCAATCCATCTCTCCCTCGAGATGGTGGGCTCGGTGTGGATAGGAAGAACATCTGCCTCTGTCGCTTTTGGGGCCTAATGCAATGTCTGGTACATAGTAAGTCTTCAAAAAGGTTTGCTGAAGGACAGAACGAGCAGCAAAAAATGTCCTAGGACCTCTATCATGACATGTCTGTATGGGGAGGAGACAGGGCTGAGGCCTGTGGGCTTCCCTTCCACTCCTGCCTTGAGAGGCCTGGGGATCCTCAGGTGGGGATAAGGAGCAGAGCACGAAGGCTCCTCTGAGGGCATCCACCTACCTTCACGGTCCCTTCCACTTCTACAAACCAGCGCCGTAACATGGCCTGGATCTGGCCGTCAGTCAGCTCTGGGTTGGCGTTGTGGATTTTCTTTTTGACCAGGTCCTCCAGCAGGAGACGCCGCAGCCTCCAGTAGAAGAAAGTGCGGGCTGTCCTCCAGTCCAGGATGTCCTACGTACACACAGGAACACGCTCAGCCACCGCAGCCCCAAGCCCTGCGCAGTGCCCAGTCCAGAGGGAGCTCCACTGGCACAAAAACCCATCCTCTCTAGCAGGCCCCTCAGAGACTTAACAGCTGGCCAGCGCTCAGGCACCTGCCGCCGTCTCCCCAGGTGGGAGCTACAGCCCCCGGCCCAGGGCACTGCGCCCGGCCATGGCCCCGTCAATGCGAGCCCCACCCGAGGCTGGGATGTTCTGGCAGGGCGGCTGTGAATCTCCAGGTAATGAGACAGTGCGGAACTGGTTTGGAGCCGAATGGCTCAAACAACTTGCACGCAGGTCAGATGTGAACTGGCTGCTGCTGGAACCCTGACACTGAATCCACAGCTTTAGGACCACCCGCGCAGCTCTCCCCAGAGGAGCCATGTGAGACTCAGTTTCCCACCAGTAAAATGGAGCTTGCCTTCTGAGGGGTCCATGGCCATGTAAACCAGAAATCATTTTGGGCTGACAACGGATAAACAAAAAAAGGAAAAGTCTCTCCAAAAAAATTGAAAATGGTTTGATCTGCACAAGCTGTCTCAATCCAACCCTAACAGCTTCCTGCTGGTGAGTCTCTGTGCACGAGACATACGCTCGCTTGCCTGCTCGCAGGGCTCTGACAAGTCAGGGGAAGTGGCAACCGCTGTACTTACGTTAATAACACCCTTCTCCTGCATCCGGCCTGGTGTGTCGTGCAAGTCAGCAAACTGCACGGCTACCTGATGGTAAATGGGAATTAGGAACTCCTCCCGCTCCTTCAACTTGTTCTCCAGCTCCTTCCGCTCAGCTGGGCTTAGCTCTGGGGTGCCTGCAATTAAGTAAACCTGCCCGTCACACTCTGCGACGACCAGGAATCTCTCTGCACAGAAGCAGCCATAGTCATGGGAAGCTCAAAAACATCCCCCCACCCGACCCGCGCGCCTGTGGCCTGGCTCTCCATTGTCTTCACCACCTCTTTGCTGAGTAACAGAATTCTGTGAGATGCCAGACTGGTCCTTATCTTACCATGGGGAGCCCACATGTCCTCCTTTCCCTGTGGAGGTCACAACTGTAGAAGCAGCTATGGGAGTCCCCTTCCCCAAGTCCTTCTCTGAGCAGGTGCACACAACCGCCTGGGGGACTGTGTCTCTCACTGAGTCACAGCCAGGCGCCTCCTTCCCCAGGCAAGACACCAGGCCCGGGCCTGACTACTGTGAATGTGGGGCAGGGTGGGGAGCAGTCGCTACGCCTCCAGGCCCAGACCAGCAGCCCCTTCTCCCAAGTCCACACAAGTCACCCACTCAAGGACTCCTAAAGTTGCAAGCTGCTGTTACTCCACAGCTTCTAATCTCGGGTCTGAAAACTCTTAACCTGAAACCAGTAGAATGTACTCTAATTAGAGCCAGATCTGGGTGTCTTCTGCCAGCTCAACAGGTTAGATTAGCCAGCTTCCTAGTCTACAGCTGGGCTGCTACTGCCAGAGCCAACCCCTGACCAGAGAGAGAAAGACATTCTAGTTCTTGGGCTAAAAGTGAAGGAAGAAGGGAAAAGAGAAAGGCAGCCTACAAATCCCATTTGGATCACTAAGCTTCTAAGCACCCAGTACCCTCATTCAACAGATTCCTGTAAGAAATCTGGAATTCCTTGTAACAGGGAGGAGCCCCCTCCCCAGACACCCCCCACCCCGCCCCGACTCCTGCCTTCAGTCAGTAGCGTCCCAGTAGAGGTGCTGCTATGTTATGCTTTCCTTCCTAATTACTCTCAGAAGGGACTTGTAATCAATACTGAAAATTTAGCTGCCTGCCTAGTAAAGAGGAGTAAGTCTAGCTGAAGGAGCAATAGGTGACAGCCCCTGGTGTTGGGGACAACCTGAAGTGCTTTGTCACCAAAGCTGACAAATAAATACATGACCACAGGTGATGGGTTGCAGAAGAGAAAGGTCTATTTCAGGCATGTCTGTCTGGAAACAGGCCTTGCTTTTTATGCCACTATGAATCATATGCCATAAACAGCCTTGGGCTGCTGAGTGAGCCGTAAGTATTATAGATAAACACATGTTAATAGAACAGGGATGTAGCCACAGGACCCAGTTTCATTTTTATGAGGTTTTTCAGATGCCTACCTCCACCTCCTTTTTTTTAAGCCCATCACTACTTGAAAACCACGAGGAAGAGAGCTGCCGGCTATCTCCTCTTGGGCTCTCACACAGAGGGCAATCGTTGACCTATCACACTGGGGCCCTAACACTCAGCAGCCTTCTTTCCATGCCAAGCAGAGCAGGGCTATGGGATGAGATGAAGGCCCATCCAATTCTGGGGCGGCTCTGCCTAAAGAATCGATGGGAAGAGAGCCAACTGATTTCTTCTGAGGTGAGATTATCTCAGTTGTAACACCCTAGACAGGGAAGCAAACATTTTTCCTTCTCTAGTAAGAGGAACCCAGACTCCTTGGAGAAACAGTGGATGATTCCAGGGCTGGGGCAGGAAAAACAGAAGATGAGCCTGGAACATACGGTCATAAAAAGCAAGACCACACTCAAGTGATTGGGATGTGTTAAAAGGACATAGGAGCCGGGTTGAACGTGTTCCCACTGGCCAAATCTGGGACAGTCTGAGTATCAAATTTATCAAAAATAGGATGATATTAATTACCAGAATATTTATGGGATGAAATAACCTGTGAGTCCATCCTAATATAAATAATTAAATAGGGGAAGAGGGAAGGGAAAGTTCTCCCTTCCAGCAGAATAATAATTAATATATGTAGAAGGAATGATGGAATTAGAAAACCACCATTTTACCACTGTCACAGCAATTGATTCTGCCAAGAATTATCAACGGATACTAAAACTAGTGGGTGAGAGTTTGATGAGGAACAGAATATTTACATTGTCTCAAAGTATCCCCTCACAAATTACTATTAGCCAACAAAACCTTAAACAAGTAATCACAATTACCATCAAGAATAGGAAAAACTGACATATGCCTCCTGATATGATGTCCTGATCATAAATAACACTTCTGCAATATTCCTGCCAAAAATGCGTTATCTGAATTTAACCATGGGGAAATATAAACCAAACACAGATTGAGAAACATGCTACAAAAAAGGGGCCTGTGGTGCCTGGCTGGCTTGGTCAGTGAGCATGTGACTCGTGATCTCAGGGTCGTGAGTTCAAGCTCCATGCTGGGTGTGGAGATTACCACAACCAACTGGGTGGCTCAGTTGGTTAAGCATCTGCCTTCAGCTCAAGTCATGATCCCAGGGTTCTGGGATCGAGGACCACATCGGGCTCCCTGCTCAGCAGAGAGTCTGCTTCTCCCTCTCCCTGCCGCTCCCCCTGCTTGTGTTCTCTTTCTCTCTCACTGTCAAATAAATAAATAAGATCTTAAAAAAAGAAAATCTTACCCCACCCAAAAAAACGTGGTCTGTATTTAAAAAAAAAAAAAAAAAGTCAAGATGATGACAGGCTAAATAACTGAAAACAGGCTGCAGTGTGTGGTCTAGGGTTAGATCTCAGATCTAAACCACAAAAAAAGAAAAAAGTCTATAAAGGACATTATTGGGACAACTGGTAAAATCTTGATATGAATCATGAATCAGAGAGTAGTATTGTATCAATGTTATAGTTCCTGATGTAGATAAGCGTCTTGGGTTACATAAGAGAAAGTCTGTGTCCTTAGAAACACACACTAAACATCTATGGATAAAGGAGCATGATGTCTACAAATGACTGTCAGATGGTTCGCAGAAACTGTGTGTGTGTGGAGAGTGCATAAGTAAGCACATGTACATGAGCACATGCAAACGATAAAACAAATGGGACAAGATGTTACCAACAGGTAAATCTAAGAAAAAGGCATCACAAGTCCTTTGTACTCTTCTAGTAACTTGTTTGGTGAAATTATATCAAATGGAAAATTAAAAAATAAGCCAAGCTAAAAAAAAAATGTTTTTCCTGGCTCCCTGATGCCTAAAATCAGAAGTCAAAGTTAGTATTTGTGGGGTATGGGGCACTATTCTAAGTGCTTTGTATCTACTAACTCGCTTAATCCTTACAACCACCTTAAAGCTGGTATTCTTACTATTCTCATCTTACAGGTGAGCAGACTGAGGCACTGAGAATTTATGTCACTCACCAAGGTTACAAAACTAGCAAGGGGCAGAGCCAGGTCTCAGATACAGCAGCGTGGCCCCCAGAGATTTGGGACACTATGTTATCTTGTCTCTTCTTGCTTACTTGGGCCAGAAGACAAGGAAGTGCTTCAGTAGCAGAATCTCGTTCATTTCAGAAAAGGCTAAATGATGATGGCAGGCTCCTGGCTGATACAGCTGAAGTTCCGTCTTAGTCCCATTCCATAACTGAGACCAAGACAACATCTCCAATAATTCCTGCTCTGTAGATCAGACAGTTTCCTAGGCATGCCTAAGATTTTTTTTTTAAACTTTGTCCTAATATTTTAAAAGATTTTATTTATTTATCTGAGAGAAGAGACAGCATGGGTAGGGGCAGAGGTGGAGGGACAAAAAGACTGCCTGCTGAGTGGGGCTCAATCCCAGGACCCTGAGATCATGATCTGAGCCTAAGGCAGATGCTTAACAACTGAGCCACCCAGGCGCCCCTGTCCTAATATTTTTGTAAACACTGATCATCATATTTACCACATTACATCTGTTTATGAGATTATCTCCTGAATCAGCCATGTTTGTTGTATCGTTTCTTTATATCCCACGTCCCTAAGACAGAATGTGGCCCATAGCATTACTCACTAAATATTCCTCCTTCAACTTACTTTACATTCCACTCACCCACCTTCATGTTGATATGAACACAGTATCATTTGTTTGCACCGTTTCAGAACACCCAAAGTGAAGTTTTAATACCAGCCCAGACCTGGTTCCTTGACTGCCAGGGTGAAACAGAAATGTTTCCTTCACTCTGTGAGTCAGGAGCCATCTCCCCATCATACAAGAAAGCAGTGGCTTTAGACTCGTTCATTACAGTGATCCAAGAACTTGTCCTCTTGATGCTGTTGGGAGTGTTTAAAAGTTCATGTAGATGGCTTCTGTGACACAGGACCTGGAAGGCACTGGGCCTTTCTCTCTACATCACTTGCCCCCCTATCCTCCTTGTTTTCCACTCTTCAGTCTAAGGCTGCCCATGACTTAGAAATTATGCACACTTCCCACTAAGGGCAGAGTGCTTAGTATCCTCTGGGAGTCACCTGACTGTATGTTTTACTCCTTAATCAAACGGTAAGTCTGAGCTTGGGAGAGCACGTTGTTTGCTCTTGTGTTGTAGAAATAGGCTAGTCCAGAGCCACATTCAGGCGCAGTGATGTTCAGGCCGGAGACTGGTTGTACAGTGGGACTTTAGTCTTACAACACTTCTGTACTGGTTGTCAAGGAGTCACAGCCCTGAGCACCCTGAGCATCCACTCTCCCACCACTCATGCTCCAACCCCAGAGTCCCTGAAACCTGCTGGGCAGGCCTAAGATTTAAGGGTAGCTCCTCATGTTAGTGTGAGATCAAGAACTAATACAACAGCAGGTAAAATCACAGCCCTGCCAGGGACAAGGGATGGCAGGAGCAAGGATATGGATGAATAGGAAGTTCCAGACCTTTAGAACATCCTCCCTCTGGGTAAATAACCAAAACTGTGCTTGCATATGTGTATATCTGTACGTGTACATATATGTGTACACCTGTACCATATAGAACACGTACCATTTACTGAGCACTTACTATGTGTCAGGCACCACACTCAATGCTTTCAGGATCACATAGCTCGTAAGTCACCATGCACAATTCAGACCTAGGTCGGGTCAGCTGTTAACACCGCTGCCAAGCTGTAGATCTCAATGTCACTGAGCGCTTTCCAAGTTGCTTCACGTACATTGTCTCTAATCCTTGTAACAACCCAACCTTACAGACAGGGCATCTATTTTACAAATGAGAAAAACCATGGCTCTGAAATGTAAAGTTACTTGCCCAATGGCATCCAACTCTTAAGTAGCAGTCAGGATTTACACTTGGGTCTGGCTATCTCCAAAGCTTGTGTTCTTCCACATGAAATGGCACCAACAGCGGCCAAGCAGGAATCCTGGCAGTGGCCACAGAAGGGCAGATCAATTGGAGAGTTTAGTTCATTGTGTTATGAAAGGAGTTAAGAGCACAGCTCAGCACTGGGTGCAGAGAGGGAGGACTTCTGGGCTCAGGAGTACAGCATCCTGGAAACAAGGTGTTGGCTTTACCAAGTTGGAGGGACAGAGAAGGCTGGCTCCTGGACTAACAAAGGTCTTGTCTACCCAGTCAAGCTAGTCCAGAGCTTTAAAAGAGTAACAGAATAAACACCTGCAATGCTCTGGCCCTCCTGAGACTAGGAAGATCACAGAAATTCCCCCAAAGGTTGCCTTGTTTGATTCCTTCCTTAATGCCTCTGATCACAGTTCAAGACCTATCTCAGAAAAGCATCAAAGCAAGGAACAGACGGAAGTGGAGGGTGTGTGTATTTTAAAATGCACAAGAGAAAGTCAAGGATTTGTGTGCTTTAAGTGGGGGGGAGAAAAGGTTTGCTAAATTTTATTTTCTAAAAATAAAAGGCTGCTCTTAAGCTAGTTAGACCCTTGTGTAGCACACCGAGGGTCCCTCTCTCCTTGTACAGCAAAGCAGCCAGCCCTGGTAATGATTTAAGGGAGATTAACAAATATGTCAATGTCTATTTTCTGCTTAATTTAAAAGCGGCGTCTATAAAGATTTTTGACTTCTGAACCCTGTTCCCCTGAAAGAAAGAAGGTAAGAATGAGGAGGGGGATAAAGAGTGATTATCCTATCATTGATCGTTTGTCAGGAGCATTTCTTATTCACTGGACTATTGTAAAAAGCTAAGCTCTCGATCAATCCTGTAAGCTCCCTGTACAATTAAATATCTTGGAATGGTTTTCTTTCTTTTCTAGCCAGATTGCAGGGCCTCAGGGTTTTTAGGAAAGCAAGTCGTCGTGTGCGTGTGTGAGGGTGTTTAAGAATATGCTACAGGGAGGAAAGTCATTCTTTTTCTAGAATCCTACTTTAGGAACAGGCTGAAATGGGAGAAGAAAGGTAGATTACTCCCATCTCTACCTTCCCCAAATAAAAAGTCCCCATGAACTCCTAAAAATCCAACCTTAGAGTTAAAAATATTTTAACATGAAGAGCTGAATCCAGAAGGGGCAGTACTAGTCTGATCAAATAAGGCGAGCTAACATTACTGTGGTGCTGCTGTGTGCTAGAAATGTTGAAGTACCTCTCCTCTCCTTTAAGTCTGGCAAACACCCTCAAAGATGGCTGCCTTACAGATGAGGAAACCGACTCACAAAAAAGGGAAGTAACGTGCCCAAGGCTGCGAAGTTAGGAAACCATGGAGCTGGGATCTGGGCTTAGATACTCTGGCTTCAGAGCCCATGCTCTTTTTAAATTCAGTTTTTATTTTTAAAATTTCCCCCAGAGTGAATGCCTGGTTCCTGGAAGTACGGCAATAGCAGGTCAACGAGTGCAGTGGATGGGAGCAAGCTCCTATTCCGTCTCCTCTAATTCCAAAAATCCATTTAATATATTGTCCTCGGATAGAGAACATATCAGATATTAAACTGATAAGAACAGATACTCTACTTGATCTTAGCCAAAAGGCCGAGAAGTGATATAGAGCCAATGCCCTTTAAATGAAACAAGTTAAACTGACCCACCAGTGTCCACAGGGCAGCAGCCTGTCAGGTGTTCCTGGGGCCAGGACATAATGAAAAGCCACATTTCTCCTCCATGGGGTCAAAGCTGGAGAGAAGCTTCCGAGGAGAGAGCTGATTTCTGTAGCAGGAGGTGTTTTTTACCCAGCCATGACACTGAAGGAGAGCAGGAGGAGGGGACCCTCACCCTATGGACGGGCAGATCACATCCTATGGTGGAGGATTTCGGGGGAGGGGTGAGACTTTCAAAGCTTAGAAAAAAAATCAGACTGGTAGGCTGAAAATTCTCCACTCAGCCAAAGGCACTAGGTGACCTTGCAGAAATCTCTTTTCTGTGCTCAGTTTCTCGTTTATGGAACAACAATCCTAAGCTGGCAAAGAGGGAAACTGTTTTATAAAAGAATGTGATATTAAAGTGTTTTTTATTTTTTAGTTACACTAAGAAGCCTATGTAAATTTAAACCCAATTTCAACTTTTATGGGCCCTTCTTCCTTCTCTTAAGAAAGCAATTTGCTTTGATTGGTTAAATACTTATGAAGCTAAAGAAAAGGACCAGACCACCCTTCTCACTCAGCTCCAGAATATCTCAGATACAAGAACACACACCCGTACCTCAACCTTGAGACTGAAAAATCAGCATAAAAAAGACTGGAATCTTATTAAGATTCAGAAGTACAAACATAAGTAGCTGTTTAAAAGATCTGTGTAATCACATTTTCGATGTTGAAAGAAATTTCTCTGTAAAGATAGTAAGATAGGGTGGAAAAAAAAAAACAACCCCTTGCAAAACGATTTCTGTATCCATCACAGGTGTGCCTTTCTTTACATAAAAGCATTCTGGAAAAACTGCGTAAATCAGATCCTGTTTTAAATGCCTTAAGGGAGCTATTTAGAAGGGACCCTGCAGTGAATCCTTTGGTAAAGCAAATAATCCTTTCGTAATGGGAATAATTTCTCCCAATGTATCTAGTTTTTTTAAAATCCCATTTTCATATATCTGCTTTTCTTCAAAGGGGGCCACAACTATCTAAATATACAACGGCATTTGCATATTGATTTTAATAGCAATCCTCTCAGGGATGTTTAACCCTAGGTTCCTTGTAATTGTGTTAGTGCTCCGCTGTTCATATTTTTAAAAATCAATACAGTACACCCAGAGATTTCCAAATAGGAATCAAAGAATCTGTTACTCCCCCTGCAGCCCTGTGCCCCCACACAAACAGTCCACACAAGAGTCAGGAAGCCACACAGAATTCTCTGAATTCTTGAGGCAGTTAAGTCTCAAAGTCTTTACTATTTTCCTTTCCTTAGTTGCTCCCCCCGCCGCCCCTTCGCCCCCCAGTCTGGAGGGGGTCAGCTGGGGCCAGGCGGGGCACAGGGTCTCTCAGACATATTCTGATGACAGCCCACAGGCAGGCAGAAGCTTAGGTTCAGTCCAACAAAATGCCAGCCAGGTCTCCCCATCTGACAGAACTGTGAATCACTGCTTCCTGGAATGAGGCAAGCCCAGGTGCTTTTATAAATAAAACCAGATGAATGGAACAGACCAAAACAGCCCCTTGGCCTTCCCAGAAAATGCTGTCATTATTGCACCATATTGCATCAAACCAAAGAACTGCTGAATCAGTGTGACGAGATGGGTGGTAAGCTATTGCTAATTCAGGGAAAAGGCACCTGCCTACCCCAAAGCCCAGTGCTTGGACGGCCATGGTGCCAAGTGAGGACACTGCATGTGTACAAGAGGTGACCAGGGCAAGAGCCCACTTCTCATGCATTAGAACCAGAACTTCTTTCCCTTCCAACTTTCTGGCCAAGGATGTTGCTTTCTGACTGAAACAAGCAACTCTAGCTCTTTTCAGCTTACAACATCTTGAAGATGGACACAAGTGATAGAAAAAGCACACACAGCTCAGATACTTTGATCACTTCTGCCAGAAAACCAGCTTAGCCCCTGAATCCCCTTAACCCAAGGAAGGGTCCTTTTCCTGTCATCTGGCTGCTAAAGAGAAGGCTTGGGAGGAAGGCATTCCCGCAGATGTCTACAGACACATTTATCCTCACCTGAAGCCACAATACTCCCTCTACACCCAGGATGCCTTGGGCAGAGAGGGTGCTGGGTGGAAGGGCCAGGCGCGGGCCAGCCGCAGTGTTCAGCTAGAGCTGCCCCTGCCTGTGTCATACCGTCCCTCTCAGGGCGTGCTCCATGTGGGCACAGCCGAGTTGCCGCGTGGCAGGCTGCCTGGCTGGCTGGGAACAGGGCCACGTTCAAAAAGTGTGTCTGGAGCAGGATAACATTTCACGAAGTGGCTCCTTTGCCTAAAGACTATTTGTGTTGAGGGAGAGGGACGGAAGGGAATTTATGATTGCTTCACACTTGGGACTGGGCAGCTCTCACTCTCTCTTAACTGATTTGTCATCTCCCTCTGAGCACAAGACAAGGGTAAGGATCCAGGAGAAAAAGCTCAGGTCTTGGCGTCAAGAGGCCGGGCTAGGAAGGCTAGGAAGGCCATCCTACCCCACAGCTACTCCCTGCTCCTGGCTCTCTGAGGAGGCAGAAGGATGTCAGGGAGACACGAAGAGGCCGTGGAGGGCTGGGGCTCTATTTTCAGAGAAGGAATTCAATTTCCTTAAGGCAGTCAGTCTGGTAGGATGTTATCTGTCCTGCACTGACTCTACCAACCCTGTTCTGAGAATCTGGCAGTGCAGGACCATGGTATTTGGGCTTAGATCACATTCTTTCTCTCTTTACCTCTATCAGGAATCAATAGCTGTTTTCACACTCTATGATAATCACGGAACTACAAACTAGTAATTCACCTTCTACCCAAATGAACTATATAAAATGACAAAAGGTCAGTTTTTAAAAATAAGAAACCTGAAAAAGATGAAGTTAGCTGTTCAGAAATTAAATACTACTCATTATCCTTAGAGAATAAATCCTAATTATGTTTTTGAACACAGTCAGTCAGTTGTGCATTGGTTTGTCTAAGTGATCTGACAGCGTGCTCCCTGGTGCAGGGGCCAATCTGGGAAGAGATTGAGAACATAAGGTAACATCCACTCCTACAGGCTTTCTCCTAAATCAGATTTATTTCAGTGAAACTGGCTTTAGATAACAAAGGGAAAGAATTCCTGTTTAATTGTGATCAGGCTCAGTATTCAGCTGAGGTCAAATCTGGGGAAATCCTGAGAAAAGTACAACAGAGGGAACCGCAATTCCGTTCTGGGCTCTGGCGTCCATTATTTTGTGTCTTGGATGACTTAAGTCTTTTTTTGCCTTAATCTCTCAATCTGGAAAATGAGGTCATTTTCACCCACTGTGAAAAAGCATCTTGGCAGTCTTTGATTCTAAGCGCTGATCGAGAAAGGAGCCAAAAGCCAAAGCAAACCCCAAAGGAGCTGAGTTCATAGCATGTCCTGTTACATCCCCACTGGCCTGTGGCCCCACAAATACACTTGGTATGTATGATCCCCCTGAAAAACCGCAATTGCCTGAGGGACAAGACCACTTCTTCCGTTTCTTTCGTATTTCTTTTCCTATACCATTTGTTCCAAAAGTAGACCTATGCCACAGAGATAACAAACGTGGCTGTCCGCTTCTTCTGATTAATGTGGAAAGGAAATGACGCCAATCCCCATGCTTGAAAAATGCTTCGTAGATTCAAAGCGAATGCACATTCACCTGATATTCATGGTGGCTAAGTGGGGGCGTTATCCCCACTTTTAGATGAAGAAGCTAACGTCTACAAACTAGTAATTAAAACAATTTACCTGCACGCAACCTAACCGAAACTTGTACATGATTATTTCTATTCTAGATCCACTCTCGTGTTCCCGACCTGCCCTGGGCCAGAGCCTGCTTCCCATTTAGCAGACTAAGGATTCTTTCTCTAGTGCCATTTTTGGTCAAGGTTAAATAAATATGGTTTTCTTCAATGCGGAGAGGAAATTGATAATGAGATGATTTGTAACAAATGATTAAACGGCCATCACTTGGGAATCTCCTCCCTCTCCCCTTCCTGTATTTCAAAAGTTAAAAGGTGCTGGGTGAAGGTGGGAACGATATTACTTTCCTTCAAGAGAAAGAAGCTTCAGCCCCACACCCCTCACCATCCAGTGGTTCTGCAAACAGATGTCAGAGAGGATCCCTCTTCCTACCACCCAGTTACTCTGAAGGGATGATAACAGCCATTGGGGGGTTAAAAAGAGGCAGCGAACCCCCAGTTAATGAGTAGGAATTCAGCAGGCAGTGTAAGATAAATGGAGCTCTCTCTGCTTCTGCTAGAGTCAGCATGAACTGCGGCCCTGCGGCTTGTTTGTGGCAAATGGAGTGCGCGAAATATCAAAGGGCAGTGATCCAGAAGAAGACCGACTTTGACAAATTTTAAATTGGCCAGAAAGAAAACCAGCAAAAAAGAAAAAGAAAAAAAAAAAAGGGAAGAAAAAAAGAAAAAAAAAAGGAGAGAAAATTACACAATGCACCGTGTCCTACAATTGTGGTACTGCTGCCTTTGTACAGAATTAGTGGTAAAAACAGCAGCGACGACTGCCTGATGCTGGGAGCAATTATGAGCCATCTAAGCGAGATGCTTATCAGTGGCTGAAGCTTTTAGAGCTCTCTATACAGTTGTGAGTAACTTGCTCTTGAGCTGCAGTTACTTTAATTAAAGTGTATAGTGTTGGTCAGAAGTAATTATCCTGTTTGGAGAAGAAAGAGAAAAATACCACCTCAACAATTCTGGGTGGCAATAGATTTTAGAAACAGCTTTGCCAATTCTTGTTGTATGTGTGCACTTCCCATAAAAGGATCAGGCCGAGATGGGCTAGAGTTATTGACGGTTGTTACCTGATGGCAAACAATGGGACGCACACAGGGTTTATTAGAACCCCAGTCACTGGGTTTAGCTCAGGGCTCCAAACTGCCAGGATGCGCAGTCTCTCGAGTGCAGACAAGCACTCGCAAGGTTGTGTCTCTAGATGGTGAGCATATAAAGAGTCCACAAATGGTGTTTTATTAATTTACTATTTGAAACATAAATGAACTAGCATCTCTCTTTTTTATGCCTTCCATTCATGAAGTTTCACTACCTTTTAAAGACAATCACTGTGTTCCTTTAGGAAAACAAAACCAAAACAAACCAACAAATAAAAGAACCTCAAGCAATTATCTTCGCCAACATAGCAAGGGGGCTCGATGGGAGATCTGGGCAGAAAGATGTGTTTTAAACGGATCTGAAACTCATTCGGTCTCTGGACTCAACACAGGGCTCCCAGGGTTCAGTCCTATGTGCAAACTGCAGCATCTTCCAAAAGCTCCAAAAACAAATGAGCAACAGAGTAGTGGCTGGAAGCATCACGCTCAAATGTTCCCGGGCCTGGACGACTGCTGCCACGGCCTCTGTGTGGAAGCACACAGTGCACAGTCTTTACTTCTGTTTCTCTAGCTCAGGATGGCCCCAGAACACCACCTTGGGTAGGTCTCCAGCCTCTCTGTCCCGTGACACTGACTCTCAGTGTCTCAGAAATGAGGCGGGCTTGTCCAAAGACACAGACAGAAACAGGACATTGAAGCCTCGCATGTTCTCTGCCTGATCAGCCTGCCCCTCAACAGCAACTTCTAGCTAATCATTCTTTACAAGGACACCCACAAGGCCAGAAAGATGGGCTTTGTGAATTATAAGAAAATACCAGAAGAAAACTTGGGTGACTTTTGCTTTTTTTAAGGTCCCACTTTCCCTCCTATTACATACACTATTTCATTCTACCAGGGCTCTTACCATATAGAGGATAGTAAATAAAGATTATCATGAATTTGATCAAATGCTTCAGTGCTTCCTCCCCTGGCCTATGAATGCACTCATTACAAATCAGCTGAATGGCTCATTGATTTGCCAGGAGGACAAGCAGACATACCCAATCGTTCAGCCAAGCGAATGTAGACGGGGTCCACCCGACGCATGGTTTTCACCAGATCCTTTCTGCGGAATTTGATTTCTACTGTCCCCTCTGGCTCCAGAACTGATCCCCTGGATCAGAGAGAAACAAAACAGAAATAGAGGCACTTTAAAGGAAGGAGACAACAGAATGAGGCCGGTTACAATTTGCAGACCAGGAAATAGCTTCATTATGGTTTTGGCCACCCATGGCTCACAGAAGTAACCCCAGGGAGGGAAGCAGGCATCAGAAAGTGTCTAAGTGGGGTGTGAAGGCCAGGCAAAAAGCAATTAAAATAATTCTCATTACCACCACGCCAGTCTACTTCCATCTCAAAAGAGGAATACCGATTCCACCATCTACAATGGTGCAATGAGGGGTCGACGCCAAGCGGTCCCGCACACAGCCGTCAGTCGCTGGTGGGACTCCCACATGCTAGGCCAGGCCAAGCAGGGGAGAAAACACTCTGTCTACCGCTATGGGGAGGTCTCAGGGTTATTTCTAGCTTCTAGTGCATACTAATGATGTTCTAGTACCAGGAACTTTACCCTGGACAACTTAAAAAACAACAACAGCCACGTTTTACATTAAAAAAAAATTATAGCTAATACTTCCTATATACATGGCACTGTTCTAAGTGCTTACATATAAAGCTTCATAGCAATCCTATACCCAGTCTGCATCCCCTATGAGGGAAGGAACTATTATCCCCCAACTTGCCGATGAGGAAGCTAAGGTCCAGGGCATTAAGAGACTTGTCCAAGCCTAACAAGTGACAGGGCTGCATCTGAAACCAGGTGGTCTTGTTCCACAGTCTGCAGAGGAATTGTCTGTGATCTGCTATCAGATCAGGGGCTAGATTTGGATTTAAAAATAGTAAGTCCCTCAGTACAGACTGCTAGCCTACTGATTTTGCAATAAAACTACGGGGCTCTCCCAAGCAGCTGTTGAAGAAGGAAGCTAAAATCTTGGGGAAAGAGAGAAACAGGTGGGGAGCCTGGGTGGCTCAGTCATTAAGCGTCTGCCTTCGGTTCAGGTCATGATCTCAGGGTCCTGGGATGGATCCCCGCATTGGACTCCCTGCTCAGCAGAAGCCTACTTCTCCCTCTCCCACTCTCCCTGCTTGTGTTCCCTCTCTCGCTGTGTCTCTATCAAATAAATAAATAAAATCTTTAAAAAAAAAAGAGAGAGAGAGAGAGAAACAGGTACTCTAGTAGAATGATCGGAGGCAGGAATTGGCATGGGCAATGTCAAGGAAACACAATGTGAGATTTACCTATTTTGGAAAGGGTTGAAAACAGATTATGAAAGGAAGCTGCATGTGGTCTGTTTTACTTAAGTATTTTCAAGGACCACCTCCTGACAAAAGCCTGGGACATTCTCTTATGGTTCTCTGGGTGCCGTGAGCACGGTGTTCTCCAAGCCTCCCAGAATGCCAGAGTGAGCAGCTCCGGCTTGGAATCAGAGAATGCGGGGGCTGCTCAGTGACCTCAGTGACCAGCAGCTCGTCCCACAAACAAGCAGCAGCAGCTCAAGGAGAGTAAGACTGCTCCAGGTTCCTCGCCAGCCAGTGGCAGAGCTGGGTGAAGACCCTAGAACTCCACAGACTAAGAATTTAGTCCTTCCACTCCAACTCGCCTTGAGCTCCCTCTGTCACACGTCTAAGAAAGGGAGAGCGAACAGGCCTATCTGCACAACAATCGAGAGAATCCCTCCAAGTTTCTCCCAGTGCCTGGAATAGAGGACAGACTTCTTGGTACAAGAATGTGGGCTGGGGGGTCACACTAGGAAAGCCTGACTCCCACCTGCTTTCCTTCTCATCCTAGCAGACACTATCTAGAAAATCTCTTTTTCTGACCTGGGAGCCCTCTGGGAATAGACAGATTCAAATAAAGATCTCTTGGTTCTAATGTTCTCCAGGAGGAAACCAACAGCTAGAGCACCCCTAGAGACAGTGAATGGAAATAAAGAAGGAATGCTACCTGCTCTCTCGGTCAGCGTACATCTCCATGTGTCGGGGGTTGATGGTGGGATCGATCACAACCCAGGAGCCCCCCCGGAGCTCAGCCTGAGGAGGAATGTATACCAGCACTGGCTGGGAGCACTCCCGTAAGCTATCCACGATGTAAGCACCGAACTTCAGCACTTGGTCGTACATATCTGTGGAGAAGGAGACAAATCAGAAATCACGAAACAGTGCTTCCAAATATTGTTCACATCATGGCACACACAGAAAATAACACACTGTGCCTCCACGAGGAGGCTGCTCCTACCAGAGGCGACAGGCCTGGGGGTTCAGCCACCCCGGGTCCTGTCCGGCCACCCTGAAGACTGAGAGGATGGGTATTTCCACCTGTATTCTGTTCAAGACTCCAGGGGATCTTCAAAAGCACAAGAGAAGTGTACGGTCTTTCACAAGACACAATGTGCAAGCCCTGTGGATTGCCTATCCATTTTATAGCCTTTCTGAATTGCTGGATTCAGGTCTCATCACATTAATTCACATTTGCTCTACAAATGTTGAGTATTTTTCATGTCAATATGTGATCTCTCTCACTACATTAAGTTTTCTGAAGGAAGGAACGATTCAAGCTCTTTTCAAGTCTTCCCGTGATACTTAGAATATGATAAGCTCTTAAAATGTGCAGCTAGTGGAAATGGAGCCTTCAAAAATTTTATCTTCAAAAACTGCATCTTTCCTCTTTGTATCCCCAGTGTCTTGTCCAGTGCCTCGAACACAGTTAGTGCACGATAAGCGTCTGCTGAAGGAATGGATGAGCACATACACACTTTGGAAAGAACATAACCAGAAAGAACAACAAATTCTTTAACAGTTGCATTTTTATCAGGGCATCAATGAAAGAAAAAACTTAAAATGCATATGTAGTTATTGGAAATATCACACAGCCACATAAAAAGAAGAGCTACCTTTTTATTTTGCTAAAGAGCACACTTTGTAATCCCAAGGCCAGGAGCAGCCTGAAGAAAAGGTACCCTGGTGCATAAATAAAGCAAGTCCTTGGAAAGTAGGATCAGTTATTATTTGTTTCCCAACAATTTATGGACTTCTTCCCATCTCCTAGCTCCCTGAATTCTACACATGGCCAAAGTTTTAGGTTTATGATTCCAGATATTTAATGAGCACTTCAGTGGAACCACAATGGATCCTTTCTAAACACCAAATAACAGGTTCAACAGAGTTCAAACTTTCCTATCAAAGCAAGGATCTCAATTTGGAATAAATCAATTCTGGAAATCCAAAGCAAAGAAGCATTTTTCAGAAAGTTAAGAGCAAACCCAAATAGAAACTGCTTTCATTGTCGTTACTGGCAAATTAAACTGCCACCTTCTCCAAAGTAAAAATGGCTCTCTCTATACAAACCATCAGTGAGCACAGTTCACTGCAAAGTATATGCCTCTCTCCATTGCCGGGCCTGGCCACTCTGTGACAATTTCAGAAACTTCAAAAATTCAGAAGTTGCTCCAAGGAAAAACTCCCTACTCTATGAGAAATGTGTATGGTCACATGCTCTGTATATATGATCAGAGCAAAGACATTTATTCCTTTGGGAGGAAAGCAAAGACCAAAAAAATTTACTGCTAATTACACAACTGTTGTATGAAGAGTGGGGAATAAAGGACTTTAAGCGCTTTACGCTAATTCTGTGGTTATGAAAATAATTGCTCAGTTCAAATTATTTTAACTAAATTAATTCTTTAGTGGATATTTCAACCAGTGCTACATAATAAAATAATTGTGTAATTAGCAGTACATTTTTCAGTGCTGCCAAGAGTACAGTCTCAGTCTCTGAACAAGTAACAGAGAGGAGTGGCCCTCGGTGGTCTCGTGCGGAGAGAAGAAATGGAAGGTGGATAGAAGGAGAAAGCGAAACAGCAGAAAATAGCACACACAGTCATCCTATGTGAAAGAGGAAAAAGGTAGAGGTAAATGAAGAGAGTTTGTCACTTCTGTTTGTTAAAGATCTACCTATATTAAAATCTGCCCGTACTACCTATGATGAACAGATCCAGCCCCCAGAAAGAAAGGAAGGACTGTGTTTAAAATGTATGCCCACTTATTTAAGTTGTAAAAACTCAAGTTCATAGGATATGCAGTTTGTTTGGGAGGAAGCGGAGTGTGTGTGCAGTTTTTGAAATGAACTTTGGTCTCTCCTTTTCATCATCATGGCTAGTTTGTTGTGTACCACGGAGCATGATTTCATATACACACACATATGAATCATTTAATCATCAGAAAACATGTTCTTACATCCATGTTATAGGTGAGTAAATTGAGGTAGTTAAATAAGTGAATAAATGGCAGAGGTAAAATTCGAACGCAGATCCTTAGGGCTCTGAAGTCCGCTTTCTGTGACCTCGTTCTTACTGGGAGGGAAGAGCATGAGGCCGAGGTGACCTGCTTTCCAGCATCTGACACAATGGCTGAGTAAAGCAAAAACCAGAAAAGAGACTGGAATAAATGAAGATTTGTAAATTTTGCCTGGATTTTTTTTTTTTTAAGATTTTATTTATTTATTTGATGGAGGGACACAGCGAGAGAGGGAACATAAGCAAGGGGAGTGGGAGAGGGAGAAGCAGGCTCCCTGCTCTGGACTCGATCCCAGGACCCTGGGATCATGACCTGAGCCGAAGGCAGTCGCTTAACCGACTGAGCCACCCAGGCGCCCCATGGATTTTTTGTTATGTTCAGAAAAGTCAGAAATTGTACGGATGACACTACCAGCTATGTGAAGGGCTTGGATCTGACTGCCGAGCAATTATCTTCAGGCCCCAAGACGGTGAGTAATGAAGGGGCATCAGGCTTCATTAAAGCTGACAAGCTTGGGACTGAAAACAATGCCTCCCTCTAACCTGCAACATCAACAGACCCACAATCCAACCATCAAAAGACCCAGAAAGCAACAAAGGCTATTAAAATGTGAACGGACACACACAAAACAAACCGTACAAACAACATGCTCATGATGAATCACAGCAGCCCCAAACCACACATTGTGAAAGGCAGGTTGAAGCACCTGGCAACAGTCTGACATACATTTGTCTGAAATCCCTTCGTTTCTGAGACAGAGCAAAAGCACAGCCAAGAGTAGCAGGGGAGAGTGTACTCCCAAGGGTTTAGGCTAGACATCAGTCTAGGGAATTTTAAAGCTATGCATATGCTGACTGTCAATTCTCAGGCCATGAGAAAAGCAACTGAGAATGGAAAATACTGATAGGTTCTTCAGTGGAAAGGCGGGGGCTTGGCACTTCCTAAGCACCGTGAGCAAAGCACATCTGCATATGATCACACAGCCTTTCCAGTGTGTTCTCAGCATCCAGGCACCAACCCTGCCTAGGGCCTTCATTGTTACACAACATGGATAAACTGTGACAGCCACGGTGCAGGGTGGTAGGGTGTTTCCACAGTGCCCCATTCTCTTGAAACTGGAACAGATCTTACTGGCTTGGGGCGAGATTATCTGTTAGAAGCTGAAGGTAAACATTGGACATACACAAGCTGCATATACATAATGTGTCTCATCAGTTCATTAGGGCCGGCTGACACAGTATTTCGACAACCAAGTAATCAGAGACTTTAAAATAGATTTCATTCCAGTTAAAGTTTCCAGTAAATGTTTTTTTATTGTTATTTATAACCTGTCCCAGGAAAAAATAATAAGTATAACATGAAAAGCCAACTGAGAGTGACCTGGTAGCACCAGCAGTGAGGCAGCTTAATATCACTGGGATTTGCATCCTATCAAGCTATTCATGCTGAGGCTGGGACCCTGGTGCTAATTTCTAGTAAATTTCACGCTTGATGTCTCCCTGTTGTGGGTCATTGCCGGTTCGTCTAAATAAACTGCTTCCAAATGGCTCTTCCATCTAAATATTCAGCCAGTTTTTATAATTTAATTTTGCATTATGCTGAATAGCCTTCCGGCCAGATAGAACTCACTGGGAAAAAAGCACCAATACCATCTTGACATACTTTTATTTATTTATTTATATTTTTACTGCTCGAATTAGACCTCCTAGGCTGACTAGTAAAGAGTTTTTTTTTTTTTTTCCCTCCACTAATGTCAATTTTCAGCATAGCAAGAGCTGTCTCTAATCTTTTCCTACTCATTACACACAATTTTGGAGTCATTTTACCCACAGTGCAGTCGGCTCCTGGCTGTGTGTTTGTGTGCACTGAGGGATGGCATAATTGTTTATTTTCCCTCCCTGCATAATCCCCAGCCAGTACTGAAACCAAAACTGCAAACATCTCCCCAAGGGATATGGAATGACTCTCATCTTAGGTCCCTTTACATGAGATAATATGTAGAAAACATCCTGACCTATATGTAAATATGAAAGGCGATGTTCTTCCCCCTCCTACGTTCACACTGATCTCTATCTTCCCTAAAGCTTATTTACCTTAAGTGATGTGTGAACGGATACAGCAGCACCAAAATTCAGAAGGCAGAACTGGCCCTGGTCTATATCAGGCCAGTAACTCATTTTTGACCAAGGGCAGGGGAGAAGGGGGATGGGGGAAATTATTGTTTAATGAGTACAGATCTTATGTCAGGGATGATGAAAAGGTTTGGGGTATATTTAGTGCTGACGGTTACGTAACGCTGTGTATACATTTAATGCCACTGAATTGTACACTTACAGATGGTTAAAATAATAAATATTATGTGTATTTTGCTGCAATAAAAAAAATATACAACTCCTATCTGAACTCTTGAAATTTCTTGTCATAATAACCAAGGACAACTTCAAAGCAGAGGGCAGGTAGGTGGCTAATAACTTTCTCAGGAATCTACACAGTTTATTCTAGAGATGTTGTAGTAGAGCTGGCTTGGTCCTAGGCTCTAAACTCACCCAACTGTGCTACAGGAAGCCAGACAGATCTGCGTTCCTCTCCCAGCTCTGTCATTTTTTAAGCTAAACAATCTTGGGAAATCTACTTAATCTAAGTCTCAATGTATATAAAACACCGATAAATAATATAGCCTACCCCTTAGAAGTGCTTGTTGTGATGATTATGTACGATGACGCATGTAAAATGGTTAGCATGGTTTCTGGTGAAAGGAGCTCAACAAATCTTAATTGTTGTTCTTACTGTTACACGGCTAGCAGCCAATCTGGGCCTGAGCCAGAACATGCAGCAGAGTTGAAGCTTTTCCTACAAGCAGCAAACTCCTGAACTCTGAACTCCTTAGGACAAATGAGCCAGGCTGGCTTACTCCTAAGTAATGTCAGGAAGAGTGAATTCTCAACGGCTCCTGGGAAGAGAGGTAACTAAGTTAGAGTACTGGCACTGCCTTATCTAAGTCTTAATGTAAATCTTTTTGTTGTTGTTCTTTGTTTTTTTTTTTTAAGATTTTACTTATTTATTTGAGAGAGCAGAGCGAGAGAGAGAGAGAAAGAGAGAGCTCAAGTTGGGGGAAGGGGCAGCGAGAGAGGGAGAAGCAGACTCCCTGCTGAGCGGGAAGCCCAATGAGGGGCTCCATCCCTCCTGGCATCATGACCTGAGCCAAAGGCAGCTGCTTAACTGACTGAGTCACCCAGGTGCGCCATCTTAATGTAAATCTTACAGCCAAGAAATCTGGGATCAAGTGAAACTGGATGCTAAATAAACCTCAAACATATGAATGAAAGGACTTTCAGGCTCCTCCCCCAGAAAAAACCACTTCAGTATAGTATCATACTCTTTTGAACACTGTAGCATTTTGTTCAAGACATTTTTCTTGACTCCTTGAGGCAATGTCTGTCTCTGATTCAGTTTTGTTTTCTCAGAAGTAGCTAGCAGAATTCCTTGCACATAGGAACTCAATAAAAATGTGCGGGATTGACTTGTTTAACCTATACTTTCAACATCGCACGGCATTTTCACTGATTTATTCTCTTCGTCATAAAATAATTCACCTGAGAGTCTATAAAAGTATACAAACATTAATTTGCATGTACAGTCCAAGTCTCCCCCAAGAAAAGTGCAAAATGTGGTAGTTCTCCAGCAAATACGGGCAAAGGGGAACTTTACAGCTTAAAAAAAGAAAAGAAAAACCAGCCTAGTCTTCCATATTTCACCAAGGAAGCCTGGCCGTCCAGGGCTCTTCTGAGCCAGGTTAAGGGAAAGTTGTTGGCACGGGGCTCTAATCTCTCTTCACACACAGCTGATAATCTATAAAAGGGTAACTGTCTCAGGCTTTTCCTCCCTCAGAGGTAGAGATGCTCCTGCCCCAAGCTATTTCTGGGTTCATTGTTTCACATCTTATATGTCCTTCTCTCTCACCACTCTACTCCAGCATTGCCAACTCCTCCCTCCTTCCATTCCCCTAACTCATTCTACTACTTCAGAACCCTGAGTTCTCCCCCAGTGAACAAAGTTGACTTTGACCAGTGTATTCATCCCCTCCTGGTAAGGAGTCTCTGGTCTCAGCATGGCCACGAATCTCTGGTCATTGGAGAGAGAACTTCGCTGCTATTAAGAGGGAGAACGAGTTTCCTTTGGCTCTCTTGAACCATCCATGGTGGCTCTGCACAGGGAGGATTCTCAGTAAATGGTGATACTAGCTGCCTATATCACTAAGCGATTCCCAGAGCACAGAACGGAGCCTGTATATTAATGGCCTGATACGCTGGAGCCACGGGCCCACCAGGGCTGTTGTTGGATAATAATAAAATACACCACAAATTACCACAAAGAACAGCTTCTGATACAGAATTTGTTCGTTTTCTTCTGGTGAAGGCTAATTTCGGTATCTACCTCAGGCATGATAGAGCATTCGAGCATAGCATCCACAGAGAATATGCCCAGAAAAGAGAGACAGAGGATAGCTAGCACAATCACAATTCCCCCGGATCATGAGAACAGTCTATCATTCACCTGTGAAAGCCAGATCCACAACAGCAGCCCATCTAGATCACACTAGTAGACTGTTCTGAAATTTTGTACAGAATTGAAAACCACACAGTATTTTCCCACTCAAGTTGCAACTCAGAAGATATATTTCAGAGAAAGTATAATCCCCAAAAAGCCTAGGGTGACGGGCTGTAAGGCTACCCATTGGTTCTGCCCAGTATAAACCCTCCCTCCCTGTGCTGTAAAGTTCTGGGGAAACAGTTACGCACCCCCAGCCCAGAGCCAGGCCAATCACCTTTCATCCCACCAGAGAAGCCTCTCCAATTCGCAAAGACCATCAGAGGCAGCCCTTCACGGTTGAAGTCCTTGATAGCCTGATAGGTCTTAAACGCAGAGTCTGGGAACCAAACCTGGCCAGCCTGCTGGATTATCTATTGGGGAAAGTTAAAAAGGAAGACACAGTTAACAACAGAGTTTGAGAGGGAATTTCTGCAAGGTGAACAAGGTTTTACTTGTTTACTTTAAAAACTCAAATAAACCAAACAAACAAAAACTGTTGTTGTTCATCAAGAGGATCATCTTTGAATTCAAAAAGAAGAAAGGATCCTGGATCTTTGACTTTGTTAAATATTCCTCTTTTTAAGTCCTGATTACACCACCACTCCTCAGTCAGGAGGAGGAAACCTTACTGCTTCTAATGGAAGAATGCCGTCTTGGGAATGAATCCTCACTGTAGGCTTCCTAAAGGCAATTTTAAGCCACTCAACTACACTAGTCCTCAAAACAAGCCAACTGTACATAGTTCCCAGTCCTCTCACTCTGTGCTTAGTACAAGCTTTCTCTGTACTATGGTTGGTCAACAGACACTTGATGTGACACTGATGAGTAACCTCTTCCCTGGCCTCTCCCACCCCTCATTTTCTGACTCTTGTCCGGATGTGAAAATATAACCTACCCTTTTAAAACAAAGATGAGTGGTGGTGTTCACATTTGCCATTAGGGCAGACTTCCTCTTAATTCTAGTAATAGCTCATCCATGTATGTGTTCAGAGAATCTGGGACCAAAGAGCCCTCAGCTGCCTTTCTGTAAGACCACCTCCCCAACGAACATAGACTGTTCTCTACTAGCATCAACAAGACCACTCTCAAGGCCTAAGTAATTTTTCAATTAGAATTTAGCTTGTAGTCCATTTAGAGTCATCTTAAAAGTGAGCACATGATGGTTTGCAATGCCCCCAGTATTTCTACAGGCTCTGCAGAAGGGAAAGCCAGCTCTGAGCACAAGAGTGCAGGGTACTCGAGGTTACTAACCTTGGCTTCAGAATCCAGGTTTGCAGGATCGGCTGGGATACTTAGTTCCACTGTTCGGGTTTCTACGGCAACTACCCCCACAGGTATTCCTCCTAGCCTGATAAAAATGAGCCAAAGAAGAACCCAATGTATGTAAATAGTACAGTTAGTCATTTCTTGTCCAGCCCCATATCAAAAGATTGGAGTGTGTGTGTGGAGTGGGGGCTGGAAACTGCAAATACAGAGAACAGGGGGAAATCCGACTCTTCTAGGGGTAGAAGACTGCTCTCAGAATCACTCCTGTTCTCTACCACATTCAAACCAAGGGTTGAACTAGGTGAGCCTCAGCAGTTAGACCCAACAACAGTCTAGATGTGTGTGTGCACACATAGGCACGCACGCACACACCTTTTTCTGTGGATGCCAAATGAAATTTCTCAGCTCACTCTAGAGCATCTCTTTGGTGAAGACAGAGGGAAAAGGTCCGAAAGGGAGGAGGCACCTGAAATTTACACTGGGCCATACAATGAATCCCATATACCCAATACCTATCTTCAATAATCAACCCCTGGCCAGTCTTGTTCCATCTTCATTTCTATCTAGTTTCTCCTCCATGAGTCCCATGTTACTTTGAAGCAAATATTAAATGTATAATTTTGTCTATAAATATTTCAGTATCTGAAAGATAAAGACCACTATACTATTACCACAACAATAGTTTTATTTTAATAAAAAGTCCAGAGTATTTTTTTTGGGGGGTGGAATGTGCAGCTGTGTTATGGAAATGATGAAAAATACGTGCCAAGTGTACAGAGGTGGTTAAATAAGCCCTGAACTTTCTCTTTCACTGGAAAAGAGCAGTGGCACAGGGATAACTTGCAGCCATTACTCTTGGTGAAATAGGCGATCTATATTGAAAGTATGCATTTCATCTCCAACATATGTTAATTTAAAAAAACTCTTCAGGAGCTCAAAGCCTCTGCATCTAGGCTGCATGATACCCTCTCAACTTCGTCCTCCAAAGATGTCCTGGTAAAAATCAGGAAGAAAGAGAGGGTGAGTGAAAGTGGGGGGAGGGGTGGCAGTTGCTGCAGGTACAGGATGAGTCCTTACTCTGGAAAATGTGATTCAATCTTCACTTTCTCAGCTGCATTCCTTGGGGCCGAGGCTGGGATGGGTTATAGTCTCTCATTCCCCCAGCATCTCCATAACAAACTTTCCATGAAGGATGGTCTTTGGTTGTTACAGTGGCTACTGAAAATGGATTCTTGTCATCACAAGAGGCCTGACAGGGGCCTGAGTGGGGACCACCCACCCCCTTGTCACTTGCCTGCACTGAATCAGAATCAAAAGCCCTCTAGACAACCAGACAACGAGCAGGAGGTACACAGGAGGGTTTAGAAATATTTCTGTTCACAATGATTAATAATCCAACTGGAAACTTGTAATTGCAAAAGCCACCCTAAATCGGTAACTTATAACTTGTATATTAGGGCCCATGTGACCTAATAAAGAACATCTTTATCCGAGTATTACAGTTATTTATTGAACTTGAAAACAGCTCAGAACAACTTCTGTTTTCTATTATACTTCATATAAATTTTATCAGGCTAGCACATGAAGATGCTACATCTTGTTTTATAGTGTGTCCCTGGACAAGGTGCCATGGAATAATAAAAGACAATTTACAGCCAATAGCACACATATTCCAAACATACATACCAAAGATGAGTTTTGGCAGCACTTACAGTAACAATCCCAGAAGAATACATTTATATTTATTTCTCGAAATGCCATTGCTTTTGAAAGAAGCTAGCTCCATTTGTGTTTTATATACTTGTGAGCATGTGTATGTGTTTGGAGTAAGAAGCCCAGAACTCATCAGATGGAAAGAAAGGAAGAAGTCAGAGTGAGTGTTGCAATAAACAATGGCAGAGCTAACTAAAGCCAAGCTTGACTGATCTTGCTCACAGAATAATCCCTTTTCTTCCAATCCTAAGTGTAAAGCATTATTCTCTTGTTTCCCATGGGAGGATCTTAAAGACCTTAACAAAGGTTTCGCTTTCTGAGGCTTAAAGCCTGTCATGTTTTTAACAGACAGGAAGACTGAAGCAGCACAGGTAACAGACAAATTTTCAGGAAAGCTGGTCTGAGTGTGATGTGAGGGCCCTCCATAACAAACCGATAGATCCTGGGTAGGAAGGCTCTCTCTAATGCATCCCCCAGTAGGAATTTTACCAGGCACAAAGAATAGTTCTCACTGGGCCCCAGAAGCCTGTGGTGAGGGTAGAAGACCTGAGATGTGAGAGAAAATGGGAGCTAGCCCCTGTGAGTTTCAGTCTGGGCTGACTCCAGGCCTGACTCTTATTCAGAGTCACAGTGGAAGATCGTGTCTGTTGGATTTGGCATCTGATGGCTCCTCGTCACTGGCAGCATGAGACATGCTGACCTCCTGTACTGAGAGAACCACAAAGCCTAGAATTATTTTCAAGGCTAGAATCTAAATCTCAACCCAATGCGGCATGTTTGAGAATCTTGAGCAGGTGCCACTTTTCACCAAGATAAGGAAAACTGATTGCCCCCGAGAGGAAGGTGAGCTCCAGATGTGGGTCCCTAGGGCAGCATGTCTCTGCAGTGCAGAACGAGATTAAGATCAGCCTTGGCAGGTGCTCGTTATAGTGAGCGCTACAGATTATTTCGTGCAGAGCTTGCTGTTGAGTGAAGCACTTCTTAGAGTGGGTATTAAAATTTAATAGAAACTTCAATTTCCCATTTGAAAAATATAGGTGCCCGGCAAATCTATTCCAGTTTATTTTACTCACTCCTGTTTCAGGTAAACTTTTTTCTTTGCAGTTCAAAGCTGATGATAAGCCAATATCGTGCATTTGTTATACTTAAATAATCTTGATGCCAGGAAGGAACTTCTTCTAGGTTACATAGATCTTTGGGGTTACATGGCAAGGTAGATGAGTCTGATTCATTTGTCACCTACTTCGGGCAGAAAATGGTCTTTGGGGAAGGGGAAGGTCACTGGTGGGCTACGGCTATTGTATTTGGGCTTTACAGCCCTCAAAGAGCTTTTCTTTCAGTATTATAGAAAGGAAATGTCAAAACCAGACTTCAGATTAAACGCATCATTGGAGAGACACAGTAAATGACTACTGGGAACCAGCACTCCAGTTATGCTGCCATGGGCATGACTATAATCCAATATTCTTAGAAAGTTTAGACAAAGAGAGCATTATTGGTAAAACAAAACAAAATAACCCCAAACCACCCCACCCCCCAAAATCTCTATAGCCATGGCCCTTTCCTTTCTCATTTTTAGTTGGGAGGAAGAAGAGCTTCCAAAACAAAAGAGCTCTTACCTGGCTCTGCCAACCACCACAGTCTGTGCCCAAGGTTGCATGATCTCTGAGAAAGATCCATAGTCAAAAAATCCACTCAACCACTGACCTTTCTGGGCTACAGAAGGGAAAGAAAGAGAACAAAGAGAGAATAAAGACCATCAATCCATTGAAAATGCACTGGAACTGGTAAATTTAAGGTTGGATTTGGTGGATTGTTTTGGGGAGTTTGTTATTTTTTTTAACCATATTATAATAGATGCACGCATTAGGCAGCTGAATGTTCATCTGCCTTCAGACATCATCTCCTATTTCATTTGCTAGTCTGCATAAAAAGAATCATTTATCAGCAAAAGCATCATTTATTGTTAAACGATGGGGTTCAGCTAGCAGAGAGTTTGCATGCTTTTAAATAAATAACTTGGCTTTTTTCAAAACACTACAAACATTTGTCAAAAGGCAGCCAAGTCATTGAAGTGTTTTCAAAATGTCTATTGCTATTTTAAAACTTAGCTTACAATTTTGTTTGATTCCACTGACTTTTTTTAATGGAAAGCTGAAGACACCAATGATAAGTACTAATGACCAGATGAGGACCCAAATTTGGGGAAAAAAAAAGGGACTTGGCTTCTCTGCTAGAAAAGCAACAAGATACATCCACTTTACTTACAGCTCAAAAAGTATAATCTTTCTACAAGAAAGGGCCATGCCCATATACTCTTGACACATAGCAAAAATATAATGGTTAAGATGCACACACTTAATGTCATTAACCTCCCCTGCACACAAAATTTCCTTCACTGGCAAGACAGGTAACTTTTGACATCTTAGGTTAAGAAAAAAACTTCTGTTCCACAGGTATCCGTGTTTGACCAAGGCCCCATAAAAGCTTCTGCAAATAACTGTTTCCTAGCTTGCCCCTCAGCTCATGGTTTCTCAGTGATCCTTCTAATTTGAACATGGCCCTCCGCCCCCTAAAAACCCAAGTCCAAAACCAATTAAAAGTGGAGATCCGAGCAAGCTAACCTCTGCTGACTTAAACAGGATGGAGAGTGTTTTATCAAGACTAAATTTGTAATTACTGTGTTCTACATTCCTTGCCTCTATGGCCCCAGTGTAAAATGTGATCATCCATTTCAAAATTATCTCTCTATCGTGAGCCCAAAGCTGATCGTTTAGATTCTGGTCTCGTGTTGGGCGTCAGTTTGAAGAATATCACAGCACTATCTCCTCTAATAAATGACTTTAACTTTTCACCTAGAAGATATCTGCTTTAACTTATCACAGGGAATCATCTGCTTTCTTTAACGCTTCCACTAAATTAAAATCTGAAGTCACTCGATTTGGGAGCCAGTGTTAGCTGCACATAGACAGCAGGATGAATTACTAGGGAGTCGATGAAAAAATATTATCCAAAAAACAGAAAACTTAGTTTATCACAAATTTCATTTTATTCTGTGGGTCGCATTAATAATAGCCAGGATAATGCCCACTTACATACACACACATCTGTTCACCCCATGAAAGAGGGCTCAAATTTTGATGAAGGTTCTAAATCAAACTTCTAAGTGCATCAGGATACTGAAATTTTAACCTCATATGCTTGGATCATTTTAGGATTCTTACTTCAGTAACAATGATTTGGAACAACAGAATTCATCAAAATGGAAAGACTTTCTTCTTTAAAAATCCTCCTGGCTATGTATGTTGATTGGGGGAGGGGACTCACTGGTGGGCTATGGCTAGTGTAGGTAGGCTTCACCCCCCAACCCCCCAAAGAGCAGGCTGTGTTCAGTTCAGATGCAGAACTTAGAAGCCAGCTAAGATGCAACCCCCTCCTCCCCACATGATTCCCAGGAGGACTCACAGAGTCTTGCTCTGAATTCTCCCAGAAAAGTCCTGGATTTTTAAGGCTGACAGACAGCTTAGGTTCATAGTTCTTATCATAATCATGGCATACAAATGAGAGGTAGGGAGATTACTATGGTGATTTTTCTGGCTATGTAAGAAAAACTAGTTTTATTAAGAGCAACAAGAAAAGGCATTGAAGACAACAGGTAAAATTTTATTTATTTTTTAATTTTTTTTTAAAGATTTTATTTATTTATTTGAGAGAGAGACTGAGAGAGAGAGAGCATGAGAGGGGGGAGGGTCGGGAGGGTCAGAGGGAGAAGCAGACTCCCTGCCGAGCAGGGAGCCCGATGCGGGACTCGATCCAGGGACTCCAGGATCATGACCTGAGCCGAAGGCAGTCACTTAACCAACTGAACCACCCAGGCACCCGACAACAGGTAAAATTTTAAATTAAAATTCCTCTGGTGATTTTTCTATACAATCTATAGTTGGGCTGCAGATTTAGCCCTAATTCCTAAGTAATAGCTGTGTGACCTTGCACAAATCACTTAACTTCTCTGAGCTTGTAAAGTGGTAATTTCTTTTCATCTCTGAGAAGTAGTAAGCCCAAATAAGATAATGTATATGGAAGTGCTTTGCTGTCCCACCTCGCTCAGAGTGGGTACTGACAAAGGTTTAAGTCTTCCTTATGCAGACCTCTTTTTTCTTTTAACAAAATCACAGTGACTTAAATTTAATGAATTATCTTCTGCACTTGCTTTCTTTGAAATAGTTGCAATAAACATGCAAAAAAGAACAAACATCTTCTCAAACAACCTGAAAAAAAATAGATTCAAAAGGTAGCTGGGGGATTTGGGGCTTCACAAAAGAACCGCGTGATAAGTAAGGTTTGTTAAAACAGCCTAATGGACTGACAAACAAGAATGTACATTCAACCTTACCTGGAGCCACCACTTTTTTTCTGTTTTGTTTTTGTTTTAAAGATAGGTAAAATCAGCCATAAGACAGAGGGATATATTAGGTAAGTATGGGGTGAGGTTTTGTTCTCACTTGATATATTTATAAAATTAAAGAGTGCTGGACAATCTCTTCATGAATAATGATCTTACAAAGTAACCTTACATTAATAACTAAAGCAAGTACCAGTACTTTTACCAATATCATAAGAAATGAAGGGTACAATGAAGGGTGGATGCTCAGAAATAGCTTGACGAGAAGAGTGTAGTCACGTTCCACACTAAAGGGTCAAATATCTTTTCTAAAACTGATCTGACTGATCTCTGTTTACAGAGACTGGATGGTCAAAGATTCTATGACTTTATTGCTTAGATTTAACTGTTCTGAAGTCTTTGAACCCATTAAGTAATAAGTGCTTTAAGAACAGAATTAACAGAAGAAATGTATTAGTGACTGCCCTGCGTATGCCTCAGTGACTGACTTATACATCTAATTTCATTCGGTTCTCATTTGTTCTTGAAGGATTTTCCACCTTGATCTTCAGAGAGCGGTTTTAAAGATTTGTCTCATTTCCACAGTTACTTTAATAGCTCTGTTATGCCACATACTATTGTGCAGGAATTGGGTAGTGATTAAAAGGAAGACTGACAGCCTGAGGGCCAGGGTACTACCGGACCTTCAAATATATACCTACTTGGGTGAGGTCGGCCAGCTAGCATCCATCGAGGATCATATGGGGCCTTCGTGGGAACAAACTCGATGATTCTATCTATAGGATCCTTGGAGTTCAGGAGAGGAACTGAACTGCGCACATTCTAAAAGGTGGTTGGGAGGAAAGAGCACAGCAATCAGTGAATAGCAGGCCCATGATCCCGACTCAGCCACGATCGTTACAAAGACAGTAGGGACCAAATACAGAATCATACCCATCTGTCCCAGTCATCAGCTACAGGCATCCTGACTGTATGCCAAGCCCTGAGAACATGCACAGATCTCAAGTCTCATGTAGGAGCCTGGCAAAAAGAGGTACATTCTGACTCTTGATTTCCGTGTACCCACACTTTATGGGAAGTTTCCTGGGGGGATAGATGGCTATTACAAAAGAGAAAACCCACAGTGACCTGAGCCCAGATAGGCCATGAAGGCTTCTGTGACTGGGGAAAACATCAGAAAGGGGCCTAACCAATGAAATCCAAAGGCATTTTAAAGGTAGAAGCCCAAAGATGGCTGCAAGAAAAAGAGAAACCAATAACTTCCAGAGGAATATTTCATAAAACAGCTTCTCCACCATAAAGAGGAGACCTCAAACACAGAGGCCGTGTGAGCTGTGGTGGGAAGGCCGGGTTCTGTGGGCTTTGTCCGCTGGGTGGGAAGGGCTCACCTTAGGCATGTAAGACAGCCAGTGCAGGACAGTGAAAACCCCTTCAAAGTCATCGCAAACGATGCTGTGGGTCACCCCATTGTTGTGCATGATCTGGATGCCCCCAAGCTGGTTATTGGAGGTATATACCTCCCGCCCAAGGACCTGGAGAAATAAGCAGGAGAAAAGACATTTGTCTTGACAGAAATAAAGGCAAAGTCTATTTTGTGATTCTCACTAAAATGGGTTCTTTTCTCCACCAGACAGATTCCAGCCTCTGTGGGTTGTTCAGAGGGACTCTCTGGACCTTTGTCTTAAAAAGAAAGCTGAGAAAATCAAAAAGGCTTTTTGTGAACAATCATATATACCACTGCAATTTAAAAACCAGCAAAAGCATCTCCCTCTCTCTCCTAGCTGCCACAGACAGGTGTTAGCATGCTTCGACTCAGCCAGAACCAGCGGAGGGGGGGGCGGGGGAGGTTTGAGGCTGTGACCCGGAAGTGCAGGCTATGCCTGCGTCTGCAGGTGAGTGGACTGCTGCATATATACACAAAGAGGTAACATGCCTGTCTTTTGACAATCTTTAGTGACAAGTCTCACTTAAATGCTGTGAGATTTGGGTCCCTAATTTTTTTTTAAAGATTACTTTTCCCCTTACATTTGATTTTTCAAGCTGGTCCCCACACACAAGTCCTAAGGCGGGCAAAATCCTGAAGCAACTCATACATACATAAACCCTTGAGTCTAAATTTGTCTTTGTGTGCTGGGTGGAGGGCAGTGATTTATACCCAAGCCCACCTCTCCTGTGTCCTTCTCTCCCAAGGTTCCAGGGAATACAGAGGGCCTCTATCCCTGGTGTGTCCCTGGAGGAGTTTAACCTGTGTGAGGTTGAAAGGCACCTGCAATTGGAAACCACAAAGTTTCCTTTAAAGACGGACAAAAAATAGGAAGGAAAAAATATTCGTAGACTTGGAAATTGTAAGGTTTCTTTTTCCTTAGAAGACTAGTTAATAATTTCTTTCAGGGAGGGAAGTTTTCTAACCCAGCAATGGAAGCCAGCCTGATCACTGACTATTGCAAACTGCTGAGTGTGTAGTAATTGCCAGTCATCTAGGGTAGCCCTGGAGAGCTCTGAACAGTTGTAGAGCGCTTACTGTGTTTTGCCTTTTCTCTTCTCTCTCCCCTCCTCCTCCAGAAAATAACCACAACACAAATTTGCTTCCTTAGTAACTTTCATTCATTTTCAGTCTCTGGGAAGAACCTAATAAAGGGAAGGCCAGCAAGTTCTACCTGTATATTCCCATCTTGCCCCTTCCTGTTAGGAGCATTGAGATATTCGCCTCCATGCTGGGTCAGCCCCCATATCAAGTCCCTGCAAAGGACGAGGAAGTTGGCGACCAAAGTCACCACCTCAGTGTGACCCAGCTGGTCTTCGCTCCACATAACTTCAGCTAGGAAGGGAGGAAGAGACTCTTCTGAAAGAAATATGGAAAGCAAAACTGCCTTCCTTGGTGAGGAAGTGCAGAGAACCAGTCTTTGCAGATAGCCCTGAGCTGAGCGACAAGCCGGCAACTGCTCTGAAAGAGCCCCAGGCACAGGGGAGACTGTATGTGACCACTGGGCTCCCCCTCCTCCTCTCAGTCTGTCTTTAATCTCAGCCCAGGCACTGTGGCTCCTTTCTCATTCTCCTGCTGTCTCTTTCCATTTGCCCTCTCTCTGACTGATACACTGATCTCTCGGTCACTCGGCTTTCTGCTCCACTGAGTCCATATTACTAATAACACCTCCGCCACGGCCAGTTTACCTCATGAAGGCAGGAGCACATCATTACAAAATAAACTCATAACTTTGACATTCTAGCAAATACACGCCGTTTGTTATTTTGATGGCTTTAGTCTTTCTAACAGGCAGAGGGCATTACATACCTGTTTCATTTATATCTTTAAATTTGTGCACACATGTATAGTCACACATGCATCAGGAAACAAAACAGAACAAAAAACCAACCCCAAACAAATATCCAAAGCAGTCAGTTGATGGGGGACCCTGGTGGAAGCAAAAACCCTGTCACTCAGGGAGGCCGCGCTCTGATCTGGCTCTGGTTTTATGGACGTCATAAACCCGATGGCCCACAACTGGTCCTTCTGGGACAGACAGCCTCTCTGCCAGAAGTCATTCAGTGTGATCAGCAGTATTTTTAATTATTAAAATAAAATTGGAAAGGGGGAAAAGAAATAAAAAGGAGACACTGCACTGACCCTGAATATCTGATATTCACACTCTATGTCAGGAGCCAGGAACTCCTAGTTGCCTGGAAGAGAGCTGGGGCCATTTCCTACTCAGAAAGATGGTTTTCTTTCCTAGGAAACACTATTTCTAGTACTTGATAATGTCCACCTGCTTAGAACCTCACACCCCACCCCCCTCCAAAATGAGTGATGGATTGAAGGACCAATCTTGGCAAAAGGGACCAAAGTGGACCAAGAGCTGCTCAGCTGTTCAAATACATACTCCCCACACAACTTGGTCTCTCACTTCAAAAGGGAAGAGCATCCAGGACCGGGGCTACTCGCGGAGGCTCTGCCACTTGCCCATTCCACCCCATATTCTTATAAATTAATGGGGGACAAACTTGGAGGGAGCAAGAGTTTAATCACCTAGCACATCTTCCCTTTACAAGCAAAACTCAGCTTCTGACGCTTTGGCATTGTTCTGAAAAGGCAGTATTTGTACACTGGATTCAGAAAGAAACCTAACCAGGGCTTACCACAACCAAGGACACTATTTGTGGACTAAAGAAATGTTTGTCATGTGAGAAAATTCATTTACTTTGGGAATTAAAGGGAAAAATTACAGGCTAGACTAACAGAGTCTCCAAATGGCTCTCTGACTGGCCTTATCTTAGGGGGTGGGGGTGGGGAGGGAAGGACACGCAGAAATGAAACCTGCTTCACTAATCACAAACAAATGCTAACAATCATAGCTACTTTACAATCGGTGAAGAGAAGGCAGTACCCTCCAGTTCATCTTCAATGACCGTATGTTTGGAGCATGCACCAGCAGAATGAGGGTGCACACAATAGCTCCTGATTTATAGGGGTCGTTGCTGACTCAAGTGGTTTTAATGATTTTAGAATACTTCACAACAAAAGCTCCAACCAAAGAAGCAGAATCTGGGCTAGGACAAAATCCATTTTGCCTAACTCTGCAATGATCATGCTGGAATAGTTACGCAAACCCTGATCAGCATCTAGGAAGGCAAAGAAAAGAGCCCACATAGACGGTACCACAGCTTTATTCTTCGGTGTTGCCCTACCAACGTTTCACAGAAAAATGTGGGGTAAACGATCCTCACTGACTTAGTATTTTCATGAAGTAGGTGAGCTTTATTCATCAGTTTTTCCACTGTGACATACACATAGCTATACAAATCGAGTTGCTGACCATTTTCCATTTTCCCAAATTACTTTTCTCACATTTTCTACTGCGTGATGCAAACTTTTAATTCATCTTCCCAACAAGCATCAGGAACCATATTTAAACACAGGAGCCAGGTTTAGGTGGAGAAGCAGTACCATAAAATATTAGGAACAGGCACCACCTCAGGGTCCTCCACTGAGGAGTGCCCACGCCCACAGAACTGAATAAGGGCTGATTCTGAGGGGAAAGAGGATCTTCCCCCACTCAGTATAAACCTAAGCCTCATCCAGCTCTTCATTCATTGCAGGTGGCAGACCTGGGAATTAAGGGCACCACATAAAAGCCACTGATTAGCAGAGACACAGTTGTTAAAGGCTCCACCAAAGATGCTATACAGCCGTTAGAAATTTTGAGATACATAAGAAGTACAAATGAATGCAGTCATACATACATGCTAAGGCCTCTGCTGCTGCTGCTTATCTAGAGACACTGCAGACAGCTCAGGTTTACCATAGCTGACAGGCAATGAAAACAGTCTAATATACCGCCTGCTCTCTCCCTTAAATCCCTTTTTGGAGATCAAGATAAACACGTTCTTCCTTTCCCCAGTGCTCCAGACGTTTGACTGAAGTGGCAGAGCATTGTGAGGTTTTGTGCAAATGAAATCACTATGTAATACTGAATGAGTAGAGTATTTACTTGTCAGGATATTTGTCAGCACAGGCATTGAGATTTCCAAGTTTCATAGAGGCAACTTAGCTCAATTTTTTTAAAAACTGCCTTTGTCCTGATATACACATTATGTTGGGGGCCTTTAGACTTACAGGAAAATATTTGCAATCATGTGCTGAAGATGTGAAAAATAATGATGCATATCGATGGAATAAAAAATGAAATCTGCTGCTTTCCCCCCTTTACCCACTCTTTCCCCCTTTAAACAATTCTTGGGTCAGGGCGATCCTCTATTTAAAGAAGCAAGAAGTATAAAATTCCTCTTGCATCTAAGAATTTAGGCTATACAAACTGAGTCCTTGCTGCAATCCTCCCTCTCATTAGGGTATTTCCATCCTCAAGAGGATGTGAGGAGGGGTTTTGTACATTTCCCAAGCAATTATCATTGCTGGACTTCGTTCACGATTCTACACATTAAAGTCACTGTGGGATCTGTCAGGTTATTGATAAAGGTTTGGCTAAGGCAGAAAGAGAGACAAATATGGACAAAAAAATAAGTGGGAGCAGGAAAAAAATGGTAAAATAGGGACAAAAGAAAGGAGGAAGAACGAGAGAGGAAATGGGAGGGGGGAGAAAAGAGGAAGGGAAAGAAAGAAACGCAATAGCTCATCTACTCCTGCTGCTGACACTCTCCTCCCTGATCTGAGAGGACTACATTTTTAAAAGCTGACAAGTAATTCAATCTCCAATTAACAATTTTAAGTGGTGCAGCACATATTCCTGTGTAAATGTTTCTCCAGGAATGTATCCAAGGGTGAATGGAATTAAATCTCTAGGGAGGCAGAACTGGTGCATGCAACCAAGAATATTTGGGGGTTCCCAAAACACAGCCTCTTGATACACAGACTCAGGGTTACAACTTCCTCTCCCCTCTTCATTGCCACTTGTCACTAGCAAACTGGAGTGCTGGTTGGCAGCTGGTAGTCTAGGGTTGGGGGGTAGAAAAGAGGCACAGTGACCTACTGCTGGCACAGGATGGGAAAGCCTCTGACCTGAGCCACAAATGGACTCAGGACCATCCACTACAAGACCAAAAACCTCTCCACACACAGCAGCATGATGAAATGATCAGGTCTGCTGATGGGTAAATTGGGAGTAAAGGGACTGGGCAACCAGTGGTGGGAGAAGATATTTAACACCAAGAGGAGACTGATATACAGGCCACTGGAAGACCTCTGCTTACTGAGGGGTGGGGAAAGCAGAGGAATGAGTTAGATGGCAGAAGGATGACAAGGATTTGAAGGTGGACTGTCTGAGGAACAGAAATGCATTTTTAATGTAATGGGGGTAGAGAAGAGCCACATGACAGTTTACCTGTCAAACGTATGAGAAAAGGCACAGGCTTCCGGAGTGCAAACTGACTGCCAAAGAGAAATCACTTCTCTCAGGGATCCAACAACTGTTCATTGATCTACAGATTTGAATGTACTGACAATAAATTGCTTCCAAATATGGAAATTTTTTAAAAGTCTAGTTTACTGAGGTATAATTTACATATAGAAAAATCATTTTTAGGTGTAGAATTCTATGAATTTTGACAAATATATATACTCATATAACCACCATCAAAACACCCCAAAAGTTTCCCTCTAAGAGGCAGGATCAAGATGGCAGAGCAGGAAGATCCTGAGTTCACATCCTCCCACAGACAAACCAGAACCACAACTACATATAGAAAAACTATCTCTGAAAATGAACTGAAAAAAAGATTTCACACAACTAAGAATATAAAGAAAAAGCCACATCAAGATGAGTAGGTAGGGCAAGAGTAGGTCTAGTCAGAACCCACACCCCTGGCATGGTGACCCACAAGTGGGAGGGATATCACAACTACAGAGGCCCTCCTTGAGGAATGAGGGGTCCAGGCCCTACCCTGGGCTCAGCTGGGGGGACCTGCACCAGGAAGCGGAGCCCCCATAACATCTGGCTTTGAAAACCAGCAGGGTTTATGTCCAGGAGGGCAGCAGGAAACAGACTGTACTTAAAGGGCTCGCATAATTTTACTCCCTCCAAATCCCAGTGCAGAAGCAGTAGTTTGAGAAGCATGGGGATTACGTGTGAAAGAGATTCACTGACGAATTTTAGGGCATGTGCTAGAGGGGCAGAGATCTGTTGGAACATTCTCCAGGGAAGGAAGCATTGGCAGGCACCATGTTCTTCAGCTCTCTTCTATCTAGTTGGCCTGGTGGTGGTGAGAGACAGTTCTTTTTTTTTTTTTTTTTTTAATTCTTATGTTAATCCCCATACATTACATCATTAATTTTAGATGAAGTGTTCCATGATTCACTGTCTGTGCATAACACCCAGTGCTCCATGCAGAACGTGCCCTCCTCAATACCCACCACCAGGCTAACCCATCCTCCCACCCCCCTCCCCTCTAGAACCCTGTTTGTTTTTCAGAGTCCATCGGAGAGACAGTTCTGACACTCTCCCATCTCCTGTGCTAGCACTACTCACCACACTCCAGCATTTCCCCGTGGACTCCCCATCCCCCCACACCCAGGGGGTAGCCTCTGCCAACACCAGAGCAACACCAGAGCCCCTCTCGTCCAGTGACCCCTGCCCTGAGGGGCCAGCCTCACACACCAGCAAGTCTGCACTAACTGTGGCTCAGCCTCAACAGGACGGGGCATGTAGCTCACAGGGGACACCCCAGAGGGTACCTGGATTGAGTGAACGGGGTGGTTTTGTGTTGCTGGCTCCAAAGGATACTCTCTACATAAAGACACTTCTTCAAGACCAGGAGGTAAAACTGATCTACCTAATACATAAAAACAAACACAGAGAGTTGAGCAAAATGAGGAGACGAGAGAATACATTCCAAATGAAAGAATAAGACAAAAATCTCAGGAGAAGAACTAACTGAAATGGAGATAAGCAATCTACCAAAGAGTTCAAAGTAATGATCATAAAGGTGCTCACTAAGCTCGTGAAAAGAATGGAAGAACACAATAAGAACGCTGACAGAGAGAAAATATAAAAAAGAACATATCAGAAGAATACAATAACTGAAATGAAAAATACACTAGAGAGACTCAATAGCAAATTAGATAATGCAGAAGAATGGATCAGCAATGTGGAAGAGTAGTGGAACCCACACAATGAGAACAGCAAAAAGAAAAAAAAAAAGAATGAGGGATGCCTGGGTGGCTCAGTCTAGGTGTCTGCCTTCAGCTCAGGTCATGATCCCAGGGTCCTGGGATCGAGTCCCACATCGGGCTCCTTGCTCAGTGAGAAGCCTGCTTCTCTCTCTCCTTCTGCTGCTCCCCCGGCTTATGCTCTCTCTCTCTCTCTGACAAATAAATAAATAAAATATCTTCAAAAGAAAAAAAAAGAATGAAAAAATGAGGACTGTTTAAGGGACTTCTGGGACAACATCAAGCATACTAACATTTGCATCATAGAGGTCCCAGAAGGAGAAAAGGAAAGGGACAGAAAACCTATTTGAAGAAATACTGGCTGAAAATTTTCCTAACCTGGGGAAGGAAGCAGACATCCAAGTCCAGGAAACACAGTCCCAAATAAGATGAACCCAAAGAGTTCCACACCAAAATATAATACTATACTATACATCACTATATTGATTATAATACACTATAATCAAAGTGTCAATAGTTAAAGAGGGAATCTTAAGGGAAGAGGAAAACTTATTATGTACAAGGGGACCCCCATAAGACCATGAGCTGATTTTTTAGCATAAACTTTACAGACCAGAAGGGAGTGGCATGATATATTCAAAGTGCTGAAAGGAAAGAACTTACAACCAAGAATAGTTCACCCAGCAAGGTTATCACTCAGAATAGGAGAAATAAGGGGTTTCCCAGACAAGCAAAAGCTAAAGAAGTTAATCACCACCAAACCAGCCTTAACAAGAAATATGAAAGGGACTTCTTTAAATGGAAAGGCCATCACTAGAAATAAGAAAATTATTAAAATTATAATTATTATAAAGTAAAAATCTAACTGGTAAAATTATTATAAAGTAAAAATATGGTAAAGGTAGTGGATCAACTACCTACATAATTAGTATGAAAAGTAGTAAAAATCATCTAGACCTACCATAGAGGTCAAAAGATACACAAAGTAAGATGTAAAATATGACATCAAAAACATAAAATGTGGGTGGGGGGTGAAAATGTAGTGCTTTTAGAATGCACTTGAACTTAAGTGACCATCAACTTAAAATAGCTCTGTATACTACCGGATGTCATATATGAACCTCATGGTAACCCCAAACCAAATACCTATAATAGATACACAGAAGGTAAAGAGAAAGGGATGCAAACATAACACTGAAGAAGTCCCCAAATTACAAAGGAGGAGAACAAGAAAAGAAAGTAACAAAGAAGATCTACAAAAATATCCAGAAAACAATCAACAAAATGGCAAAAAGTACATATATATCAATAATTACTTTAAACATAAATAGACTAGGGCACCTGAGTGGCTCAGTTGGTTAAGCGACTGCCTTCAGCTCAGGTCATGATCCTGGAGTCCCGGGATCGAGTCCCGCATCGGGCTCCCTGCTCGGCAGGGAGCCTGCTTCTCCCTCTGACCCTCCCCCCCTCATGTGCTCTCTCATTCTCTCTCTCTCAAATAAATAAATAAAATCTTTAAAAAATATATAAAAAATAAACATAAATAGACTAAATGCTCCAATCAAAAGACATAGCGTGGTTGAATGGATAAAAAAAAAATGAGACCACTTACATGCTGCCTATAAGAGACTCACTTCAGATCCAAAGACACACACAGACTGAAAGTGAAGGGATGGACAAAGATATTCCATGCAAATGGAAACAAAAGAAATCTGGGGTAGCAATACTTGTATCAGACAAGACAGACTTTAAAACAAACACTGTAACAAGACACAAAGAAGGGCGTTACATAATGATAAAGGGATCAATCCAACAAGAGGATATAACAATTTCAAATATCTACACACACAACATAGGGGCACCTAAATACATAAAACAAATATTAACCAATATAAAGGGAGAAATTGACAGTAATACAATAATAGCAGGGGACTTTAATACCCCACTTATATCAATGGATACATCGCCCAGACAGAAAAATAAACAAAGAAACAGTGGCTTTGAAAGATACATTACACCAGATGGACCTAACAGATGTGTGTGTGTGTGTGTGTGTGTGTGTAACATTCCATCCAAAACCAGCAGAATACACGTTCATTTCAAATGCACATGGAACATCCTCCAAGACAGATCAGATGCTAGGCCACAAAACAAGTCTCAATAAATTTAAGAAGACTGAAATCACATCAAGCATGTGGTACACATGGACCACAATGGTACAAACTTGAAATCAATTACAAGAAGAAAACTGGAAAAAAATACAAACATGTGGAGGATAAACAACATACTAGCTACTAAACAACCAATGGGTCACTGAAGAAATCAAAGAGGAAATAAAAAAATACCTTGAGACAAATGAAAATGAAAACACAACTTTCCAAAATCTACAGGATACAGCAAAAGCAGTTCTAAGGAGGGAAGTTCATAGCAATGCAGGCCCACTTCAGTAAACAACAACAAAAAAATCTCACATAAACAACCTAACCCTAAACCTAATGGAACTAGAAAAAGGACAAACAAAGCTCCAGGTTAGTGGAAAGAAGGAAATAATAAAGATCAGAGTGGAAATAAAATGAAACGGGCTAAAAAGTATCAATGAAACTAAGAGCTGGTTCTTAGAAAAGATGAACAAAATTGATAAACCTTTAGCGAGACTCATAAGAAAAAGAGAGAGAGGGCCCAAATAAATAAAATCAGAAATGAAAAAGAAGTTACAACCAGTACAACAGAAATATAAAGGGTCATAACAGACTACAATGAACAATTATATGCCAATAAATGGGACAACCTAGGAAAAAGTGGATAAATTCCTAGAAACATACAATCTTCCAAGACTGAATCAGGAATAAATAAAAAATCTGAACAGACCAAATACTACTAATGAAATTGAATCAGTAACCAAAAAACTCCCAAAAAACAAAAGTCCAGGACCAGATGGCTTCTCAGGTGAATTCTACCAAACATTTAAAAAAGAGTTAATACCTATCCCTCTCAAACTATTCCAAAAAATTGAAAAGAATACTTCTGAACTCATCCTATGAGGCCAGCATTACCCTGATAACAAAACCACAAAGCCCACCAAAAAAAAAAAAAAAAATTACAGGCCAAATCCTCAAAAAAAAAAAAAAAAAAAAAAAAAAGCAAACTGAAAGGATAATACACCATGATTATGTGGGATTTATTCCAGTGATGCAAGGATGGTTCAGTATCTGCAAATGAATCAATGTACCCATGAAGAAAAAGAAGTATAAAAACCATATCATCTCAATAAATGCAGAAAAGCATTTAATAAAAATCAATATCCATTTATAATAAAAACTCTCAACAAAATGGGTATAGAGGGAACATACCTCCACATAATAAAAGGCATAGATGACAAAGCCACAGCTAAGGTCATACTCAACAGTGAAGAGCTAAAAGCTTTCCCTCTGAGATCAGGAATGAGATAAGGATGTCTACTGTCACCACTTTTATTCAACACAGTATTGGAAGTCCTAGCCACAGCAATCAGACAAGAAAAAGAAATAAAAGGCATCCAAATTAGAAAAGAAGAAAATACCTATTTACTGTCCTGATTTGCAGATGACATGATACTACATAGAAAACCCCAAAGACTCCATCAAAAAACTATTAGAACTGGGGCACCTGGATGGCTCAGTTGGTTAAGTGTCTGCCTTCGGCTCAGGTCATGATCCCGGAATCCTGGGATCAAGCCCCACGTCAGGCTCCCTGCTCAGCAGGGAGACTGATTCTCCCGTCTCCCTCTGCCCTTCCCCCTGCTCCTTTTCTCTCTCTCAAATAAATAAAAATCTTTAAAAATAAAAAAACAAAACCATTAGAACTAATAAATGAATTCAGTAAAGTTCCAGGATACAAAATTAATATACAGAAATCTGCTGTATTTCTATAGATTAATAATGAACTAGCAGAAAGAGAAATTAAGAAACCAATCCCACTTACAATTGCAACAAAAAGAATAAAATTGCCTAGAATTAAATTTAACCAAGGAGGTAAAAGACATGTACTCTGAAAACTATAGAACACTGATGAAAGAAACTGAAAAAGACACAAATAAATGGACGGATATTCCATACTCATGGACTCAATATTGTTAAAATGTCCACATAAGCTAAAGGAATCTACAGAGTCAATGCAATCCCCATCAAAGTACCCTATCAAAATGGCATTTTTCACAGATCTAGAACACATAATCCTAAAATTTCTATGAAACCACGAAAGACCCAAATAGCCCAAGCACTCCTGAGAAAGAAAACAAAGCTGGAGGTATCACACTCCCCAATTTCAAACTATATTACAAAGTTATAAGTAATCAAAAGATTATGGTATTGGCACAAAAACATACATAGATCAATGGAACAGAATACAGCATTCAGAAATAAATCCATGCTTATATGGCCAATTAATTTTCAACAAAGGAGGCAATAATATGCAATAAGGAAAAGACAGTCTCTTCAATAAATGGTTTTGGAAAAAATCGACAACTACACGCAAAAGAATAAAACTAGACTAGTTTCTCACACCATATATAAAAGTATACTCAAAATGGCTTAAAGACTTAAATGTAAAACTGGAAAGCATAAAACCCCAAGAAGAAAACATATGCAGTAAGTTTCTGGACATCAGTCTTAGCAATATTTTTTTGGATTGGTCTCCTCAGGCAAGGACAATAAAAGCAAAAATAAACCAGTGGGACTTCATCAAACTAAAAAGGTTTTGCACAGTGAAGCAAACCATCAACAAAATGAAAAGGCAAACTAATGAATGGGAGGTATTTGCAAATGATACATCCAATAAGGGGTAAATATCCAAAATACATAAAGAATGTACACAACTCAGTATCAAAAAAATGAACAATCTAATTAAAAAATAGACACAGGACCTGAATAGATAGTTCTCCAAAGATGACATACAGATGGCCAAGAGGCACATGAAGAGATCACTAATCATCAGGGAAATGCAAACCAAAACCACAATAAGATATAACATCACATCTGTCAGAGTGGCTAGTATCAAAAACAAGCAAACAAACAAGAAATAACAGTGTTGAACAAGGATGAGGAGGAAAGGGAACCTTCATGCACTGGTGATGGGAATGCAAACAGGAGCAGCCACTCTATGGAGGTTCCTCAAAAAACTAAAAATAGAATTACCATATGACCCAGAAATTCCACTTCTGGGTATTTAACCAAACAAAATGAAAACACTAATTCAAAAAGATACATGTACTCCTATGTTCACTGCAGCATTATTTACAATAGCCACAGTATGGAAGCAACCTAAGTGTCCATCAACAGATGAATGGATACTGAAGATATGTGTATGTGTGTGTGTGTGTGTGTAATGGAATAATACTCAGCCATAAAAAAAATCTTTCCATTTGTGATGACACAGATGGACCTAGAAGATATTATCCTAACTGAAATAAATCAGAGAAAGACAAATACCATATGGTTTTATTTATATGTAGAATCTAAAAAATAAATGGACTCAGGAAACAGAATGGTGGTTGCCAGAGGGAAGTGTGTGTGTGGGAGGGTGGACAAAATAGGGGAAGGAGATTAAAAGTTACAAACTTCTAATTACAAAATAAGTCATGAGAATGTAATGTACAACATAAGGAATATAGTTAACAATATGGTGTGGTGCCTGGGTGGCTCAGTTGGTTAAGCGTCTACCTTCGGCTCAGGTCATGATCCCAGGGTCCTGGGATTGAGTCCCGCATTGGGCTCCCTGCTCAGCAGGGAGCCTTGCTTCTCCCTCTGCCTGCTGCTCCCCCTGCTTATGCTCTCCCTCTCTGACAAATAAAATCTTCAACAAAACAAAACAAAACAAAACAAAACACACAATATGGTAACAACTTTGTATGATAACTGATGGTAGCTAGTTGTATGGTGGTGATCACACATAATGTGCACAACTGTTGAAACACTTCTGTTGTATACCTGAAACCAAGATGATATTGTATGTCAACTACATTTGAATTAAAAAAAATTCCCTTCATCTCCTGCGTAATCCATTCCCTTCTCCCCTGTTCTGCCTCAACAGTTTTACCTTTTCTAGGATGTTCTATAAATGGAGTCATATACTACACAGTATTTGGAGTCTAGTTTCTTTGAGTTAGCGTAATGCATCTGAGATTCATGTATGCTGATGTAGGTGTCAGAGGTTCCTTTTCACTGCAGTGTAGTATTCCATTTTATGGAAATACCATAACTTGTTCATCTGTTTGCCTCTGGGTGGACATCTGGGTAATTGGGTAGTTTCCAGTTTGGAGAAATTATGAATAAAGCTGCTATTGGCATTTGTGGACAGGTTTTTGTGCGGATGTTTATTTCAATTCTCCCAGGAATAGGATTGCTAGGTTGTATGGCAAATGTTTAATCTTATTTTTTTTTAAAAAAGGTGCTAAATATTTTTCTTTTTTTATTGAAGTACAATTAACATACAGTGTTATACCAGCTTCAAGTATACAATCGTTCAGCAATTTTATATATTACTCAGTGCTCATCTAGATAAGATGATAACTGATGGTAGCTAGTTGTATGGTGGTGATCACTTCATAACGTAGGGTGATTTTAATCCTCTTCACCTATTTCACCCGTCACCACCATCCAACTCCCCTCTACAAACCACCATTTTGTTCTCTGTATTAAGAGTCTGATTTTTTGTCTTTTTTCCTTAGTTCATGTTTTGTTTCTTAAATTCCACATGAGTGAAATCATATGGTATCTGTCTTTTTCTGACTGGCTTATTTCACTTAGCATTATAGCTTCTAGGTCTATCCATATTGTTGCAAGTGGCAAGATCTCATTCTTGTTTAAGCTTTTTCAAAGTGGCTGTACCATTTCACATTCCCACCAATATGTACAAGCGTTCCAGTTGTTCTGCATTCTTGCAAATACTTAGTATTGTCAGTTAAAAATTTTCTTTATTAAAAACATATTTTTCCTTTATTTTAGTAGTGCCTAATTGTGGTTTTAAGATTGCATTTCCCTAATGATAAGCATCCTTTCATGTGCTCATTTACCATCCTCATAGTTTTGATGAAATGTCTGTTCAAATTTCTTAAAAAATTAAATTAAACCCACTTTTTAATTTTTAAAAAAGATTTATTTTAATGAGTGAGCGTGGGATGGGCGGGACAGAGGGAGAGAGAGAATCTTGAGCAGCCTCCCCAATAAGCGTGGAGCCCAATGTGGGGCTCCATCCCACGACCCTGAGATTATGACCTGAGCCCAAATCAAGAACTGGATGCGTAGCTGACTGAGCCACCGAGGTGCCCCAAATTAAGCCCATTTTTAAAATGTGCTGTTTTCTTATAATTGTGAGAATTCTTCATATATTCTCAATAACAATCTTCTATCAGATGTTTTCAAAAGATGGAAAAGTTTTTTTAAAGATCCCAGTGGGTTTCTGACAAGGACAGAAGATATGAGGTCGGTGTGGAAAGGCAGAGGGCTGTGTGACTGACTGCCTGGGCCCACCAGTGGCTAGGTAAAGAGTTCGGTGCTTGCTGGGGCCCAGCTTCTCGTGGAGTAGCACAAACTGTTCATCCCGGCAACCTTTTTGTTTGTGTTTTCTTATTTATGTAGGGTGGGCAGCGATTTTATTTTTTACCCTTAGAACACATGAAAAGCCTGTTTACTGTCTTTCAAGTCTAAATTTGAAGCTCCATGAAAGCAGAAATCATCTTTGTATGCCCCCCAGCACAAGAACAGAACATAACTGGCATGCAGTAAATGCAGGTGAACTGCTGTAATTCTTAGTGCTCTATAAAAACTCAGCTTTGATTTCTATTTTCAGCGAGTTGAACTACGAGAAGCAAAAGAAATCTTCCATATTAGTGTTATAACTGTGTAGCAACTTTCTTAAGCAAAATGAGTGGCTCAATTTTCCCAACCTTTTAGTTATCCCCAGTGCAGACACTGGGTTTTTCTTTCAAAATTCTTTACCTGAGCCTGAATTAAGCTAGTAACTCTATCTAATATAAAGTCATATTATATTAGGGTTGCTCTACTGAGCTGCATAAACCTGCTTTATCTGTTGAGAAAAGGCATATTTTATCAATGGGTCAGATAGAAAATGAAGATACTCAAAACTTGATTATATGTTCCAATGGTCTTCACTTCTCAGATTTGCATCTTATGCTGTTAGTGAAATTTGGGTGGGTTCTTTTCCTTAATAACACTGATTTCTCAATTTCTCTTATGTGCACTATTTTGAAAGGCTTAAATTCCAGACACTGAGACATTAAAATTAGGAACCAGTCAAGAATCAACCAGAAAAACTTGACACTTGGGCATGGTAATCTGTAGTTCAATCTAACGAGCTCTTAAAGCTTCTCCTTTCATAATTCAACACTCCTGTGTACTTTAGCTGATTAGATGTGCGAAGATGGCCACTCTGAGTGAGAGGGGACATAGCTCAATTTGGATCCAGCATAGGGGACATTCCCTAGAATGATGAACAGCCAGGAGCCAGGTTTCTAAATAGTCTTGTTTCCTGCGTCTTTATCATATTCACACAGCAGCCTGTGCACAGCCATAGCCCAGGTCTGTCTTTCTGCTAGGAAAGACTGGAGTCCTTGCATTCCTAATCTACCAACGTGTGCAGTTCTTGCACTTTTAATTTATGAGTGTTTGGGGGGGAACTCTCTGACTTGGGAACATACTGGCTTGGTCTAATGCTTGGAGATTATTAAACTTGGAGCTATGCTCCACTATCAAGTCTACAGATCTTTTATTTAGAAGATATGGTGCTCTAAATGCACAAAGAGCTCCCTGTCACCTTCACATTAAAGCCCCTAGTGCCTGGTAAGTGGAATTATATAGCTGTCATCTCCTTTCCCCAAAGTTTTAAGAGTACAGTGGGCTCATTTTTTCACACTCCATCCCAGCTTCAGAACTAAGAGACCCACTTTGTATTGATTTAAGGTCTCAGAAATAAATAAACCTGCTTCACCGCTGTGATTCACAACAAATTCATGATACACTATTGCATGATATATTTCAAGCTCTTGCTCTGGCTCTCTTTTTCCTCTGGTGAGTGATGGGGGAGGTGGGAGGTAGTGGGGAGCTGCAAAGCTGACAGCCTGATGGTTATTGGAGATGGCTGCTGACTGCAAATCCAAGAACAGACACTGTTGGAGGAGTATGGTTCTTTTTTTTTTTTTTTTTTTTTTAACTGGGGGGCAGGGGTGAGAAGCTAATTTACTTGGGTTTCAGGCTGGGGCTGGGGAGAAGAAAGGTTAAAGGGAGGAGAGAAGGGTAAATGGAATAGCAAAGCTTCCAGTGAACACTAATTTGCAAAGACAGAGCTATGAACATTTATAGAAGGAGAGAAAGGTGAAGAAAATCCAGCATAAGAAGGTGTAACAGATGACTGACTGGAAAATGAAGAAGCTGAGCTGCTCTGCCTAAGGGATCATGCTCACAGTCCTAAGAGGGCACTTAGCTTGAGTTCAAGGACAATGTTTTGTCAGAGGCGGAAAGTGCAGAGACCCTGCATGCCACGGAACCTGTGAGACAGAGGCATTTCTTCACTCCAATATTCAAAAAGCAGCACAATCCTGGAAGTTGAAATGGACACTCTGGAGATAGGGCAGAGAGATGACAAAGGTGCACACATAGAAAGTGAGCTGGAGACTGCTCACTGAGGTGAGAGGGAAATAAATTCTAGCCTTTTAGATTTGGTTGTGTGCCCTTAGAGCTTTAGAGTACCTCAGTCTACATTACCTTTACTGATTCCTGAAATAAGTACTACCTAACTTTGGACCCAGTGAGTTTTAACCAGTATCTAAATACACAGCACCCAAGAAAACATCCTCCAACCATGTATAGGGTCAACAAGGCAGGAGGTGGGGAAGCAGGAGATAACCAGGCTCTTAAAGCCTTGCATGACACTGTGCAGCAGACCCCCAACATTCTACAGAGTACATCCAAATGGTGTAAGTTTTAGCTGTTTCTCTTGTAATTCCTACTTATTTCACAGTTTTGGCTGGCAAGAATGTTATTTATTAATCCAGTTTCCTTTCTACCTTTGGATAGCATTTTCATCTTTACTATGTTTGTTCTTAAGACAAGGCCAGACTCTGAAAGCAAAGTACATGGGAAAGATTTTGGTTCCACTCAATTCCACACATGTTACACCACAACACTGGGAGCTGCTTTGCTAATTTTGAACACTACTTTTTAAGAGGAATTGGTCTGTTTATGCAAAGAAACAGACTATAGCTAAATGTAAGAACTTCATATAGATGAAAGGGTTTGGGCCATAAAGCACCGAGCTCCCCTTCAGTTGGGTTTTTCAAGCATAAACGAATGACTATTTGGCAGTGGTGTTACAGAGGAAATTCAAACAATGGTTGGGTGGTTGGACTTTTGGGGATCTTCCACTCCCGATAATTATAATTCTATGGCCACTTGCTGTCATCAACAGTAACAACATTACCATCATCACTACTATGTGGCATTTGTTTTTGTAATATGGATAAGAAATGAGATGAACAAATTTTTCAATAATTATGCTTTACACTCCCATTCCTAATCTTGCTACTATGTAATAACTTCACATATCACTAATATGTAATCGTTCTAGTATATAACACCCTAATATGTAGCAATTCTTTTAGATCCTACTCACCCTCATCCCCAATCTATCCTCTCCCTGCTCCAGCCTAACATGGTTCCCTGGCTACAAATTAATATACATCTTCACAGCATAACAGAGTACTAGAAATTAAAGAGAATTTAAGATTAACAGATCCTCTGGTCTTCACCTTAAGATGGGAAATGTGTTTTATAAAGAGGAAATTGAGGCCCAAATAGATGAAAGCCCAAAGTTACTTACCTAGTAAATGGCAGGGAGGGCAATGATCAAAAGTTTTTGTTTGCCTTTTTTTTTTTTTTAAATCTAAAGGTTTTGTAACTTCAAGAAGTTTGAGCAAATTTTAAGAGGCTGTCAAACACGGTAATTCCTGAGTCTGTATTTAATGCCTCAGGCAGGGCCTCAGAGCTTTCACTTCATCTAAAAGTTCAGTATTGATACTTACTTGAGGTTCTCCCAAGTCAATAGTCTCCAAGCCACCATACCTACACAGGGCTCTCTTGGTCAGAGGCAATGTCTCTAATGGAGCTCTGAAGGGAAATTCTACCCTGCAAGATCTCCAAACCAGAGGATCAGGCTGAGGGCAGATCACAATGACTCACTAATGGACTCAAACATATCTGAGGAACCAAGGTGAAACACGAAACAACGCCCTGAGAAACTACCAAACCTGAGAAACATCAAATGAAACATAAAACCATCCCCAAAACGGGGCCAGGTTTGCCCATGTGCTGTGCTGTGTGTGTGTGTGTGTGTGTGTGTTGGAGGTATGGGGGATTAGGGCTTAAAAACTAAGGAGATGTGCCCACTGCAATCCTTTCTGAGAACTCATTCATAATACTAAAGTGAGGCTTACTCAGAAAGGAAGCTCAAATGCCTTCTTTAAAAAGGAGAGCGATCCCATCTGGAGCTTCCAGAGTACAGGGACTGTCTATTGTGAAAATAGATAGTTAGGGACTTTTAAAAATGCAAATTGCTGGTCTGATCCTTAGAGTGATTATGGGCTACTGTATCAACAAGTCCTTGGGGACTCCTGTAGACAGATGACTGACACATATACTACCCTATCAGGACTGAACACGGTGCCTCTGACGTTAACGGCTTTCCAAAGTGCGGTGATTGTCTTCAGATAACATCTATTGGGAAAGTCAATTCATGAATGTACTGCTACGGCAAGGACTGACATCTAACATTTTCTTAAAGGAATTTTTGCCCTCAAAGGATCAGAACATATAGAGAATGTTGTGTTTGTATTTCCTTTCTAGGGCCTGGATCATGAGTTGCAATGAGATAGGACTCTATATTCATCTTAGGGAACACTACAATGGTGTCAGTGATTTACCTATATTAACTCATTTAATCCTCACAAGACCTGGTAAACAGGTACTATTATTATCCTCATTTAACAGTTAATACAACTGTAACCCAGAAAAGGTAAAAAAAATTGCCCCAAGGTCATACAACTAGTATGGGCAGAGCCAGGAATTAAACCCAGGTAGTTTGGCTCTAGTGTCCACGCTCTTAACCATTCCAGCTCTTTAAGTTATGTGAAAGTTACAATGCTGACTCACGGCAAGAGCTAAATTATCCCTCCTTTTTTAAAAAAAAAATATATATTTATTATTTTTTTAAGTAATCTTTATACCCAATGTGGGGCTCAAACTCATGACCCCAAGACCAACAGTCACATGCTCTACCGACTGAGCCAGCCAGGCGCCCCTCTCTCCTTCCCTTCTTGAGCCTCCACGACTCTCTCATGTTGTGTGTCACAGAGTCATGGGGGAGTACAGAGAACATACAGTACAGGTCCCTGGTCCTAGGAGCTCGTGGGAGGAACTCTGATACTGTATCCAACTAAGTGAGCAACAACTTCACATTTCATATTGCCCAGATACAGAAAAATATGTTTGGAAACTGAGATCCAGAGAAGGACTCCTATGAAGTCTCAAAAGCAACATTAGAACTAGGGCCCTACAGGCCTGACATATATAGCCTAGCCACACCACCATATAATCTCTTTCTTCCTGGCAGATGCAGTAGAAACAGGGGTAAGGGAGATGAGATTATGGGAATTTTTTCCCCTAAAGGAGAAGCTTTAAAATGTCACATATCAACTCCTGAACGAATCTATAATCCATCTATCACAGCCACTGGCACATGCCTACCTCCACAATTAGGACAGGCTATAAATCGCAAATTCTGATTTCTCTGTGTATACCTCACCAAGTCTGGGGGATGGACTGAGAACTAGCAGCTCTCGTTTACGTCAGTGTTCCCTTACAACACTAGTCCTTTGAGCCTACCTACCACCAAATGCCATGTTAAAGATGTTGTGTAGAAACAGAGAGTGGGGTGCGGGAAGTAAATCTGAAAGTTCCTGGATATATCCAGTGGCGCCTTGACTTAGCAGTTTATGGCTATACAAAACCTGTCCCAGCCCCTTAAGGGCCCATCTTACCAGTTCCCTGAGCACATAGTTGCTGTCTTTGCCAGGCTAACATGACACCCTTCAAGCAGGGTAGTTTGTCGCATCCATCAGGTCTGCCTTACCACTCAGTGAGGAATTCTGAGCCACCTGCCACCTACAGCCTATAGTTTGTAGAGCTAGAAACCTATGGTCTCCTACCTTGGGTGACATGACATAGCAGACCCTTGGAAGTTTCTCTTAATTACATCATCATGCTCATGACATTTGCACAAAAAGGAAAATGACCAGACCATCTTCTCTTCTCAGGCCTTGTGGACACTAAGCACAGGGAACTGAGCCCATCTTGAATGAAACTTAGGGGACATGGAAATTCATGTTCTCATGCTGATTTAGTCTCTGCCAATGGAACCAAGTCGCTTTACCTCTGTTTTAGTCTTCCCATCTGTAAAATGGCCCTGACACCACTAGCTCACCCCAGAAGGTCGAAAGGAGCTGGACTGATGTTCTTGATCTAAGTTTCAAATAAAGTCATCCAAACTGCTTCTAATCACCAGCCCACTGCCTTAGTTCACATAGCAAATCTGCTTCTGCAGCACTTAAGAAAACCCAGATGCTGCATTTCTCAACTTGGTAATATTCTGAATATTACAAATATTTACAAATAGTTACAAATAACTACGGGCAACCAAGAGCAAGATAGACACGGAAAGAGATTATACAAATACTGAGATAATAAGGGGAAAGGGACAAAAATACAAATGCGGGAAGCACTTTCTGGTTTTGAAACAAAAGACACAGTGGCAAAGGATGGTGCCCATGAATAAAATGTATAAGTGTATGGTAAAACCACTGAAAGTAAAGAAACAGGAAAATGCTAGAATATTTATATTTTATTTGCAGGTTACTACTGTTGGCTACAAAAAGAAAACCTTCAAAAAGTAGGAGTCTTTGGAAGCAAAAGGTAGGAAGGTCTAAACTAATTAAAAACAGGTCGGCTAACGACAGGCAACATCACGTGTGCAGTGAGATGGAGTGTGGCCATAAAAGCTTGATGCATACATGCAATGTATTAAGTTGGGAATGTGTGTCTCTCCAGCTTCATATCTATTAAAGGAACAAACAATTTACATGTTGCTGTATTACAGGAGTATGATATGTTGTGTGTCAACCTTTTCTCTTCAAATTGAACCATGTTAAGTCAAATCAGTGATGGGGTGTGGGGGTGGGGTGGGGAGGGGAGGAGAAAAGCAGGGAGAAAGAAAGTTTCAAAAAATCTCTGCCTCAGCAAAACTTTTCATTAAAATTTTAGACAAATGATCTCTGTGTCCTTCTCCCTTGCTGCCTGGGGCTCCATGCTATTTCTATGCAAATAACAACCTCGTGGTTTATATCTTATTATTTCCACCGGAGCTGCAGCGACATGACCTGAGACGTGTAAGAGGTGGTGGTGGTGGGGGGTGTTGGAGAGGAGGGAGAAAGAGAGAGAGAAAAAGAGAGGGAGAAAGGGAGAGATGGAGTGGGTGTTCACTCAAGTGTGAAAAAATATTGTCAGGAGTGAGCGTCAAGAACAAAAAAAAATTGCAGGGATAACGTGTTTATTTCAGTCCCCCCACCCCCAACCCTCACCCAACCCCCCCTTGCAAACCGGCACCTTTTAAAATTCATTGGGCATCAGGCGATCATGCACAATCCATCTGCTTTCACTTTATCATTTGCATTTCATGCCTCCTGGCTTTTGATGTGCTGATACTTTGATGCAGTCAGGAGACGCGCATTATCATTATTTCAATTTTCAGAGGGGTCAACGGGATCGGCACTTGCACACACAGATTTCTTTTTTCCTACAACCTCTGCACACCCCCTCCCTTCCTATTCTTCACCCCCATGTTTAACATAAAGGATGAAGACTCAAAAAGGTGGGAGTCAAATGTTTACAGTCTCAAAGCTTGCATACACCACCTACATTTCCAGTTTGCACAGGTACACACATACCCGAACAAAATGGTCAAGGCTTAAGGAGGCTCTACAGTGTTTTCAGACACACACAAAGACTTCCTCACACATGGATACTCAGGGAGGCACACAGAGAGAAAGAGAGGGATCTAGAAGCAAGATACAGACACAAAGAGAGAGACCAGCACTCACCCAGGAAGAGACTCGCACTCAAAGTGACCTGCACACACCCATAGAGACAGATTCCTACAGAAAGAAAGGCAAACAGAGATGTCGAAAGACACCAGTATACACAAAGACAGAACACGCAAAAGGAGTGAGTCGGAGGAAGCAATCTAAGCGCGCAGCTTGCATATAAGTGTCCTTTTTCATACTGGATAGGCGAAGGGACACACAGGACATTCTGAATGAATTTGCATGAAATCGGGTGTCTTCCAACAACATGTCTGTGTACTTAAGAGGCACTGACATGAAGACAGTGAAGCAGGCAGAGCAGGATTAGGTAACCTCTACAACTTGATCACTCCCTTCAGCTACAAATGATCATGTCCTCCTGGAAAGGAGCATTGTTTGGTAAGTTACAGCTACAGCTTTCCTCATCTTTCTCCCTACAACTACACTTCTCCTTCAACAAGCAGCCCTGTAGGCTAGGAAGAGGGGGAACATAATAAATCTGATCAGAACAATTCAACCAGATTTTAAGAAAAATTCCCTAATGCTTTCTTTATGGCACAAATGAAATTCAACTAGCAAGTTTCTAGGCAAAAAACAAAAACCAACCAAACAAAAACCCCCAGCAACAAAACCTTTGCTTTTTGTATTACTGTATTATTGTATTTCTGTATTATTCTTTGTGTATAACATGTTACTAGGGAGAAAATAAGAAAATGTAATGAAATACATTTCAGAAATTAGCTCTTTGTCCAGGTATGGGAACATAATAGGAATATAGGTGTCTTCTTTAAATTGCACCCTTACAGATAACTGCACCTACAATTCTTTCAACATTCATCAATAGCTTGTCCTAAGAAGGTATCCAAAAGAGCAACTTAAAAAAAATTAAGACTCAGCAGTTTCTCCCACTGCAATAGTCTCCTTCAGTAGTGGCAGTTCACAATCTTTATTTCTAAGCCACTTTCCAAAAAAGGGAGCGGGGTATCCAAGTTTGCCATTGTTAGCACTGCTTTGCCTTTCCTTGGAGGGAAAAGCAAGCCCAGAGAAGGATACAGACCTTATATGAATGTAGAGAGCAAACTGATCACATCAAACGATTCTCCTCATTTCTGACAACTCCAAAAGCTATTTGGACCAATGGATGTATCAACTTTTTTTTTTTTTAAGATTTTATTTATTTATTTGAGACAGAGAGAATGAGAGACAGAGAGCATGAGAGGGAGGAGGGTCAGAGGGAGAAGCAGACTCCCTGCCGAGCAGGGAGCCCCATGCGGGACTCGATCCCGGGACTCCAGGATCATGACCTGAGCCGAAGGCAGTCGCTTAACCAACTGAGCCACCCAGGTGCCCGGATGTATCAACTTTTAAAAAACAAGGTAACAGAACACTTGATTCCTATCCTTACACTGGAAAGTCAAGGCTTGATAAAGTTTGTGCAAGTTTAGTAAACCCAGTATCCGATACAATTCAGTGTGCATATAACTCAAGATAAATCACCAAATCATGTATAAGAGAAGAAAAGGGAACTGAAGTTGTAATAAGGACCAACACTTTATGCCAGGTGCTAGGTACTTTTACTTATGTTTTCCCATTTGATCTCCACCACGTCATTTAAGCTTGTAATTATCCCCCTTTGACAAAGAAAGCGGAGGAGCTGAGAGGTTATATGAGTTGCACAAGGTCAGCCAGCCAGTCCCAGACTATTACATATTCCTGGCTCTGGAGAGAAAATCATTTTCCTATGTCTGCAGAGAAGTCAGAACTACGTCATTTTTTGTATATCCAGGTATTCTTAGTTTTCACTCTTACAAGCAGTGACCTCACCAACTGTTTTTTTTTATTTTTCCCCTTTGGAAAAGCCCCTCTGAGCTCAGATTGAAAAGGCACAGAATTTCTTCCTTTCTTTCTTTTTTAAGGACTTATTTGAGAGAGAGAGAGAGAAAGAGAGAGGGTGAGCACGGTGGAGAGGGGTAGAGGCAGAGGGAGAGAGAGAAACCTCAAGCAGACTCCCCACTGAGCACTGAGCCTGACGCAGGGCTTGATTCCACAACCCTGAGATCATGACCTGAACTGAAATCAAGAGTCAGACACCCAATCGACTGAGCAACCCAGGCATCTTGCACAAGAATTTCTTTTAAAGGGATGATAAATCTTTGTCATACTCTTTCCCAGCAATCCATCCATGCATCTGTCCACCCATCTCTCCATTCAATGTTTACCAATTACTTCCTCTATGTACAAGGGACCACCGTTAAGTGTCCTTTTTAAGAGGTACATTCACAAATTTCTCAGAACATTAAAACTTGATATTGTCAACACGTTCAGAAGATGTTTCAGAGACAGCTCCGCATCTGGGAACAGATCTCTTCACTTATTCATAAATGAGAGAAAGGGAAGGAGGGCAGAAAAAGAAAGCATTCAATTAATTCTCTGTCTTTCTAGAAAGACACTAGAATGTAAACCCTTCAGAGCAAGGATTCTATATGGTTTGTTCATGAACATATCCACAGGGCTTCTTGGAACAGTGCCTGGCATATAGTAGGTCCTCAAAATATTTGTTGAATACAACAAATGAATGAATGAATAGGTAAGCAAGGCGATGGGCAGGAAAGATGGAGGGAGAGGGAAATAGACTGAGGGAGGCATGGCCTGAATGGCTTCTCCTTAATCAGGGTCTTGAATTAAGAATTCAGAATCATCTTCAAACAGCTTCACATACTTCTCCCAGACCCTAGAAACTTACTTTATTGAGGGCCCCAGCTCCGGTCAGAATTAAGTGAGAATTTTCAACCTGGATGGTTCTCTGTCCCAGCCGGACAAGGTAAGCCCCAATCCCAATGGCCCGGCATGTAACCTTCAAAAAGAATAAATTAAAAAAAAAAGAGAGAGAGAGAATAAATTCTACATGTCACATATTTATGTCCTTTCCAAAGTGTAAGAACTAAGGCACAGATGTATAAAATCCACATTAACAGAAAAAAATATTGCTTTCTGCAAAGTTTGATTAATAATATTAAGACCCATGCGCGCCTGGGTGGCTCAGTCGTTAAGCGTCTGCCTTCGGCTCAGGTCATGATCCCAGGGTCCTGGGATCGAGTCCCACATCGGGCTCCCTGCTCGGCGGGAAGCCTGCTTCTCCCCCTCCCACTCCCCCTGCTTGTGTTCCTGCTCTATCTCTCTCTCTGTCAAATAAATAAATAAAATCTTTAAAAAAATAATAATAATATTAAGCCCCACAATTCCCTGGTCAAAGAAAAGGTACAGAAATCGCTGAATGATTCAAGGATTAGACACTTAAAGGTTCACGGGCCCTTTACTTCTCTTATATTTTTGCCTGTTTCACAGATGCTTGGCATCTACACTAGAGGTAAGAACAAGGAAAGTAGTACAAAAAGAAATTCAAGCTGTTACAGCTCTGTTTAGAGAAATAAGTTAAACTAAAGGCTAAAATGAGGCGCTAGGCTTATCTGGGAAATTAAATTATTTACATTATCATACACAGTTAAAATCAAATTGTAGATATATAATTTTTAAGAAATGTTCTCATTTGGGACTGAATACAGAGATGGGACAAAAATAACTCCTAGTCACACAGTCAGTTCTTCAAAAATGTTATATTCCATTAAGATTTACCAGGCTGATGGTGATGATCTCATCATAGGCCAATGAGGATTCGCCAGCAATCATTCCAGAGCCTCGAAGGTTCTCTGCTCCAAGTCCCTCTTCCTTTCCAATAATATCAGTTATCTTGTACCTATTGGATACAGCCATGCCAAATTATAAAGGTTAAACCCAAGAGTAACAATCCATTAAAATAACAATCACCATTAAAAGGCTGCTAAAAGCATCCTGAAAGCTCATTTAAAGCCAGTGCTCTATACTCTTATACTTTTCATTCATTTATCTTTCCTCTTTAGCTTGGTGCCTATTTTTGCTGGAAGCAATATAGTATAGCAGAAAGAGTAAACTCTGAAATGAAGTAGACAGGCTTAAATCCCTGCTCTGACACATGCAGCCATGTAACTCTGGGGATAATAGTAACTTCCGTAAAATGGAGATAATGTCTACCTCTAAGGGTTGACATGAGAGTTAAATTAAAGCAACAAAGAAAGGGCTTGACACATATATGGCGCTCTGATTTTAGATGCCCTCTCTTACTTTCTAGGACAAGTTTCTTAAAAGTGGGGTCAATGTAGATCTCTCTATAATCAGCAACAGCCATTAAGTCAACAATTTTAGATAAATGTTACAAAGGAATAATAAAAAAAAAAAATTCAGAGGCCAAGTGAGAATGCTCAGCCCAATTTCTCAAGTCAAAAAATCCTTTCTCTTTCCAAGACAGGACTAAGGGTAAGATCAAAATAGTACATGCCCATTCCTGCTCTTTCGTAAATATCACGTGCCTACAGGAGCGGTCCTGGCTCTAGTGTTCTGGAGGGGCAAATGGAATGTGTGTGGAAATGAAATACTGGCCAAATTGTCCAGAAAGCATCCTGTGGATCCAGTGGGAGCCACTCATCTGTCTTCTTGGCAGGGAATTTAGGAGTGATAGCTGATAATGGGAAGTGGGAGATGGGGAATGCAACTAATAAAAGAAAGGAAAAATACAAAGTTGGAAGTAGAGATGGGCGTGTATTATTTACTGTTCTGTGTGTACCCAGAAAGCTTGGCACTGGGCATGGTTTAATACACTGAAATAATAAATAAATATCCCATGGTGGCTCTTAAACTACTTTTTTGCCCTCATATTTCTCTGTTCCCTTCTTTCTTTACTTCTAACCTTCCACCAATTCCTTCCCTTTGTCCTTGCCCTTGGTCTCTGGCTTTGCATCTTTGCTTCCCAGATTCCCTTGTCTTTCTATTTTTAGCCTCTCCCAGGAATTCTCCAATTCTTCCTTTTGCTCTGCATCTAGGCTCTAAATTCTAGAGTTATGTTGCACGCAAAGCTAATCTCCCTTAAGGGGTTAAAGGGCCACAGTAATTGGAGGGGGGCTTAATGTGTCCTTTCTGGAAGGCTCACATGCCATGTAGTCACGAACACTCAGGTCCAGTCAGTTTTCCCTGCAAAGCAGATCTTTTCCCTCCTAAGGACTACATACCGCTTCAGTATTCATGACTTGTTAAGTGACATCTTCTCCCTTTGTATTACATGAAAAAGAATACAAATTTCCCATTTTCTGCTCTATGATCTGAGTCTTCTACCATTAAGACTATCTTTGTTTGAAGTAGTACTAAATTTTATGTTATTTGTAATAAAAATCTTTGTGTAGTGTAATACAATTAACAAAACACATTCATAAATACATTATGATTTTTGATCCTCACAGCAATCCAGTATAGTAGGTAATATCCTCTCCATTATTATAGATAATAGTGGCCAGGATTTTTGACTGCTTACTATGTACTCAGTGCTGTGCTAAGGACTTTACATATATTAATTCACTTGATCTTCATTTTACAGATGAGGAAACTGTAGCTGAGAGAAGAAAAATGTTTTGCTTTAAGAAAAGCAATATGCAAAATCAATAGCTTCTTCTTTAAAAATAGAATTTATTTATTTATTTGAGAGACAGAGAGCACGAGACGGGGGAGGGTAGAGGGAGAAGCAGACTCCCTGCTGATGGCGAGCCCGATGTGGGGCTTGATCCTGGGACCCCGGGATCATGACCTGAGCTGAAGGCAGATGCTTAACTTACTGAGACACCCAGGCGCCCCACAAAATCAACAGCTTTTAAAAATATCAGTAATAAAGTGTTAAAAAATATAATGGGGAGGGGGAATCCCATTCAGAATAGCAAGAAAAATATTTAGGAATAAACATTTAAAAAATGACAAAAATCCCATTATACCCACATGGTGCCTCTGGTGTCACGGTGAACTGCGAGGGGCACTGCGGGATATTTTTTTTTTTTTAAAGATTTTATTCATTTATTTGAGAGAGAATGAGATAGAGAGAGCATGAGAGGGGGGAGGGTGAGCGGGAGAAGCAGACTCCCTGCCGAGCAGGGAGCCCCATGCGGGACTCGATCCCAGGACTCCAGGATCATGACCTGAGCCGAAGGCAGTCGCTTAACCAACTGAGCCACCCAGGCGCCCGCTGCGGGATATTTTAAATATCTGAGAGGAAACACTCTGATATGGAACATCTGTTGGATTCCACATGAACTACTAGATTTAGGTAGTTCATAATTAAACTTTAGATAATACTACATTCCTTTTGACAATGTCCTATCTTTGCAAAGCTGGGTTTTCAGTTTCTGTGGAAAAACAACAACAACAACAACAAAAAAACAAAAAACAAGTTCTGTACAAAAATCAATGCAGAACAAGAAACAAGGGTGGCGACATCCAAGCTGAATCTAAGTCTTGAGATTTCGTATAGATGGAGATATCCCATTAGTAAGTAAAATTACTTAATTGGTTAATTGTAATTATTTAAAAATAAAAAAAAAACCTTTCCATTTATGTGTATGATAATTCCCAAATAATTACTGTTAGAGTATAAATACTTACGAAGTTGTTTGGGTCTGACTACTTAATAAACAGAAATATTGGGTATAACTTTTAGCCCAAAGGTGCTATGAAAACATTACTGAGACAGCAAGGGTGTTATGAATCAAGAAAGACTGGGAACTTCTGGCATAACCTATATGAAGAAAATCACAAGACTTTAAAAGATGCACCTGAATAAATGGAAAAGCATGTTCCATGTTTCTTGCTGGGAAGAGTTAATATTATGAAGTTGTCAGATCTTCCTACATTAATTTATAGATGTAACTTGAATCAAATCATTATGGAAAGTTTTTGGTAATTAAAAAAATGAATCTAAAGAAAAAGATAAAAATAGCTAATAAAACATGGGGGAAAAAATTAAGAATGTGGGGAAATCTGTCCCATTAGAATAGTTAAAATAATGTGGCATTAGCTCAAGAACAGACAGCACAAAAAAACCAATACAAAGCCTAGTAACTGAGTTGAGATTATTATAAAAGTGAGGACAGCATGCATTATTCAATAAATGGTATTGGAGTAGTTGATTAGCAATCTGGAAAATACTTGCAGATAGATTGTAAAAATGTTCAACCTCACTAGTATTCAAAAGTACCAGTTAAAATAATTGCTGTTTTAATCTTCTTTTATTAATTGACAATAATTAATATTGGCAAGGGTGGAGAAAAATTAAAGGGGAAGAACATACTATCACATATTGCTGCTGGGAGTGCAGACTTGGGAGGGCAATTTGAATTTATCAAAAATATCTTTAAAATAGACATATTTTTGGCCAGTAATTCCACTTTTAGAAATTAGCCCAAAGGGAATAATGAGAGATATTCCTAAAAGTTTTTATAAAAAAAAATTTAGCCCAGGAATATAGCAGTAAATAGTGCAAATAGTCTGAAAGTTCAAAATAAAATATTTATTATGATAAATTACTATGAAGCCATTAAATATCATATTCTCATATAATATTTTAAGAATATACAAAATTCCCCCCAAAATAGTTTTTAGTGAAAAGAACAAATTACAAAAGAGTTTTTCTATTATGATTCTGATTATGTAGAAAGAAGGTATATATATACAGAAAAGACAGCAAGAATATAATATACATTAATAATTGTGATCTCTCGGGGCACCTGGGTGGCTCAGTTGGTTAAGAGTCCGACTCTTGATTTCAGCTCAGATCATGACATCAGGGTCGTGAGATCGAGCCCCATGTGGGACTCTGCTCAGCGGGGAGTCTGCTGGAGATTTTCTCTCTCTCCCTCTCCTTCTGCCCCTCCCCCTGCTTGAACTTGCACCCTCTCTCTTTCTCTGAAATAATAAATAAATCTTTAAAAAAATTGTTCTCTCTCGGTAGGATTGTAGCTGGTTTTTATTTCTTCTTCATAATTATTCACATGTTCCAACTTTTCTAAAATGAATAAATATTATAAACATAATTTAAAAACCTCAATCAATCGGGGCACCTGGGTGGCTCAGTTCGTTAAGCGACTGCCTTCGGCTCGGGTCATGATCCTGGAGTCCCGGGATCGAGTCCCACATCGGGCTCCCTGCTCGGCAGGGAGTCTGCTTCTCCCTCTGCCCCTCCCTCCTCTCACACACTCTCTCTCTCTCAAATAATAAAAAAAACTTTAAAAACCTCAATCAATAAGGTCTTCAGCTAATTAGTGGTAGACCTATGATACAAACCTAAGACTTGCAGATTATGTAACAAGCAATCTTCATTGCTCTTCAAGGTCATGATCAGCGGCACAGTGAGGAAGAAATGATCATACTCTCCCATCTTTAATCCATAGCCAAATTATTCTACTACATATGTACTTACCTGGATTCTCCTTCGTCCTCTACATGTTCACAATGGACAGAGTTGAGAGCACTGACTCTCTTATAATCCTGAGGGGTCAGATATAAATATTTGTATCCCTGTGGAGCACAAATAGTTTCTAACTCATTATTTGCCATCAGCACATAACCAGAAGACACCACAGAGCATGCATAACACAGCTTGTCCCAAAGCTAGCTTTAAATTGCCACATCGCTTCTTAGAGTTACTGTCTAATGGAATACCAGCACAGACAGTTCTCCTTTGAAAGAGGGAGGTGCCTATTTCTCCAGTCACTGACTGTCCTTGAAACAAGGTATCTTGTAGCTACAACTGCAAGGATATTCCATCCATTTCATTTTCATCTGGGTTAAAGGGTCATTTTCTGATCTTTTGTGACACCTCTATTAAAGATATCAACACAAAATAAAAGAACTGTTTGGAGTACTATTCTTTACTTTCTCAAATCCATAGTACCATCAAAATATAAATGGGTAAGAGATAATTGAAAGGATCATAAAACTGGGAAGGCAATATTAAAATCAGAACTCTATGCAGTGATAATCATCAGTGAACACTGAATTCATGCCTTTTGCTGTTTTCAATAAACAACTTATAATTCCTATTTACATTTAAAAAATTATACTAACTTTTTGTAATTATTTATACACACACTCACAAAGTAGGTTTATAGGATATATGTGTTGAACTTAAGTGAATTAGTCACGCAGTCAAAAAAAAAAAGTAAGCAAGCAGCAGAAAACGTTTTAAATACGGTGAGAAATTATGCCAGTGTTTAACTCAATGAATTTGTCCCACAGTGAGCACAACATGCAAGAGACATGAATCTGTCATTGAATTTCTACGACTTATGACAAAAACCTTGTAGTGCTCAGGGTCATTAGTATGTCAGTCACCACGTATTTACTGAGTGCCTCTTATGGGCAAGTGTTCTAGACACTGGAAAAACAGGAATGAACAAAACAGACAAAATTTCCCAGCCTTATGGAACTTACTATGTTCTAGTGAAAGAGATGGAAAAAACACACATAAATAAGACATACAATATTAATGAGAATAGCGTTTAAGGAAAAGAAAAAAGAGCATTCCAAGAGTTGAACTTGTAGAAAGAAAAGTCCAGGGAAGACTTCACTGAAAGTGGCATTTGAGTAAGGCCTTGAAGAAGAGAAGGAAACAAAACATGATGATATCAGGACAGGGTGGGGAGGGTGGGGGGTGGAATTCTAGGCAGAAGGAACTGTAGGTGCAGAAGTGTGGAGGCATGAGTGTGCCTCATGCAGTTCCAGAAAAAGTAAGCAGGCCTGTGGAGCCAGCGTGGAGTGAGACTGTCTGCAGCAAGAAATGAGGGAGGTGGTATTGGAAGGCCAAGCTATGTAGGGCCTTGGGTTAAAATTCATGTAACATAAAACTGGACATATTTTTTTAAGTAAGCTCTACGCCTAATGTGGGGCTTGAACTCACGACCCTGAGATCAAGAGTCGCATGCTCCACTAACTGAGCCAGCCAAGCACCCCAAAACTGGTCATTTTAAAATGAATAATTCAGTAGTTTTTCTTATATTCTGATGTTGTGCAACCATCACCATTCTCTGATTCTAGGGCATTTCCATCACCCCAAAAAGAAACACAGTCACTAACAATTTCCATACACTTTTAATATGAATTCTATTGAAGCGTAATTTACATGCAATAAAATTCATTGATTTTAAGTACTGTAGTGTGATGAGTTCTGATGAATGTGGATACTTGGGAAATCACCCCCACAATCAAAATATAGAATATTTCTATCATCCCCTGAAACACTCTTACATTTAAAAGATGTCTCAGTGAAGGAAACTGAGAAGGAGCACTTAGGAAGATAAAAGGAGACTCTGGGGCCTAGAAGCCAAGAGGAGAAAGTATTTCAAGGATGAAGGAGTGACCAACTGTGTCAAAGGCTGCTGAGACACTCAGATGAAGACTGAAGGTCGTGACAGAATTTCACAGTATGGAATCCATGGTGACCCTGACAAAGCAGCTTCAGTGGGCTGGTGAGGGTGCAAGCCTAACTGAAGTGGGTTCCAAAGGAATGGGAGGAGAGTATCTGGAGATAGCAAGAAGACAATGCTTTTAAGAAGCTTTGCTGTCAATAAGGATAGTGAATGGAGTGCTATTTGTGAGGTAACTGGGTAGATTTAGTAGAGGGAAAAAATGAGGATGCAAGAAGGAAAGGGTTAAGCGTATAAGAGTGACTGGCCTTAGATTGGAGCAGGGACTGTTCATCCAAAGTACAGGGGAGATGCAGAGAATAAAGGCACAGATGCAGATATGTGGGAGCTTATGAATGCCCTCTTCTTGTTCCTTCCAATTCCTCAGTGAATTGGGGAGCAAGGTTGTCAGCTAAGAGGGATGATGGGGCAAGAGGATTTTGGAAGTTTACGGAGAGAGGAGAAGATGTGAAATTGTCATTTGGGAGGTTCATAAACGAATTTAAAGTAAGACCAGTCTATAGCACTGGATATTTTTTTCTATCAGCATCCAGCTATGCTGGTTCACATATGTGAGTAAATGGAGAATATTGGATTTAAACAAGGTTTTTGTAAAGAGACAGAGTAAGCAGGGCGCCTGGGTGGCTCAGTTGGTTAAGCAACTGCCTTCGGCTCAGGTCATGATCCTGGAATCCTGGGATCGAGTCCCGCATCGGGCTCCCTGCTTAGCGGGGAGTCTGCTTCTCCCTCAGACACTCCCCCCTCTCATGCTCTCTCTCTCTCATTCTCTCTCTCAAATAAGCAAATAAAATCTTTAAAGAAAAAAAAAAAGAGAGACAGAGTAAGCAGAATGAGGAGAGAAGCAAAGAGAGTTGAGGGTGTAGGGAAGGTGGTAATTATAATACGATTATAATGATTAACCTATGATTGACCATAGAATGTAAGCTGAGGATGTAAGGAGGATGGAGGCAAAGAAAGGGATGGTTGAAATTAAGATCATGGGGAAGAAGAGGCTGAGCTGGGGCGGAGGACAGAAAGTCAAGGATTTAAGAGGCTGGATTATGGGATGGATCATCTACATGGATATAGAAGTCACCAAGAATTGTAACAGGGCTCGTTGTATTGGAGCAAGTGACAATGTGCCGGCAACTAAAACATGCAAAGAATGAGGAGTGACCAAAGAGGTGGGGCCCACTCTAGTAAGTGGTGGTTTAGCACAGTCTGATGGCATGAGATTCGAAGATGGGCGTTTTCAGAGAGAACAGTGTGGCAGAAGGGTCTGGAAGCAGTGATGAGGCACAAAGAAGACACTCTTGCCTCTCCAGGCTCAGTGGGACAGGGAAAGAGAGAAGAGAGGTATCAGTCACTCTTTAAGAGGGCTACAGGGAAAGCAGGGTCTTTAGAGGACAGGCAGATTTCAAGTAGAGAACAATCAGAGAAGAAGCTGAGGATATAAGGGCTTTTATAAATGACTGACCATAAGTTCTGGAAGCCACAGTGGAATAGTTTAAAGATAGATATTTCTGGCTTAGCATGTCTCATGCTGAATGCATATCTATTTCCTCTTGTGTTCAACCCAAGAAAACAGCAATCTATTTCAAAGCTGGAGGAAAAAAAACTAGGTGAATATACTGAGAGACAATTTGTCTCCAACATGGTTATGGCTCACTCTAAGTCCTGACTTTTGAACTTAAACCTCTACCTTTCCCCCAACCTATTTATTCGTGTGGACACACACGTGCATGCGCGCACACACACAACCATGTATTGTCTTGAAGTTTTATCTTTGCTTAGTCTGTACCTTGTAAGGATCCTCAGGATCTACCCAGGCCACGTGAAACATATGACGAATTTCCTCTGCCAGTCCAATTCTTGCTCCACTGTTGGCTGCTACAAAGATGCGTGGGATACCCTCTGCCCTGGCAAGCTCAGAAGCTCTGAGAAACAGCAAATCCTCCTGGGGCCCAAAGGACCCAATTCGGTATGTGATGTCATTGCCAATAACAATGATATCTCGGCCTTCTGGGTATTCAGGACTTTTAAGGGTCATTTTCCAAGCTACCATGCCAATCTGCAAAGGCATAGAGAAACAAATAAATAGAAGCTTCTTACATGCAGAATTTTTTTTCAGGTTCCCTGAATGTATCAGACTATACCTTAGACACAGCCTTCATGTAAAGATATTTAGTGCTGAAGAGCCAAGTTTCCTGTGGGAAGCTAAAACAAACATTCTAGCACACTTCTCTAGGTTATGGTGAGAACAGTTGGTTTACTATGTATTTCACAGTTGTTTCAATCTGCTTAAAGATGGAAAAACCAAAGTTTAAATGCACTCAGGATATATGCGGAAGAATGCCATGGTGCAGGGAATTAAATCCCAAACTCCCTAATTTACTACCCTATCTACTAAGACACTAAGGTCCATCTTCTGTGAGAGTCTTTCTGAAAAACTTCTTACACATGTGAGGAGAGCAGCAAGAGAATCACCTGCCATGAACTATACCACTTTTGTGATCCTGGATCCTTTTACTATTCTCTAGCATTTGACAGGAGTAATAGCAGCGTTCTTTACTGGCTTGCTTTAGGTATCTTCCATTTCTGCAAGAATTCACTAGAGCTCAACACCGCATCCTTGGGAGCATCTCTTGACACTTTCTCCCAGCACCAGAAAACCAAAGCATGCAAGGAACGATATATGTATATCTCTACTCTCTGTTCAGTAGCATCTGACCAGCCACACAAATGATATTGACTCAAAAGGCAGGGGGGACATGTCTCTTCCCAAACCCTCCCAGTCCTCTCTTCTTTTAATCTCCTTCTATATGAGATCTAGTCAGTCCTTCTACTTGTTTATCTGCTAGTTCCATTTCTTTTTCTATTCACTCATACCCCAGGTACAGCTGCAGTTTTTTATGCCTGCCTGTCTGTTTCCCTATACCCAGATAAGTAATGTTTTCCATTCTTTTTTTTTTTTCCCATTTCTTTCTGTCTCCCCCGCCCCCCACACTCCCACCCCCTCCACTTGCTCCCAAACACAAAGCCTACCAGATGAACATTCCTGGTCCTGCCTAATGGAGCCCAGCCACATCTGCAGCCTTGGTCCCTCATCCCCAGGCTGCTGCATATCACCTCATTGGGGAGCTGGCCATCAAGAAGGGCCATTAACAGATGTAAATAGCAGCATCCCTGGAAAGCCACATGCATCACCCAGACTCAACCGGGCCAGTGATCATAAGCTCTGAGTACACATTCCTCAATCCAATTGCACATCCACTGTAATCAGGCTGGTTGAAGCTTTCCACACAGCTATTTGTGATTCTCAGCATTAAGAAATATATATATGAAACACCCACAGATAAATATAAGCTATTTAATATATCATACCATTGGCCAAATACAAATCAAAATGGATATAATACACAGAAAAAAATCCAATCACCTTCCGAGATAAGGTATTACTCTATCTGCTCATTAAAGACACAGAAAGGAAGGAGAAACAGATCTTCCAAAATATAGCACGGAGAAACTGCAAATATCGGGATAACTTTGGTCATGGTTTTTAAGAAGCTGGGTAATATAATGCCTGTGTGGGGAGAAATATTTTACACCTGCTTTCTCACGTGGCCCTCTAACCTAACATCTCTTGTTTTTCAGGAAGGAAAAGCTATTTCCTCTAAATGCATTTGTAGTTAGGAAGATTGGGTTTTACACCAAATTTTATGATATATTAACCTTAGCCACCTAGGCTAGAAGTAGCTTAGAGACAAGCCTTGACGAATCTACTTCACCATTTGCATGCTAATGCAAACATCTTGTCTGTGTGGCACTGTGCAGGCAAATAATACTCTTACCTTTTGTTATTACCTGGGGACTCTAACTGTGTCACTTGGGCAGTCAGTTCAGCAATTGGCTAGGTCATTATGCTTGCAATATTGACTTCTAATTAGGTGTCAACACAGCAGCACCAAGAACACACTACTCTTTATCAATGTCTTTCCAAAGTGTGTTCCTCATCGACCACCTCCCTCCTCCTTTAAAAAGTACCATTACAGAATGGAGAGTGCTATCCCAGCCTTTGTATAGTCAGACTCCCTACCAGAAGAGATTAAGTTTTGAGTGAGCATATGGATAAACATCTAAGAAGGCATCTATTGCTCAACTTATACTGAAATTTAGATTTTATTGCTAATTGAACAATAGGGCACATAATGGAGAAGATGGGCTTTGGCGTCAAACTAACTTCGATCCATATCTAGGCCCTATCACTTGCTAATTGTGTGACCTTGGAAAAATAACTTTATTGAGCTTCAATGTCCCCACACATACAAAACTAACAATGTCTATGGGTTTGATGAATCAATTACTCCAAATGGCAATCTATTATATTAACTTCAACATACAAAATTTGCCCCTTTCTCTCCTCTCAGCGTATCCAAATCTTACCCATTCCAAAAAGATTCATTCAAATTCCATTTCCTCAGTAAAGCTTTACCTAGCCTCAAGTGACCCCTTTCTTCTCCGATCTCCTACTAAGACCTTCATGTAGAGAATTCATTCGATAATTAATCATATATTGCTTAGGACCGTTTTTAGCTTGCCAGCCTAAACCATTATATCATCTCCAGTGCCTGGCAGGATCCCAACACATAATATGGGAGTAATAAATATTTGCTGGTTCCATAGTCATTTCATTTTTTAAATGATTCTTGGAAAATAGTCAACACCAAGGGCTAGAACACTGTCTATGACTTATCTCTAGGGATCACAGAATAACAGTCCTAAACATCATTCAACTATTTTATTTTTTAAAAAATAACAAGAATAATAGCTACCATTAATTGAACATCTATCACAAGCTGTACTATACTAAATGGACAAATACTGACAATAGTTAAGAGGTTAGTCTGGGGAATACCATCCTACCTTGATCCAAATCTCAGCTTTATTCTAGCTATATAATCTTGAACCAATCACTTAACTTCATATAGTCTCAATTTTTCCAATTATAAAAAGTTCTCAAATTATTAATTCAGAAGCAACTGTTATTATTGCCTTGAGAAAACTAAGGTATAGAGGAATTAAGTAACTTGTCCTTATAGCTAGTACGTTTATTTTTTAAAAATACAGTTCACATAATTTCCTTTACTAGAGAAATTAAGGAAGCATATTCCAGACTAGTGCCACTGCAGTTAGCAGAAACAATATAGAAAGATGAACATCATTTATAACACAAACATAAATGTCATTGACACCTAAATTCAATGTGGTATTCTGGAACAGAAAAAGGACAGTTGTAGAAAAACTGGTGAAATCCAAAACAAAGTCTGTATTTTACTTATTAGTATTGTACCAATGTTAGTTCTAAGTTTTGATAATTATACCATGGTTATACAAAATGTCAACATTAGAAAAATCAATGGTTTTATTTAGATATATTTTAACATACCTCTTTCTGCCTACATAAAAGATTATTTGAGTAACAAGAATAATGTAAGATGTTAACATTAGGTATATGGGAACTCTCTGTACTATCTTTGTAACCTTTCTATAAATCTAAAATATTTTAAGATAAACAGTTAAAAAATAAATGTCATGATAAAAACTTTTCCTTCTTTTGGAGGGAAGTAAACTGGCTAATAAGGTCATCATTAGTATTCTGTACAGCCTTACAAAATGATGGCTATGAAGACCACAAATAGCATATTAAAATGCCCATGATATACTAAATTTGAAGAAGTGGTATAACAAACTTGTCTGTATACCATAATAACTATGAGATGCAAAACAGTGTGGTGGTTAAGGACAGACTCAGAAGCCAGATTTGGAGAATGTGAATCTAATAGAATCTGACTCTGACAGAATAGAGATTCAGTCAGTTTTCTAGCCACTTAAGTAAGTTACTGACCTCTATGTGCCTCAGCTTCCTCATCAGTAAAATGGGGTAATAATAACCTCTTCTATAAAGTCTGTTGTAAGGATTAAATCCATGGTAAGCCTTAGAACAGTACCTGGCACATAGTAAGTGCACAGTAAGTGTTACAACACTGTATCTACAGACGTGTTGGGAGGAGGGGGGAACAAAATAAAAAAAAAAAACCATAGCAAAATGGGATGATAATTATTTTTAGAATGATGGGATTGTGTGGGGTTTTTTCCTATTTTCTAAATTCTCCTTAATGTGTTTATAAAATTGTCAATGTGATTTAAGTTTTTTGTTTTTTTTTTTCATGAGACATCCCCTTTATTCGGTCACAGTAGTGGGTCTTACTACTACATTTTATTCTCAAGTTTTCCCTTATTCTTCAGATTCTCCAGGCTTCCAGATGTCAGTGCGATTTGTTTTAAAAGGAACTAAGAAAAGACTACCAAATAGCTCTTCACTGAGTGACAGGTACGTGAAAACTTATATTATTGTCTCTACTTTAGCGTACCATAATAAAAAAAATTTTTTTAAGGGAAAAGTATCTCCCCAGCCTAAGGATTTCTCATACTTTACAAAAGCTGACTCTACATTTTAGTCTTACCGCGACAGATCATATTTATATAAAGTTAGGAGAGAGTGAAACGCATGAAAATTAAAAATCAAGACTCACCTCGAAGGGAGAGTATCAAGAACTGCCTTAGTTTGTTGGGGCTATCATTTCATTTTTAAAAAAGAAATGCTCTGCAATGATGTAGTAGAATGTAAACATATGTATATATAGGTTTATACAATATTAATATCTCTACCTGAGAAGTAACTGCTTCAGTGTTTTTCTGGTCTGATGGTTAAATACATATTTATACTTTTAAAGTCAATATTTGTACAATAGACAAGAACAGTGCCTATCAGCTAAATACATATTTAGGACTGTACCACATGTATTACAAACATGTACTAAAATCGAAAGCTTATATTTATACAGAGCCTTTAATCTTGAAGGGGGCTAAAGAGCTTTACAAACATATGTACATAAAAGGACGTTCGCACTGATAGGCAGACAAGGTATCAATTCACCCACTCCCCTATTTCTTCTAGCAGCCTGGGATAGGAACACATGGTGTCAACAGATGCAGGTCTGTAACAGCTGCAAAGACATGTAACACAATAATCCACCTTGTGATGCATAGTCATTGGAAGAGGGCTTGCAACTTGAGGATAGCAACCGCTCTCCTCCAGTGCAGAAGCACCATGGCCATTTCCAGCTTTGTGTTTTTAAATTATTGTCTACCAAACTCAACTAATCACTTGACAAAATTGAATTTGATACTGGAAATGGTTTCCGAATGCAAAATACTTTGTCTGATGATGAGAAGTAGGTTGAGAAACGCTTCCCCCTGCCCTTGTTAGATTTAGAGACAGAGAGAGAGAAAGAGGGAGGAAAAAAAAAAAGGTCACAACATTCAGGAGAAATGGTTCAAAATATGCTACCTAAGAATAGCTTTGTCTCAGAGGATTGGGTCATTACTTCAGAAGACAGTCATATTCTCCCCCTATTTAATTAGGACACTGTAAGTTTTTCAGTCAAATACTTTATACAGATGGGTCTATCTATATTATACATACAATGGAGACTTTATATTGAAAATTCTGCAATCACTATAAAAGCATATATACACAAGTGTGACAATGTATTAGGAATATGACATTCACTGATTTCACCTAAGCCCAAGATGCCTAGTACATTAACTGAAAAATAATAACCAAAGGAAATTCCACCACTGAATCCCCTTGCTCCAGCTTCTCTCTCCCTCCAGTGCTTTGATGGAGGTGAAACCAGGACTGAGGGCTGCAGCCTGAGAGCGTATGCCACAGTGGGTGAGTTTATGGCCTAAGAAGGTTCAGACTCGGGCTCCGGGGCCCAGGTAGCGCACAAGCTTCTTTCCTGACCACTGACTTACCGAGTGGTTCCAGCCGCTTCCTGCCAATTATGTTTTCATTAATATAGCCATAAATCATTTAAAAATCTGTAATTTCAGATGATTTTTGATAACAGGATACTCCGAATAGCAGGTTTCTTAGGTTTAGGGTTATCAACCTAAACTAATTAAAATGAAAAAAGGGAAGAGGATCAAAAGAGTTAATGTGAATAAGCAAAGGATGAGCAGAAATAAATATCTGCCTTATGCAAGTTCTAAGGAAGAAAATATTTCTTTGGTCATAGTCTGATTCTGGAATAAACACATGCAAGTGAGGGAGGAGGGAATGGGGAGGAGAAAGCAAGCAGAAGAGAACAGTCTTATTTAACTGTTTTTATGTGGGTAAAATGATTTGTGCCACAGTATTTCCATAAGAAGTGGGACCATTATTTTCCTGTAGAAACACATTTGGTTTGAAAAGTATCACTGGACAGGATGTGAAAATCAAACCGAATGAATTATTCACAACCCCCGATCAGAGGTGATCATTATTTCTGATGCTCCAAACAGTGATTAGGATTCTGCCCTGAGATGTCATTTTCTCGCTGAGTAACACCAGCGACACAGAAAGGCATTATCTATCTATCCATACATGTATTTTTTCTCCTGGGAGGAACTTGCTTTAATGTTACTATAACAGATACTAAAAACATGACAATATTAACATTTATTCTGATGGTGCCCATAAATGCCATTAGTCTGACACGAAGTGTCAACACTAATCATGACCCAAAATTAACACCAAAATTGACATCAACATTAATTGTACTATCAGTGTGAAGAGAATGTGCAATTGCACACACGCACACACGCACGCAAGCGCACACACGCACGCACACTTTCAAAAGCTGCTGTTACTACAAAACAAAATACTAATATTAAGCTCAACCAATAAATTTGAGGGGAAAGCTAAGGGGCAAAACAGGACAGGACTATGTTTTTAAGAATGTAAGAAGCATCCATCAACTGTAGCTATGCTGTGGGAAGCAGTAAAAGAATTATCTTTGCCATGGTTGCCTTTCTTATATCTCCTCACTTTGAGTTCAGCTGTAATAATATTTTTCTGTGTGGACTTAGATATAGGTTAGACTGTGGCTGATACGTTAAAGCTTTATTTTCCATGCTAAAAGTCTAAAAGTTGAAATTTTCTGGCAAACCCTCCCATAGCTATTGTTTTACTACTGCTAATGCCAGGAAGAGGACCATCCTGCAAGGCCCAGGAGCAGCAATACAAAGAATTCTAGAGTGTTAGAGCTGAAATGGACCTAAGCATTATCTGCATCATGAAGATGAGAAAACCAAGACTCAGTGAAAAACTCTGAATGAAAAATCCTTTATAGATACATAATAAAGTGTCACCTCCTCCTTTTAAAGATTTATTTATTTACTTATTTGAGAAAGAGAATGTACACGCAAGCAAGCACGAGCAGGAGGGGCAAAGGGAGAGAAGAGAGACTCCCAAGCAGATTCCGTGCTGAGCATGGAGCCCGACGTAGGGCTCGATCTCACAACCTTGAGATCATAACCTGAGCCGAAACCAAGAGTCAGATGCTTAACTGACTGCACCATGCAGGCACCCCAACCTCTTCCCCTTTTGTATCTTGTGTGGAATATTAAATCTTCACTTTTAGTTAGATACTATCAAAAAATAATTACAATATTAACTCGTATTAGAATCTCATGAAAAAAACATTATCTGATGGAATGGTGAAAAATATTGTATGGGTGTTAAAATGTGCCTTTTTAAACCACAAGGCAATACGATATTTGACATAATTTGTGCCATTCAGAAAAACCATGCTGAAAAAATGTTAATGCCTTTCCATATTGTATTATCTGCTGGATATCATATTCCGTTGCCTAGTGTTGTATGAATCACATAAAAGAGCTGAAAACAATTTCCTTAACAGCTGAAAAACTCTTTTTCATGCTTGGATAATTCAAAAATGGCTGAACAAACTTACCTCAACCTTTCCAAAAAGCGATAAAAGGGTAAGAAAAATACCATTTTTGGAGCAAAAAAATTTCATCCCAGAGGTAATGTCTTGAAAATATTACTGAAGATTAGAAACAATAATTTTGAACAGGGAAATTATCTCTCCCCACAATATTTATAAACATGAAACCACAGTAATTTTATGCATATACACACAATGCTTTTAGTAAACATACCAATTTTTTTAAAAAACATGCAATAGAGCACATACAAGCCAGTGGTATTTGAGAAATGGGGCATAGGAGTAATTGGATGATATGGAAATTAAGCAAGTTGGCCTACTACAGTTCAGGAAGCCTTGCCCATTAATCATATAAACGAATGCTGAACTCTGATGCTTCACGCTACACCTCATGCTCTGGAGTCATCTGTTGCTGTCCTGATGTTCATTATTGCCTTTAGTTGGAGCTGTAAAGTTTCTTGACATAGGGTACTATATCACATCCTTTTTCAGTAAAATCTTAAAACTTAAGGTGTACAAAAATGCTGGCAAGTACATTCTTTTGTTTAAAGGCTATCTCTAGGACTGACTTTTGAAGGGGACTGAGGAGCCCTCCACAAATTCTGTAGTCGGCCAATGGATGCATTAGGATTTCCAGTCATTCAAGTTCACTGGGCCTCTGTTTGCTAATAATGAAAAGAGTCAAAGGAACTAATCCACCTGTTGAAAAATCTCCAGTATCAATAGTAGTCGCTCAGAAGGAATTCTGAGAAAAGTTACATGCAAAGTAAATAGGTGATGGGGATTAAGGAGGGCACTTGTGAGCACTGAGTGTTGTATGTAAATGATTAATTCTACACCTGAAAATAACATTACACTCTATGTTAACTAACTGGAATTTAAATAAAAATTTGAAGGGAAAAAAAAAAGCAAAGTATATGCATCCCAAAAGAACAGTGTTAGAAATTCATTAGAAGTAATTCCGTGGCAGGAAGACCTATCTTTCAAAATTAGCCTCAATATTTTTCTAATGAGGGGCTCAACTCTGGTTGTGAGGATCATTTTAGACAAAGACTCATAACCAAACATGCTCACTTAGAGGGTAAAAGAGTAATTTTAAATAAAACTATCTTAACCACATATTTCATAACCCGTCTTTTTCTATACTTGAAATTCCTATCTTGTTAAGCCTAAAAGGATTCAAGACTGGGGTTTCTTTTTTTGAAGCCCTTGATGAAAAATAAGACAAGCACAAATTATGCATGTTTACATATAATCAGTGGTGTGTGTTACTTTTCTGCTGAGGATCTCAAAGCACTTACAAACATTTCCCCATCTTCAGGGATAGATTGGTGGCAAGGACCATTAGTCTCTTTTTATAACTTGAACAATCAGTGCACAGACCATGGTCCTGTTTTTCAGATCTGCCTTCTTCAGGTCTATTTCAAAGCTCACCTTCAGCATATTGCAATACAAATATGCCTCTTTTCCAACACATATCTAAAAGATTGACATGGACTCAATTTCTACACCCAGCATGAAAAGGTAAACTGATTTCAAAAGAATGAAACAAAAGCACAGTAAAATACATCCAAATTAGCTTCACATTCATGGAGCTATTCTGAGGTTAAATCGAGTAAAACAATATACAGAAGTCTAATGTTAAACTAGGAAAATATTTGGGTTCTATGTGCATGAGAAATGGACTCAAGCCCACAAACATACACACTCTTTTCCAGTTAGAGTTTCAAAGCATAACAGGTTCCACTAGAATCTGAGTCCAGGACAACCCAAACAATTCCTTTGAGAACATAGAAAACGTCAACCAAGTGAATTCAGGCAGGGGGTTATGGTGTTTTTTCTAAAATAAGAGGTCCTTTGGGGAGCACCTGGGTGACTCAGTCGTTAAGCGTCTGCCTTTGGCTCAGGTCATGATCCCAGGTTCCTGGGATCGAGCCCAACATTGGGCTCCCTGCTCAGTGGGAAGCCTGCTTCTCCCTCTCCCATTCCCCCTGCTTGTGTTCCCCCTCTCGCTGTCTCCCTGTCAAATAAATAAATAAAATCTTAAAAAAAAAAAATTAAAAAAAGAGGTCCTTTGGGTTTAGAGGTCCAGCCTAAGAATTGTCAAAATGGATCTACTAATTAATTTCTTCCAATCTTTTAGGCTTCTATAAGCTTACCAACTTCTTTCCCTACTAATTCCTAAAATTTTTTTTTGTTTTTATACTCCAATTAGAGATTTCAAAGGATTATAACAACATAAAAGTGAGGAGCAGTGTCAAAACGATAAGCTCTTTTTAAGCAGTCAGTAGATGCAGGGGTTTTTGTCATATCACTCTCCATATTTTTCTATAATTTTGAAATATTTTATGATAAAAAATTACAGACACTTACACCTTGCTGAAGCTGAACATCAAAATGTTGCCAACAATTAACTATGGGCAAGGCTGGGCAGTTCTAGAACTAAATTCCTAATTCCCACCATCCCTACCCTTCCACCCCAAGAGCATAAAAGATACCAGTCACGATGGCAACCAGTCTTTAAACTTTAATCTACACTATTTTTTCCTCAATCATCCTCTTCCTAAAAAAACGTTTCCTGTAAAAATGTGTAGAGCATGATATAGTAAGGTTCACCTGATCTCTGCCCAAGAGTTAAAAATGCAATTGCATACTGGAGGAACACCAGGCAAAGCCCACCATACCAACTGAAAAAAAAAGAAGTTTGGATACCACTGGATCTGCCTCACCAAACAGGGCAATTCCAGAGGCTTGTCTAAATGCCAAGGTGCTGAGAAGGAAAAACCCTGACACCTAGTGCCCATCTGAAGAAATGAAGCCTTGCAGTGACTACAATTCTTAAGTGTGGTAGTACGTGCAAAGGTGATCATCAGATTGCATTCAATTTGGAATATGCTTATCTCCCAGAAAAATTTTAAGGAAAAAATTTAATGCCATGCAAGAATTCCAGTCCTTCATTACTGATCCTTTTTTGGAATACACACCCTGTACCTAATTATTATAGCTGCTTCTAAACAGAGAATGTTCTCATCTCAGTTTCTCATTATGACATGAGAGATGAGAGGGAGGGTCTATGTTGTTAAAAAGCCCACGTGCTGAAAGAGTAAGGAAAACAGGGTCCTACTTTCTGTCCACACCAAAAGTGCTACAAAAGTTGCCTATCATGTCTTTCCTCGCTGCCCAATTAGAGATTCATGATCTAGTTCACAGAGCAGTTAAAGGAAATATAATAAAAGAATGCTAATAACATTTCAGAACAATAACAACAAAAAAAGTGGTCTCAAGAAGGCTAGTGTTTTCTTTGTCCTACACCAGGCAAAGTTAAGTTGTTCTCTGTCAAGTCTGTTACCACCCTTGGCTTGATCTTAGCCTGAGCCTTTTAATAACAGGATTTAGCGTGAAACGCAGCTGCAGTAGATTGTGAACTGTTACTCAAGATGTTCCCACCTGCAATTACAGCTTCCACCAAATGATCAAAACAGGTTAGCAAACTGGCAGGAAAATGAAAACAATTCCCCCAAAACTGAGAAGCAGTAAACGTAGAACTGTTGGTTAGCTGCATTTCCTCTGTAACCAGGCTCAACAGTACACATTCATCTAGCTGTGTATTTACATATGGTACCCATCACTGTAGCATCATAGCCGCTAGAATTGAAATAAGTTTAGTCTATGTCGCAATCACATTTTCCACAATTTTCATCTTTATTTGAAACTATTAACAAAAAACCCTAGACAACTCATCTTTGGAGCTATTTGCAAGTAACACAGTTCACAGATTTGGTCTACATCTCTTTTATTCCTACTCTAAATTCATACTAAATGCAATGCCATTCAAACCTGACAATGAGAAAAATGTGTTCTCCCATACTTCCATCATGAATAAGGTGGCATGCTCAGTTACACCTTTCTTGATGGGGAAGGGACAACTAGGAAAACAGAGAGGAGAAAGTGGCTAACACCACATCAGAAAATCGCTTTCTTCTGCTTTTAACATGGGTACAATGTTCAAAATGCAGGTCACATCTCTGCTGAAACAGCCAATATTCTTTTTCAAATGGCACACAAGTTACCTAAAACTAAATGGAACTGAATTGTTCCAAGTCCTGGTCCCATCACCATTTTACCTATTTACTGTCCTGGGGGGAAAAAAAACAAGGAAGAAAGCCGGCCACCCATACAGTCGATGGTCTTATAAGTACAGGTTTTCTGCGTTTGATTATGGGGAAAAGCATCTCGATTCATGGGGAAACTCCGCAGGAAGCTCTTGTTTTACCTTCATTCCTTATATCCATGTGCTAGCTTTTAAACCCAGAAACTCCAATCCTTCAAGGTAATGCAGTATCACCCACAATGATGACCTGGTAGAGCCATCACCTTTGGAGAACACCACATTATGATGATTTAATGTCTATGTAGCATCAATGCATTTACATGGAGCCTTGGCTCTCAGAACATTAATGGGTCAATTTTTTATTCCTTCTTTAATAAAACTATTTCTCAAGGCTCTGTTCAGATGCCCATTCTCTTTGGGACAGGACAGATTTGCTCCAAATCTCATCAGCGTGAGCTCTTTTCTTTCCCTTCACATCACTCTTGGGGTAATAGGGAGAGTGCCAGGTTCATGACAAACTTGTCTCTTTGGCCAAAGAAAATTAACCTGCAATAGCTGAAAGTCAACTTGCTCTGATAAAACTGGGCTCAGCATGAGGAAATACATCCCACTGACACCTCGTCATCTCTTAGGCACAGCTGTCCCTCAGAGTTCTGAGTGCTGAAACTCCATCTTTAGATTGGTCAGTTTCTCAGTGGACATGCACCATTGTACGCTCAAGCTATTGGTAACGGAGTTTGATACTAATACCCCAACCTCATTCCTGGTGCGCAATGCCCTATAATCTAGCTACAGCTACTGACTGACTTCACCAGCCACCCTAGGCATTAGTCACTAACTGCTCACAAAAGAACATCAGTCTCACTCCTCCCGAGCTCAGACTCAGAAACAGCAAGCCAACAACTCCGCCTCAATCCTAGTCAATCATTTGAAGAAAAGGAAAAGAGAACAAAGAAAATAGGCAACTAAGGAGGGAAAAGAGTAGAACAAGAAGAAAGTGAGAACTGATAAAAAGCAAAATAAAAAAAATAAATAAAATAAATACAAAAAAATAAAATTCAAATACCATTAGATTTCTTGATTTCAAGATTATTAAAGCACTGGGCAAAGGAAAACATATGGCCCCTGTACCGACTCTACTGCTCATAACGGTAGTACTCTGCGGCTGTTTAAGACATCCCTTTTGCATCCAGGTTTGTTGGGTCTTAAAAGGGTTAAAAAAAACCTTTAATTTTTTTTTTATTCTTGTGTGTGTGTGTGTGTGTGTGTGTGTGTGTGTGTGTGTGGTCTTTGGGTACAGAGTCCCGTATAATAAGACTATTTGTATTCATACTGGCAGAGTAAACACTACATGTTCATGCCCAGGCAGCTCTGTGCTTGTAATTTCAGCAAGAACAGAGCTCTGTCCCTCTGGGACTTCACTATTCCCCCAGTCTCCATTCGCTCAAACACAGAATGAGAGCAGAGAGAAAGCAGAAGAGAAAGATCATGGCAAGAGGTTTCACACAGCAGTGCTGCTAGCTTTCACGTGGCCAAAAATCTCATTTTTTTGTGTTAATTACATTAGTTAAACCGTTTTTCTCTCAGCCCCATGTTCACAAGGGTGCCTTCCATTCCTAAAGACTACACTGTTGAATGAATCAGAATTTAAGTCTAGCACAATGAAGCTTTTCTTTGCTGTTGAGGGGCTCACTACATAGATGCTACACCGTGGCACAAACCTCTGCTTCAACTTTGTGTATTAACGAGTATGTATCTATTCTTGTCAAAATTCTACGCATCTTTCCTCCTTCACCTCTTGCCTTTCTATTTGTTGAGGCATTAGATTAGAAGAACTCCTATAGTCTGACATTCTCCATCTGGTCCAATGCTTGCATCCATCTTAATACCAATTCATCTACTTTTGGCATCCACTGGTGTACTTACTGAAACAGCACACACCTTGTATATACAGTAACAGATTTTGAAAAAGATACTGCACAAAATGGAAAATACCACATATCACCTCCAGAGGTCTACCCAGCCTGTTTATGGAGAATACCCAGGTAAAGATTACTCTTTCTAAAGAATGAGATTTATCTAGGGATTCTATCTAAGGTTGAAATAAAAACCTATCTCTTTTTAGGTGTATTATTGTTGTTATTTCGGTTGTAACTATACATTGAAAGCATAGTTAAAATCAGGAAGAGGAGGACATAGGCCAAAGGGCAGAATACGACTTTATATCATTATTAACAGTGCACCATAAAAGAGAGGATTCCAATGCCAGAAAATGCATTCTTAGACACTACCAGAAATGGGCTTCTGCTACTTTCTTTTATGTTTAAATCTCTGGTTCTGGTTGAGCCTCTTTAAGAATATATATACCATGATCATTAACAGCACCAGATCAAATTACCTGAGCACAGAAAACATGCCAAAAAAGGTATACTAGTATGTAAATATTCAAATAAGAAAAAAACATCAAGCAAAACAACATTTTAACTTTTTATTATAGACAAATCTCAAAATTTCAAGTATATACAAGAATAGAGAAAACGGTCTACTTCGATGGATATATCATCTAGCTTTGATTAACAACTCATGAACAATCTTGTTTCATCTATAGTCCCACGCTCACCCCACCATTACTCTGAAGCAAATCTTCGACACTGGATCATTTCACCTGTAACTATTTTAAATAGGTTATGTCCAACAGAAAACATCATTCTTTTTTAGAAAGCAAAATTGTTAACACCATTTAAAAAATATTATCACACCTAAAAAACTACTAATTCCTTGATATCTAGTCAATATTCTCTACCAGCAAGACTACTATGCTACCTATGTAGCACCTAAATTAATGCAGGATCTAAATTAATGCTATTTAATGACCAGCTCCATGGAAAGCTGCTACTAGTGGTCACAGAGATTAAGGAAAGGGGGAAGGGGATTCAGCTACTTGCCTCATTTCCTCCTGGAAGCCTATTCATGTGGACCAGCTGACCTTGATCATCCAACACGAGCTCCGTATATGTCAGCATGTCAGAAGGCAGGGGGGGTGATGGAAGGAATGCTTGAGTGGACATAGACTCCCAGAGTTTGATCAGAGACTAGTGGAGGAGAGAAGTTTGAGTCATCAGTGACAATGAGCGATTCAACATCACAAAAATAAATATTAAGTTTCAGTCAATCTGATTTTGCTCTTTCCTTTCCAAGTGTTCTGCTGAGCATCGAAGCATTAGGCCAAATTCTGCAGCTCTCATTCTCAGTTAAAAAACAGATTTGTAATGATTTTTCACATAATGTTTTTCACATGTCAAAAGCAGGCACTTTTCCAACAAAGTCAAATTGCTGAGTGATTCTGAATCAGCATAGAGCATTAACAAACACAACAGACCTAACAAACAGACCTGACCACTAACCCCCCAGGAAAATTAAAATAAAAAACTAAGTAGCATTAATCCCTCTTTTAAAAAATGGAAGAAAAATCCTAGAGGAATAGAAAAATAATCAGGAAAAGTGATATGACACTCAGCTAATACAAAGAAAACCCAAGAAGGCAAGAAAAACGTTTCTACTAGAGGTTCAGGGGAAGCATCCTCTTTCTTTTCAGATCTATCAGCCCGCATGCAGGAATTAGTTCATGAGAGGTGGAGGACTATTTGTAAATGTGCAGATCAATTTTGCTCAAAAATGAGAAGACAGACAGACACACTGATCCACTTAAAAACCATTATAATTTCCATTTCCAACTTCCATATTACCAAAACAAATGCCTCATGAAGTGGGAACTGGTTGTTTCTTTGCTTGTCTCAAAGCAACATTTAAAGGCAATATGACGCATTCATACCTACATGTTCCAATCACAGTGTTTATGTCTATTCTATAAGGAGAATTATATAAAATGACATTCCTATTTATAGTTCTGGCATTGGGGAACAGAACCAACACTCCACTTGTAGGCTACTAATGCTGGTAATACTAAATGAAGATAGCTATGTTTCTGTTGTAAACAAATGACTACATAAAGGAAATCTTATACTTGTGAATAATACAGGAATTACAGATAGACTGCTTACCAAGGCCACATATATTACTTTATTAAAATTCAAATGTGGTAATACTGGTAGTACTGACTAGGAGACTCGGAAAAATCCTATATTCACAGATTTTTTTAAAGGACAAATTCAGTATTCTTTTGATACTTTATCTGTTGCATTTTCTGCTGCGAATGTACTTTTCTTGCCTTCCACTGATGGAAGAAAAATCTGTAGCATAGAGATGATTCACCATACAGATCAAAGGAATTTATTTTCATATAAAGGTGAGAATCATAATGTTGTATTTTTTCACACTAGTTTTTATTCAGCTATAATAAATCTCCCACAAAAGAATTGATACTTTAAACTGTGTGTCATGAACTCTATATCCTTTGTATATGTTACCAGTATTGATTCTCATCATATTAACCTAGGCTATCAGCTAAAGACCTGGGTTATCTTGGAAAATAGGAAAAAGAGAGAGTTTCAAGCCTCTTTTTTAATATCCATAATTTGATTATAGGCTTAGGAGATATATACCTGAACATAACTCCTCACACAGGTTATTGTAAACTACCATCACAGGCATGCTGTCTCAGTTTACTTTCTTCTACTCAACAGAGGCTTCTATCCTTACCATTCCATTAATTCATAAAGAACTACCCAATATTGGAGTTGGCAGTCACCGAATCCCAAACGAGATAGAAATGAGAGTGGTGTTAAGGTATTTCCTGCCCTTTGGGAGTGCCCCCATTCCAGGCTAAGCTGCCTCTAATGGAAATTCAGGAAAAATCCTGTCTCTTTGGAACATATGAAATTCCCTCCAGTGAGCCACCTTTACCTGCCGAAACATCTCTGGGATATCATATATGTAGGTTGTCCCCAAGGATTGTGCCTGGAATCTCTTTGATTGAAGCAGGTCTTTGGTGACATACGGAGTGTTGATTAACATTCCATGCAGTGGTCCCTGTTTGTCTCCATATGCCTGAAACATGATCTGCAGGAGGAAGAGAATGGCATGGGAGTTAAGAGACAGAATAAAATCAGCTGCCTGGATGCGCTTTCTTCATAAATGTTATTTCACATTTTTGGTGGGTTGAATAGCTAAGACATGCCTTTACACATTGGGTAGTGTTCTCACCTCTCTACAGATGATCCAACTCCAAAAAATGGTATGTGACCAATGACACACCATGCGCTGCTCTCACTTTTGGATTAGTTGAAATCAACAAGAAAGCACAGTGTAAATTTCACACCTCAGAGACAGACTGACAATGCTTGCCTTCTAAAGTAACTTGAATTCCACATACTCAGAAATGAAGTATGTCAACCAACAAGTCTGAGCAGTCCTCACAGTTAAGTTGAGGAACAGCTATGCACTGAAGAGAATTCTGCTCTTTCCCCAACAGGAGAAGGCCAGGTCAAGGCTCTACCCTATTATCTGTGCTCTAGTCTACTTGATTAGAAGGTGCTTCTTCATAAGTGTTACTAGCCACACAAAGGCTTTAAAGATTTCTGCCAGAAATGGATTTCATCCATCCATCTAGCTAGTCAGTTCTCATTAGCTCATAAGACATAGCCTATAGTAAAATAAATGTGTTATATATATTTATATAATATAGATATACATATTTATCTCCCTCAGTATACTAGGTCTAAAACTAGTGAATAGCTCCGGCAATACCTATATTGTCACATAATGAAATCACCACACCAGTTTTTAATCATTTTAACCCAAACATTTTCGAGAAGAGTACTTCATACTCCATATACTTAGTTTTATTTGCTGATGAATATTTATAAGGTATGCCATTACTTCAGTTTAGTTAATATTTATTGAGTGCCCAGAGGTTGTATGACACTAAACTAGGCACTTTATGCATGAATACATAAAATATAGATTCCCAACACAGTGAATACAAATGTGGGAAATAAGGGTATGTGTATACACCCACATATCTATTCTGGTCTAAAATAAATAAGCTTAAGTCTACCATTAAGGAATAGATTTGTGAACCCAATATATAGGCTTAACAACAGAATTAAGTACTTTCCCAAACTCTGGACACCATTTAGCTAAGTGAATCCTTACCCTCCTAACCTCAGAGGAACAAATATGTTCTACTGATTTGTCAGTCAGGTCCTACAGTGGGCAAAAACTGTCTTGTGAGGCTTACAACCCCAAAGAAGGGAGCTTCCAGTCCTATTCCACATGACTAATGGTCAAAGTCACTGGGTAGGAGGTAGAATTAGCAATATCTTAGGTAGAAATGGAAATGTTTTAAGAAATTCAAAGTGTTAAGTGAGGTCAGGGTGTTAGAATGAGAAAACTGGACTCAGAGGAGATAAACTGAATCAAAATAAGAAAAAGGAGTAAAAGCAGCAGGTTCTTGGGACTACATTCCTGTCTATTAGGAAAGACCAGAGCTGTGGGTCAGAGTTTGAGACTCACTTTTGCCAAGGTGGAATGAAGGCAGGCTGGTCATTAGTTAAGCAACATAATTATGTGGACTGAGAAAGGGGACTGGAGAAAGCCCTCTAGGTAGACTCACTGCTGGTGGGAATTTAAAATGGTATGACTACTTTTGCACAGTTTAGCAGTTTCTTATAAAATTAAACATACACTGGGCGCCTGGTGGCTCAGTTGTTAAGCATTTGCCTTCGGCTCAGGTCATAATTCCAGGGTCCTGGTATCGAGCTCCATATCGGGCTTCCTGCTCTACGGGAAGCCTGCTTCTCCCTCTCCCACTCCCCCTGCTTGGGTTCCCTCTCTTGCTGTGTCTCTGTCAAATAAATAAATAAAATCTTTAAAAAAAAAATACACTTACTGTGACCCAGTAATTACACTCTTATATATTTACCCAAGAGAAATGAAAACATATCTACATAAAGACTTATAAATGAATGTTCATATGGCAGCTTTATTCATAATAGCCCAAACTGGAAAATAAAACTTCAAATATCCATCAAAAGGTGAATGAATATACAAATTTTGGTACATCCAGGGGTGCCTGGGTGGCTCACTCCGTTAAGTGTCCAACTCTTGATTCTGGCTCAGGTCATGATCTCAGGGTCATGGGATCGAGCCCCGCATCAGGCTCCACGCACAGCGGGGAGTCTGCTTGAGATTCTCTCTCTCCCTTTGCCCCTCCCCCTGCTCACTTGCATACTCTCTAAAATAATAAATAAATAAATCTTTAAAAAAATTTTTTTGGTATATCCATAAAACAGAATACCACTCAGCAATGAAGAGGAACATACCCATTGTCTATACAACATAGAATAATCTCAAAAATATTATTATACTGAGCAAAAGAAGCCAGATACAACACTGTACATAGTGTCTAATTTCATATATATGAAATTCTAGGACAGGCAAAACTAATCTGTAATAATAGAAAGCAGATGAGTGGTTGCCTAAGGCTGGGGCTGGTGACTCTACCTTTGACAGCAAAAGAAAATAAGAGACCTTTAAGGGGTGTCAAGATGTTCTCTATCATGACTGTGATGATGGTTATACAGGTGTATACAATTTCAGAATGAACCCAAGTATATACATAAAATAACTGCATTTTATATGTACATTGTATCTCAATAAAGGTCATTTAAAATGTATAGTTTCTCCCTTACACTACACATTGGAAATCAACTGACATATGCAATGGATTACCCAAATCTCTTCTCCCCACTGTGACTGGCTGACATCAGTGTTCATTACAGCTAATAACACAAAGACTTTACCAGGAAAATGAAACGAAATGAAGCTCAAGCCAGTCAACCTTGCTTCTTCTTGTTTTTTTGTTTAAGATTTTATTTATTTATTTGACAGAGAGAGACACAGTGAGAGAGGGAACACAAGCAGGGGGAGTGGGAGAGGGAGAAGCAGGCTTCCCGCCGAGCAGGGAGCCCGATGCAGGGCTCGATCCCAGGACCCTGAGATCATGACCTGAGCCAAAGGCAGACGCTTAATGACTGAGCCATCCAGGGGCCCCTCAACCTTGCTTCTTGTTGTCAGAAAGAATAAATGAAGTGCTGAGCAAGAGGCTGGTGGTAGTGGATACTACTGAATGATCGGCTACCTACAATAATTCCATTTTTGTACTATAATGGACATAGGAGTTAAAAATGGGTAAAGTGTATGTTTTACAAGTTCATGAAAACATGTATGTATTATATATATCATACACCTTTCACCACTATTATTTTATTATAGCACAAATCATAATCATACTACTGAGAAACTAATTATCTGTCTTCTTCCCCCTCTGATGTAAATTTCTCAAGAATAGAGATTACTTTTTATCTTTGAATCCATAGTGCCTGACACACTATAGGTGGTCAATCGATGGTACATCGATGAACAAATGAATGAATGATACACAGGGCTCTACATTATTTTAAATTTACCATAATGACTTACTAGAACAAAGACAAGGAAAAAATAAGTTGGCAATAAGCATCAGGTAGACATTAAGAGCACCAGAGAAGAGCTGAAGGCTGTTCTTTTGATGGTTCCCTCCTCTAGCCAGGGGCTTTTGGGCTCCTGGGTTTACATTCAGCAGTGGCCGCTGAACTCTCTCCACTGAAGAGCCTGAGGGAGACCTCTTCTTTCAGGGCTTCCTAAATATGCAGGACCCAAGGTAATAGGGGTTTTCCCTCAGGCAAAAGGGAGCTCATTCATTCTTTCAGATACTTACTGAGTGCTTATTTTGTGCCAGGCATAGTACTAAATCCTGGCTGAAGGCATCTGAGCCTTTCATGCCCCTGTGCCACCACTGGCCAGAATGAGGGAAATCTAAGAGCTTTCTAATAAAAAAAAAGGAAAAAAAAGTCCTTAGGAAGAACAAACGTATTCATCAAAAACATTAAAATCTCAAGTGGCCATCTTATTTTTCACAAGAATAGACCTGCCTTGAAGGCACTGTAGAAGTTAATTAAAAATATCCCTGACTGTGGAAAGCTCTGACTGAAAATGTCTTTAAGGTTGTCCTGAAAAACATCAAATGCAGCAAAAATTATTGTATACCCTTTCTCTTGCTCATCCCTTGTGCTCTCGTGCTCACTCTCTCTCTGTTTTAACTGTTCACTTCTCACTGGATAGATTTCTCTGGCCATCTAACTAGGAATCAAAGCACAAAATGAAAGGTCACTCTGACAACTATCCAAACTCAGATTTTTAAAATTCATCTTCAAAATACTGGCAAAAATGTCTTCTCTTGCCTCTATTCCTGGATTTAAAAGGACACAGATAAAAACAAGAGACATATAATCTCTTCCTGGTACCCAATGCATAGAACAAACTGAGATCTTTGTGTACACATACTGGAGCAAGGTCATCCTTTAACCAGAAGAAATGCACTTCCCAAATTCAGGACAAAAACCTAAAATAACAACCCAGTTCTTAAGAATATGTGAGCCATGGCAAACCAACCTAAATCCAGTATCATAACAAATGGCACAAATACTTAGAAATGAAGGTGGTAACATAGATTAAAAGGAATTCTCTGTTATGACAGAATCAATCTACTGAAAGAGTCATCTTCCATTTTCACATTCTTGATTTTTCTACCTGAAAAGGGGGTTAAGGTTCGCTACTTTGCTCTTTTATAGAAACATAATACTCTGAGCTCTCTGAAGGAAAAATAACGTGTGTAAATGTGAATAACATCATGGGTAAATATGATAAAGTCACTGCTTGACATTGTTCAAGCTATTATATTACACTGAAATTTTCCTTCTTTAAAATCAAAGTTGATGACATACTTCAACAATTCTCTTCTCTTTACTTGCCAATGAATAGACTATCTAGGCTGAAAACAGGAAGAAGGACAGATCAGACCAGACAAGACAAGGTAGTTCAGGTAGCTCAAGAGCCCTCTAAAAAAGAACCCTAAACTGCAGAATTATCTCGGGAGTCAGGTTCATCTGGCATCTGTTAGGGCTCATCAGTATGTCACAAAAGATTGAGGGTTTCATAACACCATGATTAAGAACACACGCACATCTTATAAGGCAAATGAAGTTTTTCAAATTCATGTGACCATTTAAGCTGACAGAGGATAACTCCACTACGTGAAGCAATGGGACTTGTGAGTGTGGGTCTTCCCTAACAAGGACAAGTAGCTCATCTTTAGGACCCAATCAAAACTCTGAGGAGCCTGCTGTACCTGTGCTGTCCTGGAGTCAGTCACTTCCTTGTACAAGCTGATGTCCAAGTAATAGCCAGACTCGTTTGTCAGGAAGAGGCGGATGGGAATTGCTTTTCCAGTTGGTGTCAGGCGAATGTTGATTTTCAGTTCTGCCTGGAGGACACGTAATTTCCACAGCCGACTTCCATAGCGCATTACCATGCTCCGCACAGATTCCTCAATCTGTCACAGACACATCACCAAGCACAAAACTTAAACACCTTGGAACTAGAACCTATTTTCAGGTCTGCCCATCTTTGGGAAAGAAGGAATGGAAAAAGGTGCTGGTTTCTGGAGATGGGCACTACATGTATTCTTTATAAAAAGTAAGATAATTTCTCCCCAACCCTACTCTCGCTTAGAACAAATCAGGGACAATTTCATGCCAGCCTGGCATTTGAGTAGGGTTCTCTGGCTCACAACACCCTAATCTATGCAACTCCCTACCCCTTTCCCAATGATATTCATATTCTATATCGAATATCTGCAATATCTAAAATTACAAGCCATGGGATTTAAGAGAAAGCCCCAAATAAGAATAAAATCTCTAGTTAAATAGCTATTAAGTAGCATTTATATGCATGGTAGCTATGTTTCATTGCACTTACAGGACCTTAAATCATCATAGCAATTACCACCATGAGTTTTTTCCTATACAATTTTATTAAACTTTATATCATGCCTCTTGGTAAACTGCACAAATTAAAGAGAGGCAATTCGTAGGTGGGGCTAGAATGTTCTCTCTAAACAGGGCTCTGAAGCTTGGTCATTGCCAAGTCCAACTGGGATTTAAGTAGATGAGGGATGTTCCATAGTTTCTCTAAGGCTTATACCAAGGCAGCTTAGCACTCCTAGTTTTCAGGTTTAGGCAAGTTATTTTAACCAAATGGCCTTAGATGGGATTTTTCCTTACTGACATTCTAAAGTGAAATTTTGTTTTCCCAATATGGCTGTAGGCAGCTAGGACATACTACTCAAAATTAACGTCTTCTTAAATGAAGTATCTAAAATGCTTTCTCAACTTAGAAAATATCAAAAATATCTTCTACCACCCTTCTCTTACAGTTCTTCTGAAGTATGTGCCACCCCTGCAGTCTGTTTTTGCACCACAGAATCTTAGATTAGAATGGATTTCAAGGAGTTGACTTCTCTAGTCCCACACTTGCTTGTTAACCAAGAGGTATCTATCTGTTCTTTTCGTGAGGGAACAAAAGTCAACAATCTCTACGTATGGGAAACTGACAGCTCCTATGACTGGAAAGGCATAGCTAGGGTGTATGGGTATTTAGAGCGGAGGCAGAGAGGCAGATATTAAACAACTCACTGAGAAATGGTTAAGTCAAACCTAAAAATATATATGGTTATATAATTATATATAATATATATAGTTATATGGTTTCCATTTTCAGTATTCCAGCCTCATCAGTCCCAGAATGCTTAAGAGAACCTTTAGTTAAACTAGATGATGAGACTTGATACTCAGGGAGTGGTCCTTGGTTTTCCTGACAGAGTAAAGCAACCTATCAGTCATTTGGAGTCTTGAAGAAAAAAAAAAGCAGAAAGTGACTTTTCAGGTCTTAGAAATTAAGTTCAAAAAAGCAAAAGTCCATGCCTACAACTGATCTTGAGAAGGGGGAATACTGGTTCTCCTAACGAAATTCCACAATACCACGGTAGAAAAAGGTTAGAGGGAATACAGAGAGCAGCCGGTCTTTATTACACCTGGGATAAAAGGTCAAGTGCAGAATCACCCTGTTTTCCTTCCTTAAATTATATGGAATGAATTTTAGAAGAGAACCTCAGGATAGAAAACATACATAATACATGTGAAAATTCCTCATCAAACAAATTCTCTCCCTGTGTAAAAATACCGGAGAGAAACAGGTTAGACACTCTGTGAAGGCGTATTGTCTCCCTAAGGCCACCAGGTAAGTAACAGTTAGGGCAAAGCAGCAGCAATTTTGCCAAAAGGCCCAATAATAGCAAAGTTATTCCAGATGAGAAATCCTAGGGAATCATATAAAAATAGGACCACTATGATGACAAATATCATGGAATAACAGAAAGAAATTTATGTTTTTGTACTGCTTATAAATGACCAGCAAGATAACATCATACCACCTTCTATTTTGATGTCTGCTCTCAGTGGCTATATTGAATTTCTGACACCCTCCTGGAAACCCTGTCTCACAAGCATTCCGTAAACTTTAAAGATCAAGGGCTCAACTAGCTGGCCAAGAGTACCTGTTCCCAGGTCCAAGTGAGAATAAATATGGATGAATCTCTCTGCTTGTGTTTGGTAGTGCTGGAAGAGAAGCTAAGGAGAAATGTACCTTTGATGGGTCCATGATGACCGTGGGCACAAAGTTGAGGAAGATGTGGTTGCAGTCAGTGCGAACATTTGTATTGTTAAAAGCGACTTCCAACTCATCCATGGCTTCTAGGAGCAGCCTCTCCCCTTCATTTTGTAGATATTCAAAAGAAGCTTCCTATGCAAGAAGAAAATCACCACCAACATTAGTGTGTTTTAGAGAGTCAATAAAGAACTGGAAAATTATAATAACTTGAGTAGTAGTATGTCATGAATCATAAAGCACCTGCTGATGTTACCTTTCTCCCTAGAGTCGGCTCAATGACTGTAGGTGGCAGGGGCAGGCAATGGTCAGATAAAGAGTTCCTGCAGCCCTTCCTCCTGCCTCCTAGCAAGCCATTTCCTTCCAACAGGTGGACATGCTATGCTGGGCATCCCCAAAGCTATACCTCCAATAGGATTACTTTTCAGGTATGGCAAACAGAGCAGTTTAGAAAGTAAATCTGTTTGGAAAATAAAAGCTGAAAACGGTATAGCTATGGGATGCAGTAATTAACGCGCCAGGAAGTGCCTTGCTGTACACAGAAACTACCCTATGTCTAGATGGGCTTACAACGGGGCCATCTCTAACTTTTCTCTTTATCTTCTATCATCACCTAACTCTCCCTGTGATCTTTCCATTAAGACGCTTTTGCTTCTCTCAAGTGAGTGCTTTCATGCTTCTTCCCCACTACCAAGAAAAAAAAATTTTTTAAAGCCCTTTATAATATGGAATATTTATTTCTGTGAGAGAAAGCACTCTCAGACTTCTGCCGGATACGGGAGAGTGGGAAGAATGAGAATAAGAATCGTGATTCAAAAAATGAAAACCTGATTTTCAACAACGCCTACTTCTCTGCCCCTTCCCTCAGGGATGACTTCCCACCAAAGTACAGTACCCACCTTGGTGACTAGATCAGAATGTCTGATGATTGCACGAACGAAGAACCTGTAGTCTGTCACTTCCGTGCCCACTTCCACCTTGGCTGCCCCAAGATACAGGTGCATCTTATGATTAGCACATGGAATGGCAGTAAGGTCAAAATTTCTCATCCGGTTCAGCTCTAACTGGAAAGCTAGGGCAGGCTCCAGGTGACGATAGATACGATCCTCCTCAAACTGAGCACGAAAGTGGAGAACAAAAGAGCCCACAAGAGGCAGTTACAAAATTACATTATGAAGAACATGTACGTAAAAAGAGATGCTTGAAAACAGAAACATAAGTGATGATGTGCAAATAAGCAACAAAAAATGAGCTACATACAAGGGTAATGCTATAGCTTACATAAGATTAGGGACTGAAGTGCCTATTTACTTCCCAAGCTTTCATCATTTATGCTTTTACAAGTGGTGATGCTCACCATTAAAAACAAGCAAACAAAAACACCAATTCCCTCAGAACTCTCACTGCATTACTGTCTATACAATTCATTTTTGATAATTAACCACAGACTGCTTCATATTAATATCTACTTCACATACCAGTGTTTTGGGTTTACCCAACTAAAATGTTTACAGGCAGGGCCTGGTTTTATATTCTTATTTCTGGCACAGTATCAATGACACAGGAAATACTCAACAAATAAACATCATATAATTTTTAAAAATAAAAATATTTGGCTTTGGAATATTCTCCATCCCTACAGATATATAACTATTTATGTATCTTTTTTAAAAGTTATGTTTACATTTACTGTATGTTTTGTTGAAATAAAATCGTTCTTCCAGAGCACATGTCAACTGAGTGAAAGGAGAGGGAGAGTCAAAGCCAGTAACAGGAAGAAACCAACATGGTCTGAAATTCTGTATTTCAAAATTGAAAAAAAAATGCACATAAACAAGACTTGGGTATAAATGAACTGTCTGTGGGTGACAAGAATACTACTACTAAGTATAGTAGTCCTTTAATATTATATCATTAGGATCATCCTAAAGAGTAGGGAGAACTGTGAAAGTTATCGCTTTCTCCGGATACATTTGATTGTTTTCTAAACCAAATTCCTTCAGAAAGGAGTCTTCTTTAGTTCCAAGACACATGTAAGGCAAAGGGAAGCACAAGTTCAGTCAGAGAAAGGAGAATGGCAAGAAGAGCACATGGCAAAAATAAGCCATTCTTGGGTTTTTAAGAACAAAATGAAGATTAAAAAAAAAAAGTGGGAAGGAATCAGTCCTTACCTTATCCCTTGCTCGGAAGGTGAAAAATTTAGGAAATTCTCTCTGTGTTAAAGAAGGGGAAAACGTGTCAGTCTTTCACAGATATGGCTCTTTGGGGATAAACACATCGTAAGTATAGAAACAGTGAAGCATCTAGAAGGCAGTTCCTAGAAAACATGCTCCTTACCTAAGCTTAGCCTGGGGAATATGAATGATCCTCTGGGTAGCTACCACTTTGACCCCACTTCCAAATATGAAATCACCACACTATTATCCTAACTTTAATAGCTACCCTCTCCTAGGAAAAAAAAATTAGTATTTTTTTCATCTCCCAAGTGAAAAAAAAATCTTCCCAGGTGTTGCTTTTGGCACAACCTGGCAAATAAAACTAATATACCCTTACGATGCAGCATTGCAAAAGTAGTCACTGGACTGATTTCCCAAGTTTCTCCTTAAGAAACTTAAAATGTAAACCAGCCAGATAGCACAGGATCCCCAATCCATGTTTTTGTCCACATTCCCTCTCAAGTCAATAATTCCAAGGGTTTAAACAATAATATTTCAAGACAAAGAAAAGTATAAGATGTTACTTTGGTCACTAACACTCTATGTATAGGAGAGAATGGGACGGAACTAGGGAACTTGTAGTCATTAGGTCTTACTGCTCTTTTGCAGGGCATTACACAACAAAGCAACCAATTTCCTAGAACCTTATTAATTAACAAAGATGAATTCAATTAGCAGAGTCCATTAGTTTCTGAAATTTAACTTATTAACACCAAATACCCCTGTTTCTCGGATGAGAGGCTCTACTAGCAGTGTTGGAATCAAGTCATTACTATCGGCCTCTAGAGGAGATTTCATCAGGTACCTTCTTCATTATGAGTGCAATATAATCAAACACTTATTGGTACAAGGCAGAGAGACCAGGACTAGCTAGCTGCCTAAATATCCCTCAATGAGCCTCAGGAAGCATGAAGGAAACATGAACCGAAAGCCTTCTAGGTGGCAGGCGCTCTTATGTGCTGTTCCATTGAACAAGTGCTCTCAACAACCTCTCAGGTATATATGATGACCCATTTTACAGCTGAGGAAGCCGGGGCCAAGTGATATGCCCAGGATCACAGAACCAGAACGTGAACTTGAGTCTCTGTTGCCAGAGCCCACACCCTTTCATTTCTACCACTCTCTCTCAAGGGTAGGGCCCTACCTTTCTACTCTTGTCATAATCCAAATTCCTTATTTAGACGACTTCCTGATGAGATAAAAAACAGAAATTAAGGCTTTAAAGGAAAAAAACAAAGCAAAACTCCTGCTGAAAACTTGTGGTTCTTGAATTTACTGAGAGCCTGAATACTTTCCACAGGTATTTACACCTCATACCTTAACTAAAGCTTACAAAGTTAATAAATCATTTTATATTTCCTTGGCATTTTGACTGTAAAACTGCATTTAACAGGCTTTAGGAGCTTGTTTAGCAAGCCCAGGAAATCCCCTGTCCAGGCTCGGGTCTTTAAAAGCCCTTTGAAAGTGGGTTTTACACAGCACTGATCTTTTACTGATGATGTTTTGTTCTAAATAATTCCCCTGAATGATAGTGAAGAACATGGGGATGACTTCAAGGTTAAGCAGGAAGATGTTCAGCTGAGTTGTCAGTAGATTTCATGCTCATGGCTTTATATAGCCTAGTTTTGGTTTTATTCTTGAGAGGTATGGCTTTCAGAGCATTAGCTAAAAAAGCAACACAGGTCAAAAACAGGAAAGGTAATAAAATCCTCCCATGAAATTTTCTGAAAGAAGAGGCAAGGAAAATCATAATAAAGTCTCTTAAGCATACACCCTATTCTGCCAGAACTATTAATTAAAATATTTATTTAGTGTACCATTTATTCAAGTGTGTATATATGCAGGATCAAAATCATTTTTCTTCAAAAACATCACAATGGTAACCAAAAAACACTGTCTTTACTACTCAGCCAATTAAGAAAATTTGTAGTAACTGAAAGGCATGGGAAGCAAACAGTCTGAATGGAACAAATTTACAACAAATAATGAAAGAGGCTGACTAATTCTTGACAGAGATGGGCAAAGACTACCAAAATAAAAAAACCACTTTTGTTAAGAAAAAGTGTTATGAGATGATACAGGCAAACTTTTTTCTTTTTAAACTTTTGAGCAAATTTTTTAGTTCCATAGTGAGGTCCTCAATTTAAGTGTGAAGCATTCAGAACAGGAGATGGCCAGAAGTTCTGTGCGATGAGAAACCAGGATTACTGAGTGATCCTTGGAAAGCTATACAAGTTCTGAAGACTTTTATAGCAAGTCACCTCTTTCGGTGCTCAAAAAATCACAGAAACACAGAGAAGAAGAAATGAAGAAGTCTGGACCTATAGTTGTAGTAAATTCCTTCACCCTACCTCATCCTGAAACTTCCAATTTTTGCACTAACAGCATTCATGCTTATTCCATCACTAATGTAATTGCTTTCCAGGCATTCTACTAGTGTTATGGGTAAATATCATAATTGAATGTACACAAAGAAAAATCCTCTTAGTGTTCTGGTACCAAAAACCAAAAGAATACAACATTTCTCAGGAAGAAATTATACCCCTGCTGTGTTCAAATCAGCCAACCATCATCAAGACAATCAAAATAATTTGCCTAAATTAGCCAATCAAGACACCCTGCAAATCAGAGAATGTGAAAACCTGCAACAGAAAACATCATAGCTGATTATGATACTAATAATCGTGTTAAAAACCTAATGAGATGAAGAAATTGGAAACTTGCTGGTGCAATTCTCTTTTACCTCAACATGCTGAGAACTAATTATATAGACTGTAATTAAAACAAAACCCCAAACCAAACCTTCTGAAAAACTAATAGTTGATCCACTAGCAAACAAAACTACCAATTTTTTCCCAGCTTTATTGAGATATAATTGACATACCAATTTTTTTTAAAGAAATGAACTACTAACCATGATAACTATTTTTGATAGTGGGTTCTTCCTTCAGGCCCAAATAATCCAAACCATTTTAAAGTGGGAATCACTCCTACAAAACTGGTAAAGCTACAACTATCTCCTAGGTGACTAATAGCAGAATTTTTTAAATCTCATAAATCCTTTCAAACAAGAAGCAAAAGGAAACTTAGATGAAAAACTGATTTTAGAATCTTATCACCATGTTTGGACCTAATGCTTTTGTTTAGGTTGCAAAGGATCAGAAGAAATGCTGAAAATTTGCATTTTAGTACCCTTAACAAAACTGCACTGAGAAAAAAAATATGGAAAGCTTCAAAAAGCATAATACATCCCAATCAAATAGCACCTTCTGCTGCACTTTCTGGAATTGTAGATCTGAAATGTGAGTGAAACTAAGAGACTTAAATACTACATAAAACTGGACAGCTTATTCAGCTACAGAAACTCAAAGACCCTGTTCTTTTGCTTTCAAAGCTTCAATTTTTTTTTTTAATATGGAGGAGATATTTACAAGGATGGGTTGGCCTCAAACTTTGTGTAAATATCCATGTTAAGCAGTTATTCGGGTCCTGTTTTGGGCACCTGATTTAATTAGACGGCCATGGAAACAGCCTGGAGACAGCCTCCTTACTGCTGGTGGATAGGGCCAGCCTGGAAGGACAGGCTCCGGGTTCTAAGAGAGTCTCCAAGAGACTAAAGGCAGCAGCAGACATTCCAGTGCTCAGCTCTTGGGGGACTGTGGCGATTAGACAAGGAAGTTTTCACTGGCATCTGAAGAAGGACCTAACAATATACATGCTCTCTAGGAATCTCTCCTCTGTCTCACTCATGGGCTGGTTCTGGTTCTGAAGCAGCCAGAGGGCCATGCAACAGCTTAGCGGCCTCATTCCACACCAGCCAGTGTTGTACTTGGTAACCTTCCTCCTCTCCTTGCCCCCTCATGTGCGCGTTCTCTCTTCTATTCAATAATATAGGGATTTCACAGTGTAGAACAGGGGAGGCTGCATACATCACAGTGGATTACCAAGAAGCCAGAGAGATCAAGGGATTCATCTCTAACACTCCCAGAAAGCTTCCTCTTTTTCACACTACACTAACTATGGGGCAAGCACACATCAAATGACATGACAAAGGCTAAGCATCCTTCATGAATGGCAAGCTACTACCAGCAGAGGAACTCACAGCAGTACCATGAGAGTGAGCCCTGGATTTGTACGACTCCTGCCAAGGCTTGCTGGCTATTGTGGATCCTGGACGGAGCTCAGTAATAGTTGGCCTTGCCCCCTGCATAACCACTAGGATCATTTCTAAGGAGCCTAACATAAAAGCACCCCAACTCCTCTGCCATTCAATTCTTCAGAGAAAATCCAGTCCACACCTAAACCTTAATGTTCTCTACATTCCTACACTCGTGACAAGACACTTGATAATTTAACAGATTTCCCACTTGATGCCACTATAAATAGGAACCGGACAATGATTGCTGGGGAACACCAGCTACTGGGCTCATTTCCTAGAAGATTTTGCCTATATAAGTCCCTATTTAACCTACTGGATAGCAGAGAGAAAAAAAACAACAACAACGTTTTAAAGCTGTAGATACACTCTATGACATGACATAGATTCAGAGGTAAGAAAGTACAAAAGAAAAATAATGCCCGGGAGAATTAATCACTTTGGCTTTTTAGAAGTTTTAGTGGAGGGTTTTAATTTATCACGGACTGCTTATTATAGGAAACCAGTTCTGTGCTATAGACAAGAAGACTCCATCTGAACTATTAGGGAAAAGAAAATAACTTTACAAGTTCACTATTATTTCCCAGAATATTATGTTACTCCAAAGTCAGTGAGAAATGAAATATCACATTAAGACTTAAGAACCTAGCCCAGGGGCACCTGGGTGGCTCAGTCAGTTAAGCATCTGCCTTTGGCTCAGGTCATGATCCTAGAGTCCTGAGACTGAGCCCCACACAGGGCTCCCTGCTCAGCGGGGAGCCTGCTTCTCCCTCTCCCTGCAGCTCCCCCTGCTTGTGCTCTCTCTCTGTCAAATAAATAAATAAAATCTTAAAAAAAAAAAAAAAAATAGAACCTAGCCCAATACTCTTCCAAACCCAGGTCTCAGTCTGGCATGTCTACCTTAGTTCTGATCAGCATTTACTAGCCATACGATTTATTCATGGGCTCCCATATTCTATCCCAAGAATCAATTTTATACTCTAAGCTCCTGATTTTTCTTCCTAAAGCCCCAGGGTTCTCTTTAAGCTCCTCATACTTCTCCACTGCCTCTAGTTTCCTATCTAAAGTTATTGATTGATATATATCTGCACTCCGCTTGATTTCCTGACATCAATAACACAGGGAAGTTGTGCAGTCCACAACATTTCCTAAAGCATTTCAGAAAATCTTAGCTCTTTAGCTTGTAGGATAGTGTTTCTTGTTTCTCTATAGACTAGACCAACAAGGTGAACTGTGAGAAGGAAAACAATATGTCAAGTACTACAGACCTAATAAACAAAGAGCAATAAAAGCAATCACACATAGGTTCTTGAATTTAGAAAGTCCTTTCCAGAATCCCAAAAGCTATCTTCATTATTGCAAATGAGCAGTGCTTGAAAACTGACTTAATTATCTTAATTGTTAAAGCAAAACAAAACAAAATTCTTATCAGGAAAATTAAGACTTCCAACCTAATATCTTCTGGAATTTTACTCAGTTGCATTAGGTCAATTTTTAAAGAAATATGTTGACTATAATCAGTCATTTTAGAAAATGACATCCTGATTGTAAACTGGATTTTTGACCTTATGACTATCATACTAGGTATGATCATGGATATACCATAGTTTAGATGCCAGGCTATTAACTTAGTTCTCTTTTCTTTTCTTTTTTTTTTTATTTTTATTTATTTATTCATGAGAGACAGAGAGAGAGAGAGAGAGGCAGAGGGAGAAGCAGGCTCCCAAGGAGCAGGGAGCCCGATGCAGGACTCGATCCCAGGACGCTGGGATCTTGACCTGAGCCGAAGGCAGACGCTTAACCATCTGAGCCACCCAGGCGCCCCCTAACTTAGTTCTCTTTTCAACAAAATTGTTAATTCCATAAATATTAATAAGTAACTCAGTTAAACGGGAGAACAAGCAATTTAATGCTTAAAAATTTTATTTATTTCCTGTTCCTAGAATTAACACAAGAAAAACACCAACTTGGATTCTGTTAAAATATTTTAAATAATAAATGACTGTTTTTCATTTCAGAATTGAGAATTCTCAAGAATAGAACTTGAATCCAACTTTGGTAGAAGCCGAGACCCCAAAATACAATCAGCAGTTGTTTTTTTGTTTTGTTTTGTTTTAAAGATTTATTTATTTATTTTAGGGAGAGAGAGGGAGAGCATGCGAGAGCAGAGGGGAGGTGCAGGGGGAGACAGAGACCCAGGCAGACTCCGTGCTGAGCTCAGAGCCTGACAAGGGGCTCGACTTCAGGATCCTGAGATCACCACCTGAGTCAAAACCAAGAGTCGGACGCCTAATCGACTGCGCCACCCAGGCACCCCTCAGCCGGCAGTTCTTGATTACTGAGTCCCTTATTCACTATGTACACAGAAGAAATTACTAGTTAGTTCCTGCTTCTTCCTTAGTCATCTGGATAAACACATATGTTCATCCTTAACTACTTCTCAGAGTGATACTGAGAATTCATTATAGGGTTAAAAAAAAAACACCACCAGCTTGCACACTCTTACAGAAGTGGGAGATTCATTTTAACACATTCTAAAAGAAGAACCAAACATCAGTTCAGCCCTTTAAATAACTCACACATATTCTATATATTTAAATAATCAGTGGCAAACAGATAAAACAGTAAATAATCTTTCATTGTGGTTCCTTTTACTTACATGAAATCTCTGATCCACCTCACAGTTGACCTGTTTTCTGAAATCCTTTCAAATGAACGACAGAAAAGAAGGAAAAACAGAAGCTGGCAATCAGTAATAGAATTAAAAATGAATTAAGTAAAAGGCAATCAGTTAAATTAATGTTTTTTTCTTGATTAAATTTATAGAATTATTTATTTGCATAGGTTCTACAAGTAAGTATATGATTATAATCCCATATTTTATTTTTAGAAGTTCTAGCAGCGGCATGAGACACATTGGAGAGGGATCATTCACAGGCCAGTACCTTTTGTGCAACCAGGAAAGTAAGGCGCCGTATCCCATGCTCAACCAGGGTAGCTTTCTACAAACAAACATGTAAAACAGAAAACAGATGAGATCTCTTTTCATCTTCAATTTTACCCCATTTGGTCTTCATAAAGCTCTGATTGGGCAAGCACCCTTTTTGGATCTCTACATCTTGCCTCAGTACCTTCAACTTGCAAATAAATCTCAACCTGGCTCCGGTGGACTAGGTTTCATATACTGATCTGGACAAAACTGAAGGAGAACTTTGTAGGGAAGGATCATACGAAGTCACCTAAATTCTCTAAGGACTGATTTACATCAAGGTGAACCTTAACACAATTTCTGCTCATAAAATCACAACTGGTGGGCCTGTATTCAACTGTGAAAATTAATACTGATACAGAAGCTAAATGTAATCAGGTAGAGGGAAAAGAAGAAATTTCCATAAAACAGAAAATTCAGGTGCTACACTGTTATTTACAGATATTACCTATCATCAGATACTGCATTCCTAGAATTCAACTAAGTCCTGACCTTTTCAGTTCTTCTAAAACATTTCCCCCCTGCTTTACATGAAGGTATTTTTTTAAAAGATTCTCTTTAAAAACTGGTAAAGCAATGTTTAACAGGCTTTTAAACTTAGTGGTTATTTACATCTTCACTTGGCACAGGCAAGGAGTCAAAAGAGACCAGTGGTTTCGAGATAGACCCTTACATGAGCCTTGGGCCTTCAGATCTAAGCCTTCCTCTATACTGTACTGCTCACTTATGCCCAAAGTAGAGACAAAGAAGTAGGTTAATAAATTAAGTAAGAACATTACTCCATCAAAAACTAATGATGTATTGTATGGTGACTAACATAACATAATAAAATTAAATTAAAAAAAAATTAAGTAAGAGACATGCTTTTAAAGGTCCCTAACAAAGAGGGGCTATGTGGCAACAAAAAGAAAGGCAATTCCATCTGAATGGCCTGAGAGAATATACGAATAACACAAATAGAAAAAAATATGTGGACTTTCACAACCTACATTCAGACTTTAGTTTGATCACATCCCTTGCTATAACCTGAACCAAGAGCTATGTTCATAAGTCAATTCTTAGCTTTCATGATACTATGAATTTTTTACATCCAAATTAGCTTCCTCTTATAAATAAGCACATTCCTGAGCCATTTTCCTCTACTTCTCCATTTCCACTATGGCACTGCCTAGTAATAAAATTAACAGCATAAACAAAAGATAACTGGAAAAATTAATTTTCTAATAATAAATCCCCAGGCCAAACATGAATAAATTTTGGCTTAATAACATTTTAAAATGATCTGTACTAGCATCATACCCATTAGTGTAAATAACCAAGTATTGATACTACAATAAGAAAAAAACTATTTTAAAAGAACAGAGCCGAGTGGGGGTTGTGGTGGTTATCTGTCTTTCAGCATGCCCAGAAACAGAAACGTTTGTTGTTGTTTTTTTTTTCCAACACCAACAAAGAATTCCACTACAGCCAAGTCCTTCAAAGACAAGCATCAATAGCTGTGTTCTGGCAAGGGAAGAAAATAACTTTAATAATGCCATGATTTAAAATCAAAACTGTTATTGCTTTTAAAATTCCACAAGTGGCTGACAATAACAGCAGAGCAACAGGATTCTGATTACATTGTAATAATGCGGGTCTCACAGCAAGTCCACAGCTATTACCCAGCGATTAGGCATCAGCACCTGGAGAAACTCCATTTACACTGACTGCTTCAATCTCCTCCACAAGTCATTTACAAATATATGATCCTAATTTCTATGAGAGAAAAAAAGACATGCTGGGACTAGAAGATTATTTGGACAATTTGGATCAACCTATTTGATAGTTTAATGTGTGCTTTAAAAAAAAAAAAACTTTTTCTGAACTACTAGGAGCATGATCAAGAACTGAAAAACAAAACTAGTTATGACTTCAGGTTTTTTTTAATTGCTTTTCCTTCCTTTTTATGTTTTTCCCCCCAAAACAAGGAGGTGAAATGCCAAATATTCCTAGATAAGCACAGTACCTGATGCAGTGAATAGCTTTTCTAGGCTTAGAATGTCAGCACAGTGTACCCTTAGCCTTCCAAAAAGCCATACACAAAGATGCTGGATTTCTCTGTGTCTCGGTTTGTAAGTTCGGTAAAGGGAAAAGGCAATTTCCTATTGCCACTTAATGTTACAAATATAGTGAAAATAAGGAAACTGCTTCTTTAAATCAACGTGTGATGATAGAGAAGACTTGGTTCTGAGGGTAATAAAAAGCCTAAAGTTGAGGTCAGAACAATGAAATATAGGCAATTAATGCCTCAAAACCTGGGAAGAAATGGCCACAGATTATTTCATCAAGCAGCATAGTCAGCAGCCACACACAACATTAGATCTCTTCCAGCTGAGGTTACCTTGGTCACTGGTCTCAGGTTAATTTTAGGCAGTCACTAGTCCAGGGCAAGAAGGAAGGTAAATTTCTAAAGAAAAATTCTCAGGCATGTCCCGTACCTTCATTTCTCTGGAAATACCTTTTCCTCATGTTGGGCATTACAGTCTCCCAGTCAGTTTATGTGCTGTGAGAGTATAATGGATTAAATGCTAAGGCTCACGTGAAGCACAAAGTGACCATCTCTTCCTGAGTACCTACCATTAGCATGCTGTGAATGCCTATGGCACTAATTGTTTATAATGCGAAATTAAATTTTAAAAAACATCTACTGACTTCTTTCTTTATAATAAGCACTATGAGCTAGGTATTTTCCATTCAAAGAAAGCACATGGGTCTTGTCATTAACGGCAGATGAAGAGAGGTGCTTTGACATCTATCATGTCACAATGAAATACAACTGCATTAAATCACTAGAATCCTAAAAAAGAAAAAAAAAAGTAATATAACTGCAGATTATTTGAGCATGCCTAACCATTCCCTCCAACTAGACTATAAGCAACTTCAGGACCAAGAATGTATTATTTCCTAAAGCACCTAGATCTGAGCCCCCTAGAGCTGGCATCACAAGCCTCCCCTCCTTCCCTCCTTTCCTCCTGCTTGTTTTAAGAGCTGTCTCAAACTTTACCTTTCATGAAGACTTCTTTGAGTAGCCCTCACTAAAATGTACTTTTCTTCCTTGCATTTCTAATTGGTCAGCATACATTTATTAGCAGTAATAACACTTTTTATTTATAAAGAACTTCTATGTGAATTTTTTTCATTTGCACCTTATCACAATCCCATAGGCCTGGATTATTCAGGAATTACTCTACTGTACACGTGGGGAAAAGTTCAAGCTCAAGTAGATTAAGGCCCCTTGAGCACCTGCTGGTAGATTATATAACAGAAACCAGAATTTAAGGCATGTCACATCACGTATCGTGAGGGTGAGAGAACCATTGCTGAGTGGGAGAAAAACTTGATAAGGGGGCATTTTGGACATTTAATTTTGTGGGGGTAGGCAGAATGGAAACTGGGGGAAGAACGAGGGGAATATAGGTGGATCACAGGTAAGCCTGTTGCCGTGCCTCAGATGTGAGGCAAGAGTTTACACTAGAGTGATGGCAGTTCAGAATTAAGAAGCTGAGAAAGGGTAATAGACACTGCAAAGAAAAACCTCACAGACCTTGGTGACTGGCCAGATAGAAATAAACAAGTATAGACTGCGGGTAGAGGGGTAGATTAATGGAACAGCAAGGAAAGGAAGAAGTCAATGATTTCTGAATGACCAGGAGAGTAAAGGGTTTGGTTATTTGGGTTTGTTTTGTTTTTTTTGATGGGGGGAGGGTTGGGGGAGTCATACAGAGGTGAAGGAAAAAGATGGAAATTTAGGTTTAAAGTATGACATTTGATGTCAACAAGATATCCAAGGGACAAAAAATTGAAAGGAGGATGGAAGTGTAACTGATATTTTCAAGGGAGGCAAGGGAAGGACATGGAAGGAAACTCAGGGGAGTTTGGGCCTAGACATGTGGAGTAAAGTCACCAAAGGTAAATATTCAGCAGGTGAATGGAAGTTCAAGACAGAGCTCTGGGAAAGATTTAGGAACACAACTTACTTTCCTTAAAACATTTTGAACACTTGAGGTCTATATTTCTTGACATAAGACACTCATTATGTACTATTAAATCACTTTGGAATTTTACCCCTACAGGCAGAACTATGTAAAAGACATAGCCATTATCAGTGACAGGCTAATAAGTAGTGACTGATAAAAGGATGGGTAGGATACACCAGCAAGAAAGCAGCCACCATCTGTTTCCACCCAACCAAGGACTTACATTTTGTTGGGTAAACTCTCTGAACATAGCTGCCAGTCCGTCATCCTCAATATCACAGTCAGTCTTGATAGCCACATTCAGAATGTGAATTGGTTCATCCCTGGGGACCTGTAACTCAGGAACACAGACAAAGAAATTTAGGAAGCTGGCTAATACCGAGGCAGAGAGAAGTTACAATACTTGGTAGAATACCTGAAAAAGAGATACACTCCACAGGACATTCTGGTCTGCCCACTAGTATGAATAAGCAAATTGAAACCATTGCCCAGCATCCACAACAGAGAGTAAATTAAGTAAAACATCTAGCTTTTCAAAGATAAGGCAGTAAAGGTATTAACTAGAGGTAGCCTCAAATCCTGACTTGACATGAACTTGAAGACCACTGAATCCTCAACTTTTTGCCAATAAAGTGGGAATGAAATCATTTGCCACATTTCTTCACAGAATGTGAAGCAAAATGAGTGAAAGAAGCCATCTGAACATATTCCCACATAATATATTTCCTAACAATTTATCAAACAGTGGAAGTATCAAGCCATGGGAAAATAACCTCAGAGGGAAAAAACAGAATCATCTGTTTACTGAGAAATGAGAAGAAGGGATTTAATAAAAGGACAAAGTTTTAAACAAAATGCCTCTTACTTTCTGCTATCTAAAGTCCACAATTCCCTGAATACTACGACAGCAGCATTCTGCAAACATACAAGCCATTGCTAAGAATTACAGCTACCACGGCTCAAGTCTTTAAAACAACATTCAGAGACTCAGAGGCAGCTGCAATGGGTCTAGCTGAGCCCATGTGCTATTCTCACTACGGAGAGTAGTGAGAATCTGTATGGATACAGATTAATACAGTTTTTTTTTTAGGTTAGAATTTATATTCCATCTGCCCCCCAAAATACTTTGATGAGGCATATAAAATTAATATAAAGTAGGGTAAAAAGATGAATTCTTCCCTATAATGTTCCAAAGTCAGAAAGATAGCATATACTACAAATCCTGTGTCTAAACTAACAAAGCAGTTTCCCAAAGGGCACACTATACCTTGTCTTCATCGTACAGAGACGTGTGACCGGCCTCAGGGAACGTGGGGCTTTGGGGTGGGGAATCGCAGAAGCAGCCCATCACTTCATCAAAGATCCTGAAAAATACCAGGGGAACACCCACCATGAAAACCCAAGAGGCAGAGAACTAACGCTGCCATTGCCAGTCCGGCCCACAAGAAGCATCTATCCTACTCTGTGCGCAATAGTCAACTTAATAGAATCACCAGTGGCTGGAGGTGACATGCAAAATTTCACCAAGTGGCAGAAATTAGGAGGATAGATTGTTTAAATGTTAATAAACCATATATATTTTGTCTTTTAAAAAAAAGAATGATCTTCAGCTTTTTTTTCCCCCCACGTGTAAGCTATGAGCACCACTGTCATCATCGGTCTTAAAGTAACAGAAAGAGCCTGGGACTAGAGCAGTGACAGACCAATGTAATTACCCCTCCCCCTAGGGTAATGCATCAGTATACATCAAGAGATAGATGCTGAATGCATTTAATCAAAAGATGTATCGTCTCTGGTGGGGCTCATTCTGGTGTTGTGTTTAATTTCTCCTGACATTTCACTCATCACAGAGCAGACAGCTTCTTCTGTTAGCTCCTAAGGAAAAGATGGTTTTTGTTTGTTTCTTTTTTTCTGACCAGGCTCATATAACAAGTAGAGGCTTGCAGAGCCTGAATAAGAGGTAGAAATGGAAGAACAATACCTCTCCAAGGACATATACAGCAAAGGCTGTATCTCCTTAGCTGGCTCATGGCAATTCTTGGGGCCTTTATTTGGCAGAGATCGGAGACCCCCAAAGAGAGATGCCCGTGGCTCCCCTTGCACACAGTTCCACAGTGTCTTACCTGACAAAATCTTCGAAAGTCCGAAAAGAGACCATTCCTCCCATCCGCTGACATGGTGGAGTGAATGAGTTGTCCAACAGCACATCGCTGACACTAGCTACGTGAGTCATGCCATAGTGGTTGAGGTTGGAGGAGAAGGACATTCTAAATGGTAATTCAATCAAGTGCATTAGACAAGGAAAGCAGGAACAGGATTGGGAGAGTAACAATAGAGAAAAGAAACAGGAGAAAACTCTGAAGTAGGGTCAGGTTGCAGAGCAGATTTGGTTTTTTACCCACTGTGGATAAGACTGTCTTGATGGATTCATATGACCCCTTTCATCTGAGCTTACCCCATACCAACTATTTTTAGCACCCCAAAATTTCTCCAAATAAAAATCTAAGGATAGCTAAGAACTACATGGCAGTTTTAATACAATGAAACCATGATATGTCTAATGAATGAATAGCACACAGGGGTTAAAAACCATCCTGCATCTTCCCCTTCCCTAAAACATTCCCGCTTATAAAAGAAGCAAGCCAAGTGGGTTGTAACGAGGCAACACTTAATCTATTAGAATTCCTAAAGAAAAATGCCTTTAAGTATTCACAGATAGATATATGCTTGTACAACAACAACAAAGTCATTTGGAATGGTTTAGTAAGTCATTGTAGAAAACATTATTTCTCATACAGAAACAAGTCACAGTCTATAAAAGGAACTTTACTACGGTATTTACTTCTTCCTTTACTGGGCTGATTGGGATAGCAGTTATAAGGAATATAGCTCCTCCCTTTTTGAAAAAGAGACCTTTTTCAACTCGAAATTGCAAAATTTCCTTTTTTATATTTAAATACTTCTATACCAAAGGAAACATATCTTCAACTGAAAGCCCTTAATAAATCCCAGCAAGATGCAAAGGGGCAGAGCATGGGTCTCAAAGTATGTGTAAGCATGACAAACAGGTGCTAAATGGAGATGCTCAAAGAGAACTGAGTTGTTCAGTCTAAAAACAGAAGGGGTCTGTATATTCCTTAATGCACCTCAGCAGCATGTACTGGTAAGTCATACAGGGAAGTATTTCCAAATGCCCAGTCAGGGCAGCCTGTTAGGAAGGACCAAGTAAAGGATGCCTTCAGGACTTGCCTGACCTGCTACCGGCATACTGATCTGAATCAAGTTCAGAGCAAGGCAATGGCACCTGAATTTTGGGGAGCTGCTCAAAAATCTCCTTGAAGTGTACCACCTGCCGAACTGCAGGGGGGAGAGGCAGCAATGCAGACTTGAGGTCTGGATACAGACTGTACTCTATTCAAAGTGTAATTATAAAAGGCAATGGAATTTTTCAGGGGATGGGAGTGCTGCTCACACAGACTATAGAGACTGACACTCCAAGTTTTTATACCTTTGGCAAATGACGACTATGAGAAAGGCACTTCATCTTTTGACAGTACTAAAGAACAGAAAGGCAGAGTGGGAGAGGAAACCATTGAAACCATGAATGAAACAAACAAATGAAACACACATTAAGCAAGGCTTACACATGGTGCTCACTAGAAACTGGGATTCGGAATTATATGAACTCAGAAATGCTACCATCCTCTTTTCTAGGATCACCAAATGTATTTACTAAAGGAGCAAGTTTGTGAGGCATTATATCTTTTCTACCTGCCTGGCTTTAGACAGGAAAGATAAAAGGGTTCCAGATAGCACTTAAAGGGAACTCCCTCTGAATAAGCTAACAGGCTGTGTTTGTGGCAAACATGGGGTTAAGTGTCTTTTTCACTCACCTGGACCCCAAGGGAAACAGCCACTATTCAGTTTACCCCTCCTTTCCTTTGCTCAGGGGCTAGGACATGGCTGTCCTGGCAGGCAGGAATGAACCAAGCCCACTCTCCAAAGGCAGACACAAAGACCAAACCAAAGCACTTCCTTTTTCTCTCCCCGTCCAAATTGGACTCTAGAAGCTATAATCAGTTTTGATTACTTAATATTGAAAGGGAGAGGAACAAAATAAACATAAGCCTATAAATATTTCAATGTATAATTGATCATCTACAAAGAGCTCACCACCCACTTATTACTGCTTTGGCATTTTGTAGATTCAATTCCAATCAGAACGGCTATCCTCTCAAACTTGCATTGTGTTGCCTTGCTTGGCTCAGAAACAGGAGGAACTCAAAATACCAAAATGTGTTATATTGGCCTGGAAACTTCTTCACAGGGCTACACACATCAAAACTTAAACACACTTTTCGAATGTTAATCTCATGAGTCTGAAATAAAATTTGACTCTCACAACATTGTAACACTTTAGAGAAGCAGCTAACAAATTAATAAAGCTAACAAACTGATAAAACATGAGATCAGCTATTCCTGTGTTTACATTCTTCTAAAAGGAGAAGCAAACTTGAGAAATTAAAAATTGAAAAAAATTGTGAACAATTTGCCAGGGTAGGAGTAACCTTAAAGCCTTCTCCCCTGAAAGGCCCAAACTAGGCAGAGAACGTAGTAGAAGAAGATGTTTACAGCAAAGCTGAACATCAGGCAGACAACTCCCCTGTCATATACAGCTAGATGGGAGGGGTGGAAGGGGGGCTTCTCCATACTGAGGATTTTCAAGTGTTGCTTCTGGAACAGTAAAGAAAAGCTGAAGACATGTTTTCCAAGGAAGAATAATTTAGTATGTCTAAAGGGGAGCTCAGGAACCCCTAGCAGAAGACAGCATATTACTTGTCAAATATAGTGTTATTTTTTCCCTGATTTCACTATTCTAAGTTACAAAAGAGGTGCTTTTAATTGGAAAAGAAACTAAACATACAGTACCTGTTTAGCGTGGGGATGTTCCCTCTGTAATTAAACAACCACAGTTAGTTACTGGTAGGTTAGTGAAAGCCATAATAAAAGAATTGTCAGAGCAGATACAGACGGGTCATGAGGAGCTCCAGTCTGGGTGCTCTGGTATTCAACAGACATAATTAAGTGCTCATTACCCTTTAACCCCCAGGGTGCCTCCAAAGAGGCATGCCTCCTGACCTACCTCACCACAGCAACTGTTGATGGAAAGGGTCAGAATAGATTTACCATGGATTTTTAAAAATAGCTCTATTACAAAAAAAAAAATAACTCAGAGTAGTGATAAAACACAGCCTCATGAAAATTAATTTAAGCTTTATGGATATGGTATATTATCTTAAGCTTCAACATGAAATGTCATTCTTGACACGATTCTTACAGAATCCTCTTTCTTGCTCCTGTTTTACTGAAATTTTTGTAAGAAGTCCAGAGAACTTGATTTCACAGCCCCTCCCACCTTAATTGCTTTTCCAGGATATGAGGTGAACTCACAAAGTCTCCTCCAACGAAAAGTAGCCCGGAATCTGGATTCCCAGCTACCTTTTCTAAGCCTCTTTACCCATGCTCCTCCTCCCACAGACCAGGGAGGTGGTGAGAGGTAGTGGTGGTGCTGGAAACGAGTGTACTCCGCCTATGGGAGCTTAAAAAAAACCTGAAAATCATATAGGAATGTAATGATAAATGATTCAATGACTAGAGTGATATCCTTTCTTAAAATTAAGTAATTTATACTTTTTAAAACTAAACGACCTTAGGGTAATAATGACTTTTTAAGATTATTGCAAGTTCAAAAACTCTAGGCCTGTCATAAATAAAACCGTACCTAAATTTGGCCAGCCCTAGGGTTTCCTGACCAAGAATGTGCCCATATCATGAAAGAAAGATTAGGGTAAGAATGGAAACTGCAAAGCAAGTCTCCTGCATTCTCTTTGGTCTTTGCCACCAAGGCTTTCCCTCCCCCGTCCTTAATTTGACATAAGTCATTTCCTCAACTGAAAAAAACAAACAAACAAAAAAACCAACCCACAAACCTTACTTTCAATGTTAAAAGGGCAAAGTTATACTTACCACCCACAATTTAGGAGTACTATAAGGGCATTGATTGGTTGATATCTTAACCTTCTAACATTCTTTTATCAGCATTTAATCATTGTTGGGGTTTTCTGGCACACACAGAACTTAATGGGCAGAACATAGTGGGTGGTGCTGATGATATGTGGGAAGGAGGAGAGAGGGAGGAAAATGATGCACTTTCCATGGCAGTGAAAGGAGCAGAATAGACTGAGCTGGCCATATAAATAAAAAGCTGTGACATATCACTGCACACAAACTGTATACCTCGTGTGATTTGTGAGTAGCAATGCTCTCTGCATCAAACCTGTATCACAGAGCAAATTCATACGGCAGCAAGAGCAACCTCGGAGTGCAAAAACCTGCACCTTTGCAATTTGGATTCTTTGAGCCTCTCGTTCACGGGAATGGGTTTCATTTAATAAGAGTTCCTTAGTCACAATGCACAGTGGCCATCCTCAACAAACAAAAAGTATGCACAGGTTCTAGGGCAGAGGGAGTTGTAGCTAAGCAGAAAACTAACAGTAAATGCTAATGAGAATATAGGAAAGTCTTCCTTTCAAGATACCGAGGATTCTAAAGAAAACACCCACACAGCCTCCTACCATGAACCTCAGTTCAGAGAGAAGAATCCTACAACCAAAGCAATCTCAGGCTCCATTCATTCAGGTTTCTGGAATTTGGAAACCAGTATAATCTCTCTCAACTGATAACCAATTTCTTAAATGAGTAAAGTGGTGCCACTGTTTCTGTAGCTGCACTATAATCCCTTCTGGAGTCTTCACAGGACGAGGGCCAAGTTTTCAGCAAAGAAGGGCCCAGATTGAATGAAAAGAACATCCCCAACAAAAAGCCGGCACTTCTTCATCAGCAATTGTCAAAGCTCTCCTAGGGAGCCCCCTGCTGCTGTGTTATAGGAACCTGTACCATCTACACAGCATGGGGTAAGAAGAAAAACTCCCAGCATCTCCAGTGTTTAACAGAATGGCCCCAAATCATTCATGGAAGAAGTAAGTTTAGATGCAGCTTATCCTCTTGGGCACAATAAGAATCTGTGGGGCTGCACAGGAGATGAGCAGGGAAAGAAGGATTAACTCTATCACCATCTAAATACTTAACCATGTCCACAATGATCATCTGTATATTTTGTTGCCCTAGACAGGGGCTCTTTGTTCAATTTAAGAATATGACCAGTGTGAGGGGCGCCTGGGTGGCTCAGTCGTTAAGCGTCTGCCTTCGGCTCAGGTCATGATCCCAGGGTCCTGGGATCGAGCCCCACATCAGGCTCCCTGCTCCGCGGGAAGCCTGCTTCTCCCTCTCCCACTCCCCCTGCTTGTGTTCCCTCTCTTGCTGTGTCTCTCTCTGTCAAATAAATAAATAAAATCTTAAAAAAAAAAAAAAAGAAGAATATGACCAGTGTGGGATATACTGCACACACTTGTGACACACTAGAAAGCTAGATCCATGGTCTGCATAAAGATGAACAACCAAAGAAGAAACTGTATAGCATCTAATATTCCATTTATAGAGCTTTTAATAAAATCAAATCTACCAACATTTCACTGCATACTCATCATGTAAAAATAGTCAAACTACTCAATCTCTGATAAGGCAGTCAGCTGCATTTTCAAATACATACATGGGATATAAATTCACTTCTCATTAGACATTTGCTGTTTAAACTATTGGAAGCACTTAATGAATCTTTATTCACAGTGTTTTGATAAATACTGGAAGCATTTTCCTCCCAGCAGATTAGCTCCATTTTACAGATGTGATAACTGAGAAAGCAAAGGGAATGTTTTCCAAGGACACTGCTCACTACAGTGTCATAAACCAGATTCTAGACCTAGCATTTTCTCATCTCTGTGCCTGAGGCTAGCATTCCACATCAATACAGACTAAATTTAAAGAAGGACAAGAGAAATCCTTTGCATTCTGAGGTTCTTGGCATTAAGTCACCTCTGATTTTATTGATCTGCCTGCACAGAATGGCTGGAGACCTGCTTCAATATGAATGCAAAGTCAGAGTTGCTGCATGCTAGCTGAACCCTCTTTATTTAAGGAACACTGACTTCTCTGGCAGTCACAAGTTCTCTCAGCCTTTTACCATCCCTTCCAGCTGAATTTCATTTTGCTTGATTCTAGCTGGCCCTACATAAATCTTTTATCATATAAAAATGCTCCTGATTCTTTCGCCGTCTAACTTGGAAAAAAAAAAAAAAGACCCTATATGAAAATGATGGGGATGCATGCAAACAAGCAGTGGTTACATCAAGCTGTGACTGAAAGCCAGTATAGGGCAAATCTTTTGAAATAAGGCAGCAAAGCAGAATCAGAAGAGGTCGGCTGACTAACCTACTAGCAGTCGCTAACAGCACTACCATAGGAGAAAGAGCAATTTGGCTGGCTGTGACCAGTGGTGGTCTCCTTGTGTGACTATATTTCTGCAGGAGAATCCAAATCAAGAGCTGTAAAACACATGTGAACCATGTATTTCTATTGGCATTTCCCCCACCACGTCCTTGCAGTTCAGATGCCCCAATTCTACTGTAGAGCTTTCGTTTACAATAAAATGATCATTGCTTCATTCATTTGCAGCTCTTTCACAGCCCCTTCTTTGCTCTGCTGGAAGGTTTTGCTCTTTTTGAAACAAGTATGCCAACAGAGCTACAGCATATTAGTGTTGCCTGCTGTATAATTAGCTACAAACCCACAGCACAAAACTACAGGGATTTACAGGTGCTCTGGATTCTGCTTTTCCTTCCCTCTGGAATCAGCTAGTCTTCTTTGACAAGAAGGGACCTTGGGCTACCCTAATGATATATTGAGAGTTTTAAACCCGGCTCTCCAATCTTACAAGTCACGAGTGCCAAAATAACACAGCAGAGACTAGAAGCTGAGCCATGGATACACGAAAGCACTTTGGTAAGCACTTAAACCTGCTGAGAATCTTCTCTTCTGCCAGATGCTTGCATCTTATCAGCAGACTACCCTGAATGAAGCAAGCAAGCACTGTAGGATTTTATTTATTTATAGCTCATTCTGGCCTGCTAACTACAACCAAGTGTTCCCACTGCTAAAAAATGCTACAAGTTGGATGACTTTTGAGTGTCTCAGTACGATCCAAAGAACGCTCTAATCTCTGGGTGTCAGAGATTATCAGAATTCTCAAGAATGGCAGCAGGCTGCTCTTTAGTCATATGAAAGGCTTCTGATTTCTAAACTTCCTCAAAACCTTCCTCATAAGAAGAAGGTCCACAGGCCACCCACCAACAGCTAAACACTGAAGGTGCCAAGGAGCCTAAACTCAGTCATGACCAAAACATGTGCCGTCAGGGGAAAACACAGCCAACCTCTTCTGGATGTGACACATGTGAAACAGAAAGTGCTTGAATTAAAACATTTTAACATAGAAGGCCAAGTTCGTAAGAAGCAAACAGCAGAGAAGATGCAATGCAACTTGACTTAACTGAAGCATGGATTTCCATCTAAGAAATAGGTGGAAATAAACACCAACAGGTCCTCACCCATTATATACGTATAGAAACATACAACAAAATATACTTCTATCTCCCGCATCAATTTTGATGCTTTTTATTTGAATCACAGATTAAAAGTTAAAAAAAAAAAACAAACTGTTTACTAATGTGTGTTGCTTATGAAAATCATTTGGAGTTTTAAATTTCACACTCCCAGATTATCATAATATGCACAGCCAGAGTTTATGGGATAATATTTTACATATGTTTTATGAATATAGCTATATTTAAAAGATCAAATACATAGACTGACTAAAGAACTTACTTGTTTTCAGATTATTCTGAGTTACTTAAATGTGTTCAAAGCCAAGTGAAATCCTAAATGTCAAATGATTCCATGAGTTGCCAAAAATAAAGACATTCAGAATGATGCTTTAGTTTATTCTCCATCACCAGCACCAGAGAGTGATCAACTAGGGTTCTGGGATGGGGAAAAAAGACGAACACACACACACACACATCCCTGGGGCTCTAAGCCCTGAGCCTCGCTGGAGGAAGGAAGAGGAAAAGGCACACTGAATGATCTAGTCTGAGCTCAAGGATCAATCCATGCAAAATACTGGTTGAATTCACTAAACAGCTGGGCTGATGAAATCTTAGACAAGAGAAATAAATCCTAAAAGTCTGGATAATAAAAAAATGTTCTTTAGTGCAGATCAGCTGTCCTAACTATTCTTATACCAAGAAAATGACTGAAAAAAACTCACTCACTACTTTAAAAACAATTGCTAACTGGTTACAAAGCATGTTTAAAAAAAAAACCGGGGTGCCTGGGTGGATCAGTTGTTAAGCGTCTGCCTTCGGCTCAGGTCATGATCCCAGGGTCCAGGGATTGAGGCCCGCATCAGGTTCCCTGCTTAGCGGGAAGCCTGCTTCTCCCTCTCCCACTCCCTCTGCTTGTGTTTCCTCCCTCACTGTCTCTCTGTCAAATAAATAAATAAAATCTTAAAAAAAAAAAAAAGTATTTGAAAATGTCAAGCAATACAAAGTCCCGTGATGCATTTAAACAAAAATAAAAAAGCACCAAACATGGCCACATACTAACTGCCCAAGTGTGCCCCCAAAAGGGTGTCTTCTCCCTTCTTGGAGCTGCTTCACTCATTTGCAATGGAATTTGCTTGTGTTTTGCCTACTTCTCTAAAAATCAAAACATGTCCCAATGGGATGGGTCTTCAAGTCAAACAGTATCTAAGGCATTTTTCAGAAAAAATGCTCTTACTGTCGTCAGTTTGCAGAGAGCTATGTTTCATCCCAACCCACAAGGGCTAAATCATTAGTCAAAAATAAACTGCAGGAATGGAATTCCACCAGGTGACCCCATACACAACAAGAGACTGTAGTCTTGCTTTGATAACACTTAGAAAGATACTCACTTCTAAGGATTTCTGGACAAATTTAGTCTACTTCAAATGAATGCCTAACTAGGAATGTGAAAACCAAGCACCAGGAAAGAAAATGTAAAAAATTGGTTTAAGAATGTATCTGTTTTCGGGGCGCCTGGGTGGCTCAGTTCGTTAAGCGACTGCCTTCGGCTCAGGTCATGATCCTGGAGTCCCTGGATCGAGTCCCGCATCGGGCTCCCTGCTCGGCAGGGAGTCTGCTTCTTCCTCTGACCCTAACCCCTCTCATGTGCTCTCTCTCATTCTCTCTCTCAAATAAATAAATAAAATCTTAAAAAAAAAAATGTATCTGTTTTCTCCCCCAAGAATTTTTGGTTTGTTAACCCCAACTGGGAAAAATATTGTAAAATTCTGTTTTGCATTGATAAGTAAAATATGTATATTCATATGCTTGCTCTCTGTTCTCACTGAGTAATTTTTAAAGCATGCATAAAATATTGTAGTAGAATACCTATAGTATCAGGTGTGGATAATTCCTGTAACTATTAAGAACAAGAAACATAAGAGGTTTTTGTTTTGTTTTCTTTTTTTAAATCCATCCCAGGGGCACTACCATTAACATAAAATAAAAAGAGGGCTCAGTGTGATTGTCCTAATTAATTTTTGGTCTAGAGTTGAGCTGTCTATGTGGCTATGAAGTGCTTGAAATATGGCTAATCTGTATAGAGAAATGTTATATGTATAAAATACACTAAATTTCAAAGACTGAGTATGAAGAATAAAGTATCTCAATTTTTTACTACATATTTAAATGGTATCTTGGATATGATGGGTTAAAGAAAATGTTGTTAAAGGTAATTTTATGTTTCTTTTTTTAAAGATTTTTAAAATTTGTCTATTTGATAGAGAGAGAGAGAGAGAGAGAGAGAGAGGAAACACAGCAGGGGGAGTGGGAGAGGGAGAAGCAGGCTTCCCGCTGAGCAAGGAGCCCGACCCGGGACTCGATCCCTGGATGCTGAGATCACGACCTGAGCCGAAGGCAGACACTTAACCGACTGACCCAGGCACCCCTTATCCATTTCTTCTTCCCTTTTAAATGGGGCCAACAAAAACCAGAATTTAACATCCGTGGCTTTGCATTGTATTTCTATTGGACACTGCTGATCTAGTAGCAATGATCCTTAACTGCAGGTGCTCATCACAATTTTCAAAGAGTGGTCTCCTGGAGTTTGGTTTAAAATAAATTAGAATCTTGGGGCACCCGGGTGGCTCAGTTGGTTGGGCGACTGCCTTTGGCTCAGGTCATGATCCTGAAGTCCCGGGATTGAGTCCCGCATCGGGCTCCCTGCTTGGCAGGGAGTCTGCTTCTCCCTCTGACCATCCCTCTTCTCACGCTCTCTCTATCTCATTCTCTCTCTCAAATAAATAAATAAAATCTTAAAAAAAAAAAAATTAGAATCTTGGTAGTCAGTATTTTAAAAATATTTCCAAAATAATTCTGAGAATCATTAGTCTAGAGGTTAGTGGACATAATTGTGTCCTTGAGTCTTAGGAGATTGGGAGTGGAATAGACACTGATAGATCATCTCCTGTAACTTACTTCTGTAGAATAAAAACCAGTATGCGCATTGCCTGCTTGTTCAAAACAATAATAGGAAAGAACAATAGTACCAGAGGTGGGGAAAAAAGTTGGAACTTGCCTCAAAACTAGTTAAAATTAAGAGACCCTTGGGCACCTGTGTGGCTCAGTTGGTTGAGTGTCCTACTCTTGGTTTCGGCTGGGGTCATGATCTCAGGATTGTGGGATCAAGCCCCACGTCAGGCTCTGTGCTGAGCACAGAGTCTGCTTGAGATCCTCTCTCCTTCTGCCCCTCCCCCAGCTTGTGGGCACTCTAAAATAAAAATAAATAAAATCTTTAAAATTAAGAGACCCTAGAATTCTTTTATAAGATGAGTTGGCCTATAAAGAATTTGACAGGCCTTTGTCCCTGCTTCCTGGGAGAGAGATTCTAAATTCCTGTAATTTCTCAAAAGAAACAGAAGTATCTTCATTATTCACATGCCTCTTGGATTACACCTCAGTTTATGCTAAGAGATGAGATAACTCAGCAGAGGGTTTTCCACTAGAAAAACCATCCATGTGGTTAGAGGGTAGGGGGCTTTGAGCCAGCTAGACCTCTGGGGAAGGGAGAGGGATTAGAGATTGAGTTTAACGTGATCTGTGATTCGATCAATCATGCCACTGTAATGAAAGCCTGATAAAAACTCTGGACACTGAACTTTAATAGAATTTTGTGCCTGGTGAACATACTGATATGCTATGAGGATGAGTACCTGATTCCAAAGGGAAAGAACAGGAAAGCACCCACCCAGACTTTACTCCAAGGGTCTCTTCGTTTGGCTGGTTCTGATCTGTGTCCTTTATGATAAAACTGTGTTCATAAGTATAGTGCTTTCTGATTTCTGTAAGTTGTTCTAGTGGCTTACTAAACTGGATGGGGTCATGGGAAACCCCAAATTTGTAGCCAGTTGGTCAGGAGTATAGGTGGCTTGGGAACCCCACTTGTGGCCCCATCTGAAGTAGGGACAGTTTTATGAAGGATCGAGCCCTTAACTTGTGTTATCTGATCCAACTCAGGTGGTTAGCGTCAGAATTGAATTGGCAGCACACCAGTTGGTGTCAGAATGAAGTCATAACTTCAAATTGTAACAAAAACATTTGTAAGAAAATATAAAATCTTAAAAAAACTAAATTCAAGTAGCAAATCTATAATTCAGTGAAAAAGCCACACTCTATAATTGGATATATCATTCGGTGATTAAATCTGATAGCATCTTACATTCCTAAGCTAACAAAAGGACTTTAGATCTAAAAAAGCATTAAAGCAATTTTAACATTTTTCTGGTTTTCACAAGGATTATTTTACCTATCCTCCTTCACTTGTCCTCATCTTCACCTTTATATCTACAGTACTAGTACTACTGTTAATACTACTAACAATAATCTAGCAGTTTACAACTTCATATACATACAACCACGGAAGACTGGAGAGAGAAAACAGGATCACAGTTCTGTTCAAGTCTGGTCTTTATCCACAGGGATGTGTATACTTCAGATGCTGCGAGGGACAAGCATCCAAGTTTTGAAGCCATACCAGGAATAACCAAGACTCATATCCTTGAGATGGAAAGGTGAGTAAGATTTCTTAAGAAACAGTTAAGAAGCATTTCTCTCATTTTCCAGTCGACTTTCCTTCACCAAACTGGACACGTAGCCTCAAATAAAAAGTAGGACAGGGAGAGCAATTCAGAAAGACAAGGGGAGCAATGAGGAGGGAAGGAAATCAGAAGCAGCTCTGCAGCATGACTACAAATCACTGCCCACAGGGAAGAGGTAGTAGAAAGCAGGAAGAAAAGGAGAATGTCCTGAGAATTACAAAGAGCATTAAGTATAGCATGTAGTTCTCTACAATTATTCAAGGAATGCAGGAGAAGAAAGACGACGGAGCGCTGAGCCCATGTGTGCCGTGAGTACTCTGCCGCTCGCTGAAGGACAACCATTCGTTTCTAGAAAATGAGATTCTGAAATCCATGGAGGCAAAAATGTACCGAGAGATGCTTGCTAAATCAAGGATATATGCTTTTCTCTGCCAGCCATAAGGTATTTTTGAGGTAGAGATGTGAAAGGATCTTCTGAGACAAAGAAGAGAAGTACTTTTTCTGAAGATGCCTCTGCTCATCTGCTGGCCTCTGCTGGATCAACAGTGGCATCCAGTGGCCAAAAGTCTCAACACAGACTTCTTTGTCTCTAGGAATGGTTTCTATTGCTTTGGGTGAAGTAGCAATTCAGAACAAAACCATTTCTGTTGTCTATAACTAAGGATCCCCGAAGACACAGTACTTTGTAATACGAAGTGAAGAACCAAAGCCCATAAAGAAGAAATGGAGGGGGGCAGCTTATGATTGGCTGTGGTATTTATATTTCCTGTGGTATTACTAAAAAGAATGAAAATACAGGAGGGGATGAACATATATATGTGTGGGTGGGATTCCTCAGTTTTCACTGCCTCAGAATACTTTAAAAATAAATCAGTGTACAAGATAAAGTAGTTTCATCTTAAAACCAAAGCAATACTAAAATAAATTTCTGTATGTACATTTTACTTCTTAAACGGCTTAGGAAAGGAAAAATAATGGAATTAGCATGGCTTAATTATATAGTTTAGTTGAATTTCAGTTTGCTTCTGAACTGTGATTTTTAAAACCTGATTTAAGTTTCAATTAACCTATAACAAATATATAGAAAAGAAAAGCATTCCAGCCAACTTCTTTTCTTTTCTTTTTTTTAGGTAGGCTCCAGCTCAGGGCTTGAATTCATGACCTTGAGATCAAGACCTGAACTGAGATCGAGTCAGATGCTTAGGGGCGCCTGGGTGGCTCAGTCGTTAAGCGTCTGCCTTCGGCTCAGGTCATGATGCTAGGGTCCCAGGATCGAGCCCTGCATCAGGCTCCCTGCTCAGCAGAAAGCCCGCTTCTCCCTCTCCCACGCCCCCTGCTTATGTTCCCTCTCTCGATGTCTCCCTCTGTCAAATAAATAAATAAAATCTTAAAAAAAAAAAAAAGTCAGATGCTTAACTAACCAAGCCACCCAGGCACCCCCACCCAAGATATTTTCATGTTCCAACTGTTTGACTTAAACTGCTAAAAAAAGTGATTTTTCTAGCAAAGTTCCAGCAAATAAAATGCCAGTAAATTCTGACCTGAAAAAAGAAAAGAACTATGTTTTCCTCAATGACATAATACAAGGAAACATGAATGATGGAGTAATCCTCAAATTTTTATTTTTTATTTTTTTTAAGATTTTATTTATTTGAGAGAGACATAGAGCACACAATGCACGAGCACAAGTGGTGGGGAGGGGCAGAGGGAGAAGCAGACTCCCTGCTGAGCAGGGAGCCTAAGGTGGGGCTCGATCCCAGGACCCTGAGGTCATGACCTGAGCCAAAGGCAGCTGCTCAACCAACTGAGCCACCCAGGCAACCCTCAAATTTTTATCTTAAGTAGACTCAAAGATTAAAAAAAAAAAAGTAGGTACCAAGAGGCTCTTCTCTCATGATTTAAATGTGTTCATTTTCTGCTCTATGTTTCTAGCCAAAACCAAAAATGCATGGAATTGTCACATACATTACTCCTCTTAACTCTCCTGATACATCTCTGGCTGGCTCAGAAGCATGTCCCAGTTCAAACTCACCTGTTTGGATGAGATGTGGGCAGCATGAACTGGAATTCCACCACACAGGTGTTGTCCTTAAGCTGGCGATGTTGTACACTGTTAAGTTCATAGGCAATATAAGCCCTTCGAACATAAACCTGGTCAAAAAGTAATCCTCAGTAAATACACTTCGAAAACAAAAACTAAGAAATGCTTAGTCCAGGAAAAGGATACTCCTGAGAAGAGGTATGCAATGTAGAAGAAGGCTCTGAACATAAATAACTTGCTTCAATTAATAAAGCTAAAGTCTTAAAACTATACCCGTGACTATAAATGGAAATAAAACTGCCCTGCCTCTGCTGGATACCTCTGGCTGGGCCATAAACCTTTCACACTAACCCAAACTCAGGAGAAGGTTTGATCATTAGTAAAAGCGAGCATATAGAATCACAACTACTAACTCATTGCGCACAATCATCCCAACAGAAGATAAAAGCAAGCAGCGAGAAAAATGAGAGGTACTGGTTCTGAGCCACCTGCGGAATGAAGGCAGAAGACAGAGACACTTCAACTCTTTCACTATCCTTTATCTTTGTTTTCCCACTGCCCTGAATTATTTTAGATTACTCATATCCCCCAAACCGTAGGCAAGAGCAGTAAGACATAATGTGACATAGTATCTCACACGTACTAACTTGACTCAAGAGTTAAAAGAAACAGCAACAGGCTCCATCTCAGCAAAAACCATCAGTCTGACCTTGTGCACTTCGCAGCCAATTTGCCACGCACAGAAAATGCTACGTGGGATTCTATCATCATGTGAGGTATATAAGATTTCTCATTAAATGACATGAAAGCACTCTAAGATACTTAGATATTTTTAAAATTTGGTATTTACTGAGTACGATACATTATATTCTACCCACAGAATACAAATAAAAAGTAAGCCAAAGGAGCCTGCAACAGATTGTAGTGATGTTGTGTTAAATAAAGTCATCTAAAACACTCCTTTTCTTCATCTTCACAAAACATCTACTTGGCAATTTTACAGCAGTATTCAGGGCCTGCAATTTTTGTGCTTAATGAGGTAGAGTGCTGTAGTGGAAACAGGAAAGTCTTTGAGTCAGACTGACCTGGGTTCAAATGCAAACCCTTCAGCTTATAATCTACGTAAATGTGGCCAAGTCACAAACTCAGAGTCTAACTTTCTTTTTACTTCATGAAGTAATGGTAGGGTTAAATGAGAAAAAGCGTGAAGCACCTAAAACACAGTTCATTAAATGTTATTATTACTTTCTTTCTCATGACAAAATATTTCAAAAGGTGACCTTGTGCACTTCGCAGCCAATTTGCCACGCACAGAAAATGCTACGTGGGATTCTATCATCATGTGAAGTATATAAGATTTCTCATTAAATGACATGAAAGCACTCTAAGATACTTAGATATTTTTAAAATTTGGTATTTACTGAGTACAATACATTATATTCTACCCACAGAATACAAATAAAAAGTAAGCCAAAGGAGCCTGCAACAGATTATAGTGATGCTGTGTTAAATAAAGTGCACAAGGTGCACAGCACAAGGTGCTGCCTGAAAATTCAGAAGATAACTAAAATCCATTTTATTTGGCCCAAATCACAAAATGGTACATGTTCTGGTCAGCCATGTTTTTTTATTTATTGTTTTATAGGGAATTTTGATTTATTATGAAATGAGAGAATTCAAATATCTGGAAAGTAGAGACTATTGAAAAATGCTGGCAGCTATTTTCCCGTGATTGGAGCCCAGAAGTGGTGATTAGTTCAGCTGAAACACTTGAGTAAAGCAAGTCTTTGTTTCAGGGGAAAAGAAGACTGTAAAGCACCAACCTTAAGGCCAAATAAAAAGGACTGATACAGTAGCCAAGTGGACAGAAGAAATCAGCTAGAAACCAAGAAAAAGGTCACATCGTGTTGCTATGAAAGCTCACCTCCAGAGCTGCCATCCTCACTACCTGGTTGCTGTGATAGAAGAAGTTTGGGAGGACGTCAAAAATAGATGTTTCAGACAAGATGAGTTTCTGGAAGGCACAGAGACAAGCTTGAACCACTACATCCAAAAGAGACCGATTTCAGTGCACAATATTTAGCATTCTGAAGCACTCAGTAACCCAAGAATTCTGTCTACAGATGTCATGTATGAACTTACCTTCTTTGTGCCTCAGCTTCCTTAGCTACAAAATGGGGAAAATAATGATACCTATCCTCATGGGTCTGTTGGCTTTTTTAAGAAAATGTAAAATTCTTAAAAGTAATACACTAACAACACATTATTAATGACCATATTAATATCCTTCCTGACATATATCTGTACTCAACCTCTCAAATATTGTCTCAACCCTCCACTACAGTAAACCACAGATTTGGACCCCAGTTGAAACCCTCTATTTCAACTATGAACCAAGTAAACAAAAACATCCTTTCCTCCTCTCTATGTTCTCCAGAAGAAAATCTGACAGAAAGCCTGAAGACTCCCTTGGCTAGACAGAACAGTATTACTCTTATTTACAGGTAGAAAAATAGAATGTCATTCCTGAGAAAACGATGTTGTCAAAAAAGTGATAGTCAAGGTCCTTCCAATTAGTAGTAAAATTAGCCAATACTCTTCTATAAAAGTGGCTCTGTATAAAGCTTACTAGTAAGCATTATCATAAAATGAAACTTAAATGACTTAAGTAGTTTTGTCTCTAGAAGACTAACAACTACCTATTTACACATCTGACTCAAATACCAGACATCAACCAGTGTGACCACTTAATTCTAGGCCAGAATACTTTCTGGATAAAAAACACAAGAGGTAAAGACTTCAACAGAACACGTCTAACAAGGCAGGCCTATCTGATTTTTAAGTTCAACTACAAAACAGCAGTTTTATGAAAAAAATATCGTAAGTATACAACATTTTATAAAGTCAAGGCATGAAATTTCACTACCACAGAAAATCAAAATAGACCGATTAATTAAATCATGCTTGGGAATAAAGGGGACAACTTTATAGTTTTACTGTTTCTACCACAGTGGTAGAAAAGGACCACATGTATACCTGCAGGTTCTCAATGCAAAACTGATGTCCGTACATGTCAATTGCTGAAAGGAAGATGGACTCTACTTGGTTATGGCGAAGCTCGTATGATGGCAAATGGGAGGCAATAAGAACCTAGAGTGAGAGCAAAATAAGAGGCATAAGTTCCTGAGGGAGTGATTATTCTAGCCTCCTATTAGGCAGCTCTGATACAAAAGCAATAAATATAAATCTGTAAGTGCAGGCATCAAAGATAAAACAGAGACCAAGTGGAACAACTTCTAGGTCCTGGAACATAAAGCCAGTGCCACCAAATACTGCATCTCGGTTGACTCTCACCATGATTTGCGTTGTGGGCAATTTCCCATGGGGGGATCAGGGGAGGGAGAGAAAACAGCTTCAATCAAGTTCCCTCAGTGCATATGATTTACCATTGCAAAGCTGCTAGTCCTGGGGACTGCGTGACTAGCTGTTAATTAGGAATCAGGTCTGGCAGGGAGCAGCTGTGGGTAAGGTGGAGGCAACAGAGCTAGGCTTTTGCAACTCTGAAGTAGAAAGAAGGACTAGGAAAAGCTGCTCTGACCGCCCCAGGTACTTGGTATCAAGAAGGTGTCGGGATGTAACACCAATGCATTTGAGGAGCAGCGTCACAAACACACAGGGACACAGTGGGACCTGAATAGTCTCAGCAGGTCACTGAGAGGTTCAGTAACTTTGAGTAGCTCAGTGACATGGATACAATTGTGGAGAAAGCAGAAGGTCACTGAACAGCTTCAAATGCTGCTTCCTTGTCAATGCCCATGCACTGAAACAGGGAGCACCACTTCTTGGCTTCCCTGCTGAAACCTTTTGGAATGGAAATGAAGACTACAGGGTGAAACTAACCAGAGTTCTCCAGGGTTGTTCTGATTGCTAGCACCTCAGATTCATTGCATTATCTTTCTGCTTTCCACACTTGATTTTTTCCTACACACTTAAAAAAGTTTTCACGTGCTTCTAAGCTCCCTTTGGGAAGTGAAAAATATTGAGTTTATTGCCATCCCTTAGCTTCCTTTCCTCCACGTGATCCTGGTTTACCATTGCAAGGCTCCTAGAAAGGTAGGAAATGGTAACAAAATTTTATAAGGGGGAAAAAGAATTCTATTTTAAAGAGACTCAATGTGAATGTTTTCCTTTCTCTTTAAAAAACATACTACATGAAAACATTTGTTCTGAGGGCAAAGAGAAGACATAAAGTAGAAAATTGCACAATCTTTGTCAGGCGACTGAGTAAAAGCTCACTGTTTCTTTTTTTTTTTTTTTTTTAAGATTATTTATTTATTTATTTATTTATTAGAGAGTGCGCAGGAGAGAAACAGCATGAGAGGGGAGTGGGTCAGAGGGAGAAGCAGGCTCCCCGCCGAGCCAGGAGCCCGATGTGGGACTCGATCCCAGGACCCCGGGATCACGACCCGAGCCGAAGGCAGTCGCCCAACCAACTGAGCCACCCAGGCGCCCAAAAGCTCAGTTTCTAAGACCACCCAATCTGTGAAAACCGTTTCTCTCTCAAGATCATCAACATATGTCTTTACCTGGCGTGCTCGAAGTGCCACTTTGGCATTGGTGGTCTTACTAAGTTGAGTTAGCTCTGTGAGGATATTCAGCAGCTCATCAGTGAGAGTAGGGTCCCGTCCGCACAGTTGGTCCTAATTGTTAGTGTGAAAAACATATACACATTCACATTAAAAAGAACTGTGGCTAGAACTCTGAAATAGGAAAAGGGGACAAAACCAAAGTAAACATAGCTGGATTCATAAGAAAATGCAAAGTTCTTGTTATTTTTATCCCAAACAATGTGGTCAAGAAGATCCCAGAGGAAGTCACTGCAAAGGAGAAACCCAAATCCCTTAGTCATTCGTATTCAAAATGCCTAGTGAATTCCTTTACAAATTGACACTGTACTTTCAACACACAGAAGAAATCATCGGAGACCATTAAAAGGGGCCAGGGGATTCTGAGTAAAAAATAACAGATGAGGCCTCAGAGTTGTAAGAGATTTTAAATAATATGGGGACTAAAGGCTTTCCTGTTCCCTCTCCCACTTTTGGAAAGAAGGCAGAATAAAGCAAAAGGAACCACTCCTGGTGGTTTTCATTCCACACACCAAATGTTCAGCATCCCAGGAGGGTGCAAAACAGAAGCACAAGAACAAATTATTCATTTAAAAACACACACTAAATAAAAACACCATCTCATATGCTGACAATTCTATACCCGAAATCATTTATCCTCTTGCTGTACCAAGAATCATTCCAGGATAACTAAACCTGGTGAATCCTTAGATGGATTAGAGGGAAAAACCAAGCTCCTATTATATAGTCCATGGGTTTATTCAATTGGGTCCTTCCTCTCCTAAAAGTTAAAATTTCCTAAGAAAAAATCTCTATCATATTTTGAGAAAAATGCTTCTTCTCCAGCGGAATATTAGTTCATTCCCTAAATTCATCCATTATCCATGTAATTTTCATCTAAACTGAGAAAACTGCAGATGTGGTTTTTATAAATGTCTGTCCTTTTCTGAAATTTACAGAGCTATTTATAGAAGTTCCTAACACCATACCACATAAAATATACACGTTTAGGCACAGTTCCTCTACTTGGAGTTTGAAATAATTGCCTTTATAGTGAATTTTTATTCTCCCTCTACTACCAACAGGACATGAAAGATGACCAGATCCCCAAAGGCTTACTGCTGCTGTCTTGATTTTCTTCCTACCTTGATTATCAGCCTTTTTCCTGAAGAATCTCCATGTCATACTTACCTTCCTCATCTCAGGCATACTCTTTATAGTCCCTTTATCACAACAGTATAAACAAAAGTTTGAGGCTTTCGGCTTTTAGGGCAGATATGCATTTCCCAAAACACCTTTTCCACAACCCCTACTACCTTCCACATCACAGGGTAAACAGTTTTGGAGTACTCAGCACCACCGTGCTGGGAAGAAGGTTTCATTTTTTTTTTTTCTTTTTAAAAATATTTTATATATTTATTTATTTGAGAGAGAAACAGAAAAGAAATCTCAAGCAGACTCCACACTGAGCGCGGAGTCCAACGTGGGACTCGATTTCACGGCCCCAAGATCATGACCTGAGCCAAAACCAAGAGTTGAATGTTCAACCAACCGGGCCACCAAGATGTCCCTTCTCAAACATTTTGAAACAGGAAATACTTTTTGGTTCTCCAATCCACCAACCAGAAGTCTACTCCAAATGTCCAGAGTCGTAAAACACATGATAGGATTTATAATTAAGGAAGTGCACGTATTGTTTTTACCTGTTGAACACAGGGAATTCACTGATCTGAGTGGGAAGATTCACCTGTTTAGTTCAGGGAATTCACTGATCTGAGAGGGGAGGGGAGAAGCAGCTAAAAGGTGACTATAAATCCAGGGTTCGATTGAGCATGGAGTCCATAGACCAGAGGGCCTCTCCACCTACCCTAGGGCATAAAAGAAAAAAGGAGGGAGAAAATGCAACTGGGCTGCATCTTTTGTTGAGAACTATGGAGCTAAAGAGAATTTCAAAGGAGTATGTAAAGTCACCAGGGACAAGACCACAGGAAGACAGAAGAACAGACAGGTTAACAGTGGATAGGGAAACCAAGACAAGTTTTTCCTACCAAATCCCTCTTTTCCCAATGTTCCTAAGATAAATATTCCTTTCTGAGGTTCTTACTCCATTCATCAGAAAGACTCAAGGAAAGATCTAAAAACCTAACAGGTGTCCTAAGTAATAAAACTCAGCTTCTCTGCAAACAGCCAGGCTCAAGTCTCAACATCTAGCAACAAAAGCCGACATGACAGAGTAAGAACATTAGCTACCTACTTGTATCAGACACAACAGCTTTGATATGGAATGTTTTCCCTTGAAAGGAATCCAGGTTTACCTTTTGAGATTAAACTAAAATACACACATAAAAATGGAGCTATCCTCTTGCCTAACTATAAGTCATGTTTTTACTTAACATACAAAACCACTTTTTTAAAAAACGACTTTTGTTTCATCTTTCCACTGTAAGAGAAAAGGAAGGAGAAGACGGGTAGGGAAAAAGAAACAGTATCTGAAAGAAAAGTGAACTATGGAGGATTTAAAAAAAATAATCAGGAAGTAATTATTCATTCACAATCACCAACCAAAAGTCTTCCCGGACCTCTCTGGGATGTGAAGCATCAAATACAGTACCAATAAACCACTACCTCCATTAGTTTATCCGGACTTGGATTTTTCATTCAAATATTATTTTCTCCATTGTCATCATGAGTACTTAGAAAGAGACTGGCAATAGAAAATCACATATATAGTAACCTTCTCAACCTTTTCTTGTCCTTGACCTGGACAATGTTCAGGTCCTACAAGAAACCGCCAGGGACTAAAGACCATTCTATTTTTTAGAACCAACCATCCGAAGATACAAACATCCAGAAGGAAGTTTATGGCCCTCTAGCCTAGAGACAGGCTTCTTATGGGAAGCCCAACATCACCATCTAATTCTGGCGAATACTTTGTAACAATGACATTAAATGGTGACTATGTCCATAGATGTGCTTCCTCAATAGAAAGAGGTTCTTTTAATGAGCCTACGTGCTGATTCTGGGATTACAGGTTACTTGCATAAATCTGTAGGCCAAAATGAACATAATTATTCAGTAATGGTTAAGATTGTGTATCACACACTTATTTCTCATATTTATTCTTAAGCTGGATGGTGGCTAACAACAGGGCATATTTCAGATTTGCAGAAATATAACAAACATGCTTAAGTGTCAAAACCATAGTCAAAGTTATGCAGCTGACTGTCAGAAGAGCCCAGTATAATGCAACATGATCTTAGCATCCTAAGATTTGAAGGCAATTCAAAATGGAATGTGACTAATGTGTAATGCTCTCAAGACATTAACTATTGTTCAGCTGGGTGAGGCACTAATCCCAAAATCAGCAATGGACTGGTAGCTTCTTCCAGTCACAGCTGGACTTTTTGACATTCCAAGGACGTCATGGGACAGGTTTAACAAGACATTGTTAATATCACCCTTATTCAGTAAACTTGGGTTCACTGAGAAAGACTTCTTTATTTACACGTTGGACAAAATTATTTGCAGTCATGTTAAGAGGAAGAAGGAAAGGCTCCCCAACTAAACCAAATCAGAGGCTCATAGGCACAGCATTACTCATAAGGAGCATGGTTTATATCATGTTCATGTGGACCATACCAGAAATAACATATAAGTAGTGAGGGGAGGACTACTCAGCATCAAGGTGGCTACTGGATATGTACTTTGCTATCTAGACAGCTACAAGGATGTTGATACTTTATATTATTGCCAAACTGCTTAATTTGGCTAAACAATCTCTTAAATAAGGGGACCTGGGTAGCTCAGTTGGTTAAGTGTCCAACTCTTGATTTCAGCTCAGGTCTCCATCTCAGGGTTGTGAGATCGAGCCCCACATCTATTAAGATTCTCTCTCTCCTTCTCCCTCTGCCCCTCCCCACTCGAGCTCTCTCTTAAAAAGAAAAAAAAAAAAATAATCTCGTATCTCTAAGTAAATGTAAACAATGTTCCAAGCTTTTTCCTATGAAATTATTTTATTTTTTTAAAAGATTTTATTTATTTATTTGACAGAGAGAGACACAGCGAGAGAGGGAACACAAGCAGGGGGAGTGAGAGAGGGAGAAGCAGGCTTCCCGCCAAGCAGGGAGCCTGACACAGGGCTCGATCCCAGGACCCTGGGATCATGACCTGAGCTGAAGGCAGACAGACGCCCAACGACTGAGCCACCCAGGCGCCCCTCCTATGAAATTAAATTTAAGAAATAAAAAGAGCTTTCAAAAAAATAAATTTGATCTTCCAGACTTTGGTTTTAATCGAGGCACCATGTTCCTCCAAATGGAGGAAAAATGATAGGACTTTAGCATTTTACTTGGTATTCTGCTTTCCAGATAGAGAAAGATTAGAACAAATTTGCTCAAGAGTCCTTGAGGCAAGTTACTACTAGGCGCTATGCGAATGCCTGGAGGGGGTGAGGGCTTCCTTGGAGCTGCCCACATTCCGTAACACTGATTCACAGAAGCCTGATTGTCTTGATCCCTCCCTGTAGGTTCAAAAGCCCCAGAAATCATCATCTAGCTCAGCAAAGCACACCAGCAACAATCGTGCTTCTAGAAAGCAAAGACTGAAATGCCGGGCACATAACCATCGATCAGGAAGCCAAGGTAAGCAGAGAAAGGGGAAGTGGCAGAGAACACAAGCTGGGGAATTCAAATGCTACCATGTCCAGGTGATATCTGTAAAAGACAGTGAGACCTACATGAAGAGTGAGCCAAACCAGTAAAATAGCTTTTACCACCCATTAACATTAATGCAGATGTGGGGTGGGGTGATGGGGGTGAGACCTGGCCATTACCAAAGAAGGAATGAGGAAACCCACATCTGGTATTCAGTAATATCAGATCAGAAAGGAGCACCTCTTGAGCTCTCATTTCTGCTGCATAGGACATGGCTAGCTGGTCCTCAGCTCAAGCGTATCAGTTAACTTCTTGATTTCCAAATCTCTACGATAAGGTGAAAGCAGCGGATATTTCAAAAGAAATTCAGTGATACAAAAGCCTACAGATCCTACTGTGTTGGCTGAGTTTTGGGTTGTTGAGTTTTTGTTTTTGTTTGTTTTGTTTTTTAAGAAAAATGTGAAATGCCAAAATAAAGGACAAATCCATCTTTCTCGTTCACATCTTCAGCCTTTTCCTCCTCCCCCTCCCCCACTCCTCCCCATCCACCCTAGTCACCCAAACCCAAACACTAACAACAGCGCTTTTCTCCAAAGAGCTCAGCCTGTTGGAAAGAAAGTTTGGGCACCATCCCTGCAGGTAAGAAGTAAGCAGGATGACAAGGTGGGGAAGAAAGAACAGCAGCAAGTCAGAGCCCCATTGGCTTCTGCCTGTCCTGACTGGCAGAAGCAGAAAGCAAAGCCTCAAACCAGTTCTCTGACAGGGCCCAGCGCCTCTGCAGCACCCCCCGTGTAATTACACACTTGAGTGACTGGACTCTGAAGAAAATTGAAGGCCTGAGCTCCGAACAGCTGCCATTTTCTCTCTCCATCACACCAGCGTGATTACTTGAGAAATGAACAGCCCCGGCTCAAAGCTACTCCAGAATCCTCAGAGGAAATATGGCTCCGTGTTCCAATAATGAGATTCTTAAGGCAAGCGTTACTTACAATCACTCCGCAAAAGGAGCGAGCCAAGCCCCTATATCTTACAAATTAGAATTTAAGAAACCCAGCGACAGTCTTGGACGATCATTACTCTTCTGCTGCTCCCAGGATTCTGGGCTTTGGTCTATTTTTAGTGCAGAAAACTGTTAAGTCCTTAAAAAGGGAATCATAATAAAATGAAAACTCACCATCATTAGCTCCCTAAAAAGGCAAATACACCCCATTTTAGGTCCAAACTGAGAGATTCTTCCACTCCTTCCTTATTACTCTTTTCTGCCAGAAAGTCCTGTTTTATCCAAATGAGAATTAGCAATCCTTGTATTGAAATAAAACAAAAACAAAAAAACTAACTGCTCAGAGATCTCTTCCTTCTTTTGATTGAGGAAAAAAAAAAAATCAGCACATTGCCATAGATAATAGCACTTCTTTGCCAAAACCTGTCACTTGGGGAAGTTGAAATATTACATAGTGCTGATACATATTTTTTTCCTTTCAAATGCATCTTCTGATTTCCCTACCATCTAGCCATTCTAGGGTAGCAAATGTAATGAACTCTCCCTGTAATTACATGTTTTTAAAAGTGGCTATTCTAAAAAAAAGTTATATCTTTGAGAGTTAACCAGCTAGGCAGATATAAAGTTGTGGTGTTATTTTTAACCAGAAACGTGAACTAGATAGTTTCCCTTTATTCTGAACTATGAAATAAAAAACAGCAGTAATGATTTATAGTTTTTTTTTTTCCCCTCCGAGAAGTAATGATGGAATCAAGGTACCAAGAATGCTAATTCCACAAAGGGACAAGAGAGGAAATTCTAGGAGTAAAGAGGTACTTCAGTCCCCAAAAAAGAGTAGCCATGCAGCTGTTCATGGGGTGGGGACGCTAAGAATAGTCTTATTGTTCTCCGATTCCTAGAACTAACTCAACTGGAAAACTCTAGGAATGAAGGACTTACAAATCATCTTTAAAAATCCTTAAGTCCAAAGTCCACAAAACTTCTACCCATTGGTCAAATGTACATTAATTCTAATCACATTTACTAGTCTCACCTCTATTTCCCACTTTCTACTAATTCTCATATTACAAGGCTATGGGGAAAAAAGCATGTATCCACTACCAGTACAAGAATCTGAGCTTAGAGTTCCATGTAGGTAAAAGAGAAAGGGACCCAAAGAAGATGCAGAATAAATTTAAATTTCTTTGGTGGGAGGGGCAGTACTGAAATTCTAACACTGTTTTTTGTTCTTAAGTTTTGGGACATAAGAGCCCTTATATTCATGGAACAAACAAGAGTTATCATGACAAAGTATACCAGCTAGATAACATTTTAAAGCTATTGTCATGAGTGACAGCAGGGATGGGGAAGCACAAGGCATCTTTAAGCAGAGTCAAGAGATCTGTCTGAGTTCCTGTGCAGGACTGCATACACAATAGCCAGAACAAGCCTCTCCTGACTGGAGCAGGTTCCTTCAGGTCAAGGACAGAGGGAGAGGTAAGAAACTGTTCACCTACAACCCAAGCACCACTCATCCCCAAATTACAAAAGACAAGGAGCTTTTCCTCTGACCACAGAACCTCAGAAGGAGAAATGCTTTCTTCACATCAACCATCCTTATAGGTTCTGAAAAATGGTACTCACAATAAGCATTGTGACCAGAAGATTCTTCTTGGTGACTTGAGCGTGAGAGAAGATATAGTTCAGTACAGTGTTCATGTCACTCTTGTTCTCTTCTCGAAGGGCGAACACACATTTGTCATAGTGACCTGCAAGCAGCAAAGAGAACTGTTCCTCATGCATGGATGAATGTTCAGTTACATGCGATTTGTTTTTTTTTATGATTCACCTGATAAGCAGTGAGAGGAAACACCTTAAGAATTTGCTTGGATGAATTTGTACAGAATTGGCAGTGAGGTTTAGTAAACGAAACACTGGACTAGGAGTCAGGCAATCTGGTCTAAGACCTGGGCTCAAAGCCTAGCTCTGTTACCAATTTCCTTTGTGCTTCTTGGAAAATCGCTTTACCTCTCTGAGCCTCATTTTCATCCCCCCCCCCCAAAAAAGGGTGGAGGGAAAGTATGTCTTAGAGACTGGGTGGTTGTTGATAATTCCAAACCCCCACCCTCACTCTAAACTTTCTCATTTAGCTTCCTGGAAAGATTTCCTTAGCAGAGAGGGTTCTGCTGCTTAAAAAGAAATGTCAATACCATTACACTTGATGATCTTTAAAGTCTGCCCCCGGCTTGAGATTCTGGTTTCATGTTTGACTCACTGAAAATGTTTCACCCTAGCTATAAGGAACAGTTTTAGCTCAAAAATAAAACCATACAAACTTGTCAATATCTACAGAGGGATGGCTGCTACCTCTGAAATCAACATTTTGCCCTGTAAATCCATGAAACAGCTAAGCAACGCCTAGGTTTCCAAATCCAAACTAAGGCAGAGATCAAGGAGAACTTTGCATTAAGTCAAAAGGTCTGTAGGGAGAGTACAGTTATGCATATTTTCACTGGCCCTTTATAAGGCCACCAGGGGCAGGTTAGTTCCGACAAGGAAAGCTATGCTTTGCAACAGAGGCCTAAGCTTCACGTTTATTGTAGTGATATCTGCCATGGGATATAATATTCAGTTCTTCAGAAAACAGCTTACCTCAGAATTAAATTTCCAAGTAAAGGAAAATTCGTGTTTGAAAAGTCTCAAGGTCAAAATTTCATGAAATCATGAAAATACGAAAGGATTATCACCTCAGTTCAGAATCCATGTTAAGTTACAAACCAGAACAGTTCCACTGTATTACCATGGATTTCTAGAATACTGAGTACATTCAATCAGGGTAACTCGGCTGTGTTTTAAATATTAGAGATCGATTTTTTTCAAAATGAAACTAAATATATTTGAGTAACAGTGGGCTACAATATTTAAGAACTGACAATCTCACACAAGACCCATTGAGAACAAAATAGAGGCTATTTAAAAACTGGTTGTCCTATACAAATTCATACTTTTCCCAACCAAGAAAGCTTTGAAGAGACAACAGAAATATATCTTGGTATAGGGAATCACTAGTACCAGGAGAAATAAAAAGACTATTTACCCAGGGAAGAGACAGCAGAGACCCTAAGCAGAAAGATAGCAATGATACCAACTGTTCCCTTTTTAAAAACTTTTTATTGTGAAATATACATACAGAAGAATAAACACCCAGGTAACTACCATCTATCTTAGAACATTTTTAATTATCTTTGAAGGATCCTATGTGCTTCCCTCAGAAACAACTGCTAAGCTGAATTTTATGTTACTCATTCTTTGGCTTTTCTTTACATTTATTTCATTTATCTCTCAATGTTATGTTTTTGAAATTCATCCTTTTGTTCAGATGTGTAACTTGGTTCATCTACTTTCACTGCTGTATAGAAATCCATTGTAGGAATATACTAGAATTCAATTATCTATCCTACTTGTGTATGTTCTAATTGTTGCCTGCCTTTTTGCTATTACGAACAATGCTACCGGGCGCCTGGGTGGCTCAGTTGGTTAAGCAACTGCCTTCGGCTCGGGTCATGATCCTGGAGTCCCGGGATCGAGTCCTGCATCAGGCTCCCTGCTCAGCAGGGAGTCTGCTTCTCCCTCTGACCCTCCCCCCTCTCATGTGCTCTCTCTCTCTCTCTCAAATAAATAAATAAAATCTTTAAGAAAAAAACAAAACACAAAAACAAAAAAAAAAACGAACAATGCTACCACGATTAGGCCTGTATATGTCTCCTTATATGTAAGACTTTCTCTAGAGTCTATTATCTAAGAGTAAAATTGCTACGTTGAAGAGTATTTAAAATGTTCAACTCTATTAGGTTCTGACAAACTTTTCCAAAGTGGTTTGCACTTTGGAAATTTGCACTGTCACTTACAGAAGCAGTGGAAGATGATCCAACTTTTTAATTTTTGCCAAACTCATTTATGCTCACATTTCTCTAATTACTAATGAGCTTGAACATCGTTTCATAAATTTGTGGATCATTTGTATTCTCTCTTTTGTGAATTATCTTCTGCCCATTTTTCTATGAGGTTGTCTTTTACTTATTTACTGACACCCTTTGTTAGATGCAGGTTTTGTAAATACGTTCTCCTACTTTGTGGCTTATGTTTTCAGTCTCTTTTGGGGATTTTTACATGAATAGAAGCTCTTAAGTGGAGTCAAATTAATCAACCTTTTCCTGTATAGTTTGCACTTTATGTGTCTTCTATGACAAAATCTTCCCTACCTTGAGTTCATAAGGCTATTCTCCTAAAAAATTAGTAGTTTTGCCTCTATAGAACATGTCTAAGTCTTTAATTTATCTGGAATTGATTTCTGTGCATATGGTTTAAGATAGGGATCCAATTTCTTTTTTTTTTTTTTTGGTTTTGCAAATAAATAAGCCATTGTTGTATGATTTACTGAAAAGTCTATCCTTTCCTCATGATCATGCCTGTTGTGTTATAATGTAAGTTTTCATATATGTGCGGATCTGTTTCTAGGCCATTATGTTCCATTGGTCTATTAATTTGTCCCTACACTAATATCACAATCTCTTCATTAATATGGCTTTATATTAAATCTTGATATTTGACTGGACAAATCCTTCCACCTTCTATTTCTTTAGAAGTATCCTGTTTATTAGGGCGCCTGGGTGGCTCAGTTGGTTAAGCGACTGCCTTCGGCTCAGGTCATGATCCTGGAGTCCCGGGATCCAGTCCCGCATCGGGCTCCCTGCTCAGCGGGGGGTCTGCTTCTCCCTCTGACCTTCCTCCCTCTCATGCTCTCTCTCTCGCAAATAAATAAATAAAATCTTAAAAAAAAAAAAAGTATCCTGTTTATTGTCAGGCTTTTCTTTCATGTAAATTTTAGAACTGGCTTGACAAATTCCATAGATATTCCCTACTAGGATTTTTACCGGAACATCAATGAATCTAGATGAATTCAGGGAGAATCAATACTTTGCAAGTATATATTCCAATCTAAGACTGTGATATTTATTTAGATCTTTATTATTGTTTACTCATTATAATTTTCTTCAAAAGAGGCTTGTACATTTTTTTTTTAAAGATTTTATTTATTTATTTGACAGAGAAAGAGAAAGCACAAGCACAGGGAGCGGCAGGCAGAGGGATAGGGAAAAGCAGGCTCCTGCCGGGGAGGGAGCCCAATGTGGGGCTGGATCCCAGGACCCTGGGATCATGACCTGAGCCAAAGGCAGACGCCCAATGCCTGAGCCACCTAGGTATCCCGAGGCTTGTACATTTTTTGTTAGATTTATTCCTTAGTATTCCATATTTTGGGTTGCTATTTTAAATGGTCTATTTTTCTAAACTGCTTTTCTAAACAACTGTTGTACTATAAAGATATAAAAAATTCAAATGTATATTAGATTTTGTATATTGACTTTTGCATTCAACAGCCTTGTTAAGACTTTAATTCTAGGGGCGCCTGGGTGGCTCAGTCGGTTAAGCGACTGCCTTCGGCTCAGGTCATGATCCTGGAGTCCCTGGATCGAGTCCCACATCGGGCTCCCTGCTCGGCGGGGAGTCTGCTTCTCCCTCTCATGCTCTCTGTCTCTCATTCTCTCTGTCTCAAATAAATAAATAAAATCTTTAAAAAAAAAAAAAAAAAAAGACTTTAATTCTAATAATAAATATGTGGATATTTTGAGGTTTTCTAGGTTGACATCGTATCTAATGGTGGCAGATTTATTACCTTACTCTTTTCTAGTTCTCATACCTTTTAATTCTTTTTATCTTACTGCACCAGCTCAGACATCCAGTATGATGCTGAAAAGAAGCTGTGAGAGCAGGTGTCCTTGTCTTATTCCTTTCTTAAAGGGGATGCTCTCAACAATGCTTTCAATTTTACCATTATGCATTAAGTACCTAAGGATGTTTTTTGTACGGGAACTTTACATGTTTAAAGAAGTTCCATTTCATTCATCATTTGCCAAGAGTTTATTTATCATGAATGAGTATTAAATTTTGTCAAATTTTTCCCCCATATCTTTAGATGACCATGGTTCTTCCTCTTTGAATCTACCAGATGATAAATTACAGTAGTTGGTTTTTCTGATATTAGCCAAGCTTGCATTAGTGAGATAAAGACAATTTGGTTGTGATGTATTATTTTACACATTGTTGGATTTGGTTTGCTAATTTTTACTTGAGTATTTTTGCTGATTATGAATGGCACAGCCACCCTTTAAAAGATGCAAAAGAAAGCAAAACATACAAGAAAACAATTAGTATTTCAAATTCTATGATGTTTCACTGCCACCTTGTGGCAGGAAGCAATATCAGCAATACGAAGCTTTTAAAATCTTAGCTGGAGGTGTTTCACATTTAGAAACTTCATACATCATTTAATGAAGCTCTTCAGAGAAAGCCAGGGATAAATTCCACTGAAATGATACACTGAAAAGTACTGGAAAATCTGAGCCTTTTTCAGATGACTGTGGCTCAATCTGTGGATTAGCTGCCAAGAGGCAAGCTCTTCAGATAGAGTTTTTCAATTTCAGCCTGGTCATGACTCAACCAACTCTCACTAAACAAGGTCAAGAAGACATCAACAGGGAATACTCATCTCTACTAGAAAAATTATCTCAACTCTTTCCCAGAAGCACACCTGATTCACAATCTCATCAAGCTGTGTTTTGTTGTCCTTTCTTGGGCACCAGTGGGATATGGAGGTTTAGTTTTTAAGGAAGGGGTAACAGGGGGAAGAGTTTGTTCATGGCAGGTGTTAGTGACAGGAAGAACTGGCTCAGTGACTGCACAGTCCTACAGGGAACCTTTCTCAGAAACAGAGTCCTCAGGAAGAGGCTTACCATTCTGGAACTGGGTCTCCACTCGCAGGTACTGCCGCAGCAGATCCATCACCACAGCCTTCATGTGGCCTCGGATGCCACTTCGGTACCTATGCAAGCAGAAAAAGTCTCCAGTGAAAACCCCGACAGACTAACACTATTAAATAACAGACTATTTAAATTATAAGCCCAGAGCCCAGGTTTACTTTCTAGATTTTCTACTGAACTGCTTTCCCACTGAGTTCTAGGGCAGGACAGAGGCCAGCCTAAAATCAACTAACCGGATCAACTTAAATTCTAAGCCTAAGAAATCTGCCTATAGACAAGATTTTTCTTTTTAATTAAAGGAGAGAGGAAAAAAGGAGGACAAAACCCCAAAAACCACTTGATAGCCCTACCTAACAACACTCTGGTTCAGGTCCCACTGCTAAGAATCAATGATCACTACACTCCTGAAATGGCTAAGAGCTATCTGAAAAATTTATGAGCATCTCGAAGTTGAAAATGTTCTGTCAATGTTCCTTCTGTCCAATAGTTGGCTCCATAAGCTAAGGAATGAATGTCATACTCGGCCCTGTGCCAGAAGAAAAATTAGGAGTTTCATCAAAATTGCAAGGAAAGGGGTGCCTGGGTGGCTCAGTTGTTAAGTGTCTGCCTTCGGCTCAGGTCATGATCCCAGGGTCCTGGGGTCGAGCCCCACATCGGGCTCCCTGCTCAGAGGGAAGCCTGCTTCTCCCTCTCCCACTCCCCCTGCTTGTGTTCCTGCTCTCGCTCTCTCTCTAATAAATAAAATCTTTAAAAAAAAAACTGCAAGGAAAAAGAAAGCAATGAAATTTCTGTGCCTTAATAATCGACAGAAAGATGTAGACTAGAAAGAAGTAATCAGAAATATTTTAGCTCGCAATTCTAAGGTACTTAGAAGATACAAGGTATTTTCTAAGATACAAGTGCTTTCTAATTTCTCTAGTCAAACCTGAGGTAAATCTCTTGGTGACTACTTAGAAGAAAAGAATCTTTCTTCTGGAGTTACATGTAACTACCTCTGAACCAGCTGGACAATGCTCTGAGTGTTCATGAAGAAGACTTCCCGCTCAGATTTCCGGTTCAATGTAGCGGCATGGCTATCTAGGATGTTGGCAATCTAAAGCAGTAGAAAGAGAAAAAAAAAATGAACCCAAACCAACAAAGGGACCCAAAGTATTAGCCTGTGTAGCATCACAACTAGTAATCTCAATTATAACATGATCATTTCCGTTTTTCCCATGTTGGGAGCAACTGGAAGTTACTGGGCATAGGTTAGAGGCTTGTGTGAAATAAGCAACTTTTATTTCTTTTCACCCTTTCCCATATGAACTAATGAGTGTATCACAAAAGATACCACCCCACCAGAGGCCCTTGACAGGCAGGATATGCTTATGGTCAAGGTCCAAACTTTAGTCCCTACTTGCCTAGCTTAACTCCCTACATGTAAATTAGCTTCACAGGCAAAGGGTAAGCATGCTGCTGGAACAGTAAGGAAGTTGTTGCTAATAAAACTTCAAATATCTCCCTACTTTAAATTCACAAAATTCATCTAATTAGGGCACAGGCCCAAGAATAAACCTCTATGAACTACATGGCCAGTAGGTTTTCCTCATAACCACAAATACTTTACATTTCACATATAGTATACTTTTGTTATTGGGCTTATATCCTGAGACACTTTTGTGAAGGGCACAACAACACTCAAGACTGCAAAAGCACAAGATCCAGAGAGAGGATCCAAACAGGAAGGAATCCTACATGAACTCCAGAATTGGTAGCTAGTAGAGAAAATGTCACTCTATAAATACCTGCTGGCTGGGAAACTGACAGAGGACTGATGTGATGTTGCTAGCGTACTGAGCCATTTCCTTCTTGATAGACTTCTCCACATTGGGGGGAACACGGCCAGAGACACTGGTCATGATATCTTGCAATTCTAGGAGAGGCAAGGAAGGATCTCTGAGGGTCTTCATCAACCGCTCTACCCAGTCTTTTACCTGAGAAGAAAATAATAAAATAAGATCCAGACAAAATTAACACAATCCCCAAAATAAAGTGATATCTCTAAATTCAGTACCATACAGTATTTACTGTGAAACTGTAATATAGGCACCTAACACTGCCATTGTTCTCTGGTTTAAATCCCAATTAAATGTGAAATCAGTAACACAGATAAGAAGCAAGGATTTAAAGACCTCAAATCCCATAAATCAAGGTTTCAGGCCCAACAGCTTTCTTTCGCTCCCTCTAAAAAAATCCTCATGTGACTTTTAATCTATCTTGGAGAACAGGTACCCTATTTGTACATCCTTTCCCCAAGAGAAGTGATTCATACCCTGCTGCTAAAAAAAGGATCTGGAAGGCAGTATCCATTCATTACGTTGACCAGATTATCCAGGACATAGTGGAACACTCGATGGAGCTTCTCGCCTCTGAGTGCTGTGCTCTGGATCCGTGGCAGACTACCCGTGTGAAGCTCAGCCTGTCAACCCCAATGAGAGATCAAGTCATCCACTACCTTCTATCCAGGTTACACACACACCACTGCAACTTAGATTCATCATTCAAAATCAAGACATCCCTTCATCATACCCAGCTACAAGGAGAGAAGTCAATGGAGGAAGCGTCATGAGGAAATCATAGAATATCAGTATCACAGTAATTCTTGCAAAGTCTAGTTCCATAACATTATAGGCACAAATACAAGGCATGAGATCAGAGGGAAGGAAGCTTAAGAAAAGCTTAAGGAAACTAAACACTGAAATCATCTGCCCCCTCCAAACTACCCCTACCGTGTTACCAGCTCTTGGAGAGCAAAATTAAAAGTACCTTCCTACTCACCTGTTGGACCTTGCTGGGGTTGTCCAACTGCATTTTGGCTATTACACAGCCAGGGTCAAGAGCTGCTCCAGGCCGTTTGACATAATGGATACAGCCAGACTCCGCAGCTGTTAAGGTCATTACCATCTTCATCACCTATAATGAAAAATAAATAAAATTAGAGTTTACCCTCTCTTTACACAGATGAATGATTTAAAGAGGCTAGTTTTTCCCCTCAACACCTAAGTCATATTATCTCTAATTCAACCCAGAAAAATGAGAAACCTGAAACCTCCAAGAGAGTACAAGGAAAGCAATTAGAAAATCTCTCAGGACCTAGCTTTAGGGATTAGTGACAGCTACTGACATTTCCTGTTTCTAATGTTTAAATTGATTTTGCCATAGTTTGTGTTTTACTTGTTTTATACTTAGAACTGATTAACGATTTAGCCTCCTATTACCCATGGCTTTAGGTGCTTGGTCTGTCAACCTAAGATTCCCACGCCAAAACCTGAGGGTCATTCTTTACTCCTCTTTCTCCCTTACCCGCCAATTACCAAGCCCAGCCAAGTACCTCTTCTAAAGCTCTCTCAGAAATCTTCCTCTCTTGCCATCTCTTTGATTTAGGCCCTTACCATGTCTGGCCTAGAGTACTTGAAAAACCTCCCAACAGGATTCCCTACCCATTATACATCTTCAACGAGGTCACTAAATGCAATCATTCTAGAGCCCAAATCTCGTCGTATCACTCTTCTGTGTAAAATCCTCAGGGACTCCTCACTGCCTGCCTCCAGGACAGTCTCAACATCTTACTATGTCTCATAAGGTCCTACATGACCTCAAGTTCTGATTACTTATTTAGCATCTTTGCTTGCCACTTCCCATTTAACCTCAGTCCATTTTCAAGCAATACAATATGTACTTGCAGTTCCCTAAATATACTATCTTCTCTTCTGTGCCTTTGTACACGCTATTCTTCCCTTTACACATTCACCCTGCCCTTTTTCACCTGGTGTATTACTACCTATCTTTCAAAAGTAAGATCCAAGTCCTCTCTCAGGAAGTCTTCCCCTACTACCCATTACATCCACCAGCTGCACCCCAATCTGGGTTAAGTGGCCCCCTGCACTCTGTGCTTAGCTCTCTCAGAATTCGTATTTCATTACTTGTCTGTTTTGTGGCCCCACTCCACCTATCATATTTTTTTCTGTATAACCAGCACTTAGCAGGATTCCTGACATTCAATAAGTGCCATTGTCTAGTATCTATCTTTGGAGGAAGAGACTCCTCATCTGTCAAAGAAAAACTCTGAGCTTCTTATTTGTTTCTAAAATTGTGTTCATAAGCCAATAAAACCAACGAATGCTCTTTACTTTCTATTTTCTATTTCTTTTGTTACTCTTCAGTCCTAGTCCATCCCAGCAGACTCTTTTCCTACCTTCCCTCCCATGCCCTGACCTCAATCTCAGCATAGCACTGGCCAGCAAACACATGGCCTCCATCCTCCACAATGTACTGGATTAACTTCCCAGCAGAAGGTGAGCGCAACACCGAAGGGTCATTTTCCTTCTCAAACACACAGGTCTTATTGCCGATTGTGATGCGATATCTAGGAGATAAGTAGGAGTATGTGAGCCAATAAAGCACCTCAGGTTGTAAAAGAGAATGGAAGAATGATGTCCATCTTAAACAAAACAAAAACACAACACACACACCCACACACACATGTGCGTGCACGCCAAACTGGAAACCTTATCTATATACACATAGACACAAAGAACACTCATTCCATCTTTGTTGACAATGCAAATAACCAAAACTTCCTTCAATAAGGGTCAGATTAAATAAATTATAGTACATCCATACAATGGAACACTATATGACCATTAAAAAGAATAGACAACTCTACTTAAAAAAAAAAAAACAACACAAAGATGATGATGATATAACAGCTAACATTTCTTGAACCCTTACTATGTCCCAGGCAATGTTCTAAGCACTTTACACGTGTTAATTCATTTCACTGTCACAACAACACTGAATGATTGGTGTTGAACAGTCTATAATCTATGTTAAAGGAAAAAAATAAAGTGCAGAACAGTATCTAACGGTTATTTTTATTTGTGGATGTATTCACAAGAAAAACACAGTATGTACATATATATAAATTGTATATACATATAAAATTCCTGCAAAAATAAATAAACCGTTAACAGTGGTTGCTTAAAAAGAGAGGAACTTATTTTTCATTGTCTACTCACATTGGAGTGGCAGAGAGACAACGTTTTTAACTGTAAACACTTTTGTACTTTTGAAATTTTTGTTAAGTACATGTATTATTCTTCTTATTTAAAAAAGAATCCCAAAAAGACCTTGAAAAAGCTGCAGAGCTGCTGACTACTGAGAAGGAAGCTGACACAATGACCAGCAAGTGGCCCTCACACAGCCCCTTACCTATCCACTTCCTCCTTCATGTAGGTGGTGTAACTGCTGCCATCATAGGATAGGAGCAGCCCGCCATCGCTCAACCGATGCACATCTACTTCTACGCATGAACCATTCATGATCACCACATAGGAGTTGGGGGACTGCCGAGTCACCTGCAGGGAGTGAGAACCAGAAGGGACAAGTCAGCGTGTCCCTTACCAGGTGGGGCCCCAGAAATAATTACTTCCAAAATATAGGAAAGAAAGCTCTCTCGGAGAAAAGGTGCTCTTAGCATCAGTGTCTGGGCTGGGCTAAGTACTGCTGCAAGCTCATAGGGCAACCTTCGATGCTTTTCCCTAGCCTGGTTGTTCTCTGACTCCTTTATCTCTTGGCTGCCTATGTCATATTAAAGAACACTAAAACATTTTCATAGAAATATCAAAAACTGCTTCAGGCTACGGACACAAATAATGACTATAATTTCACTAATACCCTGCCCTGCAGTAAACCAAACATTTCTCCCATCTCTGGACCTAAAGAAAGCAAGCTAACAAAGAAAGACAAAAAGTATGGTGTAGTCTTCAGTGGGGTTCAGCATACCTTAAGTACATATTTGACTCCCCCATAGATAAGTTCAACATCTACTGTATTCAGAAGTGTATGCGCAGGAAGGACTTGACCCCTGAAACAACAACGTGAGTCACATTTACTTCCAGAAAGTTCCAGAAGTTTATAAGGAAATCTCAAAGGTTATTAATGGTAGCACTTTTTAGAATATCAAGACTGGAAACAACCTAAAGGACCATCAGTAAGGGACTGACACATGAATTACGAAAAAGCCCTATAACGAAATATTATAAAGTCATTAAAAAGAAAGAGGAAGGCTTTTATGTATCTATTTTTTAGTTTACTTATTGATAATCCCTATACCCAATGTGGGGCTTGCACTCACGACCCCGAGATCAAGAGTTGCATTCTCTACCGACTGAGCCAGCCAGGTGCCCAGAAAGATGGAGGCTTTTTTTTTTTTTTTTTAATTTTTTTTTATTCTTATGTTAATCCCCATACATTACATCATTAGTTTTAGATGAAGTGTTCCATGATTCATTGTTTGTGCATAACACCCAGTGCTCCATGCAGAACGTGCCCTCCTCAATACCCACCACCAGGCTAACCCATCCTCTCACCCCCCTCCCCTCTAGAACCCTCAGTTTGTTTTTCAGAGTCCATCGTCTCTCATGGTTCGTCTACCCCTCCGATTTCCCCCGCTTCATTCTTCCCCTCCCGCTACCTTCTTCTTCTTTTTTTAACATATATTGCATTATTTGTTTCAGAGGTACAGATCTGAGATTCAACAGTCTTGCACAATTCACAGCGCTTACCAGAGCACATACCCTCCCCAGTGTCTATCACCCAGTCACCCCATCCCTCCCACCCCACCCCCCACTCCAGCAACCCTCAGTTTGTTTCCTGCGATTAAGAATTCCTCATATCAGTGAGATTATATGATACATGTCTTTCCCTGTTTGACTTATTTCATTCAACATAATACCCTCCAGTAAGATGGAGGCTTTTATGTACTAATACAAACTACTCTCCAAAACATACTGTTAAGTGAAAAAAAGCAAGTGAAACTGTGAACAGTTTCAGAGTATGCTACCATTTGTGTTTTTAAAAAATAAGGGGTGGGAAGAAATAAATATTACGTGTATATGCTTATATAAATTTACAATATGTCTGGAAGGTTACAGAAGAAACTGGTAACATGGATTGACTACAGGGAAAAAAACTAGGTGGTCAAAGAAGGAAACTTTTCACTATCTACCTTTTTGTGCCTTTTGAAATTTGAACAATGTGAATATATTACTCGTTATTAAGAATAAATAAAATCAAAACTTAAAAAAAAGAGAAATGCCCCAGTAAAATCAACCCCCATCTACTGCTATCAACTGGGACTTCATTTGGGGTAGTAAAAGAAAAAAAAAAAAAGGTAATAGGCCATGGCTGGGTTGAAGGGAAAGGGAAGGACATCGCCAAGGAGGGAAACATTATCAAGAAAGACTTTTGACAAGGGAAAGAGGGAGTAAGTGATAAAGCAAGTGAGGCAAGATGTTAATAACCGGTCAATCTGGGTGAAGAATATATAGAAGTTGTTTGTACTGTTGATGCCACTCTTCTTTAAATCAAATTATTTCAAAATACATGTTTTAAAAATAGAGGCGCAGGGGCGCCTGGGTGGCTCAGTTGGTTGAGCGACTGCCTTCGGCTCAGGTCATGATCCTGGAGTCCCTGGATCGAGTCCTGCATCGGGCTCCCTGCTTGGCGGGGAGTCTGCTTCTCCCTCTGACCCTCCTCCCTCTCATGCTCTCTGTCTCTCATTCTCTCTCACAAATAAATTAAAAAAAAAATAAATAAATAAATAAAAATAGAGGCGCCTGGGTGGCTCAGTTGATTAAGCATCTGCCTTCGGCTCAGGTCATGATCCCAGGGTCCTGGGATCGAGCTCTGCATTGGGCTCCCTGCTCAGCAGCAGGAAGCCTTCTTCTCCCTCTCCCTCTCCCTCTCCCCCTGGCTTGTGTGCTCTCTCTCTGTCAAATAAATAAATAAAATCTTTAATCAATCAGTCAATAAAAATAATAACATTATTTTTAATTAACATTAAAAAGATGGAGGGAAGTTTGCAGAGGAGATTATGTGTGACACATTTGTACACTAGTAGGAAAGCCATTTAACTAGATTAGAGATTGCATGGTAAGGAACAGATATAAGTGAAACTGGACTGGTAAAAAGGGGCCAAAGTATATAGGGAGTTGAAAGTCACACATTGAGGGATTTAGATTTAATGCACAAGGGTAATGTGAGCTGCTGAAGGTTTTAGTGCATGAAAGCAACACAATGAAAGATATTTATCGTAAGACTTGAATAACTGTGCAATCTCAGTTCAATTTTTAAAACTTTGTTTCTTCCTTTCAGACACCTTAAAAGAAGGCTTGTATCAGTCTAACAACACAGAAGGAAATAAAGTGCCTGTGATTAAAGTGCTTTAAAATGATTAGTCCCTCGGACCATTCCTCCAGGGACTCAAAGACAGAGCTTAGTCTCTAGAACCAGAGTTAGAAATTAGTTTAGCCCCATATAGTCTGATCCTCTATTTGCTAGACTCATAAGGTCATCTTGAATATCAGCCTCAATTATGAATTTCTGAAAGGTGTTGCAGGCAATATATGAAATATTCAGGGTTTGATTCTAGAGAGAAACACCAGATTTTCATCACTGGGCGGGGGGGGGGTGGTGGTGGAGAGATTTCATGCTTGTACAGGAGAGAATGCTTATTTCGGCCGGATTCGTTTTTAAAAAGCAACCCATTCTGGGGCACCTGGATGGCTCAGTCAGTTGAGCATCCAACTCTTGGTTTAGGCTCAGGTCATGATCGCAGGGTTGTGAGATCGAGCCCTAAGATGGGCTCTGCACTTAGCAGGAGTCTGCTTGAGATTCTCTCCCTCCCTCTGATCCCCATACCCTGCTTGCTCTCTCTCAAATAAATAAATAAATCTTAAAAAAAAAAAAAAACCTCCCACATCTTTTCTCTCCCCCACCTTTTCTCTCCCCCACCTCCATGATCACTGAATAACATGTAGCACTCACAAACTGCCAGGAATAGAGAGAAGAATAAATGGATCTTCAAACCAGGACTACTGGTTAACGTGCCTATAACAAACAAAGCCTACCTTTCTAAGGAGTGAAGGAAGTTAGAGATGCTATTCCGTAGGCTGACATCTGCCACGTGGAGAGCCCCACATACAACTCCCAACATGGTGTCAGGTCGCTCTGCCTAAAAGAAAGAAAAAGAAGGCAGATCAAAAGCACGGTCACTTAGCACCATGGCTCCTCAATTTAAATCAGGTACACATATGCTCTGAAGAAACAGCTAGCATTGAGAACCTCCATCCTTATTATTCAACTGATATTTGAGGTAAAAACATATTTATTTTTAGAACTTGAATAGAGGCAAGGGTGTCTGGGTGGCACAGTCGGTTAAGTGTCCGACTCTTCCTTTTAGCTCAGGTCATGATCTCAGGGTCATGAGATTGAGCCCCACATTGGGCTCTGTGCTCAGTCTGGAGTCCACTTGAGATTCTTTCTCCATCTCCCTGCCCCTCCCACTTGTGCTCTCTCTCTCTAAAATCTTTTTTTAAATTAAGATTTTATTTATTTATTTGACAGAGAGAGAAAGAGACAGTGAGAGAGGGAACAGAAGCAGGAGAGCAGAAGAGAGAAAAGCAGGCTCCCCACTGAGCAGGGAGCCCAATGCGGGGCTGGATCCCAGGACCCTGGCATCATGACCTGAGCCGAAGGCAGACGCTTAACGACTGAGCCACCCAGGAGCCCCTGAATAAATCTTTAAAAAAAAAAAAAAAGAATTTGAATAAAGGCTTCATTTGAATTGAGATGAAAAATACCTTTCTCTCTACTCTCCCTAAGATTTCCACTGAACCCATCAAAGAGGAGTTCAAAAACAAGATTTTGTCATAAATAAAATCAAAAAGGTGTAAGGATCTGGCTACTGTTAATCTCAAAGAAAAATGGTATATAATCAAAATTTGGACCTTCAGATAATTTAGATGAGTCTAATGATTTTATACAAAATTTCATTTAGAATAGCCCAGTGATTCAGAAACAAGGGGTAACTGCTGATTTAAATGAGACCCCTCTCATCAGCACTTGGTAGACGGATGTAAAAGTTGGTAACTCTGAAGCCGACTTAACATCAAATGAGGACAGAAGTATTTCAATCCCTGGATGCCTCTCTTCAAATACACTACAGGAAGTAATACGAGAACCCATAAAATGACCAGGTAACACAGGCACAAGGACTCTACGGTGCTAAAATTACACTGACTCCTAGATTTTTTCCAAGTAGATCAAGCATCATTTACATTAGAATCAAATACATTTTCTCTAGTGACATGGACTGATCACACCACAACCCTGTAAAAACCCAATCCCCAAAGCTGTTTGGCAAGTGGGGAAATACACACCTGTACTTTCTCTGCTATCAGTCTGTCCAGCCAGCCAGTGTCAATTCTATTCAACTGAAAGCTTTCAGTCTCCAACAATTTGATGAGGTATTCAACTGTAGTTCGAAAGTCACCCCGAATAGATAGCTCCTTCAAAGCCACCACCATGTTTCTGTGAGAACAGAAGCAGATCTGTTTCTTTTTCAATCATTTTAAAAAATCGTTTCGATCCTTTGGAGTCGTGGGAGGGAGGGGAGAGACGGTTCCACAAACAAATGAGGGTGCACATGTAAGTGTGCTCATTCATGTGCATTCCAGGCAGGAGAATCTATAAGTCAGTAAACTTAGGAGTTCTGACTGATTCTACCATAAGAGCATCAGCAAATCACAGATATTTCATTACATAGAGTACAGAACAAATTATGTGCAAACCATCCTCAGTTTTCACTTATTGGGTTTCCATCATTCCTAACTAGAATTAGGGTATAATTCTCCCCTCCTTACACCTTATTTTATTAAAGTATATTTTACATATAATAAAATATATTTAAGTATACTGTTCAATACATTTTGACCAATGCTAATACCTTAACTGGTTCCCATACAATGAGGCAACTGGCTGGGTATAATCAGTTATCGGTCTGACCTTGCATGTGAGAGTGTTTTTTTAAGCTGCATTTTACACATCTGTGGAAAGAATTGCTCATTACTTTTGTTATTTCCCAATTAAGTGTAAAATGATCTAATTTTAACAAAATTTCAAATACTATGAGTTTTTTCCTGTATATTTCTGCCCAGTGTCTATCTTGGACAGGGCACATCCTTAACTCCACAAATATTTAATTAGGCACCTCACAGACTCAAGACACATACTAGACTCATAAGGGAAAGAGAATATAGATTCAATAACTGCTTTCAAAACATATGGCAGAATATCATAAATGTCAGTAGAGATATAAGCAAAGTGCTGGAGTAGTTTTAGGAAGGGAGAAAATCCGCCTCCCTATGGTTTCAAGAAGAATGTGGAATCTGACATGGGATAAAAGTATAGGTGGGATTATGACTATGACAGGAATATCATTCCAGGGACGCCTGGGTGGCTCAGTCGTTAAGCGTCTGCCTTCGGCTCAGGTCATGATCCCAGGGTCCTGGGATCGAGCCCCACATCGGGCTCCCTGCTCAGCGAGAAGCCTGCTTCTCCCTCTCCTTCCCGTTCATGCGCTCTTCTTGCTATCTCTGTCCCTCTCTAATAAATAAATAAAATCTAAAAAAAAAAAGGAGTATCATTCCAATGCAATGGTCGAGGCATTCCCTCAGCTAGAATATTATTCTGTTTCTCACCTCTATCTCCCTCTCCACACCCTCTTGGCCTGGCTTATTCACGCTTCTCAACTGTCAGTCTAGATGTCACTTCCTTCTGGGAAACATTCTCTGACCTTCTCTAGACTGAGTCAGTGGACTCAGCTCTATGTTCCTGTAACACATTTATGTAACCCCACTATCATAAACAATATTTGTTACATTGAGTTTTGTCACTTATTGCCTATCTTCCTGTGGACTATAACATTCCATTAAGACAGAGACTCTATTTGGGTCCACCTTATATTGCCATCACCAACAGATATTCAAAAAATATCTGATGAATGCAGTGAATGAAAAAATGGACAGGGGTGCCTGGGTGGCTCAGTCAGTTAAGCGGCTGCCTTCAGCTCAGGTCATGATCCTGGGGTCCTGGGATCGAGACCCACGTCTGGCTCCCTGCTCAGTGGAGAGCCTGCTTCTCCCTCTCCCTCTGCCTGCCACTCTGCCTACTTGTGCTCTCTATCTCTCTGTCAAATAAATAAATAAAATCTTTAAAAAAAAAAAGAAAGAATGGACAGAGGAAATAGCAAGAACAAAGGGAAAGGGGAACAAAAACATGGGTCGTGTTCAGGGAACATTATGATTGAAGCAGGGGATATGAGGACAGGAACCAGTGACAAAGCCACTTATTGAACAAATACTGACTGAGCACGTACTATGTCCAGGGGAAACAGCAGCAACAAGGCAGACACAGTCCTGTTCTTGTGGTATTTGGATTACCATCTATGGGAAATAATGCTGAAAATGGGGATTGAGGTTATTCTGGAGGACAAGAATATGAACACCAAGCTGAAGAATATAGATCTAATGTTATGCAGAGAGGAGAAACGAACTGAGTTGAAGAATGAACTTCTGGCATGTTGTCAAGAAGCAAGCTTATTATAGAGACCATATATATATTTTTAAAGATTTTATTTATTTATTCACCCTAGTGAGAGAGAGCGTGTGCTCAAGTGTGTGCACACGTGGGAATGTGGGGAGGGGGGGAACAGAGGGGGAGGGAGAGGGAAGGAATCTCAAGCAGACTCCCCGCCAAGCACAGTGCGTGACGTGGGGCTCGATCCCAGGACCCTGAGATCACGACCTGAGCTGAAACCAAGAGTTGGACACTCAACCAACTGAGCCACCCAGGCGCCCCTGAAACCGTATTTTTTATATGCTAAAAGTTAACCCTAGTTAGCTTTACACTGTAGAGGAACGTACAGATTAGATCAGAAGGTAAGGAGCAAGGCTTCTTAACCAGATTAGAGGATGTGGCCTGGAGAAAATACTCAGCGGTCTCCTTAATTAGGACTATACACGTAAATACCAACAGATGCCCCTCTGGGAATGTAAATGAGTGAGGCAGAATTGGTGGGGGCTGGATGAACAAGAGAGTTCACGTTTCCTCTAAAAGCATCAGCCATACAAAGCTTCAGTTAACTTTTGCCAAGTGGAATATAAAACCAGTGTTGTCATTATCATCCCATTTTTTTAAAAAAGATTTTATTGGGGTGCCTGGGTGGCTCAGTCATTAAGCGTCTGCCTTCGGCTCAGGTGATGATCCCGGGATCCTGGGATCAAGCCTGCATCGGGCTCCCTGATCCACGGGAAGTCTGCTTCTCCCTCTCCCACTCCCCCTGCTTATGTTCCCTCTCTCGCTGTGTTTCTCTCTGTCAAACACATAAATAAAATCTTTAAAATAAATAAATAAATAAATAAAATCTTCAAAAAAAGAAAGAAAAGAGACAATTAAAAAATAGAAAGCACTAGTTCAATTTTTGATAGATATTCTAAAATATTTGAAGTGTAAAATTACCTCCTAGAGCCCTACTTTTCAGGCAAGCAGAACTTCTTTTAATATTTTATGTTTAATTAAGATAAATAAAATAATAATATTCAATGTTTATGTTTAATAGAATATTAATAACACGATATAGCAGTTATATGTGTACAAGCTGTGTGTAAATTTCATAGCACGCTGAGGACTCTTATGTAAACAGTGTGGATAGTTCCCTTATGTCATTTTCATGTAACAAGCAGTTTATTATTTTAAATGGCTGTAGGACATTTACAGCCATACCTTTATTTTGATGACAAATAGCAAATCTTATCTATGATTTCATACCGTGCCAAGGTCTTGGTCAAGAATTTACCTCCCCCACAAAACAATACTGTTTCTATGGAAAAATATTATTTCTTTAAAGCAATCAATTTTATAAATTTATCAAAACTATTTGAAAGTAAAAATACTTGAAAAGACTCAGAACAAAGCCATCTGCCAAACACTGCGTAATTTAACACAACATGAATGCAAGTACAATTGAAGATATATTTCTTCCAAAACATTGTCCATATCAGTACCTTTGTAGCAGGTAAATGATTCACATTCCCAAGCTCACCCTTTCACTGAAGATTAGCACAAATTTATTTTTTTAAATGCAATCAAATGTTATTATACTCACGAAATTGCTTCCTCTCTGTTTTCTCCCCAGGAGAAGCAGTGACCAAACTGAGAATCAGCAAATTCATGAAGGCCCCCTGCAGCAGCAACACTAAAATAACCCCAAACGTTCTTATTGCTACGGAAATTCAGTTCCTGAACTGTTCCTGAGCTGGGCTTAAAACCCTGTTAGAGAATGAAGAATATGAGAAACCATATTATATTTCTAAGGAAGAGAACGTTTATATGTTCATTGTTTCGGCTCTGTGTTAATCACATAGGGAAGCAGAAATGATGCACAAAAATCAGAAAGGCTTAAGGGCCAACATTCAGTACTACAGACCCAAAGAGGACTCTATAATGACTAAAGTTGGATTAAATGGTCAACGGAGCAGTGATCACCTATTTGTCTGCTCTGATGAGACTTCTATAAATTTCCCTCTCCAGAGGAAGTCCCAAGATTATTGCAGAAGCAGGCCTCCAGATACCATATTGATAGTAAAGTTCACAAGAAAAAAAAAGTGTAAACCTTTTAAGTGATAAGTTACCTCATCTGGATTTTCACTGGTGATCCGAGCAGCAATAACATGGCCCCTTGGACAAGGAACATGAGCAGAATTTTCAAAATCAATGGGAGCATCGCCCCAAGGAGATACCCCATACATCATACGAATATCCTTGATTCTGTATAGAGGGATCCCCATGGCAATCTGAAAGGAAAAACGTCACTCAATTTTCATGGGTACTTTCCTTAAAATGTGGAGGCTATCAGATTACCTGTAAGATTTTTCATTTTAGTAAGCCACCACCTAAAATGTTCTATTGTAGCCTGTATTTTTTTTTATTCTTATGTTAATCCCCATACATTACATCATTAGTTTTAGATGAAGTGTTCCATGATTCATTGTTTGTGCATAACACCCAGTGCTCCATGCAGAATGTGCCCTCCTCAATACCCACCACCAGGCTAACCCATCCTCTCACCCCCCTCCCCTCTAGAACCCTCAGTTTGTTTTTCAGAGTCCATCGTCTCTCATGGTTCGTCTACCCCTCCGATTTCCCCCGCTTCATTCTTCCCCTCCCGCTACCTTCTTCTTCTTCTTTTTTTTTCTTAACATATATTGCATTATTTGTTTCAGAGGTACAGATCTGAGATTCAACAGTCTTGCACAATTCACAGCGCTTACCAGAGCACATACCCTCCCCAGTGTCTATCACCCAGTCACCCCATCCCTCCCACCCCACCCCCCACTCTAGCAACCCTCAGTTTGTTTCCTGCAATTAAGAATTCCTCATATCAGTGAGATCATATGATACATGTCTTTCTCTGTTTGACTTATTTCACTCAACATAATACCCTCCAGTTCCATCCACGTCGTTGCAAATGGCAAGATCTCATTCCTTTTGATGGCTGCATAATATTCCATTGTATATATACACCACATCTTCTTTATCCATTCATCTGTCGATGGACATCTTTGTAGCCTGTATTCTACAACAATCAAATAAGTAACCCTAGTTGTGTGTGTCTACTGACATTTCTCCATTAAGGGAGCAGGATTAAAATACAGAAGGGAAGAGTCAGTGTAAGTGACTATCCAAGAAGTTCAGACAGCTAAAAAGTCCTAACTGTGTCATAATTATTCCCACAAACCACTCAGAAAGTAAATAAATCTTTAGTACTTCATTGGAATACAGAAGGACCTCCCATTGTGGGTAAAGACGTGTTAAATACAAATAATACCAAACCTCACCATTAGCCATTACTGTTTCCCATAACATTTGTTTCCTGGGCCGAATGGGAAAACAAGATTGACAACTAGCACTTTAAACATTACAAAAATAAACAGGTGCTACCAGAGTCTTGCCAGGAAAAACTTCCACCACCACCCTGATGTGGAATTGCTTCATTACAGAACACGAGTAAAAAAAGGAGTGGAGGACAAAGCTGTAAAGTTTTTTACAATTAATTGAATAAAGCATATTATTTTAGGGGCGCCTGGGTGGCTCAGTCATTAAGCGTCTGCCTTCGGCTCAGGTCATGATCCCAGGGTCCTGGGATCGAGCCCCGCATCAGGCTCTCCCATCAGTGGGAAGCCTGCTTCTCCCTCCCTCACTCCCCCGACTTATGTTCCCTTTCTCGCTGTCTCTCTCTCTCTGTCAAATAAATAAATGAAATCTTAAAAATTAAAAAGCATATTATTTTAAGAATTTCTTTCTAAAATGTGACAGTTTCTATCAGACGTGTCTGGCTTAAAAAACATGATAGTATTACTAGATTTGTACCACATCAGTAAAACCAACCCACACATCACAACCCATACAGCAAGAGATGAACATGAGATGAGACTTAGATAGGAGGTGCTTCTCTCTTATCAGGCACCGGTTAAACCCGTTCCTTGGGCATCTCAGACTTTCGAACTCCTGCAGGCAACTCGCTCAGCCAAGATCAAGGTGATTCACCTGGAGTTGTGCTGCGGGGAGGTTGACATCAGCCACCATCTCTGTACAAGGGTGTTCCACCTGCAGCCGAGGATTCAGTTCCAGAAAGTAGAAGCTTCCATCCTGGCTGTAGAGGTATTCCACAGTCCCAGCACTCACATAACCAACCATTTTGGCAAGTTTCACCGCACACTCAAAGAAACATAAGTCAACGTAAGTATCTCAACCTTGATGAGCTGGTGGACCACTGTAGCCCCTCCCTCTCTCCCTGACTCAAATATCCACCGTTTTTAAGAGCCACCAAAGGCTTTCAGCCACATAAGAGTAAATTTCACCCTCCCTGATTACTATACAAGGCCCCTAAGACATGGATGGCAAACTCAATCCAGAGCTGGGGGAAAACTGTTTCTCACTTGGGATCACAGACAACTTCACCCTCTCAGGTGTAAGTGTATGCAGGCAAAAAAAAAAAAAAAGCCGCCATGGCAGACTATTTAGTGTGCCCTGGTTTTTAGTATTCCTACTACTCTTCCTAGAAACATGGCTGTCCAGCTAGAGACTAGATTTTCTAACCTCCCTTGCAGCTAGTTACTAAGGTTTGACATAGTAATGTCAGCATTAGTGAGTAATATGCATAAGCCCTGAATCAGGTTTTGGAAAGGAAACTACTTATCCTCTATTCCTGTCTTTTCCCCTCCTGTGCACTGGAACACAGTCGTAATAGCTCAAGCCAGTTTCTACCATGCAGATGAGAACATACTAAGAATGGCAGAACAAAACAGAAAGAACCTGAACTGCAAGATGGCCTCAGGCAGCAGAACTGTCCTACAACCCTGGAGAGCTCACCTGAGATTATGATGGGAAGGAAAGATAAACTTCTACCTCAACAAGGTCATTTTATTTTTTGGATCTCTTTATTAACTGCTTAACCTGTAAACTAATCAATACAGAAATTATAAAATTCAGAGCGCCTGGGTGGCTCAGTCGTGAAGCATATGCCTTTGGCTCAGGTCATGATCCCAGGGTCCTGGGATCGAGCCCCGCATCAGGCTCCCTGCTCCACGGGAAGCCTGCTTCTCCCTCTCCCACTCCCTCTGTTTGTGTTCCCTCTCTCGCTGTGTCTGTCAAATAAATAAATAAAATCTTAAAAAAAAAAAATTATAAAATCTAGGTAGGATGCTACTATTTAAAAAAATTAGGGGCGCCTGGGTGGCTCAGTCGTTAAGCGTCTGCCTTCAGCTCAGGTCATGATCTCAGGGCCCTGGGATCGAGCCCTACATCGGGCTCCCTGCTCAACGGGAAACCTGCTTCTCCCTCTCCCACTCCCCCTGCTTGTGTTCCTTCTCTCGCTTTGTCTCTATCAAATAAATAAATAAAATCTTTAAAAAAAAAATTAAAATATGGGATGCTAGCTTAGCAACAGAGTAGTGGGTAGCAAGGAATCAAATACTGCAGACTGAAAGAAAAGGCTGTGGCCTCATTGTTAGGCATAACAAAACATTCAGTAAACTGTCTTCCACAATAACTTGGATGGCAGACAACACACTAAGTAAGCCCTAAGAAAAAGTTAGATAAAGTCAGAATGTGAAAAAACCAACTGCTTTTGTACCCCAAAACCAGGTTAGATTCTCACCCTGAAGCAACCCAGTATCAAAGATCCACTAGTAGAGGAAAACTTAATGTATCTAGAAATTTGGGGAGTGTGGTTACTCCTACCTGAAGCTGGGTGCAAGCAAATAATCCAGAAACTTAACTAAGTTTTGAAGGAATTGTATTTCTAAACATACCACAAACCTGGCCTTGAAAAGCCTGTGATTGATAACTAGAGTAGTATTTGTGGCCCCACTCTTGCACCAGCTCTGCCAAAGAAGGCATAGTCTCTAAAGCCCAATCACAGAGAAAACTCAATGAGGAAGAACTTCACAGGGAACGAAGCCAGGTACTTCAGGGACGATGGGCAAGGGATTTACTACCTGAGAGCAGAACCAGAGGCAGCGAGAGGGCTAAATGAAATCACCACAATTACTGCCTAGAAGGATCTGCTAACTGCTATGGACCATGGGGAGTAATCCTGTTCATATTCCATCACTGTATATTGGGTAGATGCTGGAGGGAGGAATGACTGGGGGTAGATAACTTGTATTTTAGGCCACTGGCCCGTGAAAAGCCACATGAACATTTAATGCAGAGAAATGTACATGACCTAGAGATCCTGGACTCTGAGCTGACTGTAGTAACTGGTTGGTACTTTGGGCTGTCTTCTTTGGGGAAAGACTAAGTATGTTAGTAAGAAAGTGAGAAAAGGGGTGTGAAAAGATAATGGGTAGCCAGAGGAGCAGACTGAGGCAGATTATTAAATTATTAAATGCCCTCCAGCGATTTTTCTGTGTGTCATTCATCTAGTAATTGCATCTCCTGAATTTCAGCTGAGTATATGGCCACCCAGTTAGTGACTACAATTCCCAACATCCCTTATAGCTAGGTGTGACTGTGTAACTGAATTTTGCCCAATGGGATATGAACAGAAGTAATATGGGTAACTTCTGGATCACATTTTTATATGCTTGCCCTCCTAGTCCTTTCTCGCCTCCTCCCACAGGCTATAGTACGAACCTCATCTTGTGAGGAACCTTTAATCATGAAGATAATAACACCTTAGAGCAAGGGTTGGCAAACATTTTCATTAAAGAACCAGATAGTAATTATTTTCAGCTTTGTGGCCTATATAGTTTCTGCCACACCACACAACTCCGGCATTGCAGTGATAAAGCAGCCAGATCAGACATAAATAAATTAGCATGGCTGTGATGCAATAACTTTTTATTTACAAAGAAAGTTGGCAGTTTGGATTTCGCTAACAAGGTGTAGTTTGCTGACCCCATTCCTAGTGAATGGCACAGCAATAAATCTGGGTCCCTGGTACTAACTCATCTTGCAATGATGGTGAGAATGAGAAAGAGAATTTATACCTTATTAAAGCCACTGAATTTTGGAGGCCTCTTTTTTACAGCAGGTAAAGAAATGATTCTTAATAAATTCACACAATGTATAAATTAAACTTCCAACACAGATGACCATATATTTAGCTTATTTGAAATTCAGGAGAAAAGAGATGGAAAACATATTTCCGATAAGATGACCCAGTCACTATTCCAGAAAAGCCCATGTTCAGACCCTTAAACTACAAGTGCAAGACTGCTGAGAGATTCTTTTCTACACAAAAATACAGAATATATAAACTTTAGAGATGCGTAGAGGACCTTTTAAGAGATAATGGATTTCAATAAATACATCTGAAGATTCAAAAAATGGAACTACCTGATTATCATGAGCTTATTAAAAAAAAAAAAAATCAGGGGCACCGGGGTGGCTCAGTCCTGAGAGAGAGCCCCATGTCGGGTTCCGTGCTCAGCGCTGAGTCTGCTTAAGATTCTCTCCCTCTAGGGGCACCTGGGTGGCTCATTCCGTTGGGTGTCTGCCTTTGGCTCGGGTCATGATCCCAGAATCCTGCTCAGTGGGGAGGCTGCTTCTCCCTTTGTCCCTCTCCCTACCCCTTCCCCTGCTCAAGCCTTCGCTCTCTTAAATAAATAAAATCTGAAAAAAAATGTTAAACAGTAAGATTAAAAATCCCCAAACATTTCTTTTCTTTATCCCTACTCAAAATAGTATACTAAATAATTTTTTTCAAAAGCGTTAACTAATTGAGAGCCCGAAATGTTTAGAGGGAGAATGGTAGAATCACTTTTCCTTTAGGAAAAGGATATAATCTTATAAATTATCTAGAACCACTGTGTGAAATTCCAGTATTCTCAGACTGGTATATGAATTGAATGAGTAGTAGTCCTGTGTAAGAAAACAAAACTTACAGCTTTTCATATACACACCTGTTCCATATGTTCAAATACTGCTGGAGTAGCGATAGCAGCAGGTGCTTCCTCAATAATCTTCTGATGCCTGCGCTGTACAGAGCAGTCACGACCAAAGAGAGAGATAGCATTGCCATATTGATCTGCTAAGATCTGTACCTCCAGATGACGAGATTGTTTGGCTAGTCTCATCACAAATATAGGAGATCCAGGGACTTCAGCTTGAACCTATATTAGAAAAGGAAATAAAACAAATTCTTAAGTAGTAAGCATTTTTCCTATCCTGATAAGCTGCTTCAATTTCAACAGGCAGATGCCTAGAAGTGTCAGGGACCACGTGAATTAGTAGGAATACAGAAATGAATAAAACATAGCTCATGCCCTCATCTATTTTTAAGATCCTGCATTCTTAGTTATATAACTGATATTACTTGGTGATTGTGAAACACAGGAACATCCAGTGTGTTACAAAAGTGAAAAACAAAATAGTTTGAAAAGACACACACACATCCCACAAAAGGGTGAAATACGGCCATCAGCGGCAGACAGCCAAATGTACACCCTGCTCCAGACGAGGTGCCTTCCTGGTTCGCATTCTGTCACAGTGTTGTAGTTGAAGGACTTGGATCTTCAGTGTGGAGGCACACCGCCCCTGGAGATAGAGTTCTACATTGGCAGTAGTTTTCCTGTAGCTCTTTTAAAGATCATCCAACGTTTCCTGGCTTCCACTGCTTTTACTGAGATGTCAGCTATCAACATATTGTTACTCCTCTGAAAGTAACCTTTTACAGCTGCTTTAAGATTTTCTTTCTCTCTTTTTTTAGGGCGGGGCGAGGTAGCAGAGTTACTCTGGTAATCTTAGATGTGGTTTTCTCTGTATTTATCCTGTGTGGCTCATAGTTTTTTATTTTTTAAAATCTGTGCTTGGTATCTTTTATAAGTTCAGGATAATTCTTAGCCGTTATCTCTTCAAATACTGTTTCTGCTCCATGATGTCATCAAATATTGCTTCTGTTCCATTCTCTCCCTCCTCTGAGATTCAAAGCCCAAGATGTTAGATCATTTCACTATATCCCATATGTCTTTTATGCTGTTTTGCTATGTAGCAAGTCTCCCCAAGACTCAGTGGGTTGCTTAGGACATCAATCATTTTATTTGCTCATGATACTGTCCTCATCTGGGCAGTTCTTCTTCTGGTCTTGCCTGGGGTCACTTGTGTGCATATCATCATCTGGTAGTTCAAGTGGGGCTGAATGGTCTCACTGAAATGTCTGGTGACTTGTGTTGACTGTTGACTGGTAGGTCCAGGGAGCCTTGACTGGAACAGCTCATCTCTATAGCATGTGGACTCTCATCCTCCAATAGGGCTAGCTCAGGCTTCTTCAATGCAGTGTTCCAAGAAGGTAAGGGCAGAAGCTGCAAGACTTCACAAGCTCTAGGCTCTAGAATTTACACGACACCACTTTTGCCACATTCTAATGGTTTAAGCAAGCCACAGGGCCAGCTAAGACTCAAGGGGTGGGAAAAGAGATGCCACCTCTTGATGAGAGGAAAGGCAATCACATTGCAAAAGGATATACATACAAGGATGGGAGGAGTTATTGCGGCCATCTCTGCAAACAATCTACTATGGTCAGCCCTCTGGCCACAATAATTCATATACCTCCCACATGCAAAATTGACTCACCCCCTCCCAAGACCCCCAAAGTCATCCAATCATGGCATCAGGCTTGACGTCCATTTTCTCATGAATCATGTCCAGATGCGAATGAGACTCCTTGGGTGCAGCTCCTCAGGTACAGTTTCTCTTGATCCAACGATCTGGGAACTAAAAAGACAAGTTATCTGCCCCAACACCCCCAATATTTAATGATGAGATGGGGAAAGGATAACTGTAAAAGATATTCCTGTTCAAAGAAGAGAGGATGGGAAGTACACAGCAGTCACTGTTCCATAGCAACTCTGCATCTCAGGTTTCCTGACTCTAGAGACAGGGAAATTTTGTTAGGCTCCTTGTTCTGCTCCCTGGGAGTGATTTTCCTAATCCATGGCTCTCCTCTGCTCTTAGCTCTGCCCTCTGGGTTCCTAGCTCTGTTCTCTGACAAATCTCTTTTTTTATTGGAAATGACTGATATTTACAGCTGAATAGCTTTCTCAGTCTGCTTCCTGTTTATAGAAAGTTGAAGAGACACAGAAGCCTCTTTGAAGTCTGAACTACCTCTGTCCCTTTTGGATCCTTTGGTGTAATCATCAGTACAACTTTCTTGAAAATGTTGTGGGTTTCCTATGAATCACACTGGGAGATTTACTCCCTGCCCCAAAAGATCTGTAACTTTTCTGCACAGACATCTCTATACTTTGGGCATATCAGGCTGCTGTGGGACAACACCTTTAAGATTCTTTGAAGCTCTTTCCTGTTAACTGAGAGGGTAATCTACCCGGTCGTGTCTTAAATATGTCTGAAGCCTTAAAGGATCTCACAGGTATTCTTTACTTGGCCTTTACCCTGAGGTCACTTTTCACTTTGAAGATCTTTCGCCAGGTGGAGAGACTGGGAATGAGAAACTATTTTCAAATTCAACAAGCTTGAAACACCTTCATTAGCTCATCTCTCTCTTATAATTCCTTAGCATTAAGTAACCAGAAGGATTTAACAGATGCTTTCAACACTTTGTCTAGAGATTTCCTTAACTAGGTCCATGAGTTCATTAAATACATTCTCTGTCTTTCAAGTTACCTCAGACAATTGTTTTGTCATTATAAAACATGTGTTAACCTTTTTTTATCAGACTCTACTATTAATTCCCTCACAGCCTATCCAGCCTCCACTAACAGTCTGTTCATCATTCCTCCAGCCTTCATGAAAAATCTCATCATTTTTTTGGCCTCCATCTATGAGCCAGTCTTAAAGCCAGTGCACATATTTTACTTTTTTGTTGTGGCAGCATCACACCTTTGGGGTAGCAATTTCTGTGGCAGTTACCCACTGATGCCTAACAAACCACCAAAAATTTAGTAACTTAGGACACCGACCATTTTATTTTATTTGCTTATAGCAATTTGAGTGGGGCACAGGTGGGTAGTTCTGCTGATCTTGGCAGGAGCTACTCATGCAGCTGTAGTCATCTGGCAACTTGACTGGGGTTGGATGGTCTAATAGGATCTCACTTGCTTGTCTCAAATGTGATGCTGTCAGCATGTAGATCTAGGAAGTCTCAGCTGGGACAAATCATCTCTACATCATGCAGCCTCTCTTTCTCCAAAAGGCTAGACTGGTTTCTTCACTTGTCAGTATGAGGCTCAATTCAAGAGGGCAAGGGCAGAAATGAGGTTTAGACTTCAGAACTTATAAATCATTTCTGCTACATTCTCTTGGCTAAAACAAGTCATAGGGTTAGCCAAACTTTAAAGAGTGGGGAAAAAAGACAGTCTTTCTTGATGGGAAGAGAGGCAAAAATCATAGGGGTCTGTATAGAGAGATGGGAGGAGTCATCATGTTCATCTTTGCAAATAATCTCTTACATGCTCTTTTCTGTATTTTTCATCCTTTTGTCTCTTCATGGCTTCGGTCTGAATTTTCTTCTATCTTCCAGTCACTAATTCTCTCTTCAACTGCATCTAACATGCTATTAAACTCCTCTATTGACTTCTTATTTTTAGTTACTGTATTTTCAGTTCTAGAATTTGTTTCTTCTTTATCGTTTCCAGTTTTCCAACCAAATTCTTGTCTTTAATTTCCTTGAATACATTAAGTATAGTTACTTTAAAATCCTTGTCTGATAGATCCATTACCTAAATTCTCTGTGGGTCCCTTTAAAACTGACTTTTATTTTTCTAGATTTTCAGTCATGTAATTTGATATGCTTGCTTACTTTGAAATGGCTATTTGAAACTTCATTTGAAAAATAAATAGAAATAATTTGAGGTTCTGGATGTTATTATATTTGCTTCTTTCTAGTGGCTAGTGACACTAGCAATCCTAGAACCCCTTGCTTGAATCAAAGGTTGAGTATTTTGAAGCTGAGATTTAGTCCCTGTGAAGGTTGGTCTATTTCCAGTTTATTTTTACTCCTAAGGTATAGTCCCTTCAAGATCCCAACCTAAAATGTGGGAGGGTTTCCCAGGGAATCCTCCTTAGCAAACTCTAAAGGCTAAGTTTTGTCCTTTTAGTCTTGTAAAACTGTTGAAAACTCCAATCAGCTTTTTAACTCCTTCTTCTCAAACCAGAAGATATCTCTAGGGAAAAAGTGGTCTCAAATGCCACCTCCTCAGGTTTCCTTCTTCTCTTATACCTTAGCCCCATTACTCTTTATTGTCTTGAAAGGTTTCTAATGCCTTAAAATAGATTTAAAAAAAAAATTTGTCCAGCTTTTCTAGTTTGTTCTCAATGGGATGATTGGTTTGTTATTTAATTAATCATTATTGGAACTTGAGGACTTTCACGTAAAACTTCCTAATCTTAGTGTTCTAGATTCTTCAACTATTTGATTCCACAGTAATAAGTAGTTTTGAAACATCTAAAGGACTTGTATTTTTAAAAAATTAACATGCTTTTTCTTTTGCTTCTAAGAGCAAAAGACCTTTTCTTTAGACCCCATGAGGCATTGATCTACCTATGAAATTAGATAAACTACAAAAGGAATATAAAGAAAAAGAAGGGTAATATTTGAATTTTGACATTCAAAATAGGACAATGCAGCAAAACAACACCTTTATCACCTTTATCAGTTTGCTGTTGAATGGTTTTAAAAAAAAAAGAGAGCAAACAGAAGGTGGCTAGAGACACTAGTAAAAGATTGTGCAAAGTAAAAATGGTGGGAAAAATAAGAACAGTGGGAAGCTAGGAGAGTGAAAGGCCAGAATGTGTCCCAATTTTCCTTTTTCTGATTCCTCTTTTTCTGGTAGGAGAAAAAAAGTATGAGTCAAGTATGTGAGGGTAGCTCTAGGGCAGGAAAGAAGAGACTTTTGTCTACCAATTATCTAAGATTCTGAAAAGAGATCATTTTTTTGGCCTCCACAACTAACTTGTAGTATGGCTACACCACTTGGCTGCAAACCAGAGGGTTAGACAGACAGAGATTTGAGGTTTAGCTTTCCTAACCATCCCCAGTTATAGAATGTGAACCTGCCATAGGGTGTCTGCGTGTGGTGGCCAGGCAGCACAGACTAGGGTGTAGACTGCAGAGCTGGCCCGGTAGTTGGTACACACAGCAAAAACTCAGGAGCCTGCAGCCAATTTGAACTAAAGTAAGATAAACTCAATCAGAGAGCCTGAGTCTGGCCAAGCCAAGAGCAACCAGAATAAGAGTTAACCGCATACTTTGCAGTGACAGCAGAAGAGGGACACAAAAAGGTAGAAAGGCAAAATCTTACTTTGCACAATCTTTTACTAGCGTCTCTTCCACATGCACCATACAGGGAAGAGCTATCTGAGAAACTGAGCACTTTTACATAGAGTGAGTAACTATTGTTTGAGTTATCTTAGGGAATAAAACCTTACACTGAACTGGACATTGCTAATAAGGAGGTAGGAGCTAGAGAGAAAGACTAGAGTACTTACAGAGAAAATTAAATATTTTCTGGACATCCAAATTATATGATGACTTATTATCTTCTATTTTATTGAGGTATAATTGATATACAACATTATATTAGTTTTTGGTGTACAACGTAACAGTTTATATATATACTGTGAGTTATATCATGTATCTCTGATATATCTCTGACATACATGTAAATTCAAACAAACAAAAACAACTTGTATTCTACCTGTCTGAAAAGGTTAGGAAAGTCATCTGCATTGTTGACTTTTCTGATTCCTTTCCCTCCTCCTCCTTCTGAGGCCTTGATCATTACTGGATATCCAACTTCCTCCGCTGCCTTCAAGAAAAAAAGAGAAAAATGGAAATAAGAGTAGTATTAACAGGGAAGGAGAAAACTGGCACCTTCTCCCTTTAAGAATGCTGTCATTGGGGGAACCTGGGTAACTGACTCTTGATTTTGGCTCAGGTCATATCTTGAGCCCCATGTCGGGCATGGACTCTGCTTGGGATTCTCTCTCTCCCTTTCCCTCTGCCCCTCCTCCTGCTCAAATTCTCTCTTTCGCTCTCTAAATAAAAATAAATAAAATCTTAAAAAAAAATGCTGTTTTTGGTAGGTCCGAAAGTAGTAAAATAGAAAGGTCCTGAAGACATAGGTGAAAAAGAAAAGTAGTAACATAGGTGAAAAAAAAAAAAGTAGTAACAGTATTTGTAGCATTAGGTTGAACAAAAAGAAAGTGCCCTTTTTTTGTAGGTTAAAAAAAAAAATTGTTGAATACTGGCATTTTCATATGGTTCAACCTAAAATAATCCCATATACATCAAAAACAAAATAAAACTATATGTTTATGGGGCACCTGGGTGGCTCAGTCAGTTAAACATCCAACTCTTGATTTTGGCTCAGGTCATGATCTCAGGGTCATGGGATCAAGCCCCCATATCAGGCTCCCCGCTGAGCATGGAGTTTGCTTGTTCCTCTCCTTTTGCTCCTCCCCCCATTTGCGCTCTCTCTCTCTCAAATAAATAAAATCTTTTAAAAAACTTATGTATTTATATATGATTATGTATGCATTCATACACCCACATATCAGGGTATAAAAAAAAAGTCTAGGGCGCCTGGGTGGCTCAGTCGTTAAGCGTCTGCCTTCGGCTCAGGTCATGATCCCAGGGTCCTGGGATCGAGTCCCACATCGGGTTCCCTCCTTGGCGGGAAGCCTGCTCTCCCTCTCCCACTCCCGGGGCTTGTGTTCCTGCTCTCGCTATCTCTGTCTCTGTCAAATAAATAAATAAAATCTTTAAAAAAAAAAAAAAAAGTCTAGAATATACATCAGTGGTGATTTCTAAAAGGAAGATGGGTAGATATACTTCTACTTTTTACTATATTTATTTCTCTATTATTGGAATTATAGTATGTAGGTATTCATGTATTACCTCTAATTTTTATTTTTAAAAAAGGTGTAAGTAGTTCACTTAATAAAATGCTGATGGTCCCAGTACAGCTTCTGACAACGTATAAGATTCAACAAATCAGAACTCCCGTGTATCCAGAAATTATTTTCTCACTCAACTTTTCATAAAAGATAAAAATAACAAGACACTAAAATATTAAAAAAAAATTAGAACACTAATTTTCAACACATACTCTAAATGCGGTTTTTGCATTTATAGAATTTAATAATGATCAGGTAACAATCCTAAAACTTTCTGGAAATTATCATATATCTGTTAAGGATGGAGCTAGTTAAATCAAGATATGTCCATCTATTAGAATACTGTGCAAGTATTAAAAGGGATGAGGTGACTTTTACATGTAACAATACAGAAGATGTCCAGATTGTATTGTTATGGCAAAAAGTAAAGTGGGGAAAAGTTAACCAAAATTTAGAATAACTAAGTCATTCCTTTGTTAAAACATTCCAGTGATTTACGGTTTCCATTATAACAATATCTAAACATGTACCAACAGAAAGAAGAGCATTTCAGATGTTGAATTAGTCGATTAAGTACAGTTCCATCTCTTCTAAAATTCTCTTACCTCTATTCACTTCTATGCTTATAAACGGAGGTAGCCTGATGAAATAATGTTATTAAAGAAAGAGCTATCACTGAGTGTTAAGTACCAAAGAATCAGCCACAAATGTGAAAAAGACTTAAAAAAATATATAGGGTAGGGGTCCCTGGGTGGCTCAGTTGTTAAGCATCTGCCTTCGGCTCAGGTCATGATCCCAGGGTCCTGGGATCAAGCCCCATATCAGGCTCCCTGCTCCGCGGAAAACCTGCTTCTCCCTCTCCTACTCCCCTGCTTGTGTTCCCTCTCTCGCTGTGTCTCTGTCAAATAAATAAATAAAATCTTTAAAAAAAAAAAAATAGGGTGGTCCACATGATGGCAGTAAGAAGGTAGGCCTTGTGTAAAAAGATATGAAGGCTCTAGGCACAGGTCATCCATTCAGAATTTTTTTTTAAAGATTTTATTTATTTATTTGAGAGAAAGAGTGAGAGAGTGAGAGAGAGAGAGAGAGAGAGAGAGAGAGAGAAAGAGCACGAGCAGGGGGAGAGGGAGAAGCGGGCTCTCCACTGAGCAGGAAGCCTGATGTAGGCCTTGATCCCAGGACCCTAGGATCATGACCTGAGCCGAAGGCAGACGCCCAACCAACTGAGCCACCCAGATGCCCCTTTTTAGAATATTTTAGAAGAATTTTAATGTCATGAGGAAAATGCCTATACATAATAAAAAACAGGAAAAGAAACTAGGATTACTAAGTATATATACTAGCAGTACATATACTACTATATATATATATATATATATACAGTAAGACCCTAATTTTATACTTATCATAATTATGAGAATCTATTAATAAAGATGATCACTACATGATAATAATATATACTATGAATCAAAAAAGGCTGAAATAAGATGTATGAATGTGTTATGAACATGTATCTATCTCTGGATGGTGGGTTTATGGGTGGTTTTACCATCATCTCTTTTCTGGCCTTCCAAATTTTCTACCAGAAATTTTTACATTTAAAATTATGATCAGGAAAAAAAAAGGAATTTCAATTGATAAGCAAAATAGCTAGTTCCTTACAAAGGGCTTCTACTCTTTTGCAAGTTACAGCAAATAGAGTATAGTGTTTGCAATTCAATTAGAAATAATTATTCAGGAGATTATGAGAGGCTTAACTTGAAATGCAAACAAAAGAGCAAAATTAGTTGAGCTTTCAGCATCCCTCTTGAATTTATAACATACAAAGTCAAACACAAGTAGTGTGTTTTTCTAAAATAGCCTCTTTCATCATCTACTTGGAAGCATAACTGACACTTCCAACTATTTAAAAAGTGAAAGGGGAACAAAATGGGGAGAACTATAAAAGAAAGAAAAGGCACTGTTGGGAGAAAGGATCTCCTTTTGCTTGGGTTCCTGTTTCTACAAGAATGGACAGTAATTAGACACCTTCAGCCTCTCTTGGCTCCCTCCCTCACCCCTCCCCAAGGAAAAAAGAGTGAATGGTGTGATTGGTCAGTTTGGAAGGAGGAACTGAGCATGCAGAGCTCAGCCTCTTGCCCTTTGGAATCAGCCCACTGCACAAAACATATGCTCTTAGTCAGCTCTCAGTGATACAAGAAGCTGAATGGTAAAAAGCTCTGTCTCTGCAGAGGAAAGTCTGTGGTTACTCAGCACTGCAAGTACCCAGTGAGTAAGCATGTTGAACTCGGGCGTTCAGTTTACACACTGAAGCCATTTTCACCAACATCTCCATTTGAAATAAAGCTGACATTTCTCTGTCTGCCTGGCTTCTTAGTTTTGAATTCAAGCAGGGGCAAATGTGTGTTGTGTGTCGCTCTGTCCCCTACCGCTGCCACCTCATACACACACTAACAGGTGGTAGAGAGCAGAATCGGTACTCCCTAAAAGCTCTGATTTAGCCACCTAAGAAATGTTCTGTCCAGGTGAGCAGCTTGCTTCAAAACAAATTTAAATTGTTTTTGTTAAATCTAGGTCACTTCCTTACTCTATAAACTGTATCTCCGGTTCTTACAACCCCAATGCCATCATGGGTGTATATCATGAACCAGGCTACAAATTACTTTGTGACTCTAACTGGTCAGTTGAAAGACATCACTCCCTAGAGTTCGTAACCTACCTTCAGCCCATCATCCACATCCTTCACATAACCTTTTTCATATAATTCCTGGGGAACATTTAAGATACGTTTTGAAAAATCATTTTCATGCCAGTCCACATGAAGACCTGTAATAGATAACAGTGACTTAAAAGCTGCTAAAAAAGCTTCTGTTCTTGTCAGTTTTCTGCTATTCCTTCTTTAAAATGCTCTAATATTTATCCAAAATAAATGTGAGAAAGAACGATGGCATAAAAACCTCATCAGTCCTTGGGGTTAACGATATTTAGCTCTAGCAGGAGCTGGCAACTCGGGTTCTCACCCTGGAAGAAGTCAGGAGAGCTAATAGGGAGGAAACTTATAAAAATGCAAGGACATACAAGACACACACACAAAAAAAGTCAGACTTTTCACAGCAACTCAGCAGGCAAAATACCTTCGATTTGTGTGTTCAGGCCTGCACCAGGGCCAGAGGTCTGGGAAATAATTCAATCTTTATGAGCCCTTAGAAATGGAAATGGCGGTTTTATAGGCCTCAGCAGAGTCATGATTCCATGTTCCCTGAATGTCCCTGTACTCAGCCACAAGGGGAATGCTATAGTCTCTCCATTCAAACAAGAACAAATTCAACCTTTTATTTTAAACTGTTTGACCCAGCAGGTCTGGAGAGGATATTGCAATCCCCCTGTAGAGCCAGAATAACAAGAGTTCAAATCTGTTCAGCCTCAAGACAATGGTCATTCCCATTTAAAAAAGGTTTTAGAGTATGTCTGCTCCCTGTGCTGGAGTACTAAAAAAGGCAAGTTCATATTGTTATCAGCTACAATGATTCACACAGCACTCTTTAAGGGATTAGTCAAGTATAAATCATTTTAAGAAAAATTGTATTCTTCTGTATGCCTGGAAGAAAGATTGACTATTGCCCTCATTTTCTGCATCAAGGGCAAAGGAGAGGTTGAATGGTATTGAACAGGCAAAGCAAATCATCAATAGATAGTGGGCTGACATTAAGAAAACACTGGCAGGCAAATATGTGAATAAGTGGGTTTTTAGGTTTTTCTTAGTGATCCAGGTCACCTGCCAGGCAGGTTCAAAGGCCTAATTCCGCCAAAGTCCATCTCTGACAAAGATTCTAGCCTACCCAGAGCAGATCCCAATCTACAGAACCATATGAGTTTTCCTAGAGTTTCTCCAAATTCAAATTAAGTCCCTAGATCACTTAAATCACAGTTTAGCATCTGTGCACCTGGTACAAAATTTATATTCCTAAGACATGATAAAATCACAGGTGTATTAATTAAGCTAGGAAATACAAGATAGCATAAATCAACCTCGATTCTATTTCTTATCACATATCCGAATACATTTTTTTCCTTTTTTAATTTAAATTCAATTAGCCAACAAATAGTACATCATTAGTTTCAGATGTAGTGTTCGATAATTTATCAGTTGCATATAACACCCAGTGCTCATCACATCACATGCCCTCCTTAATGCCCATCACCCAATACATTTTAAATAAACTTAACACCTAGGCCACAGTCCCAAATACCTACTGAGCTTTTCTGCACTTCAAAATACAAACAAGAAGTATTTTCTTACCACTGCCACTCCAGGGAAGAGTTGGGATACCTGCAGTTTGAGCCACTATGGAAGATGCAATCTTATCCCCCAAAGCCCACATGGCCTGGCTTGGAGGACCTAAAAACAAGAGAAGAACCCTGACTGTAACATTTTGGCCTCATTTCTGTCACACAGAGTTTTGTCTTCTATATAATTATTTTTGTATTTGTCTTATCTCTCCCTATATTACATATCATGGAGATCATGAACTTGATTAGGGGAATTACTATGTTATGACTCAACCAAATGTAGTAAGCTCTTAGCATACAGAGTTCAGTATATATACTGAATTAAATTCCTAACAAATCTAACAGATTTTATCATTGTTCATGATCCAACTTGACCAGATTATCAAAGTCTTTTTTTTTTTTCTTTTTAACGAATCCTAAAATAAGGACTAAAAAGTTTGGGGTTCAAGTCTGAAATATGCCCTCCTTGGTCTTAGGGGAATCCAAAAGGAAGATTTATCTTTAATAGGGTTTACAAAACATAGTCATCATTGTGGAAGGTCTCTGAGACAGAGACAGAAACACTTTGAGCCATATACTCTTGATTTCTCTCTCTGCTATAGGAGAGCAGGAAAGTCAGAAGAAACAGCACTCACTTGCAAGAATATAACCTATATAGTTAAATGTGAAGGTGCTGATTCATATTTAAGGGCACAGTGCTAGGGTATCCTAATACTCAATTAGTTCTGCTATATAAAAAGAGGTCCTTTCTCCATATATTTTCTTAAAATTAATGGCAAAGTTTTAAAAGGCCAGTGTTTTAGAAATCAGAGCCTTCTCCATATCTCATGGAAAAGAACCTGGGGACAGAAAAGACAAGATGAAGAAAGATAAGTAGGATGAAAGAAATAAGGAAGAGAAAAAAAGGAAAAAGGAATGAAGAGGATTACTCTGGGAGTTGCTAATTGAGGAAGAATAAGAGCCCAGTGCATGTTAAACAGAAGAAAAGCAGAATATAGATTGGAATACAGGCAAAACTGACAGGGAGAACCAGAAAGACAGGAAGAGTATGTCAGAAAGCCTTACCCATGAAGGCGATGCCATTTTTCAAAAGAAGTTCTGGGAGTTTGGGATTCTCAGAAGCATGACCCCAGCCAGCCCACACTGCCTATAAGGGAAGATAATGATTTGTTCTTAAAATTCATACTAAAAAAATACATGATCAACTGTATTACTCTCTACCAAGACTGACCCTACTCCATGAGGTACAATGACTCCACAAGAGCTGAACGCTTAATTCAGCTTCTGTGCTTGATTCTTGGCAAACTTTTTACAGAACAAGAATAAGCAGTCCACTGTGGCAAAACCTCTGAAGAGGTCAAAACCAAGTTGAAGTTGATATTAAGATCCAGCTAGTCTTGCTGCTCTTTAGGAAACTCAATTCATAGCCTTTCCACTAGACTCTATAGAGCCCTTTCTAGAAATACTGGTTTTCTTTCACAGATTCAATTACTTTGGTCACCCAACTCCACATTTATATCTAGTGGTTATACTGCCATATAAATCTCTAGTTTTTTTCTCTCTGGGCTTAAGGACATTTACACTAAATTTCCTAACACAATATAATAGGGAAGAAATAATCTGCTTCTACACCACCATATTCTGAGGTAAGAATATTCCATTGGAATCAGGAGCTTTTACTTACTTGAAATAGTTTGAAGGTAAAATGGATAACATAAATAATCTCTGAAAGACCGTTACAAACCTTCTGTTTGTATTATGTTTACTTTATTTTTGACTCATTCATTTTTTTCCATCTTTCTTTTCCTAATCTGCTATATCCCGTATAAAAAAGCTTTTATCAAACTTTCAACAAAGATGCTTTATATAAAATTTAAACTTCTTCTCTGGATAGCCCCTTGCATCTAACAGTCAAATGGCTAAATCTGGTTTGAAAGGACACACTGGCATCTCTTACTTGTACTGGAATCCTTTTTGCAATATCAAGAATTAATTCCACATTTGCATAGTTGTTGTTGTTTGGTCCTCCTGGCACTGGCACATAGTGATCTGCCATCTTAATGTATTCTGAAAATGCAAGCAAATTAATAGAGAAGACATGCTTTATTTTCAGAAATATAACAGCAGAGCAAAACTCTGTAAAGGACAGATACCATCACAGGTGACGACAGGACAAACTGTGTTAATGGGGTAAGTCCCAGGACCATTTAGTTAGAGGCTCTGACTTTATGAAGTCACAGGCACTAACATGTGCTAATCTCATATTTAGGAAGCTCTTATACTAAAACAACAGTTCTCAAACATTTCATTATGTAACCTTTTAGAAAGGTCTTTAAGATGTCTGTATCGAGGATGGCACTTAGAGGCCCCTGTACAATTATTCTAGTCTGATAAAAAGTTTTAGTCCTGACAGTCTTTATCGTCAACTTGCACTGTACTCTGAGAAAGCCCTTTTACTGGTGCAGAGCCAGGACAAACTGGGAAGGGAGGGGAGATCCTGAAGGGCTTGCAGACTGGCTGAACAGGAAAGGTCAGTTACAGGCATCTACCAAGTACTTGAAGAGAGTTTATCTGGAATGTTGGAGATACTGCATATTTGAAAGACACTTTTAAAAGATACCTTCTTTTGCTCCCTACATTTTTTTTGCCCAGGGTCCCCTGATGTCTCTCTCTTCCTATTCTGGCAGCAACTGTAGAAGAGCAGCTAAGGGCACAGTGACTATACTAAGCAGTTTACATATATTATGTAATACTCAAAATTCCTACAAGTGACAGGTATTATTGGCACCTAGTTTACAGGAAATTGGCTTGGAGCAGTCAAGTAACTTGCTCAAGGTCCATCTCTACCATATTTATTAATGCTTCTTCTACCTTGTTCTTAATTTTTAAAGGTTTCATGTCCTTCTAAAAAAAAATTTCAAAGTAAGATACAAAGGCCTAAAGTTTGTTCAAAAGAAAGACAGGTTTATTGTTCTCTTTGACAATAAAAGGGAGAGCATGTTAATTACAAAAAAAAAAAAAAAGGTAATATATCAGGATGTAATGCTATTTTTTAACAGCTAAAATCACTCATTCTCCCACCCCTCAAAGATAATCAGTTCATGCTTTGTTGTACTAGAAACCAAAAACTGTTAACCAGTCTAACAATATATTGTGGGTATCTTCCCATACATGACAAAAAAGGTATACTTGATAATATATATATTTAACATTTTAGATATATTTAATATATACTTGATATTTCAATGGATGTCTACTATTCCATAATGTCACAATAGTCCATAATTCATTTAACCACTAACTTATTGTTGGACATATGGGTCATTAATAATTTGGAAAATATTAAAATAATGCAATGATGAATATCCTTGTACTACTGTCTAATTATACCCACAGGATACATTCCTAGAAGTACAAGTACTAGGTCAAAAGGTTTCCACCGGGGGCACCTGGGTGGCTCAGTCGTTAAGCGTCTGCCTTCAGCTCAGGTCATGATCCCGGGGGTCCTGGGATCGAGCCCCACATCGGGCTCCCTGCTCCACGGGAAGCCTGCTTCTCCCTCTCCCACTCCCCCTGCCTGTATTCCTGCTATCGCTGGGTCTCTCTGTCAAATAAATAAATAAGAATCTTAAAAAAAAAAAAAGGTTTCCACATTTTCACTTGATCTTAGCCAAAAGGCCAAGAAGCGATAAGGTTTCCACATTTTCAAAGATTGAATCACATTAGACTCTCATCAGCAACATGGATGACAAATTATCTGTACTCTAATCTAAATTAGATATTATCACTCATTTATTTTTTTTAAGATTTTATTTATTTATTTGAGAGAGTGAGCAAGAGAGAGCAAGAGCGGGCAGAGGGAGAGGGAGAGGGAGAAGCAGGCTCCCCACTGAGCAGGGAGCCCGACGCGGGGCTCGATCCAGGCTCCTGGGATCACGACCTGAGCCCAAGGCAGACGCTTAACTGACTGAGCCACCCAGGTGCCCCTTATCACTCTTTTAAATTTTACCAGTCTTATAAACTAAAAAATCCCAATCGACTACTGTTTTGGTTTGCATTTCTTTGATTACCATTAGTATCAAATTTCTTCTCATGTGTTTATTGTTCCTTTTTCATTCTTTTATTAACTACCTAGTTCATGTTCTTGGTTCGTTTTCTACTAAAGGGTGTCATTTTCTCTATTATAGGTACACACTCTTTGCTGCAAAATGTTTTTCCAGATTACTATTTGTCTTTAACTTTTCTTTTTTTTATTTGCTAAATAAAAATTTTTATATAGTCAAATCCATCTAACTTTTCTACTGTGGTTTAGTCTTTTCTGAAGTTCTGTAGCCCTGGGTACAGAAAAAAAAAGTTACATTAATTGCTGACCTACATCACACATGCACATGCACACAAACACAGTCTACAAAGGTACTGTGGTCAACAACCAACAACGGTTCAGAGTTCCACACCTATCAGTTTTCTATTCTCATGATTGTAGACCCTTAAGGGAAGCCCTGGTAAATAGAAGAAGAAAGCACATCTTATTCACACAGCTTGGACTTCTTCATCGTCTCCTGGTTCCCACAGTTGCCATAATTACCACCAGATATGCTAAAGAATACTCACAAATGAACAAAACTTCCCTCAAAAGAGAATCCTTGGTTCTTTACCACAGATTACACTAATCATCCACATCTCCAACTTTCCCAATAATGAGCATAACATAAAAATATGCACCTGGGTTGATTATTACCACCTCATTTAACCTGTCAAGTATGCCTGCTCCCCCCCGCCCCACTCCAGGTCTCAGAGGATAAAGTCCTCTCCTCATGTGTATAACCAACTCTTCCATAAGCCGCCTTCTTCATAATCTTTTAAATTACAAAAGTAATTTGTGTTTTACACTGGATTCCTATGTGACTGCACAGTGGTACAAGTTTACTAAAACTCATAGAACTGTGAACTTTTTATGGCACATAAATTATATTCAGGAAAGGTACTAAAATAATTAACATAATAGAAAAGTTAGAAAAAAGGAAAAATCATCCAAAATACTAATTCCTTAATTCAATACCACTAGTATTATAATCCTCCTGAAGTTCTACTTTTCAAATAACTTTTAAAGAAATCGTAAAATTGTATAAACTCTTTGTAAAAAAGTTAGAAAAAGCAGAAACAGAAATAAAAACACCCCAAAATACCACCCTGAAAGACAACTAGTATTGCTGTTGGTATATGCCATTATACCTTTGTTTTTCTGACTATATGCAATGTATTTATTCCCTATTATTATGTCACCCTATAGCTAACTTTTTTCTTTGCAACAGTGATGGACAGACACATTGTCTGTTCCCATGATCCCAGTTTCCAGGTCTTCATACCTTAAGGAATCCCCCTCTCCTTGGGTGTGAGCAGATCTGTGACTTGCTTCTAGCCAAGAGAATATGGCAAGGACAGGGAGCTGTCACTTCTATAACATTACATAAGAAAGTAACCGATCTTACTAGAAGACTCTCCCTTGCTGGCTTTGACGTAGCAGGCAGTCATTTTGGGATGGCCCACATGACAAGGAGTCAAGGGTAGTTTTTTTTTGCCAATAACCAGCTAAACATTCAGGCCCTCAGTCTAACAGCCCATAGAAAACTGAAAGCTGCCAACAAGCACCTGAGTTTGAAAGTAGGTCCATCCCAAGTCAAGCCTCAGATAAGACTGCAGATCCAGGTGACAACTGATTGCAGTCTTATGATACCTGAAGCAGAAGACCCAGCTAAGCCACATTCTGACCTACAGAAACTGTGAACTAATGACTTGCTTTAAGCTACCAAGTTTATGGTAATATTGTTACACAAAAATAGATAAATAATGTAGCAATTTATTAGACTGCATTTTAGACCAACAAATGTTATTCCACAACATTATTTTTTAATGTCTGCATGGTACTTCACAGAATTGGTGCACATTTTATGTAACTAATCCACTCATGTTGGACACTTAAGTTACTCCCCCAGTTTCTCTTTTTTTTTTAAAGATCTTATTTATTTGTCAGAGAGAGCACGCACAAGCAGTGGGAGCGGCAGGCAGAGGGAGAAGCAGGCTCCCCGCTGAGCAGGGAGCCCAATGCGGGACTCGATCCCAGGACCCTGGGATCATGATCTGAGCCAAAGGCAGATGCTTAACCGACTGAGCCACCCAGGCGTCCCAGTTTCTCATTATTTTAAGTAACCCTATAATGAAAATATATCTTTGTATGAATACATCTGCCCCATTACTGATTTTTTTTTTAAAGATTTTATTTATTTGACAGAGAGAGACACAGCGAGAGAGGGAACACAAGCAGGGGGAGTGGGAGAGGGAGAAGCGGGCTTCCCGCCGAGCAGGGAGCCTGATGCGGGGCTCGATCCCAGGGCCCTGGGATCACGACCCAAGCCGAAGGCAGACGCTTAATGACTGAGCCACCCAGGCGCCCCCCACTACTGATTTTTTTGTTCCTCAGAATAAATACCAGGGAATATGCTTATTTTTGTCCACTTGTGCTCTAGACCACATCCCCTTCTACCTCCTCCAGGTCCCTATGCACTTCCACTCCTTTCCTTCTTTGGTTCCTTCCTCTTGAACTACAAACATTCCCAAGTCTCTTTCACTCTTAAAAATAAAAATCCTCCCTAACCCTGGATTTCACTTGAGTTACTACCTTTTCTTCTTCCCTTCTCATTCAAAATTCTTTAAAAAAAATCTGTCTATATTGGCTATCTCCATGTCACTTCCCATTCATTCCTTAACGTCCTCTATTATCTGCACATTCATATTGTTCCACTGAAACTATTCTTGCAAACGCTACCATGATTTCCTAATTACTGGACAGGTTCTATTCCTACTTCATTGGATTGCCGACTCATTTGGCCCTTCCTTATGGAAATTCTTTTCCTCTCTTCTGTTTCTTCTGTCTCCAGTCATCTTTTCTCAGCACTGTTTATGGGCCGATCTTCCTGAGTCTATCCCTAAAATTTTACTCGTCTATAAAATTCACCCTTAGCCCTCTTCTTTTCATTTTCTATCTGTTCTTTGAGCTTGGGGGTAGTGTTAACTACTATATGTTTGCTGATAATGTAGACTCTTAGTCTCCAGCTCTCATTATTTCTAAATTCTGGAAGGATATATCCAACTTTTTACAGGATTTGTAGGATTTGCTTATACAGAAGTACCCAAATCTCATTTGTCTACCCCCACAAAGAACCTTCCTCTTCTGGCTACGTTATTATTTTGCCCTTGTTGATGATACTGGCATCTGCCTCGTCAACCAAATTAGAAACCTAACAGTAATCATCAACTCTTCCCTCTATCACCAAATCTTGCTAATTTTACCTCCTAAGCCTCTAAACCATCCCTTTCTTCTCTCTTCTCAGCCTCATCATGTTCTGTAGTACTGCCTTCCACAAATGGATCTTCCAAGATGCTATCTGAATTGTCCATCTAACTGCTTACGTTTCAAGAAAAGAAAAAGTACCTTTAAGAGATACACACTGAGGGGCGCCTGGGTGGCTCAGCTGGTTAAGCGACTGCCTTTGGCTCAGGTCATGATCCTGGAGTCCCGGGATGGAGTCTCAGGTCAGGCTCCTTGCTCAGTGGGGGGTCTGCTTCTCCCTCTGACCCTCCCCCCTCTCATGCGCTCTCTCTCTCTCATTCTCTCTCTCAAATAAATAAATAAAATCTTTAAAAAAAGAGAGAGAGATACACACTGAAATACTTACAGATGAAATAATATATCTAGGATTTGTTTCAGAAATTATGTGTGGAGTGGGGAGGAGGTGAAAGTAAAGATGAAACAAGATTGACCATGAGTTGATAACAGATGATGCTGGATGATAGGTAAATAAGAAGGGATTCATTATACTCTTCGACTTTTGAATTGTTAAAAACAACAACTAATCCATTTAAAATGCCAATCCTTTAATGTCCAACACACACACACACACACACCCCTAAAAAAATAAAGTCTATGCTCCTGAGGATAAAAATCAACGCCCTCAGGCACCTGGGTGGCTCAGTTGGTTAAGCAACTGCCTCCAGCTCAGGTCATGATCCTGGAGTCCCAGGATCGAGTCCCGCATGGGGCTCCCTGCTCAGCAGAGTCTGCTTCTCCTTCTGACCCTCTTCCCTCTCATGCTGTCTGTCATTCTCTCTGTCTCAAATAAATAAAATCTTAAAAAAAAAAAAAAAATCAACGCCCTCCTTGAGAAATATTAGCTCACATCTTAAACTTTAACAAGTATACTTGTAGGTTCCAGCAAACCATTGTGTCATGCCTTCATACATTTGCATAGACTGTTCTTTTCTACCTGGAACGCCCTGCCTGGAATGTCATATTGACTGCTTCACTAATCCTTGCTCATTCTTGGCTAGGCGTAACTTCTTTTAGAGAGCATTCTCTTAACCCTGCTATCAAGAGCAGGGGTTAGAGGTAAGATGCCTCAGCTCTGTGTTCTCACAGTACCCTGTGCATATTTGTATTATAACACTTACCTCACTGTATTGAAATTATTTGTTTCCTAGAGCAAGATCACATTTTATTCAACTATGGGTCTCCGTGTTCACTGAGTAAATAAATAAATTAGTAGGAAATAGATGAGGAAAAAGAAATCATGCAAGGTAGTTTTATGTTTATCACAGACAATTTCATCTTTATAAGTATCCAGTATATTAGACATTATCATCTTCCTTTTACAGATACAAAAATTGTGGTTCAGAGATGTTAAAGGGTCAAACTAAATGATTTTACATAATAACATGCTTTCCAATAAAATGGTATCTTATGTTTCTAAATAAGATAATAATCCCTACTCCTTAAGAATAGTCTTAACATCATTGTCTCAATAGAGAGAGAACATACACAGACCAAAATAGGTTTAAAAAGATAGCTCCTTAAAGAGCTAGTGTTATCTGTGGGTACTCTACCTTAGAGATTATACCTTAGCAATAAAAAGTACGGAGAGGAAAGACTAGTCATATTGTCTCAGCTATCCTAACAGTCTTTATCGACAACTCTCAGATGGAGGGCCATCTGAGGAGAGAGAATATGCAGAAAAGCTTGCAGGATAAAACCCACTTGGGTTCCTCAGAAGGAGGGTAAAAAATAATCTTAACCCTAAGATTCTCTAAAATTCAATGTAGCTTAGCTTGTAAGTGAAATAGCCATTTCCTTCAAAATCTTTCCACTTACACATGCTAAAGTATATAGCTTAGCAAATACTTGTCACTAGAAGGGCAGACCTGGAAACCCCAAAAAACACTGGTTAAATGTCCACTTATTTTTACTTAGAACACAGGTGACTGTGTTGAGGTTAAATATAGTACAATCACTTGTATATGCCTATTATTGACACTTTTTTAAAGCGAAATCCTTGGGTTTGGGAATCCCCCTAAGTTAACATTCTCCTACTTAAGACTTTGCTATTCCAATGCTTTATGCTCATGGGTGATGCTTTCCTTTTTTTTAAGATTTTATTTATTTGAGAAAGAGAGTGAGAGAGAGCACAAGAGTTGGGTGAGGGGCAGAGGGAGAAGCAGACTCCCGGCTGAGCAGGGAGCCCGATGCAGGGCTCGATCCCAGGACCCTGGGATCATGACCCAAGCCAAAGGCAGACGCTTAACTGACTGAGCCACCCAGGCGCCCAAGGGTGATGCTTTCTTAATGCTAATCACTCACCTGCATTGGCTTTCAGGTCTTCAGGTGTTACCATAACAACAAATCGGATTGCACGTTCATTTCGAAACATCTCGTAAGACCATCGACGGATAGACCGCATGCATTTCACTGCTGCAATGCCATTGTTGGCGATAAGCACCTGGGAGAGTGAGGGGACGGGAATTGGAGAGAAAAGTACAAAAGGCAGGCAATGATCAAGGAAAAGGCAGATCTACATTTCTGTAGATCTGTTTTTCTCTGAAAAGCCAGATTTGCAATTAGGAATTTGTGTTGCTATGTCTAGGCAGTTAGGAACCAGCTCCCACATAATCAAGGGATATTTTAAAATGTTAGCTAGGCAAATACTTTAATATGTGCCAGCTAAAAGTTACTGCTTTCTATCTTCATTTCTTCAAGGGGAAAATCACAATTTTTCAAATCTTGTGAGTTGGTAAATTATTCTACCATACCTGTTACTAGGCAAACAGAAGACAAACTTCAGAGGAATGATGTATTATTAAGGAATGGGGGACGACTAAACAGTGTAATGTCACGCACTATTCCCTGTTGTATTAAACAAGGTGCAGAGTCCTGAACAGGCGTAAGAACGCTGCCACCAACCACTCTCTCTCTCCAAAATGCTGAACCCTAAATGCCTTAGAACTGTAGAGACTGCCTTACAAAGAATGGTCACAAGAAAAAGCGTGGAAGAACCAATGATCCTGAAATGTCTCTGTAAACAAATCTCTCCTGACCTATCTTGCAATCATGGCCCCAGGATAACAGAGGCTAGGAGATACACAATCTGATTATCAGATTGGACACCACTGGAGCAATACTCCTAAAGTGGGAGTATAGGTCCCCACGCTTTATTCTCTTAATCACTGCGAGCTCTTTCAGCCAAGTCGTCCTTTCAGCTCGGACATGGTTTAGATAAAAGGGGCACAGAACTACTCCTAACATTTCAAAATATTTGTAATCTCTTTAGGTACTTCATACGTTGTAGTCCCTCCAAACACCTCAAATATCTGCTGGAAGCCATTAAATTGCAGTGCATCAAACTATTCAGGCCTTCTGTTCTGAAACTCCCTCCACTCCCTTAGCTCTTGCTCCAATGTGGTGACGTATCTCTTCACCGCTACCCCATGAGTTAGTCGGTTTCTCATACCCTCTGAGTGGGGCAGCCCAACCCCATAAAACTGCAAGAGCTTTTAAAAAAGAACTTTTTGACCACCACTTCATCTTTTTAATTACCCCTGCCTAAATTATCAGTGGTATATACATAGAAAATGGTGAAATTCACAGGACTATGGAGGTAGAGAGGTTAATTCTGCAGAAAGAGGCAGTCTCTGAAAATCCAAGTATCAGTTTTGAGCAAATCTAGACAACAAGTCTAGGCATTGAACCTCATGAGATTTTGAAAAAATAATTCAGCAAGTTATAACTTACCTTCTCAATCACTTTATTCCCCCCAAAACGAGTAACAAATTCTGCTGGAGAAGCTACAGTGAAATCTCGCTGAGAGTCTATTTTCTTTCGGTCTCGACCTTGCTTTACTAGATGCAAGCCAGACATGCTGGACCTGTAAAAATAGAGAAAGCATGAAAGTCTATAGATAGGATTTTTTTCACACTGTCTATCTCCCCTGGAGATCTGCTTTTCACGACCATACTTACAACAGCATTTCCAACTGCACCCTTGTGAAGACTGCACGCTGACAGATCACATACTTTTTGAATAGAGGAGGAAAAGAGAAAAAAAAAGTCTTTGCTTGTGGAAATTTAAGAAAAAAAATTAAGTGTTCTTGAATAAGATAATATTAAGGCTTACGAAAAGATGCCATCACAAAGAGATAGGTAAAAGACAGGATGAACTGAGATGACAGAGATAATAAGAGACTGGGAAAGCTAAATAAACAGCAAGGCTGTTGTTGGATCATGATTCTGGCACACAGATGACTTTCACCTTTGTATCTCCAGCCTCCATTTTTCTTTTCTTTTTTTTTTTTTCAGTCTCCATTTTTCTTATGAAACTAAACTTTTAACTGCCTACTAAGCATTTTATTTCTGTATTCCATATGCTTTTCAAAATCAGTAACTCCAAAACCAGATACTTTACAAGGCAGCATAATAGATCGTATTTCATTGATTAGAAGACACTCCTCCTTAAAAAAAGTTAAAAAAAAAAAAAAACTTTAAAAAAATATCTGAAATTGGGAGTGCCTGGGTAGCTCAGTCGGTTAAGCCTCTGCCTTCGGCTCAGGTTATGATCCCAGGGTCCTGAGATCGAGCCTTGTGTTGGGCTGCCTGCTCAGCAGGGAGTCTGCTTCTCCCTCTCCCTTTGCCCCTCCTCCCCCACTTGTGCTCATGCTCTCTCAAATAAATAAAATCTTAAAAAAATATATCTGAAATCGATATGTATCTTACAACTGATGGTGCGCTTTAACTGGCAGAATTTTTTTTTTCCTCAGTGGTACATACAATAATGGTGCCTCTAACAATCAATGGTGTGTTAAGGATAGATGAAATACGTAGCAGAAACAGCATAGGTTTGAGTTTAATCCAGATCTGCCCACTTAATAGCTCCAATGATCTTAGCAAGTAATTTAACCTTGCTCAGCTTCAGTTTTCTCTTTGCAAAATACACATAATATACAGTGTTCTGGTTATTTACCTACTGTCTCTCGGCTCCGACCCCATCCTTTTACACTCTGCTCTGTGATGACAGAGCTAAGACTGCAAAACTGTTCAGTTCTGCCAATGGGAAGGCGGGACAGTAAGAATAGGGATTTCATTCTTGTTTTCCAGCTTTTAGCATCATTGCTCCACAGTAACAGAGAGTTAATTCTGGCCTCTAGAATCTTTCAACGTTCCTGGTGAGGCCCTCATTGCATCCCTTAGAGGTACCAGGAGCAGCAGATGATGGCTCCTTGGCAGAGTCCCAGCCTTTCCATGCTCACGCAGCCTCTGGGCTGTGCTGCCTGGGCCTATCGATCAAGGACCTGTCCGGCCAGGCTTCCATCTGCTCTAAGCACCAGCTACTCAAAGCTTCCTCTCAGAGGTGCAAGTGCTGGCCCCCAGGGGCCTTCCTTCAAGCTCCTGTGTTCTGGTAACCCTACCTCTTCCTTTTTGTTCTCCCAGCCTTAGGGGTGGTAGCTACTTCCTGCAAGTATTAATTTTTTTTTTAAGTTTTATTTATTTATTTGACAGAGAGAGCACAAGTAGGCAGAGCAGTAGATAGAGGGAGAGGGAGAAGCTGGCTTCCCGTGGAGCAGGCAGCCTGATGCGGGGCTTGATCCCACGACCCTGGGATCATGACCTGGGCCGAAGGCAGATGCTTAACGACTGAGCCACCCAGGCGCCCCTGCAAGTATTAATTTGAGGCTACTTCAGAAAACACCCAAGTCACCAGTCCTCACTATTGAATGCCCACTGTTTATAATACTTAAGGCAGTTTCTCTTTCCCTGACTGGACCTTGACTGACAGACCCTCTTTGAAAAGGTGTTTTGGGGGTTCAATGAGATAACAGCTATAACTAAGCACTTGTATACACTGTTCAGTGGACAGCTGTTTTCTTATTCCCACCTTTTCTTCCTTTCTCCTGCACTCTAACCTTGATGCTGCAGTAATTTCTTTTCAAACTATGGGAAGCCTGAGTGGCTCAGTCGGTTAAGCGTCTGCCTTCGGCTCAGGTCATGATCCCGGGGGCCTGGGATCGAGTCCCGCATTGGGCTCCTTGCTCAGTGGGGAGCCTGCTTCTCTCTTTGCCTCCTGCTCCCCCTGTTTGTGCTCACTCTCTCTCTCTCTCTGACAAATAAAATTTAAAAATCTTTTTAGGGGCGTCTGGGTGGCTCAGTCATTAAGCATCTGCCTTCGGCTCAGGTCATGATCCCAGGGTCCTGGGATCGAGCCCCACATGGGGCTCCCTGCTCAGCAGGAAGCTTGCTTCTCCCTCCCCCACTCCCCTTGCTTGTGTTCCGGCTCTCACTCTCTCTCTCTCTCTGTCAAATAAATAAAATATTTTTTAAAAATCTTTTTTAAAAAATTATTTTCAAAATAAAAGGGTATGATTAAAATCTTCCCACACACAAAAAAAACCCAGATCCAGATGGTTTTTTTTTTTTTTTTTTTTTAAAGATGTTATTATTTATTATTTATTTGACAGAGAGAGAAATAGCGAGAGCAGGAACACAAGCAGGGGGAGTGGGAGAGGGAGAAGCAGGCTTCCTGCTGAGCAGGGAGCCCGATGTGGGACTCGATCCCAGGACCCTGGGATCATGACCTGAGCCGAAGGCAGACGCTCAACGACTGAGCCACCCAGGCGCCCCAGATGGTTTTAAAAGATAAGTTTTTTCAAACTTTTAAGGGCAGTAGTCTACCAAACTTCCAGACAATAAGAAGTGAAACTCCTCAGGCGCCTGGGTGGCTCAGTTGGTTAAGCGACTGCCTTCAGCTCAGGTCATGATCCTGGAGTCCCGGAATCGAGTCCTGCATCGGGCTCCCTGCTCGGCAGGGAGTCTGCTTCTCCCTCTGACCCTCTTCCCTCTCGTGCTCTCTGTCTCTCATTCTCTCTCTCTCAAATAAATAAATAAAATCTTGAAAAAAAAAAAAGTAAAACTCCTCAGCTAGAGTAACACTGATACCAAAACCAGACAAGTATGTCACATAACAGGAAAAGTCCAGGTGCATTTTTTTCGTGACTACAAATGCAAAATTCCTAAATATAATATTCTAAATAGTAGGGTACTGGTGCAAGGATGGGTAAAATATTAGTAAAAAAACATTACTCCACGACCAAGTTGAGTTTGTCCCAGGTATGCAAGTATTGTTTAATTTTAGAAAATCCATAAATGGGGGCACCTGGGTGGCTCAGTCAGTTAAGCATCTGCCTTCAGCTCAGGTAATGATCCCAGGGTCCTGGGATCAAGCCCCACATCAGGCTCCCTGCTCAGCGGGGAGCTTGTTTCTTCCTCTCCCCTTACCCCCCTCCCTCCCGCTCATGCTCTCTCTCTCAAATAAATAAATAAAAATCTTTTTAAAAAGTACATAAAGGGGCATCGGGGTGGCTTAACTGGCCTTCATTCGGCTTGGGTCATGATCTCAGGGTCCTGGGATTAAGCCCCGCATCGGGCTCCCTGCTCAGCGGGGAGCCTGCTTTTCCCTCTCCCTCTGCCTGCAGTTCCCCCTGCTTGTGCTCTCTCAATCTCTCTCTCTCTGTGTCAAATAATAAATAAAATCTTTCAAAATAATAATAAATAAAATTTTTAAAAAATTTAGAAATCCATAAATGTAACACTGTGTGTTAGATTTCCCAGCAAGTGCAATAAAATGAAAAAAATAATAAATTAGAGGCATTAGGATTGCAAACAAGGAAGTTAAATTGTCATTATTTGTGAGTGATATAATCGTTTACAGAGAAAACACAAAAGACTCTGCAAATTATTAGAAATAGGAGACTTCAGGGCGCCTGGGTGGCTCAGTTGGTTAAGCGACTGCCTTCGGCTCAGGTCATGATCCTGGAGTCCCTGGATCGAGTCCCGCATCGGGCTCCCTGCTCGGCAGGGAGTCTGCTTCTCCCTCTGGCCCTCCCCCTCTCATGTGCTCTCTCTCATTCTCTCTCTCTCAAATAAATAAATAAAATCTTAAAAAAAAAAAAAAAGAAATAGGAGACTTCAGTCAAGTATCCAGATTAATATACAAGAACTCCAAAAATATTATATAAAGAAGACTACAGGGGTGCCTGGGTGGCTCAGTCGTTAAGCGTCTGCCTTCGGCTCAGGTCATGATCCCAGGGTCCTGGGATCGAGCCCCGTATCGGGCTCCCTGCTCGGCGGGAAGCCTGCTTCTCCCTCTCCCACTCCCCCTGCTTGTGTTCCCTCTCTTGCTGTGTCTCTCTCTGTCAAATAATAAATAAATTCTTTAAAAAAAAAAAAAAAGACTACAGATTATAAATTTAAAACATATCATAAAGTTAAAACAACTAAAATTATACACATTTTTGGAAGATACATAGAGTTACAGTAAAACTACATAAACAGGAAGATAAAAGAATATGATGAACATGTGATTAAGGAAAATGATTATCTGGGTGGAAGAATGCAGGGAGAAGCGCTGAGGAGGAGAGACCATATGGTTGGATGAGGTGATGGCCAGGGATCAACCTTTGTTTTAGGTGATGGGTTTTCAAATTCTTTTCACATTATTGTTTTAAAGACTGCAATAACTAACCAAATAAATAAATAATAGTAGGCCACAAATGGACCAATGAGTGTGCCAGGAAGGATGTTACATAATTCTATACACCTAAATTTAAACACACACACACACACACACTCCTCAGAGATCAGCTGTCAGTTATTTAAGGAAGGACTGAAGGGACAGGTAAGTTATAACTTAGAATCATTAAGGAGCTGGGGCACCTGGGTGGCTCAGTTGGTTAAGCAACTGACTCTTGATTTTAGCTCAGGTCATGATCTCAGGGTCATAAGATGGAGCCCCGTGTTGGGTTCTGCACTCAGTGGGGAATTTGCTTCAGATTCTCTCTCTCCCTCTGCTCATCCCCCACCCCCTCACTCCTGCTCTCTCTCTCAAATAAAAAATAGGGGCGCCTGAGTGGCTTAGTCAATTAAGTGTCCGACTCTTGATTTGGGCTCAGGTCCTGAGCTTAAGCCCTACATCAGGCTCTGTGCTCAGCAAGGAGTCAGCTTGAGATTCCCTCTCTCCCTCTGCCCACCCCTCTAAAATAAACAAACAAATCTTTAAAAAATAAAATAGAAAGTAAATCTTAAAAAAAGAAAAGAATCAGTAAGGAGCTACCTGAGTTTAAGACAAGAAAGGAAGCAAAGCATTGATGAAATTAAAGTGGAGAAGGGATTGGTCATAAGATTTAATCAATAGTTTAGAGTGCTCTGAGGATCATTTATCATCAAAGCAGGGAGAAAAACAAAAACCTGTCTTACTGGGGCGCCTGGGTAGCTCAGTTGTTAAGTGTCTGCCTTTGGCTCAGGTCATGACCTCACGGTCCTGGGATAGCCTCACATCGGGCTCCCTGATCATCAGGGAGCTTGCTTCTCCCTCTGCCTCTGCCGCCCCCCCTTCCCCCCCCGCTCATGTCATCTCCCTCTTTCTCTCAAATAAATAAATAAAATCTTTAAAAAAATTATTTATTTGGGGCACCTGGGTGGCTCAGTCATTGAGCATCTGCCTTTGGCTCGGGTCATGATCCCGGGGTCCTGCAATCGAAGCCTGCGTCAGGCTCCCTGCTCGGCTGGGAGCCTGGTTCTCCCTCTCCCACTCCCCCTGCTTGTGTTCCCTCTCTAGCTGTCTCTCTCTCTCTCTGTCAAATAAATAAATGAGATCTTAAATAAATAAATTATTTATTTATTTCTTTGACAGAGAGAGAGAGCATGGTCCGGGGTGTGCCCCAATAAATAAAATCTTTAAAAAAAAAAATCTTACTTTTAATGAAGGGATCCTTCACATAGGCATATTCTGAAGTAAGGCACGATGCTGAAAACAAGAGGATCAGGTATAAAGAGAGAATAGATCTCAAAATCTTTACCACTCACCTATCTTTTCTCAGGAAGCTATTAGAGAATGTTGTCATCCAAAAGGATGGAGTAAGCCAAGAAAAAGGAAAAGAAGGGACGTAAGAAACAGAGGAGCTAATAAAGAAGAGAAGAAATTCCCTAGGTGACAGTTCAAATCAGAGGACTGGCTGCTCCAGGAGGGATGCCTCTGTGAAAACAGTGGACAGATCACCTGTTGTATTTACCCACAGAAAAACAAAACTTGGTGTGTGTGATTTATATGTATGTTTTGTTTATACATGTGTGTATATATGATTGTTTTATATATAAAAAACAGTAAAGGGGGGGCGCCTGAGTGGCTCAGTCGGTTAAGCGTCTGCCTTCGGCTCAGGTCATGGTCCCAGGGTCCTGGGATCAAGTCCCACATCGGGCTCACTGCACGGTGGAGAGCCTGCTTCTCCCTCTCCCTCTGCCTGCCATTCTGACTATCTGTGCTCTCTATCTCTCTGTCAAATAAATAAATAAAATCTTTAAAAAAATAAAATAAAAATAAATTAAAAAAAAAACAGTAAAGGGGCACTTGGGTGGCTCAGTCATTAAGCATCTGCCTTCAGCTCAGGTCATGATCCCAGCGTCCTGGGATCGAGTCCCACATCGGGCTCCCTGCTCCACGGGAGGCCTGCCTTCTCCCTCTCCCACTCCCCCTGCTTGTGTTCCTGCTCTCGCTATCTCTCTGTCAAATAAATAAAATCTTTAAAAAAATTAAACAAATTTAAAAAATAAAAAACAATAAAAAACAATAAAACAGTGTTATATAAAAATGCTTTTATATACATAAAAATCATTTTTATTATATATATGTTATATATATATAGCTTTAATGCTTTTTATTTATTTGACACCCAGTGGAAGTTCCGCTTGGTTTTCCCCCTAAAGGGTGGAAGAGGTCAAATGAAAAGGAAAAGGAAAGGATAACTGTTCTAAAGATAAATTTTGTCAACTCAGTGTTTATTGCTTATTTTCTGTTTCCACCAAGGTCCAGTTTAATTTTCAGGCAATATTTTTTAGAATAAGAACTCTAGACTGCAAAAACAAGCAAATAAAAAAAGATAACGGAGGAGCCCTTACTGACTGCTATCAAGCCCATCATTCAGGTCTTTGATGTTAATCCTCTGATGGACATGCACAGACCTGCAAGTGGCTTGAAGATGGCCAAGAAGGCCTGATTCACTTCCTCCTCAGCCCCAAGTTCTAGGGACAGGAAGAAGAAAGACCCCCATGGGGGGGTGGCGGGCGGAGAGCTTGGCACCCTCCACAACTCCAGTCCAGCTGCCCACCGTCACATTGTAAGGCAATGGCAGCAGGTACCTTTCCCGGCCCCAGAGACACATTTTTCTTTTTTACTGCAGCACTTTATTTCCTCACACAATGACACGTTGCTGGGGCCTAATGTTCTCACATGACAGTAGAAAACCAAAATTTGTTGTCATCTCTTAAAGAATTGAGAACTGTGTACAAAAACCTTACATAAATTAAAAGGATGAATAAATTTACAGTTGTAAATGCAAACCGTTTTCCAACTCAAGGCAATTAACAACCCACGGTGTTCTGGCAGGAAAACGTCGGGTAAAAAAGGAAAAGTGGGTCCTAAGGTTCGGACGTTCCCCACCCTGTTAGACCAGCAAGACAGAAATGACAACTCGTTCAGAACTCTTGCCAGCCTCTAGAGAAATCCTGGAATAGGCAGCTCTTAGACATTAATACCCTGCACAGATCAAGAACCTCATGGTCTTGCAGATTCTCCAATCAATGGATTTCTCTTCCATCAATGTGTCCAGAGACATATTTTTAAGAAGTTTTCTCAAAACTATCCTCCACGGGATGCTCATATACTACACAAAAACTACACAGAATTGATAGCTCCCTTTGCAGTAGGTGAAGAGACATCACTCTTGAAAAACCAGCCCAAGCCGGTGAGCAAATCAGGCACAGACTGAGATCCCTTAACGAGAGAACAGCACAGCAAGGTCCTCGTAGGGGTGCTTGTTTTCAGCGTGGCTACAATATCACACACGTGCGTGGGTAGCTTTGATTCAAATTCTGAATGTAAAAGAAAGGCTTTGAAATCCAGGAGCAAATATGGGAGTTTTTATTCCTTTCCTTTAAAATAAAAAGGTTTCTTATAGATACAAAAAAATCAAATTTCCCCTAAGATCCAGGGCTTAGCTGTCAATGACTTACTGGTTTTTAAAGGTATATATTGCCCAAATATGGCACCCTAAAACTTACCTTTGAAGCATGTAATATCTCATCTCCTTAATTTCCTCTGCAGAACCCTCCATATCAAGATGGCAAAGGAATGGAAGATTTTTTCTTCGGGTTTCAGCCTTGTAAACACAAGCTGCAGTCCGTCCTCCTGTTGCAGGTGCTTAAAACCCAAGAGGACAAGAGATACAGTGCCTTCTGCCTACTTCTTGGCCCTGCTTCAGTCAGACTGGAGTATTCCTGATGGACTCAAACTACAGCCTTTTTGTCTACTTTGTCCCCAATTTCCGTATTTCCCCACCTTTCCTCCTTTTTAAATTTTCTCCCTCAACTTGGTTCACACACAGAATTGATTTCCCAAGGGGACTAAGGGGAGAGGGGGAGGAATATAAAACCTTGTATAACTAGAAGATAGATCTTAGCTCTGCATTAGCCACAGCAAACATGTTTCAACAACGGTCACTTTCTTCTGACAGTCACCAGAGAAAAGCTCCACAGTCTCTCCTGGCTGCCAAGAGCACATGACAGGGAGGGCCCCAGGCAAAAAGAACGTTTACAAGGACGACTAAGTCAAGAAAATAATGGGGTCATGAAATCCAGAGGGAGGACAGCACACAGTCTAAGTAGGTAATTTCTGAGATCCAATCAAAACAAATAATACGGATTATCAGCTTGCAAGAACGGGGAAAGCAGGTCAGGAGGTAAAGAAAGCAAGTAGAAAGGACAGGACATGCCACTACTAAGGAACTTTGAATAAAGTCGGAGCCACAATTCTAATTTTCAGGCCAAAGTAGTGATACATGCATGCAAAAACCTTTTTTAAAGTTACAAGATCTGAGATTTTCTTCATGCAAACTTGAGAGTAAGAACGGAGCTGGGACAAATGGGACATAGAGAAGATGTGGACAAAATCCTTGAAAAGAAAAGGGGCCCAGACAAATACTTTAGACACAGAGGTCTAACCCAGATTAAGTAGGGTAGGAAAAAACTCTATCTAGAAAGGCTACTGGGACACGTATATTGGTATAAAAGCAAATCTGCCAGATAGATCCCTTAAATAAAATAAACAGTGGCTGAATGTTAAAGTCCTACTTTAGCTTCTAATAAAACTGTTGTTAATGATATTGCTCCCTTGTAATGGGAGAGACTCCAACAGCTAGAATCTACAGAACAACAACTTCCTATGATAAGTTCTCGGGAAGAATATAATTCACCAGAATAATGTGGTAACCTGATTCATGCACCACAGAAAAATTCTTTCCCACCAAAATGCAGGATAGGAATAGTTAATCATCTGATGCCAACTATGCTAAGAACCTATTAATCTTCCAGAAAAACCCTCCAAAACAGAAGTATACAAATAACTTGGAGCAGAGATAGAAGATAAATGATCAAATAGAAAAGAGATGATTAAGGCAGACAAACCCTGATCCTTGGGACATTCGGATGACCCGACCTGAAAAGATTCAATCAGGCCACTCAACATGACCATCAGCCATAATCGAAAATGTACGTCCTGGGTTGTCTTCTGGTCTGCACCACTTCGCATCATTCCTTACACACTATGCCAAGGTCTGATAAAGTTAGTCAAGTTTACTTTTTTTTCCTTTGAAGAACCAAGCTGATGCAGAGGAGCCCTCCTATCTTTATGACTCTTCAGAATAATGTGTCTCAAAAAATAGAGCGCTGAGGTCTTTGTTCAGAACAATTACAGTGACCACAGATGTAGAAGCAGTTCGATTTTACACATCTAAGCGTCTCCAGATGTAGGCAGTTCCCAAGAGAATCATGCTCTGCCTTTGTTATATAATAAGGTCAACATCCAAAAACCAAATAAAGCCCGGTGTATAGAGTAAAGCAGGCTACTCTGCACTCAATTTTATCAGAAAAATATACTAAAAAGGTACACTGAATAATCGAGTTTGTGCTTCCTTTCACCAGAGGGATCTTTCTAAAGCAACCAAACACTAACACAGCACACCCAGATCCAAAAACAAAGCTTGAATTTCTCATCTTTTATGGATGCTGCTCACAATCCTCTGTAATATTAGAACACGAGAAATAAAAAAGCCACATTCATTCCTCCCAATTCAAAGCATCCCCATTTTCGTCTACCATGAATAGAGAGTGTCCAAAGCAGACACATACCTGGCACAACATCCAACCAGAAGCCCACAGTGATCCCAGCATTGTAACATGCCAAGCACCGAGGATGACGTGGCGGTTTATCCAGCAGACAGTTATGCGTGAGCTGGCGTGATTGCAATGCAGTCTGAGTTATACTGCAGCCCACACCGCGAGAGACTGTTTTACGCTGGGCTTTTCCAGGCAGAGAAACCTTGGATCAAGGATAGTCCTCTTTTGCAAATCAACTCACCCAATACAAAAGGGTTAGTTGTGGACTCTAAATTCTGTTCTTCTGATCTATATGCCTGTCCTTGCAGCAATACCACAGTGCCTTGAAAACTATGGCTTTACAGCAAGTTTTGAAATCAGGTAGTGTAAGTCCTCTAACTTTGCTTTCCTTTTTGAAAACTGTTTCGTCTATTCTAGGCCCTTTGGGCTCTCATGTAAATTTTACGATCAGCTTGTCAAACTCTAGAAAGAAAAAAAAAAAGCCTGCTGGGATTTTGATACGGACTGTGAGTTTACAGATCAATTTAGGGAAAACTGCCATCTTGACAATACTGAGTTTCCCAATCCCTGAACATGGACTGTCTCTCCATTTATTTAGGTTTTTAGTTTCTCTCAGCAATGTTTTATAATTTTTAATACTCAATTCTTATACTTCTTTTGTTAAATATATTCCTAAGTATTTTCTTTTTGATGCCATTGTGAATGAAATTATCTTCATTTCGTTTTTTGCTTGTTTATTGCTAGCTAGTATATACAAATATAATTGATTTTTGTATATGGATCATATAGCCTGTGACCTTGCTAAACTCATTTTCAAATTTTGTAACAACTTTATTGAGATATAATTCACAGAGCATATATTTCAGCCATTTAAAGTATATAATTCAATGGTTTTTAATATATTCACAATTATGAACCATCATCACAATTTTAGAACATTTTCATTACCCTAAAAAGAAACCTCATAGCCAGTAGCAGTCACTCCCTATTTCCCCCAACCCCTCCCTGTTCTAGGCTACGACTAATCTACTTTCTGTCCGTATAGATTCTGGTTATTTCACATAAATAGAATCATATAATACATGGTCTTTAGTGACTGGCTTCTTTCACTTAGCATAATGCTTTCAGTGTTGTAGCAAGTATTCGTACTTAATTTCTTTTTACGGACAATTTTCCATTGTATGGCTACACCATATTTTGTTTATCCATTCATCAGTTGATGGATATTGGATTTCTTCCACTTTGTGGCTATTATGAATAATGTTGCTGTGGATATTCAGGCACAAATCCTTATGTGGACATATGCTTTCATTTCTCATAGGTATGTAATTAAGAGTGGAATTGCAGGATCATATGGTAAATATCTAGCTAGTTTTATTAAGAAATTTCCAGGGGCACCTGGCTGGCTCAGTCAGCGGTAGAGCATGTGACTTGATCTCAGGACTGTAAATTCAAGCCCCATGCTGGGTGTAGAGATTATTTAAAAAAAAAAAAAAAAAAAAAAAAAAAACTTTTTTCCAAATAATTTTCCATAGCAGTTGTATCATTTTACATTCCCACCAACTATGTACAGGTGATCCCATTTCTCCATATTCTTGCAAACATTTGGTGTCATCAACTAGTTTCTATTTTAGGAAACCTGATAGGTGTGTTTGTTTATCTTGTTTTAATTTGCACTTTCCTAATAGCTAACGATGTCAAACATCTTTTCATGTTCTTATTTGCTATCTGTATAACCTCTGATGACATTTGCCTCTTTGTAATTTCTCTTTCCTTATTGAGAATTTTATTTATTGATTCGCTGTTGTCATACTTTAAAAAAATTCTTTAAACATGTTTTCCTTTGGTTCTTTGAATGCATTTACGATAGCTGCTTTGAAGATTTTGTCTGCTAAATCCAGCATCTAGGGACACCTCTAGACAGTTTCTATTGACTTCTTTTCGTCCTAAATACGGGTCACATTTTCGTATTTCTTTTCATGTCTCACGATTTTGCTGAAGACTCAACATATTAAATAATGTATTGTAACAAGCCTAGATTCTGCTTTCTTTTACCTATGAAGGTTGTTTTGTTACTATTATCTCCTCTCTACATCCCTTCCTTCCTTGGCTTAATAACTTGCCTGGGCTAAATCTGTGAAATCTGTCTACCCCTAAGTGTGCCATCACGGATGTCTCAGCTTATTTTCTTTATATTGCTTGTTTTTACGTTGAAACCTGCCTTCTAAGGTTTAGCTTAGCTGTCTCCCAGTGATTAGGCAGGGGTTATGTTTAAACACCTGAAGCCATTAAGGCTTCTGTACTCTGTTCATGTATCTGTGTGTGGGGCAGGGTAGCACATTCAAAGTCCAGGACATTTTCAAGTCTGCTCTGGCTTTTACTTCCTACTGGGCCTTATTATGTCTACTCTGTGCATGCACACAACCTCAGCCAGCAATATGCTTGCTCCAACACACCTCAGTCTAGTAGAGCCACTGGCCCACTGGACACAGCCAATACCAAGATAATCATTTCCACTGACAACAGCAGTGGTCATGGGCATCATCCACCACCCAAAGTGAGTAAGCTCCCCTCAACCTCAGCATCAAAACTGGTAGTCCCCCACTGGCAAAATCTCTACACCAACCAACCAGAGGGAAGGGAATAGGAACAGGCCTAGGCCACCTCCTGCTCTTACTGAATTTCAGCAGTGTTTTCAAACCACCTTTTCTCAGATTGTTGTATGTCTTTTGGTTGATCTCAAGGGTGCTGAAGTGGTTTTGTCAAGCCTTATAGTTGCTTTTTGGGTTAAGGATTTATTGATCCTTACTCAGCTATAACTGGAAGTCCTGCCTGTTTTCTTTACTTTTTGAGATATAACTTCATACAGTAAAGAGCAAAAATCTTAAGTATACACTCAGTTAATTTTACATATATATACCTACATAACCAACCACTCCATTAAGATACAGAATATTTCCAGAGTCTCAGAGGGCTCCCTTGCACTCCTTTCCAGTCAACATCCTCCCCAGTGTAAACACTATTCTGAACTCATCACTACAAATCAGTTTTGCCTGTTCTTGAACTTCATATATATAGTGTCAGTCTGAATGTACTTCATCAATACATTGTCTATAAAATTCATCCTTGTGACATAGCAGTAGCTTGTTCATTTTCATTGCTGTGTAGTATTCCATTGTGTGACTATTCCATAATTTATCTATTCTACTATTGATGGACATTTGAGTTGTTTATGAATCTTGACCATATTCATCCTTGTACTTGGTTTTTGGTGGACAAATGCATTCATTTCTTTTGGGTGAATACCTAGGAGTGGACTTGCTTGTTGATAGAATATGTGTATGTTTAACTTTAAAAGATACTATCAAATAGTTTTCTATTTTTTTTAAAAGATTTTATTTATTTATTTATTTGAGAGTGAGAGAGAGAGCACGAGGGCAGGGTGGGGGGCAGAGGGAGAAACAGACTCCCCTGCTGAGCATGGAGGCCCGATGTGGGACTCGATCCCAGGACTCCAGGATCATTACCCAAGCCGAAGGCAGACGCTTAACCCAGGAACCCCCAAAAAGTTTTCTAAAGTGGTTGTGCCAAGTTACATTCCCACCAGCAATGTAGGCCCACATCCTTGCTAACACTTAATACTGTTAGTCTTTTAATATTAACCTTTTTGATTGGGGTGGTACTTAATTCATTGGAATTTTAATTCACAAACCCCTGATGACCAATGATACTGAACACCGTTAATAAACTTACTTGCCATTTGGATATCTTTTGTAAAGTTCAAGTCTTTTCCCCATATTTCTATTGGGTTGAAATGTCTTTATAAAACACTGAAATATCAAGGAAACCATCAACAAGATGAAAAGGCAACCTACTGAATGGAAGAAGATATTTGCAAATGATATATCTGACAAGGGGTTATAGCTAAAATATATAAAGAACTCGTACAACTCAACACCAAAAAACCCCAAACGAGCCAATTAAAAAATGGAAAGAGGATGTGAGTAGACATTTTTCCAAAGAAGACATCCAGATGCCCAAGAGACACATGAAAAGAAGCTCAACATCACTAGTCATCAGGGAAATGCAAATCTCAAAACAATGAGATTATCACCTCACACCTGTTAGGATGGCTTTTTTTTTTTTTTAAAGATTTTATTTATTTATTTAACAGAAAGAGAGAGAGAGCACAAGCAGAGGGAGCTGCAGGCAAAGGGAGAAGCAGGCTCTCCACTGAGCAGAAAGTCTGATGCGGGACTGGATCCCAGGACCCTGGGATCATGACCTGAGCTGAAGGCAGACTCTTAACTGACTGAGCCACCCAGGCACGCCTAGAATGGTTTTCATTAAAAAACAAGAAATAGCAAGCATTGAGAAGGATACAGAGAAAAGGGAGCCCTTGTGCACTGTTGGGAGGAATGGGAAATGGAAAACAGTATGAAGGTTCCTCAAAAAATTAAAAATAGATTTTAAAAATTTTTTAAAAATTAAAAATAGAACTACCATACCACTCAGCAATTCCACCTCTGGGTATTTCCCCAAAGAAAACAAAAACACAATTTGAAAAGATATATGTACTCTTATGTTCACTGCAGGGTTATTTACAATAAGATAAGGAAACAACTAAGTATCCATCGAGAGATGAATGGATAAAGAAGATGTGGTATACATAGACAATAGAATATTACTCAGCCATAAAAAAGAATGACATCTTGCCAATTGCAATGACATGGATGGACCTAGAAGGTATTATGGTAAGTGAAATAAGTCAAACAGAGAGAGAAAGACAAATACCTTATGATTTCACTTATATGTGGAATCTAAGAAACAAAACAAACAAAACAGAAACAAACTCATAAATGCAGAAAACAAACTGGTGGTGGCCAAGGAGGAGGAGAAAGGGGGGAAGGGCAAAATAAGTGCAAGGAGATTAAGAGGTACAAAATTACAGTTACAAATAAATCACAGGGATGCATAGGGTATACAGTCAATAATCTGTAATTACTTTGTATGATGATAGATGGTAACTAGACTTATGGTGGTGATCATTTCATAATGTATATAAACATTGAATCACGATGTTGCACATCTGAAACTAATGTAATATTGTATATCAACTACGGTTCCATTAAAAAGAAGACATTAAAATATCTTTTTCTTAATGATTTACAAGATTCTAGAAACAAGATATTTTATTCTGGTTTTACCAACCGACAAAACAAGTAGGGGGGAAAAATGTCAGAGATACTGAGGAACAACAATTGAAAAACTCAATATATAGAACTCTATAACCAAAAACTGCAAAATGCACATCCTTTACAAGTGCTATAAAGCTTTATCAAAACTGACCATATCCTAGGGGCACCTGGCTGGCTCAGTTGGTAGAGCATGTGACTCTTGATCTCAGGGTTGTGAATTCAAGCCCCATGTTGGACATTGAGCTTACTTAAAAATAAATATAAATAAATACAACAGAAACTGATTAAGAAAAAATATGACTATATGCTAGTCCATAAAGTATGAACAAACTTCAAAGATTTGAAATCAGAGTATATCCTCTGAATACAATGGATTAAACTAAAAAATCAATGACAAAGATATTAAAATATGTCCAAGTGATCTTAATATATACCCAAGTGTCTTGAAATTAATGACTCCATTTCTAAATAATTTATGGGTCAAAAAAAATCACACTGAAGGTGAGCGAAATGGGTGGAGGTGGTCAAAAGGTACAAACTTCCAGTTATAAGATAAATAAGTCCTAGGGATGTGATGTACAGAATGGTGACCATGGTTAACAAATAGTGTATTATTGTATATTTGAAAGTTGCTAAGAAAGTAGATGTTAAGTTTTCATCACAAGAAGAAAGAAAAAAATTGTAACTGTGTATGGTGATGGATGTTAACTAAACTTATTTTGGTAATTATTTCATTATATAAGTATGTACGTTTTATATATATATATATAAATATAAAATTATTATGCTGTATACCTAAAATTAATATACTGTTATGTCAATTGTATCTCAAAAAATTAAAAAATAAGTCACAATGAAAATAAGAAAATATCTCAAACTGAATGATAATAAAGATTTATCACATCAAAAGTTGAGGGGATATAATAGGATGACCTGATGGATAAAGAGATACAGAAATGGATAAATGATAAAGCAAGTATAGAAAAATGTTAATGGTAGAATCTAGGTGATGAGTAAATCTAGCGTTCTCTATAAAATGCTCTCAACTGTGCTGTATGCTTAAAGTTGTTCATAATAAAATGTTGAAAAAAGACATGAGATACAACTAAAGATGGGCTTGGGGGAAATTTGTAGACATTAGTACACAGCTTAGAAAAGAAGGGCTGATAATCATCTATCTCAAAAGGCTAGAAAAAAACAAATTAAACCTAAAGAAAGTATAAAGAAGAGAATGAAGAGGATAGCAGATATCTGTGAAAGAGAAAACAAATGTACAATAAAAAAAAATCAACAAAGACAAAGTTGGTTCTTTAAAAAGGCCAATTAAATTAATAAACTTCTAGGGGCACCTGGGTGGCTCAGTTGGTGAAGCGTCTGCCTTCAGCTCAGGTCGTGATCTCAGGGTCCTAGGATCGAGCCCCATGTCAGGCTCTCTGCTCAGCAGAGAGTCTGCTTCTCCCTCTCCTTCTGCCCCCCCCATGCTCTCTCTCAATAAAATCTTAAAAAAAAATTAATAAACTTCTATTAAGACTGATCAAGAATAAGAGAAAATGCGGGGCACCTGGGTGGCTCAGTCAGTTAAGAGCCTGCCTTCAGCTCAAGTCAAGATCCCAGGGTACTGGGATGGAGCCCCACATCAGGCTCCCTGCTCAGCAGGGAGACTGCTTCTCCCTCTCCCTCTGCCGGCCCTCCCCTCCCCTGTCCCGTTTGTGCTCTCTCACTCTCAAATAAATAAAATCTTTAAAAAAAAGAAAAAGAATAAGAGAAAATGCTAGCTCAATATCAGGAATGATGAAGAGGGAACTCACTACAAATCCTAAAACATGAAAAAGAAATGAGTATGTTATTATGAAGTTTATGCCAATAAATTTTAAAATTTAGATTCAATTGGTAAATCCTTAGAAAAATAATTTTCTATTCCACCCAGGAAGAAACAGAAAACCCGAATAATCCTAAATCTACTAAAAAGATGGCATATATATGCATAATTTAAAATACTATTACATTTTGTGACTGCCCCTGGCCAATCTTGTTATCTCTCCCATGTATTCAACAAATATCTATTTATATGCTATAGAAAGTGCTGGGTAGGGGCGCCTGGGTGGCTCAGATTAAGTGTCTGCCTTCAGTTGAGGTCATGATCCCAGGGTCCTGGGATCGAGCCCCACCCACATCAGGCTCCCCGCTCGGCGGGAAGCCTGCTTTTCCCTCTCCCACTCCTCCTGTTTGTGATCCCTCTCTCGCTATGTCTCTGTCAAATAAATAAAATCTTTAAAAAAAAAAAAAAAAGTGCTGGGTATACAATTGCAAACAAAACGTATATGATCTCTGCCCCTCATATTAGTTACAGTGTAACAGAAACAAGCAATCAAATAAATATGCCAATGAAAATATTACAAATTGTGATAAGTCCTTTGAAAGAAGAACAAAAGGATTATGAATAATAAAAGCAGGGCTCGGCGCCTGGGTGGCTCAGTCCTTATGCGTCTGCCTTCGGCTTGGGTCATGATCCCAGGGTCCTGGGATCGAGTCCCGCATCGGGCTCCTTGCTCAGCGGGGAGCCTGCTTCTCCCTCTCCCTCTGCCTGCCTGCCACTCCCCCTGCTTGTGCTCTCTCTCAGTCTCTCTGTGTCAAATAAATAAAATCTCTTAAAAAAAAGGGGGGGGGCCTCAAGTAATCACTGAGAGAGTAAAAGTGAATCCAGGTGGAAGGACAAGCATGTGTGGCCCCCAGATAGGAAAGACTGGCACACAAGCATGTGTGGCCCCCAGATAGGAAGAACTGAAAACCCAATATGGGTGAAGCACTGTCAACACACTGAAGCTGACAAGTCAGATCATTCAGGGGCCCAGGAGCCAAGCTGTGAATTTATTTAGTATCTCATGCTAAGTGCCAACAACGGGAAATCAGGAGGCAGAGCATCCAGTTAAGCGACCATTCTAGAAGTCCAAACAAAGTTGAGGGGCTAAGGCTTAAACTAAGGTGATGGCAAGTGAATGTACTGAAGTAAACACTGGGGACAGAATCAACAGAACTGAAGTACGATTCCCCAGGTTTCTGACTTAAGTCAAGTGACCAGAGGCGGTATTTATCAGTAAGATGTGGAAGATTATACAAGGATCAAATTTATTGAGGATGGGGGAAATCAAGAGCTCAGGTCTAGGGGTGCCTGGCTGGCTCAGTCAGTAGAGCATACCACTCTTGATCTCAGGGTCGTGAGTTCAAGCCCCACATTACACATAGAGCTTACTTTAAAAAAAAAAAACAAAAACAGTTCATGTCTATTCACATTCAAGTGAAGACACTACATATAGTCGAACGTAACAAATCAGCTCAGAAGATAGGTATGAGATGGATATCATAAATAATGGGAGTCACTGGCATATACACAGTAGCAAAGCGGTGAGATTATACAGGAAGAAAATGTATACCAAGTAAAAGGAAAAGAAGGTCCAGGACCAAGCAGGACTAATTGTTGGAAGTAACATCAAAAAGGAAGAGCCTGCAAAGCAGGTTAGACAGAGTACCAGGGACATAGGAGGAGAGACAAAAAAAGCAAGGTTTTCAGCAGAAAAGAGAAGAGTGTGTTTCAAGGAAAAAGTAGTCATCTATTGAGAGACCTGGAAGGATGAGAACTGAGACGCACCCACTGAATTTAGCAATACCATAGTCACTGGTGATTTTTAACGTGAGCAGTTTCAGGAGCAGAGTATACACTAGTGCAGCTTGAAGAAGGAATGGGAGACAAGGAAGTAGGAGCTCTTCTGAAAATCTTGGCCATGACATGGGGTAGATAATCAGGGCAGTGGTCCAAACGGAGTGTGGCTATTAAAGAAGGATTTTATAAAGATGGGAGTCATCAGAGCATGCCTGAATGCCAACAGGAATGATTTAGTAGAAAATGGGATATTTAAAATGTAAAGAAGGTGGGGCACCTGGGTGGCTCAGTTGTTAAGCGCCTGCCTTCGGCTCAGGTCATGATCCCAGGGTCCTGGGATCGAGCCCCGCGTCGGGCTCCCTGCTCCGCGGGAAGCCTGCTTCTCCCTCCCCCACTCCCCCTGCTTGTGCTCCTGCTCTTGCTATTTCTCTCTCTGTCAAATAAATAAATGAAATATTTTATTTATTTATTTTTTAAAGATTTTATTTATTTGACAGAGAGCAGGGAGCCCGATGTGGAAAAACTAAATGCATAGTTTTTTAAAGCTCCACAGATGACTCTGTTGCACAGCCAAATCTAAATACTGTTTCCCATTTTATATATGTCTTTAGTGTGACAGGCAAGATGCTTAATGATCTCACCTCTTTCTTACCCGCCCCTTCTTCCACGACACTCAACATCCTGTCTCCCTTATGTTATGGTAATACTCAATGATTTATAATCGCCTGAACATGCTAGATGTCTCCGTCTGGTACTTCGCACATGTTGTCAACCCTACCATCACTAATGTTCCCGCTATATATATATACTTAACTCTGTTGCTTGCCCGTTTTCTGTTCATTCTTTCAAAACCCAGTTCAAACAAATCTGAGACATTATTAACCCTTACAGATCTCAACAAGCCCACCATAACAATGATGAAAACTCTCGTATTGGAAATATTGTTAAGAACCTGGCACAATGGGGGCGCCTGGGTGGCTCAGTCATTAAGTGTCTGCTTTCGGCTCAGGTCATGATCCCAGAGTCCTGGGATTGAGCCCCACATTGGGCTCCCTCCTCAGCGGGAAGCCTGCTTCTCCCTCTCCCTCCGCCCCTACCCCTGCTCATGCTCTCTCTCTCTCTCTCAAATAAATAAAATCTTAAAAAAAAAAAAAAGAACCTGGCACAGTGTTTGGTTAGACACTAATATATCCTATTGGTAAAAGGGACCCACTGAAGTAATGCCATGAGATGATCAGTTTACCTTTTAGAAAGATTCCAATGACCATCTGGAGCTTATTATACTGACAGGTGAAAGAGATTGGAGAAGAGCTAAAATACTATTGCCATAATCCAAACAAGTAATAAAAGCAAATACAATGGCAGTAGCAATGGAAAGAAGGGAATGGATTCAAGAATTATTGGGGTGGGGCACCTGGGTGGCTCAGTTGGTTAAGCATCTACCTTCGGTTCAGGTCATGAACCCAGGGTCCTGGGATCAAGCCCCACAATGAGCTCCCTGCTCAGCGGGGAGTCTGCTTCTCCCTCTCCCTCTGCCCCTCCACCCCACTTGTTCTTTTTCTCTAATAAATAAAATCTTAAAAAAATTATTGGGGTATAGCATCAATAAGCATACCTAATTAGGTATGAGGGGTGGAGGAGAGAGGAATCTTGCATAACACCCATATTTCTGGCTCGGGAGACCAGAGAAATGGCAGTGCTGTTAATTAAGGTAGATCAAAAGAGAGGATGTAGCCTAACAGAAGAGGGCTACAGCCAGGAAGTTTTGCAGAAAATCAACAATTAAGTGTCATGGGAAAAAAGCCAAGTCTATTCAAGAACCTGAGAGGGAAGGGTCAGAAAGGTGAATTGGGAGAGAATGTTAATAAAACATAAGGAGTAGTTTCAAGAATGAGTGAAAAGTCAACACTGTCAAATTCTGCCCACGAGGAGATCACCGGTGAGTTTTCTAAGCGTAGTTTCAGAGAAGTGGTAGAAGCAGAAGCCGCCAGCAATAGAGTAAGAAGCTGATGGAACTACCAGGTGACAGTAACAGACTGTCAGAGCACTGGTGTATTACTGTTCTCTGCCAAAAATCACACAAAAATGACGATAATAAAAGAGGCATAAAGACATAAGAACAAAGAAAATTAAAGAGGAGTCCCTAACAAATACAGACGTCAAAAAATTGCAGAAAACAGAAAGTGGATGGTCAAGAAGTAACCGCCTCGAGACCAAAGAGCCTACGGTAGGGAAAGCCACTTAGAAACAAGCATGATTCCAGGTTAACACTCTGGAAAAACTCAGGAATTAGAATTGTCCAGTAGATCTCTCTTAGTGAGGGTGGAGACAGAGCTGAAAACCAAACAAAGTCTGTAGTTTGCTTTAAAGTATTGCACCAATGTTAACTACTTAATTTTAATAAATACAGGGTTGCTAGATAAAATACGGAATGCCCATTTAAATTTTGCATTTCAGGCAAACACAAATAATTTTTTACAAAAGTACGTCTAATGCAGTATTTGTAGTATTTAATATTTTTATACAATTATTCATTGTTTATCTGAAATTCAAAATTAACTAAGCATCGTATATTTTTACTTGCTACATCTGACAACTCTAGATAAATGTACTATGATTATGGAAAATATTAATAGTAGAGGAGGTGAGTGAAGGATACACAGGAACTCTGCTGTCTTTGTAACTCTTCTGTAAATCTAAAATTATTTCAAAATGAAAAGCTAAAACAAATGAAGCTTACAAAAGACTTTTAATGACATGAGAAAATGCAAATAACAGAGCTGTGTATTCATTATGATATCATCCATGTATGTGGTTTTGGGTTTTTTTTAAGATTTTATTTATTTATTTGACAGAGAGAGACACAGCAAGAGAGGGAACACAAGCAGGGGGAGTGGGAGAGGGAGAAGCAGGCTTCCCGCGGAGCAAGAAGCCCGACACAGGGCTTGATCCCAGGACGCTGGGATCATGACCTGAGCCGAAGGCAGACACTTAACTGACTGAGCCAACCAGGCGCCCCATGTATGTGTTTTTTAATGAAATTTATCTTTATGGGGTAAAAATTACCAAAAAGAAACATTAAATATTAATAGCAATTATCACCGGACAATCATATTCTGGATTGTTTCTATTCCTTCATGCTTTTTGAATTTCTAACTTTTCTATAATAAGTATATACCTCATAATTTTAAAGTTTTAAGTAGTAAATGCAAACTTCACTCACATGTATGCATTACACTAGAAGAATAAAAATAGGGGCACCTGGGTGGCTCAGTCATTAAGTGTCTGCCTTCAGCTCAGGTCATGATCCCAGCGTCCTGGGATCAAGCCCTGCGTCGGGCTCCCTGCTCCGCGGGAAGCCTGCTTCTCCCTCTCCTACTCCCCCTGCTTGTGTTCCTGCTCTCGCTCTCTCTCTCTGTCATATAAATTAAAAAAATAATAGAAGAATAAAAATAATAAACATCGTCAAGTGGCCGTCCTGAGCCCTACTTACCATATTCATAATTTCATTTCTACAATTAGCTAAGTTTATAGAACAAACTCTGGAGATTATAATACATACACAGACAGCTCCTGTTTTCTGAATGGAAAGAGTGGGTGGGAAATAGAGCAAACTATTGCCTTCAGAAAAAGAGTACCAAGTTGCTAATCTCATAATGACCTTCTCTGTCTACTCACTTCTGAGGCACCATGGCAACTGGGAACCTCAGAATATCAAGGAAGGAGCATTGAGAGTAAAGGGTTTGGAAAGCTGCTGGGGGAAGGGAGAAAGCTCAGGGAAGCTGAATGAGAAATGTGAAGAAAGCCAAAACATAAAAACACTCTCACAGGCCCATCTATAAGCAAAATCATATATAAACTCAACTAGAGCCAGTTTTTCCTTATTTCACATGTTAAAGCTTGGAGACAGATGAGCCACAGATAGGAAGGAAAAATGAAATTTCTTGTCCTCTCAATAATGGTTATTCTCAACATCTCAATTATAACATTGACAGTATATGTGTCCTGTCATTAAAGCCTTTCAGATCTAAATTTCCAAGTTTTAAGCTAATATGCAAAAGACTTAAAAAGGTTTATCCAGTCAAAAAATTTTACCTCACAAGAGCACTCCTTCATAATAAATAATATCATATTACATAGTACGGCACATTTTACTTTCCCAAAAGCTTTGCAGATATTATTTAACTTCACCTCCATTATTAGATTTAAACAAAATCACTTCAAACTCATGAGTTTAAAGTGAGAGACTAAAAAGGAAAGAGAATTTCTGTCCAGGTCAAATAAAAACAAACACAGCTGAAACTAAAAAGCTCTGTCCTTCATAGCTTTTGATCAAATCACACTGTATTTTATAATGTCCACTTTCATTTTGATTATAAAATTCATTAAAATATCATTAGTGCAACACTAAATTGTTTTCCTACAAGTGCTATAACTATAAAAAATGTAGAATGGTAAATTATCCTTTTATTTTTTTTAAAGATTTTATTTATTTATTTGAGAGAGAGAATGAGATAGAGAGAACATGAGCAGGGGAGGGTCAGAGGGAGAAGCAGACTCCCTGCTGAGCAGGGAGCCCGATGCGGGACTTGATCCCGGGACTCCAGGATCATGACCTGAGCCGAAGGCAGTCACCCAACCAACTGAGCCACCCAGGCACCCGGTAAATTATCCTTTATTTTTCCTTCCATTTCTCTCAATACCACCAAACTTAGCAGTAGCCATATACTTTCATGATTTGCTAAATTCCTTTTAAACAAATGGCTAGGCACTGTCACCAAAAAAGGAGGGGGGTGGTAATACAATATTGGGAAATTTAAGAGACAGAATACACAATGTGTGGTCTTAGATTGGACATGAGTTTGGATGAACCAGCATTTTGGAGTCAACTGCAGAAACTGGAATATGGTGGGTATAGCAAATGAGACGAAAATTTACTGAAACAAAAAATTGGGAATTCTTGACAACAACAACAAAAAAAGCACAGATTATAAAACAGTGTATACAGGATGATCTCATTCCAGTAGAAAGAAATGCATACATATATATGCATAGAAAAGGATTCAGATGGGGCACCTGGGTGGCTCAGTTGTTAAGCATCTGCCTCCGGCTCAGGTCATGATCCCAGAGTCCTGAGATTGAGCCCCGCATCGGGCTCCCTGCTCGGCAGGAAGCCTGCTTCTCCCTCTCCCATTCCCCCTGCTTGTGTTCCTGCTCTCGCTGTCTCTGTCTCTGTCAAATAAATAAAATTTTTTTTTAAAGATTTTTATTTATTTATGTGAGAGAGAGAGAATGAGAGAGAGCAAGTACATGAGAGAGGGGAGGGTCAGAGGGAGAAGCAGACTCCCTGCCGAGCAGGGAGCCCGATGCGGGACTCGATCCAGGGACTCCAGGATCATGACCTGAGCCGAAGGCAGTCGCCCAACCAACTGAGCCACCCAGGCGCCCCTCTATCTTTTTAATAAGGTTAACATTTAATCAGAGGAATACTGCTCAAAGAGAACATAAGCATACCTATTACACCCAGGGTTCGTTTAGCATTGTGGCTGACAGTATGGGCTCTGACTGGATCCAACAGACAGTTAGCTGTGTGACCCTGGGCACATTATTTAATCTGTGTTTCAGTTCCCCATCCATAAATTGTGGGCAATGACAGTACATTACTTACCTCATGAGGTTGTTGTAAAAATTAAGTATGGAACTCCACATAAAGCACAGCCGACTGTCTAGCATATAGTAAAGCACCTGATGAACTTACCTATTATTACTATTATTGTAATTAGTCACTGAGAAAACAAGATTGCTAATTCTCACAGATAATGTGAAAAGTAAGATAGGATGTAACAGCAATAGATCAGCTTTATCTCTCACTATCCTTGTCCCCTAAATTTCTAAATTTCCTTCTTGACCCAATGGGAGCAAAAGCTGAAAGCCACTCACAGATCCTCTCAGAATCTCACCTCGTTGCTATTTCCTCTGGATGAAGGTCCGTACAGCTCTATATGTCTTTAAATGCCAGTATAATTAAATGTATAGTATTCTATTAGTTTCAAGTGTACAATATAGTGACTCAATAACTCTATTCATTATTCAGTGCTCATCACAGTAAGTGTACTCTTAATTCCCTTCAGCTATTTCACCCATCCCCCACCTACCTCCCTCTTTGTGTTTTTTAAAAGTCTATGACCAGGGGGTGCCTGGGTGGCTCAGACAGTTAAGCATCCAACTCTTGATCTCAGCTCAGGTCTTGATCTCAGGGTCATGAGTTCAAGCCCTGCAATGGGCTCCACGCTAGGCATGAAGACTACTTTAAAAAAAAGAAAAAAGGAGGGCGCCTGGGTGGCTCAGTTGGTTAAGCGACTGCCTTCAGCTCAGGTCATGATCCTGGAGTCCCGGTCCCGCATTGGGCTCCCTGCTCAGCAGGGAGTCTGCTTCTCCCTCTGACCCTCCTCCCTCTCAGGCTATCTGTCTCTCATTCTCTCTCTCGCAAATAAATAAAAAAAAAAAAAAAGAAAAGAAAAGAAAAAAGGAGGGCGCCTGGGTGGCTCAGTTGGTTAAGCGACTGCCTTCGGCTCAGGTCATGATCCTGGAGTCCCTGGATCGAGTCCCGCATTGGGCTCCCTGCTCGGCAGGGAGTCTACTTCTCCCTCTGACCCTCCCCCCTCTCGTGTGCTCGTTCTCTCTCATTCTCTCTCAAATAAATAAATAAAATCTTAAAAAAAAGAAAAAAGAAAAAAAGAAAAGGAAAAAAGAAAAAAAAGAAAAAAGGGAAAAAAAAGGTCTATGACCAGGAGTATGGTATCTAGGAGATGATCCCCAACTCAGTATATTATCTGCTTGTATTCCATGACCGGTATCACTGGATAAACTTTATAGATTATTTCTAATTACAAAATAGCTTCAAAACTCTCTACTTGGATTCTTCTTAAGAGTCAAAAATAATTCATAGGCAGGGCGCCTGGGTGGCTCAGTCGTTAAGCATCTGCCTTCAGCTCAGGTCATGATCCCAGGGTCCTGGGATCGAGCCCTGCATTGGGCTCCCTGCTCAGCCGGGAGCCTGCTTCTCCCTCTCCTACTCCCCCTGCTTGTGTTCCCTCTCTAGCTCTCTCTGTGTGTCAAATAAATAAAATCTTTAAAAATGATAATAATAATAATAATAATTCATAGGCAATCACATATCTGGATTCTAAATTTTCTAAGATATTGATAAAGTACTTTTCTTTCTAGACCAGAAAGGAGACAGTAATGTAGCTCACTTTCAAGAGGCCTTGCCTTAGCAAACTTAATCTCTCTCTCCTACCAAAGCAGTAACCACTGTCTTAAACCCAGCTATAGAACATCATATGATGGATTTATGTATACAAAAATAACAGCAATTACAGATTGTTCTCAAATGAAATCACCAACATGCTTGCTAAGCATAAAATGTTGGCCATTTGATACTTTGGGGATTTACTTTAAGAAGTTTAAAGGAAAACTGAGATGGAGTTTCAAATACTGTAACATGAATTATAGGATAAAAAAGGTTTAAAGAAACCATACTACTCTAAGAGAGACCCAACTGTGGGGCTCACCTGTTTCCAACTGGACTTCAACCAGGAATTCAGCATACTAGTTGACAAAACTGATTATAATCTTTGGTTGATAGCATGATTGTGGGGTGATCTGGATTTACACTGCATTGTAAATATTCAGAACAATCTGACTTCAAGTGGCATCCCACAAGGAACAGATATCATTATCCATGCAACTAGATAGCTCTATTATATGCTACCAAATCACACCTAAGTTCTTAAAATTAAGATGCCTACATTCAGTCTTCAATGGTCTTTCTTCTCAAATATTCAATTAAATATTAATAATGAGGTTCAGAAATATATCAACCTAGCTGCTATATCAATCCCTAGCTGATCTTACCTAAAAATAAAAAGCCACGGGGCGCCTGGGTGGCTCAGTCGTTAAGCGTCTGCCTTCGGCTCAGGTCATGGTCCCAGGGTCCTGGGATCGAGCCCCGCATCGGGCTCCCTGCTCCACGGGAAGCCTGCTTCTCCCTCTCCTACCCCCCCTGCTTGTGTTCCCTTTCTCGCTGTGTCTCTCTCTGTCAAATAAATAAATAAAATCTTAAAAAAAAATAAAAAATAAAAAAATAAAAATAAGCCAAAGCACAGGTGTCTACAAATGAGGCTTATATAGTCCCACCAAGCTATAACTACTTTTTTTTTTTTTGCTATAACTACTTTCTTAGGGTATTATTTTCAAATGTTTGGGTTGTAAAGCTTTGTTTGGGTTGTAAAGCTTAGATTGATTGATTTTATTATCTCTATACCCAACATGGGGCTTGAACTCATGACCCCAAGCTCAAAGTTGCATGCTCTACTGACTAAGCCAGGCAGGTACCCTAGGTCATAAAGCTTAGAAAGTGATTTTTCCTTCAGTGATGCTCAAAATATGTGATACAAGTCATCTCCATCTCTGTAACAGTCTATTTTCTATTCCTGCCTATCCAACATGCCCATTAAACTTCTCATTTAGCATAAAAAACCAAGCCCTAAACTTGAGAGGCCCATTCTCATCCTATACTATGGCAGTCACATTACTTGGTTTTAGATGACCTGTTAGGAGTGCACCTGCCCCTTTAATCTATATCGCTTGTAAAAGATTAGATTATTCATTCAGGAAGGTAATCCTAAACCAATCTTTAACTCTGGGTTCAAAGAGTGAAAAAGAGTATCTGAACCAGTATCTTCATTTTCATAGATGAGGAAAATGAGTCCAAAGAGGTAATTTCTCTGAATTCTCTGTGGTCACATACCTAATTGGTGGCAGATGCAAGAACAGAGATCTCTCTAATATCAAGTGAATCTGACTCAATTTAAATTAACCCCAAGGATACCATATCCACAAATGACTTAGAAATGGATCAGTGGAGGGTGCCTGGGTGGCTCAGACGGTTAAGCATCTGCCTTCAGCTCAGGTCATGATCCTGGGGTCCTAGGATAGAGCCCCACATTGGGCTCCCTGCTCAGCAGGGAGCCTGCTTCTCCTTCTCCCTCTGCCTGCCTCTCTCCCTGCTTGTGCTCTCTAATAAAAAAATTTAAAAAGTCTTTAAAAAAAAAAAGAAATGGATCAGTGGAAAACATGTGTTCTATTTTGGAACATTCAGTAGCTGGGAAGCAGGTATGAACTCCTCCCCAGGCTGCTGATCACACTTCAGTTCATTGCTCTTCCATGAGCTATGGGCATGAGTTTTCCAACTGTAGGGCTTGCAAAAAAATTCTCAGGCACTCATACCACTGACCACACAGTCTTTGCAAGAAGAAACATCAACTTTGGGAACAACTTGGCAACTACAAGCTGCCTTGCAAATCACTGGCTGAGTTTCCTATAATGGTGTTCATGCCACCATTGCCAAACACAATTTCCTAGTCCAACAAATGGCTAGTCTGTTTTACATGGCCTCAAATTGGACAAATTTCTCAAGGTGCTATGTGGCTTTAAGGATTTAGATTTAACCCGGTCTTTCTCAACAGTGGCACTATGACATTTTGAGGACAATTCTTGGCTATGTGAGATTATCTAGTACATTGAAGAAGGTTTAGAATCACTGGTCCTTTGTCTTTTTTTTTTTTTTTTAATTTTACTTATTTAACAGAGATAGAGAGCACAAGTAGGCAGAGTGGCAGGCAAAGGGAGAGGGAGAAGCAGGCTCCCATGGAGCAGGGAGCCCAATGTGGGGCTTGATCCCAGAACCCTGGGATCATGACCTGAGCCGAAGGCAGATGCTTAACCGACTGAGCCACCCAGGTGCCCCGGTCCTCTGTCCTTTAAATGCAAGGGTACAGTAGTAGTCCCCCCTTATCTGTGGTCTCACGTTCCAAGGTTTCAGTTACCCACAGTCAACTGCCGTCCAGAAGCAGGTGATCCTTCTCCTGACACATCATGAGGTCAATAGTAGCCTAAAGCTACGTCACAATGCCTACATCATTCGCCTTGCTTCATTTCATCACGTAAGCATTTTGTCCTCCCACATCATCACAAGAAGGATGAGATTGATATATGATTTTTGAAAGAGAGAAACCACATTCACATAACTTTTATTACAGCATATTGTTGTAACTGTTCTATTTTATTATTAGTTATTACTGTTACTCTTTTACCATGCCTAATTTATAAATTAAACTTTAACATAGGTACGTATGTATAGGAAAAAACACAGTATATAGAGGGTTAAGTACTATCTGTGGTTTCAGGCATCCACTGGGGGTCTTGGAATGTATCCCCTGTATTCCCACCAGTCACAACCCTCACACATTTAGAAATGACCTCAAAGGGTAAGATATCACCAGCAGTTTAGCCTTCAGGTCAACCATTAAATGAACTATAAAGTTATAAGAAATATTTACATAAAGACTTGACCCCTAAAAAAAAAGACTTGACCCCTCTTATCTGCCACTAAATACTGCCCTCTATTCATCTTTTTAGCCCAGAGATTAAATGAAATCTTTGTTCATCAACTCCTGAACACCAACTTTGTCTAAACTAGCTAAATAATTAAGACACTTTTACTGTCAGGGAAGTAGAGTAGAAAAGTTACTGAAATGGAATCAGGGCACCTTTGAATTCCAGTTTTCTGGTTATTCACCCTTAGACAAGTTATTTCCCCTCTTTAGGCCTCAGTTCTCTCATCTACTTAAATAAAAAGCATTAGGCTACATTATCTCTCAGGTTTATCCCAGTTCTAGGAATCTGTGACATAAAACATAATTAACTGGCTTAACTCTTTTGACTCCACATGGCTAAATGGGGGTGTCCATCGACACTTACTACCTCATCTTTCAGAAGTAAGGACCCCAAAGTCCCAGAAGAGTCACATTCAGCCAGAGCCGGTATGGGATTTTACTACACGGTCTATATCTTGAGTATATAAAAAGGAGCTTAATTATTTTATGATCCATTAATAATAGAATCACCAAGATAATAACAGCAATAGTCACTCTAACTAATGTTTATCTCTGCTAGACTATCATCTCAACCCTGGCCGTACATTAGAATCACCTGGATAGTTTAAAAAAAAAAAATGCCCCAGCTCCAAACCAAGCCAATATCAAATGAATCAGAATCTCATTTCTGGAGATAGATGGGGCTCATTTCTTAAGGTTCCACCAAGTAATTCTGATGTACAGTGAAAACCAAGAACCACTAATCCAGGCTCTTTAATCCAAGAAATGCAAAGCAAATGACCAAAGATCAGTATATCACATACTGGCTGTATAATCAAACATCAATAAATAAGAATAATCCACTGTTACTATTCACTGACATTCTCGGTTACATATAAAGAATTCCATTTCTAGAGAAAAAGGGAGGTCTATAACAACCTTTTGTTCCTGCCACAGGTTGTTATTGAGGACGAACCCTGCCAGAAATAGTATATACCTTCCTGACATGAGAAAGCAATTCAAAGAACGATTACTATAAATTTGCCCAACCCTGCAAAAGTCCTATCAACCATTAAGACAGTTACAACATTAGTCAAAGTAGTACAGAAACCAAAATTCCTCAACCTAACTCTCACTGACTAGATGTCACTAAAAGACCAAGTATGTACAAAGAACAGGAAAAAGTTGAGAGGAACATTTAGGAAAAGACACTTTGAAAATTGCACTTCATGCAAAGTTCATTTATTCATCAAAGCTTCAAGTCCAGGGGCGCCTGGGTGGCTCAGTCGTTAAGCGTCTGCCTTCAGCTCAGGTCATGATCTCAGGGTCCTGGGATCGAGCCCCGCGCGTCGGGGTCCCTGCTCTGCGGGAAGCCTGCTTCTCCCTCTCCCACTCCCCCTGCTTGTGTTCCTGCTCTCGCTATCTCTCTCTCTGTCAAATAGATAAATAAAAAAATCTTTAAAAAAAAAAAAAAAAAGCTTCAAGTCCAGTGATGCAGTTAAAGGTGGTACAACCTGGGCTAAAATTATTCTTGCTCTTTCCAGAACAAAATCAGTGAAACCCATAGGTCATGTTAAATAAGTAAAACATTAAATTTCTGTCTTACCTTATGTGTAAGGCCAAGCCATCCTGTAGGCTGGAGATCCCCAAATCAGAGAGTGTATCTGAGCCAACAGAAGCTGGTGATAGAGAGCCCTCCTTCTCCTCCAGCAGATCCAGCTTCACCAGGTTGCTAATTTCATCCTCTGAGTTATCTTCAGACACAGAACCAATTATGAATCGGGAGTGCTGGTTCAGCTCCAGAGGTTTGGCCAAGGGGGATGGTTCATCCATTATTCCTTCAAAATGAGCTCTCAGAGCTATGAAGAAAATGAGTGAGAAAAGCAGGTTATGGATAACAACCTGTTATCAGAGGACAACCATAGATTATACCTAATATACTACAGCTGGCACTTGGAAGCAACATATAGTTTGAGAACTAGTTTCTTTGGCTATCTATTTCAGGGCCTCTGTTTTCTACAAGGGAGGAAAATCCAGATCATGATAACCATGCCTAAAAAATTAAAATTAGCTCCCTCTTCCTCAAAGAAATCTCTCTCAAAAAACTATAAGCCATTCCCAATCTCTTTATTAATTTGGTAACGTCCAAGAAATAATTATGATCAATGGAGAAACCTTTGCAGTAGGTGAAAGCTGCTCATGCTAGTGTGACTTCAGTTGTCAATACTAGGGAGAAATGCAGGAAAAGATTTGCGGAGAGTGGTGGTTGTTTCAAACTAGGTATTTAGAGTAAACTATACAACTATCACCTCGTTCCAACTGTACACTGTGAGAGGTTGTGAATTTTACATATGTGTATTTTTGTATAAATATATACACATAAAATACATTGACATTGATTAATAGAGAGAGAGAGAAAATCTTTACTTGTCCTCATGAGTTTTTTCTTCAATTACATCTGTTAAAAATTCATCCAAAAATGTCTGCTCTTGGCTCTAATGTGCTGACATCGATAGGGAGAAAATGAATGTACTATCAAATTCAAAACCTATAATTAAAATAAGGGAGGGGTGATCTCAATTAAGTATTAGTTTTCTAGGTATAGGGCCTTATTAGCCAAAATTAAATATTTCCAACTACTAGCAAACTAATTAACAAAGACCAGAACAGTTCAAAGCCCACAAGAACAATAAAAACCAAAGCTAAAAGAAACAATATTTATTCTGTCACTCAAAAAATTCCATAAAAAAACCCTTCAGAACTACACATCAACTTAGCACTGAACCTCTTGCGGCCTAACAATTTTAATTTAGAAAGCAATATTCCCAATACTGATTTCAAGGTGTATCAATAGATAATAAATTTATATTAATAAATTATGCTGTAGACTACTTTGAAGTATAACAGTAGGTAGAAAGCAGTGTTCTTTGACATCAGATAACAAAACATCAAGATTTAAAAATGTTTGGGGCGCCTGGGTGGCTCAGTCATTAAGCATCTACCTTCGGCTCAGGTCATGATCTCAGGGTCCTGGGATCGAGCCCCACATAGGGCTCCCTGCTCAGCGGGGAGCCTGCTTCTCCCTCTCCCACTCCCCCTGCTTGTGTTCCTGCTCTTGCTATCTCTCTGTGTGAAATAAAATCTTAAAAAAAAAGATTTAAAAATGTTTGGAAATCACCATTAAACATTAAAATGACACGTGCACCATTATTCTTGTGTCATTGGTGAATCAGAGCTTATTCATTTACAAAGACAAAACAGTATTTGTAAATGATAGAGCAGTGGTTCTCAAAAAATGTAGTTGCCAGGCCAGCAGCAGTAGCAGCAACATCACCAGGGTACCTCTTAAAAGTACAGATTCTCGGGCACCTGGGTGGCTCAGGTGGTTAAGCGACTGCCTTCGGCTCAGGTCATGATCCCGGAGTCTGGGGACAGAGTCCCACATGGGGTTCCCTGCTCAGCAGGGAGTCTGCTTCTCCCTCTGGCCCTCTCCCCTTTCATGCTCTCTCTAATAAATACATAAAATCTTTAAAAAAAAAAGTACAGATTCTCAGGCCCTACCATAGAGCAAATAACTGTATCAGAATCTACAGTTTGGGGCCCAGTATTCTATATTTTAACAAATCCTAAAAATTTGAGAACCACTCTGCTATAAGAATAAAACAGTAATAACAAATTGCCAGGAATGCTAAAAAAAAAAAAAAAAAAAAAATTACTTCTAGGTATTTCCCAATAGTGAGTTAGAGATTACTTCAGTTAACTTTTATTTTAAAAACTAGAATCAAATATAAAAATGGTATGCAACAGGAAAAACTTGACATCTAAATTTACTATACATTCCTCCCTTGGGATACTAGGTTTCTTTAAAATAATTTTTAAATGTCTCCAAATTTTATTAAGATAATCACTTCCAGAAATCTAAAAGAAAACCAATCATTTAAAAAGAGAAAGAAGAAAGGAAGGAAAAAGGGAAAAGAAGGACAAAGTGAGGGAAGGAGGGAGGGAAAGTTCCAACAGATTGACCACTTTGAGGAACACCAAAAGGTACAGCAACAAAAAAGTCTACTTCTTTCACATTTTAGAGCAGTAAATAATCAAGTTTAAAAAAAAAAATAAGAGGGGCGCCTTGGTGGCTCAGTCGTTGGGCGTCTGCCTTCGGCTCAGGTCATGATCCCAGGGTCCTGGGATCGAGCCCCGCGTCGGGCTCCCTGCTCTGCGGGAAGCCTGCTTCTCCCTCTCCCACTCCCCCTGCTTGTGTTCCCTCTTTCGCTGTGTCTTTCTCTGTCAAATAAATAAATAAAATCTTTAAAAAAATAAACATAAAAAAATAAGAAAAGACCCCCTTCCCTCCCCACCCCTGCAGAATTCCAAATTCCATCTCAACTAATATAGAAAATAATGGCTGCCTTCTTCACAGGAGAAATAAATAAGGCATTCAGGGGCATGTTCTAGTTTAGAGTCTGACTGAAATTAGATGACTACACAAAAAAATAAAATTCATGAGAAAAGAGAAATTCTCTGATTCCATGGGAGAAGAAGAAGAAATGATTTAACTAATAAACGAGAGGCTCCATAAGGTCAACTTCAAATTTTTCTTTCCTAGCTAAGAACATGAAGGCAGCCTCCCCTGAATTGTTGCAAAGATTGGAAGCAGCTCAGCTGTCAGCAGCTAAAGAGCCTATCAACCAACCAGCAATTCTCCTGAACGGTATCCCCGGGCACAAGCCTGCAAAGCACCAGAAAAGAGAGGTCATGTATGGAAAATCACTGAGTAGATGTCCAGACACTCTAGAAACTACTCTATGGCCCGTCCCACTTCCACTGAATCTAGTCCAGAATTAAAGAGAAAGGGGGGTGGAATACTACCACTGTCAGACCATTCACTTCAGGTTATTCCCCCCGCTAAATCTGCCTATGTGCTTTTTGTAGAAGGCAACTTTTCACATAAATGCCTACAGTTTAATACTTTAGCACATGAACATGAAATTTTTATCACACTGTAAACATGAAAGAATATTATTTGTAACTGACCTCTTATAATTCTTACTGTCTGAGCAGATATCCACCTCCAAAAAGAACTAGAGAGAAAGAGAGAGATTTGAAGTGGTTTTATTTTTTAAGAAACCCAAATTTTAGCAATTCCTGTTTTGCTCAGCATGATACAAAACTGATAGTACTCAAAGTATCATTTTTCTGATCAAATCTATTGTTTAATTTGAAGCATAAAGTTCAGTTGTTTAACTATTATTTATTCATATCTATAAATCAAAAGCATTACACAAAGAGTTTGTTTTTTCATGAAAGTATTAAATAATAATCCAAGCTTACCACTTCAGGAGGTGCCTTTTCCAATTGTATACTTCGATGAACATATTCCAACCCTATGATAGCCAATATTTCATCAAAAAAGAGGCAGGGGGGGAGAAGAGAACCACTAGATCCCTTGGAACTCAGACTCTGATTATATTTCCAAATGGTTATACCCACATATAAGGTTGGAAGCCAGGAAGGGGACAGATCTTGCATTAAATTAAACTAAAAACTAAATCTAAATCCCTTAGATCCCTAAAACTCTAAGGGATCAAGAAGTCTCTAGCTACTTCCCGAAACCTAGGTTTCCTTCTATGCCCAACAATTTATATGTATCCAGGATAAAAATTCTCAACTTTGGTTATGTATAACAATCACCTATGGAGCTACTTATTTATTTATTTATTTTTAATTTGAGTATAGTTGACACATGATGTTACACTGGTTTCAGGCCTGTGGAGCTTTTTTGGGGGGAGGAGGGGAACCAGGCAGTTTTATTTATGATGGCAACTAGAAGACTCCACGCTTAGGAGCGTGGGCGAGATAAGGACTGAGCCCATGCCTTCTGCTTCTCGTTGGGATTCCTGGGGGCAAACTTCTCCCCCAGTTTCTTCCACATTCCTTTATTCATTTCCTTAAACTCTTTCAAGATGTCTGTGGACAGGATCGGCTTGTACTCTTCTGTGGACAGGCCAGTGAAGCTCACGTCTTTGGGGCAAGGGTCCTTGTGTTTCTAACAGTTTGAATGGAGCCATGTGAAACTCTCATACATCCGATCACAGGCCTCAGGCTCTACAATCTTGAGTATTCTCTCCCTCCAGAAAGGCCTGTGCTACGCCTGGCCCGTTTGGTCTCCTCCACTGGCCATTCCTCACAGAGTTTTAGGAAACGCCAGCAGGGGCTGGCCTCCATTTTGGGCCACCCCATGGTGCTTTTTAAAAACGTGTCTAAACTCGGGCGCCTGGGTGGCTCAGTTGGTTAAGCGACTGCCTTCAGCTCAGGTCATGATCCTGGAGTCCCTGGATCGAGTCCCGCGTTGGACTTCCTGCTCGGCAGGGAGTCTGCTTCTCCCTCTGACCCTCCTGCCTCTCATGTGCTCTCTCTCTCAAATAAATAAATAAATAAATCTTTAAAAAAAAAAACATGTCTAAACTCCACCCCAGATCTACCAAATCAGATTCACTGCTGGAGGCCCAGAGATCTGAATATTAAATTCCACAGCTGACTGACACTGATATATCTCCAGGCTTGAGAACCACTGATACAGGGTGGAGAAGAAATCCAGAACTTCTAAGACCTCGAATGACAAGCGATAGGACTGGGGACAGTGCAGGTATGTTAACTGAGGAAGCTGGATTTACCCAATTATGTGGTTTAAGCTGGTATTATTCCCTACAGTTGTGGTAGGGAAGAGGGGGTGAGAATAGGAAGGAGAAAGGAAGTAGTTTGAATCAGATGCAACCAAAGGGGCAGTAGAGCTGGAGTCAAAACCTAGGACTCAAGCTCAAATTCTGACTTTGCCAAGTATTGGCAGTGCAAACTTGAACGAGTCACTTAACATCTCTGATTCTCGTCATCCGTAAAAATAAAAAGGTCATACGCTACCTCAGGGGACTGCTGTGAAAACAGAGAGTATATGAAGTATTCTGTAAACTATGTACTAGACCAGTGTTTTTCAAACTATGGGTTACCACCAAGCAGAACAGTAAGAAATAAATTTAGAAGGTTACAACCAACATTTTATTTTATTTTTTTAAAGATTTTATTTATTTATTTGACAGAGACAGAGATAGCGAGAGCAGGAACACAAGCAGGGGGAGTGGGAGAGGGAGAAGCAGGCTTCCCGCAGAGCAAGGACCTATCCCAGGACCCCAGGATCATGACCTGAGCCGAAGGCAGACACTTACCCGGCTGAGCCAGCCAAGCGTCCATACAACCAACATTTTAAAAATGAAGGGGCGCCTGGCTGGCTCAGTCGGTAGAGCATGCCACTCTTTTTTTTTTTTTTTAAGATTTTATTTATTTATTTGACAGAGAGAGACACAGCGAGAGAGGGAACACAAGCAGGGGGAGTGGGTAAGGGAGAAGCAGGCTTCCCGCTGAGCAGGAGCCCCAAATGGGGCTCGATCCTCAGGACCCTGGGATCATGACCTGAGCCGAAGTCAGACGCTTAACAACTGAGCCACCTAGGTTCCCCGAGCTTGCCACTCTTGATGTTGGGGTTGAGAGTTCGAGCCTGGTGTTGAGCATAGTTTACTTTAAAAAAAAAAAGTCATTAAAAATGAAATAGAACAGAACACCTGGGTGGCTCAGTCAGTTAAGCGTCTGCCTTCGGCTTATGATCCCGCTTCTCCCTCTGCCCCTCCCCACTGCTGGTGACCTCTCCCTCTCTTTCTCTGACAAATAAATAAATAAAATCTTAAACAAAAAATGAAATAGAACAGAAGATGTTAAGAGTAACCATACTTTGTAAGGACGAATATTGTTCTGTGAATTTTTATATCCGTTATATGTATGTCCAAAAAAAAGTCTTAGAGTCACAATGAATCCTTGCTCTCCTGCCCCCTCCACTTTATGCTCTCACAAGAGAACAAACACAGTGACTTAATACCTAAACCAATGGTTCTTAAACTTTCTTAGGTCAGGACACTATTAGAAATCTGATAAAAGCTCTGGACTCTTACTTGACAAAAATTCACCCTCACACAAAATTCTGCTTACATACAAGTTTAGGACCCCCAAAGCCTTGCCATGAATCAGGTTAAGATCCTTCTCTCTAGAAAGAAGACAAAGAATGGAGGTGATCCCTGGGAAAGGCTCATATAGCTGCTATCTCACCACCTCCAAAAGAAGGCCAAAAGAAGGCCTTTCCCCAGACGGAGGGGTAGTACATTCTGCTTATCCAAATAAAAATTTTCTTCATTAGATCAAATTGTCAAATTCTCCTTTATTAAAAAAGAAAGTTTTAAAATGTTCTTGAACTGTTAGAAACTCTTCAAAATATTTGCAGAAGGCTCCCAAACTATACCCTATGTGCCTGAAAATGGGATAAAGCTAATTATAGCTAATGCACTTTTATTTAAGAGTCAGCCTGCATTTCACCCAGGGATATTTCTCTAAATAAAACAGAACAGATTTTACCAAACTTATGTTTCCCTTGAACTCAAGTGACACTATTTTCCAAGTGATTCTAATAAAGAGGCATCAATTAGTTTTCATAGCCACTGATAAAGTATCCAAGCTGGGGACACCTGAGTGGCTCAGTCGGTTAAGCATCTACCTTCAGCTGAGGTCATGATCCCAGGGTCCTGGGATTGAGTCCTGCATCAGGCTCCTTGCTCAGCGGGGAGCCTGTTTCTCCCTCTGCTTGCTTTCTCTCTCTGCCAAATAAATCAATCTTTAAAAAAAAAAAAAAAGTATCCAAGCTGACACAACATGTCCTTGCCTTTTAAGTCATAGTAACTTCATTTGAATTTCTTCAAAAATAATCACTGAATCTGCTTTTCATTTTTGTCGTTTTACTGATAAACTTTTAAATGGATTTTAGTATTAATTCAGTAACCATGAGTTTTTTAAAGCCACATTTTATTTTCCTGCAAGTTTTAAAGATTTTATCTATTTATTTATTTTTAGAAAGAGAGCACTCGTGCCTGAGCTTACTGGCACGTGAGCTGGGGGAGGGGCAGAGGGGGAGAGAGAGCCAGAGGGAAAGAATCTCAAAGGGACTCCGGGCTGAGCACAGAGCCCGACTCAGGGCTCAATCCCGTGACCCTGAGATCATGACCTGAGTCAAAGCCAAGAGTCGGATGCCTAACCAACTGAACCACCCAGGTGCCCCATGTTTTAAATTTTAAAACAAAAAACACTTGTGTCCCAAATAGTGAGATGGATGATGTATACTGAAGGATAAAAAAGATTTGGTCCCTGGCTAAGATGCTATAGATACCTAAAGAAACAGACAATTATAGTAGTGTAATAATTGTTAGGTATGGAAACACAAAAAAGAAAGATACTTTATCCAAACTTGGAGGTGGTAATGGTGAGGACAGGGATCAAGGAAGATTTCCCAGAGTGGGAAGACATTAACAATAAAGAACTGGGATATAAACAAGGACAGAGAGGAAGGAGCACTCCATGTAGAAGAAGCCACTGAATAAACATCCAGATTGTAGAATACAACGACTTATGAGAAATACCAGACCTGAATGGCTTCAAGATTTGAGGTAATTTCCTTCAAGAGCCAGCTAGGGGCTTTTTTTTGTTTGTTTTTTAAAAAAACAAGAGTATTTCCTTAGGGTAAAGTAGTCTTTAGAAAGAAAATAACATTGTGTAATTGTCTATTCTATTCTGCATTTCTCAGCCCATGGATATAGAATATTTTTCAAGGATGAAGCTGGTGAAAGCTTCTGCATCTTTCAAGAAATCTTTAAGGAAGCCTTGCCAAACTTCTGGATAAAGATGGTAGGTTGAATACATATCCATTTTGTTCCTCCCTAAAATCCTACTAAAAAAACAAAAGTAAAGGGGCGCCTGAGTGGCTCACTCAGTTAAGCATCTGCCTTCAGCTCAGGTCATGATCCCAGGGTCCTAGGATTGAGCCCCACGTTGTCGCTGGGCTCCCTGTTCAGCGGGGAGTCTGCCTCTCCTCCCTTTGTCTCTCTTCCCTCTGGTGTGCGCTCTCTTGCTCTCTCTTTCATGTTCACTCTCCCTCTCTCTCTCAAGTAAATAAATAAAATCTTAAAAAAAAAATAAAGGAATTTTTTTAAAAGGTATAATTCACAAAAGACTCCTCCCATCTCCTCCCCAACCCCAAAACCCCCCACCCCGGAAAAGAAAGTCAGGGGAGACAACAGCAAGATAATTTTCTTGGAAAGCAGATGGAAACATGATAAATGACTACACAAACCTGGGAAACTAAATCATAAGCCATCTGTGGTAAACTCATAATCAACACTTTATATCAAAGAATCTTGAAAATGTTCAGAAAATGGAAGTGAATGATGGAGCTAAAATAAAGAGGATCTGGTTGAAATTTTGTTTCAGAGGCTTCAGATCCTTTGATTTCCTTCCCAACTAGTAAAGTCAGGTGCTGGGGATACTGGGGGATATCAGCAACAGTAAAGGGGAGAGCACCATGTTGAAAATGGAGAAATTAAGTAAGCATATTGAGTATGAACTCCCAGCCTTCTTTCCCCAATTTTCACCAACCAGGAGGGAAATTAGAAGATCCTTCTTTGTGGAATCTAACTAGACCAAGGGGAAAAAACCTCAAAAAGTAACGCTGGAGTTCACTAATTAAGATGCCCCACCAGATCACCCTATAAGGAAGTTAACAGTCAACCAGCCTCATTCACATTCACATAAACTTGAATTAGCTTTTTAATCATCCTCTGTTAAAATTAAGCAATTAAAGATTACTATATAGTCTGAGAAAAACCTCCAATATGAAAGAATCAAAAACAACTACCTATAGAAAAAAAAAATGCAACTAGAAGGGGTTATGTGGAAATAGAAAATGTTAAAAACGGAGGGGGGGGAGTAGGTGACTTGATTTTATATGTAGAAAATTTTTTTTTTAAAGATTTTATTTATTTTTTAGAGAGCAAGCGAGAAACAGCATGAGAGGGGAGAGGGTCAGAGGGAGAAGCAGGCTCCCCGCTGAGCTGGGAGCCCGATATGGGACTCGATCCCAGGACCCTGGGATCATGACCTGAGCCGAAGGCAGACACTTAACCATCTGAGCCACCCAGGTGCCCCTGTAGAAATGTTTTTTGCAGAAATAAAAAAGCTGTCCTAAAATTCGTATGGAATCCCAGGAGACCCCTAAATAGCCAAAAAAATCTTGAAAAAGAACAAAACTGGAAGACTCATGCTTCCTGATTTTAAAACTTACTACAGGGGCAACCTGGGTGGTTTAGTCAGTTAAGCGCCGGCCTTCAGCTCAGGTCATGATCTCAGGGTCCTGGGATCAAGCCCCATGGCAGGCTCCCTGCCCCTCTGCCTCTCTCTGCGCTCATGCTCTCTGTCTCTCTCAAATAAATAAATAAAATCTTTTAAAAAAAACAAAACTTACTACAAAGCTGCAGTATTAACATCAAGACAGATATACAGACCAGGGAAATAGGACAGAGAGGTCAAAAAGAATGAGATCTTGCCATCTGCAACAACAGCATAGACCTAGAGAGTATAACAATAAGTAAAATTAAATTAGAGAAAGACAAGTACCGTATGATTCCACGCTTGTGGAATTTAAGAAACAAAACAAATTAATTTTAAAAAGAGACAAATAGGGGCACCTGGATGGCTCACAGTCAGTTGAGCATCTGACTCTTGGTTTCAGCTCAGGTCATGATCTCATGGGTCCTGAGATCAAGCCCACATAGGGCTCCAGGCTCAGTGCAGAGTCCTCTTGAAGATTCTCTCCCTCTGCCCCTCCCCCCACTGGTGCTCTCTCACCTGAAAGCTCTCTTTAAAAATAAATAAATCAGTCCTTTTAAAAAAAGAGAGACAAATAATAAAACAGACTCTCAAATACAGAAAAGAAGCTGGTGGGTTGTCAGAGGGTAGGTGGGTGGGGGGATGGGTGAAATAGGTGAAGGGGATTAAGAGTACACTTATCATGATGAGCACTGAGTAATGTTTAGAATTGTTGAATTATATTATACACCTGAAACTAATATAACAGTGTATGTTAATTGTACTTCAATTAAAAAAAGAGAAAGCCCAGAAATAAACCCTCCCATACATGGTCAAATGATATTTGACAAGGATGCTAAGACCATTTAATGAAGGTCAGCCTTTTCAACAAATGGTGCTGGGAAAACTGGATCTCCACATACAAACAAATGAAATTGGACCTTTCCCTAACACCATATTAAAAAAATTAACGCAAAATGCATCAAGGCTTTAAATGTAAAACCTAAACCAATAAAACTCTTAGAAGAAACACAGGACAAAAGCTTCATAACATTGGATTTGGAAAAGATTTCTTGGATATGACACCAAGAGCTAGCTTAACAAAAGAAAAAATAGACAAACTGGACTTCTTGAAAATTAAAAAAAAATTGCACAGCAAAAGATTATCAACAGAGTAAAAAGGCAAACCAAAAAATAGGAGAAAATAAGTGCAAATCATGTATCTGATAAGAGATTAATAACCTAAAACTCAAACCCAATTCAAAAATGGGCAGAGGACTTAAAATGAAATTTCTCCAAAAAAGATATATGAGTGGCCAGTAAGCACGTCAATATGGTCAACATCACTAATCATTACGGAGACACAAATCAAAACTACAATAAGATACCAACCCATACCCATCAAGGCTACCATCAAAAAAAAGAGAAAAAAGTGGAGAAACTGGAACCCTTGGGGGCACCATGAGTGGGAATGTAAACTGGTACAGCCAGTAAGGAAAACAGTATGGTGGTTCCTCAAAAAATTAAAAATAGAATTACCATAAAATCCGGCAATTCCACTTTTGGATATATATGCAAAAAAACTGAATACAGGCTCTCAAAGATATATTTGTACATCCATGTTTATAGCAGTATTATTCACAATAGCTTCAACATGGAAAAAGCCAAGTGTGCACTAATGAATGAATAGGTAAGCAAAATGTGATATACACATACAATTAAATGTTATTCAGCCTTAAAATGGAAGGAAATTCTGCAATATGCTACAATGTGGATGAACCTTGAGGATATTATGCTAAGTGAAATAAGCCAGTCACAAAAAGACAAATGCTGTATAATTCTACTTACATGAGGTACTTAATCAAAATCATATAGACAGGAAGTAGAATAGTGGTTGGCAGGGGTTGGGGGAAGCAGAGAATGGGAACTATTATTTAATGGGTACAGAGGTTCAGTTTCACAAGATGAAAACTTCTGGAGGGGCTCCTGGGTGGCTCAGGCATTAAGTGTCTGCCTTTGGTTCAGGTCATGATCCCAGGGCCCTGGGATCTAGCCCTGCATCAGGCTCCCTGCTCAGTGGGAAACCTTCTTCTCCCTCTCCCACTCCCCCTGCTTGTGTTCCCTCTCTCGCTGTGTCTCTCTCAGTCAAATAAATAAATAAAAAATCTTTAAAAAAAAAAAAAAAAGAAGAAAAAAGTTTTGGAGATGGGTGGTAGTAACAGATGCACAATGTTATAGATGTATTTAATACTGAACTGTACTTTAAATGGTTAAGATGGTAAATTTTACATGTATTTTACCACAAGAAAAATTGAAGAAAGAAACACCTCACAGGTTACATATTAATTACAAAGGGGAACAGATACTTTTACAATGGAGAAATACAGTGATCACTCTAAGTGTTTATATTACCACCACTATTAGGACAAACTGACATGAGTTGCCTCCAGATGTGATGCAGTTAAGAGAGTCAAATGCTCATCTTCCATAGTAGGATATCAATAGGAAATGTCTAAAAATGAATAATCAAGAGGTAGCAAGACAATGTTATATACAGATGAAAGGGTATAGTAATAAATATACCAGCTAAAATAAAAGAAAGTGCGAAGGGGGTGAGGGAATGCTGTTTGACTGTAACAAACTCTGTAAAACAATACTTTTTAAACTATGTGCATGTATAACTTCGATGAAAATAAAAACGTAAAAAGTTCATCCTATAATGTTAAGCGAACAAAAGGTGAAGAATGGTATATAAAGTGTGCACAATTTATATTTAAAAAATTGGCAGAGGGGGATAGATGTTTGAACATGAATAAAATCTCTGATAATTACTAAGAAATTAACAACTTTAAATTTAAATCAGTATGTCTGAGAATGATTGAGAAATTATAATAAGAAATTAAGGGGCGCCTTGGTGGCTCAGTTGGTTGAGCGTCTGCCTGCAGCTCGGGTTATAATCCCAGGGTCCTAGGATCGAGCCCAGCATTGGGCTCCCTGCCTGGGGGGGAGCCTGCTACTCCCTCTCCTCCTCACCTGTGCTCTCTCGCTGTGTATCTCTCTCAAATAAATAAAATCTTTTTTTTTTTTTTTAAAGATTTTATTTATTTATTTGACAGAACACAAGCAGGGGAGCGGGAGAGGGAGAAGCAGGCTCCCCACTGAGCAGGGAGCCCGATGCGGGGCTCGATCCCGGGACCCTGGGATCATGACCTGAGCCGAAGGCAGACGCTTAACGAACTGAGCCACCCAGGTGCCCCAATAAAATCTTTAAAAAAAAATTAAAACATAGGGGCGCCTGGGTGGCTCAGTTGGTTAAGCGACTGCCTTCGGCTCAGGTCATGATCCTGGAGTCCTGGGATCGAGTCCCGCATCGGGCTCCCTGCTCGGCAGGGAGTCTGCTTCTCCCTCAGACCCTCCCCCCTCTCCTGCTCTCTCTCTCTCAAATAAATAAATACATAAAATCTTTAAAAAATAATAATAATAAAAAAAATTAAAACATATTTTTAGAAAAAGAAATTAAGAACACTGCTTGCCTCCTGTGACGGGAACTGGGCGGCTGCAAGACAAGGTTGGGGGGGAGACTGTCTTTTTATATGTTTTAAAATTTTGAACTATGTGAATGTATTACTCATGTGTTAGCAACTGAGGCTTTTCAAATAAGTTTAATAAAAAACTTTACCAAATTCCATGCCACTCTGATACCTTATCTCATATCTGCCTGAACATTTAAGTAGACAACAGGTATGTCATTCCCTTGTTAGTCTTACTGTGTAACTGACTATGAGTTACCTCCTCAATGAAGCTGGGAAAGTTATTATCCCTTCTGATTGTTTTGGATCCACCACCCCCAATAGCACACAACACTGTGTAAACACTAGGCCTTTGCAGGCTGAGTGTTCCCTAGGAATTCAAATGAACATTGGAGTTACAAAACTAGGAGACAGGAGCCATGTGCTTATTTCAAATATTATCCGCTAGAAACATTTGGAGGCTTCCAGGTAAAAAGCCATTTTGTGAATTCAAAAAGCTCTGGGATTATGAATCAATTCGTCCTCATAGTCTTTTTCTTTTTTAAAAGATTTTATTTAATTGACAGAGAGAGCACAAGCAGGGGGAGCGACAGGCAGAGAGCTAGGGAGAAGCAGGCTCCCCGCCGAGCAGGGAGCCCAATGAGGAGCTTGATCCCAGGACCTTGGGATCATGACCTCAGCCGAAGGCAGACCCTTACTTAAGCCATTGAGCCACTCAGGTGCCCCTCATCCTCATAATCTTATTTCATAGAACAGCATTCAGAAAAAGTGGGAGCCATGATTGAGGTATGTCAACAGCCTTCCAGAGTCTCAAAGATAAGAACAATATCTTCCTTGAAGAAATATTTCTTGATTTTTTTTTTTGGCCCCCCCAAGTCCCCTGGATGTATTAAGGCACTGTAGATTACATTACCTGGCAGAGACGGAGAAATTTACAGGTTAAAACAGACATTTCTAATCCTCTTGGAATTATAGCATCTTTTTTTTTAAAGATTTAATTTATTTATTTGAGAGCGAGAGCGTGCATAAGCAGAGGGGGGAAGCAGCAGAGGGAGAGGGAGAAGCAGGCTCCCTGCTAAACAGGGAGGCTGACACAGGGCTTAATCCCAGAACCCTGAGATCATGACCTAAGCCAAAGGCAGACACTTAACCGACTGAGCCACCCAGGCACCTCGGAATTACAGCATCTTATGTGGTTTTAGGGAGATAGTTTTAAGTTGCAAATAATGAAGAACTCTGAAAAATTAGTTGCCCTGTGATGCATTAGGTCAGATGATGAACTGCCTATAGCTGGAAGTCTTCAACAGGAGAATCAGATAAAATATTCTCATAATGAGTAGAAAACTTGACTAGAAAATTCCTAAGGTAGGGGTCCCTGGGTGGCTTGGTTAAGCGTCCAACTCTTGATCTCAACTCAGGTCTTGATCTCAGAGTCGTGAGTTCAAGCCCCGCGTTGGGCTCCGTATTCAGTGGGGAGTCTGCTTGGGATTCTCTCTCTCCCTTTGGCCCTCCCCAGGTGGGCGCACTTTTTCTCTCTCTAAAATAAATAAATAAGGGCGCCTGGGTGGCTCAGTTGGTTAAGCAACTGCCTTTGGCTCAGGTCATGATCCTGGAGTCCCTGGATTGAGTCCCGCATCGGGCTCCCTGCTCAGCGAGGAGCCTGCTTCTCCCTCTGACCATCCCCCCTCTCATGTACTCTCTCTTATTCTTGCTCTCTCAAATAAATAAATAAATCTTTAACAAAATAAATAAATAAATAAATAAATAAAATCTTAAAAAAAAAAAGAAATACCAATGTCTAATTCCAACAATTTTTATTTTACTTCTTTCTTCAACCAAGACTATTAGGATATTAGCTATCAAAAAAAATTTTTTTAAAGAAGGAAAAACACTAGCCCCAGACCTGTTAAACCAGTCAGTGTGACAGGTAAAAAAAAATTGTCCTAGTCATTGACTGAAAAGGAAATAGAATGTTACATAGTGATCTACACCTGAACCAGTTCACAGCATTTAAGCGAGGTCACTATCAGATGAGAGAGTTCTGATGCTGGCTTTCACAATGCCTATTCTTTGACATAACCTAGTCATTATCTCAACTGTAAATTCATTAAACCAAATGCCACCATTCCCCTATCTTTCCTTCCATTTTAAAACAGTTAAATCTTGGGCGCCTGGGTGGCTCAGTTGGTTAAGCGACTGCCTTCGGCTCAGGTCATGATCCTGGAGTCCCGGGATCGAGTCCCACATCAGGCTCCCTGCTCAGCAGGGAGTCTGCTTCTCCCTCTGACCCTCCTCCCTCTCATGCTCTCTGTCTCTCATTCTCTCTCTCGCAAATAAATAAAAATCTTAAAAAAAAACAACAACAAACAGTTAAATCTTATGCTTGATATATTTCTATTCTGCACTGGTGATTCAAAACAAAACTTGCGGGGCGCCTGGCTGGCTCAGTCGGTGAAATATGGTACTCTCGGTCTCTGGATTGTGGGTTCAAACCCCATATTGCGTGTAGAGATTACTTAAAAAAAAAATCTTTAAAAACAAAACAAAACTTCTGCAACGCAAATAAACACAGGCAGATTTATAAATTAATATTATGCCTTTGACAACTTTCATTTGGCCACTTTACAAGAGTTAATTATTCTTGGATTCACAACAGTCGTGTATAATTAGAAAAAAGGAAACTGAGGCAAGAGAAGTGGGAAGAGACTTGCTACTTTGTAGCAAGTAGGCACCCACCTGGACACTGCAGCTGCTCTCCTACTGTATAGGACCACAATACTTCCCTTAAAAGTGCCTGTCAAGAGGCGGTGGCTCAGTCGGTTAAGCATCTGCCTTGGGCTCAGGTCATGATCCCAGGGTCCTGGGATCCAGCCCCATATTGCCTCCCTGCTCAGCAGGAAGCCTGCTTCTCTGTCTCCCACTCCCCCTGTTTGGCTCTCTTTCTCTCTCTGTCAAATAAATAAATAAAATCTTAAAAAAGTGCCTGTCAAATAGCACAGAACTTCTCATCACAGGCATCCAAGGCATCCCCAACAAGAAGCAAATCAGAGAATTCCTACTCCCTGAGTAAGAAGAAACCAGGTAACCCAAGCATGCTTCTCAATCTGCACTTTGGGTTGGGGAAAAAAAGAAATGAATGAAAAGAGAGATTCAAGGGGACCAACTTCTGAGAATGAAGACCAAAGGGCGCCTGGGTGGCTCAGCTGGTTAAGCCACTGCCTTCGGCTCAGGTCATGATCCTGGAGTCCCAGGAATCCCTGCTCAGCGGGGGGTCTGCTTCTCCCTCTGACCCTCTTCCCTCTCGTGTTCTCTCTCATTCTCTCTCTCAAATAAATAAATAAAATCTTTTAAAAAAAAAAAAAGAATGACCCAATTATTAGGTTTATTCCATCACACATTGGGAAATTACAGAAACACTGCTTAAGTAGAGATAAAATCAGGAAGTCCTCGGGTCTTTTGATTTCCATCCTAAACTTAGGGCCCCAAACAAAAAATATCTGAAATTAGAGTATTTCTCCTACCTGAGTAGTTATATTCTTATGCTTCTATAAAACCCACAAGGCCTACAGAAGTCCCTGATATTTACGGCTGATTCCAAAGGTCCACTAGTGTTTACTTTCCCGTCTTCGAATCCAAAATAATGCTGGTACTGACCGAAGCAGGACCTTCACGCACATCCCTCTGAAATCATTACCTTCACATAGACTTTCCTGCGTTCTATCTCCAATACCTTATCTTGATCAGTATAGCAAACGCGAAGAGAGTAACAGGCATGTACATTGACTACGTCCCTCACAGAAAACATAATAAAATCCCAGGAGCAAGAACTGGCAAGGGACAACTCGCCTGGCCCTGGCTCCCACCACGATACAAAGACAGAGAAGCCAGGGGCTCTGCACCCCACACTTCACTCTGCGAGAGGAAGACGACTTTCAATGCAACTGGACCTAATCCTCAACATCCCTCTCCCACGTGGGTCTTCCCCCTCTGCCAAGCGTGGGGTTGGACTGAAGAGAGGTCTGGAAGGAATCAGCCCACACCAAGGTTGGGGAGGGGGATGGTGGCGAGCTCCCGGCAGACACCCCAGTCCCTCCTTAGAGGCCCTGGGCTGTACGACTCCCAGTTCCGGGGTCTGAACTCCCACCCCCTACTTCGAGACCCCAGTCCTCTCCGCGTCTCCGCAGAGGGGGAACTCAAGGGCCCAGGGCTGCGGCGAGGGCTGGGCTGCCCCGCACAGGTTGGGACGGGATGGAGCCCGGGCCGCGTGCGGGCGGAAGATGGGAGGCGGCCCCCCTCCGCGCTGCCGCGGCCCCTCCCCGGGCCCCGGCCACTCCAGGTCCCGGATCACAGGCTCTAAGGCGGCCCTCACCTCACCTCAGGGCGGAGGCGTCCGGGGTCCGGCGGCGCCGGGGAGCCCCTGCGCAGATCCGGTGCTGGGCGGGAGGAGACGCCGGCAGCTCCGGCGATGGCTGACAGGCGCGCAGCACCAGGCCGGCCCGGCACACGGGGAAGGGGCGGGGCCTCACGGGAGGCGGCCCCGCCCCCGCCCCGCCCCTGCCTCCCACCTCAGCGTGCGAGCACCATGAGGTGACTACGTCCGGGGTTACTCCCGGCCGTTCACCTCTGACCCCGCTCCCCGCTGCGGCGCGGTCTGGCGGGCCTCGAGGAGAGGCGCGGGTCCCGAGGGCCGGGCGACAGCCAATGAGAGGGCGGAGTGGGGCGGAACGACGTGAGGCGATGCCGATGGTCCGAGCGCCGCTCTGCCATTCGGGGCCCAGCGGCGAGAGGGCGGGCGGGTCCCGGGCAGTCGCAGCGCCCCGCGCTCGGCCTTCACCGCCCCCTCTGCCGGGGGCGGGGCCGGGGGCGGGGCAGCCTGCCTTCTCCTCCCCGCGGAGAGCGGGGTGAGGGAAATGGCCCCACGTGCACCTCCCAGGAGGTAGAGAGGCGCCTGGGCCGCAGAAAGTGAGGGGCCGGCAGACTTGCAGCACCGGAAGGGAGTCCAGAACCAAAGAGGACAGTGTTCTGGCCTGGAAGGACCTTATGGTTTTCAATACTAACCCCCTGAAGAGGTGGACATTGCATCCAAGAATTGCCCAGGATCACACAGGCTGGTTTCCAAGTTGGTACAGGCTAACTAACCCCTATTCTGGAACAACACAACCAGCCCCTTGGCTTGCTCAGCAGCCCCAAAGCAGCCCACCCCAAAGGGTTCTGAGGTGCAGGATCCTGAAGCACTGAGGGAAAGCCTCACTAAAGGAAGCTCAGTAAGAAGGGCAGAATGCCAATGGACAACAGTACTTTCTGCCTGCCTTGAGCAGAGAAAATAGAGGGCAGTAAATTCCCAATTTCTCAGATTGGAGCGTGCCTCCCAAACTCCATTGTGGTTACACCAAGTCATTGAACAGGAGCCAACCAATTTCTCTAGCTTTGCCAGTTACTTCATAGTAAGACATTTATGGTGGCTGCTGAAAAGTAATAGTAACAGGAAAGAGAGTATATAATACAATTATCGGGTGGAAAAGAAAGAAAATTGGAGAAAATTGCACTTCAGAACAATGGGGTGATTTTAATCCCTTACAGGAATTTAATGAAGCACCCAGAGTACTTTCCTGATCGTTACACAGGCTTGTGCTAAGGGTCTGGAGAGGTATGGTGAATGATGATTTGGTGGGAAGTTCTATGCCAGAGGGCAAAAAGTGACTAGGGTAGAAATACACACTGAGGTCAGAAATTCTTGGGCAGAAGCAGAGGCAGAAAGATGGGAAGATTGGTCAACAAGAATAATATTCACCTAGGACTCCTTATAATACCTAGCTGGTGGCTTCTCCAAGAGTTTACCAACCTACTTTAAAAGGGACTGGAAATAGAAATTTGGAAAGATTTGGAGTTTACAGAGCAGTGAACCATATTTCACAATAACTGTGTCTGTCACTGGATGCATCTGTCAATGAACAGAGGAAAGTTAGAACTTAAAGATAAATGGGCATATTGCTGGAGGGGAGGTGGGCAGGGGATAGGCTAAATGGGTGATGGGTATTAAGGAGGGCAATTGTGATGAGCACTGGGTGCTATATGTAAGTGATGAATCACTAAATTCTACTGAAACCAATATTACACTATATGTTAACTAACTAGAATTTAAATAAAAACTTGATACAAAAAATTTTTAATTTTTTGGGGGGGTGCCTGGGTGGCTCAGTCGGTTAAGTGTGTGCCTTTGGCTCAGGTCTGACCCCGGGGTCCTGGGATCAAGCCCCGTGTAGGGCTCCCTGCTCAGCGCAGAGTCTGCTTCTCCCTCTCCCTCTGCTGCAGGCGTGCTCTCTCTCTCTCTCTCTGTCAAATAAATAAATAAGATCCTTAAAAAATAATTTTTAAGGGCACCTGGGTGGCTCAGTTGGTTAAGTGACTGCCTTCGGCTCAGGTCACGATCCTGGAGTCCCTGGATCGAGTCCCGCATCGGGCTCCCTGCTCGGCAGGGAGTCTGCTTCTCCCTCTGACCCTCCCCCCTCTCATGTGCTCTCTCTCTCTCTCTCATTCTCACTCTCTCAAATAAATAAATAAAATCTTTAAAATAATAATAATAATAATAATTTTTTAAATAAAACAAACTTTAAAGATAATTGAGCAAAACGTCCTGGTTTAACAAAATGTTTGGCTTGACTGACTAGGAAAAAAAAGGCCCCAGGAAGAGGGAAGCTTTGCCTCTCCCTAATAGTGCCCTCTCAAGTTGGCATGAAGGAAAAGACTTTGGGGGCGCCTGGGTGGCTCAGCTGGTTAAGCAACTGCCTTCGGCTCAGGTCATGATCCTGGAGTCCCAGGATCGAGTCCCGCATCGGGCTCCCTGCTCAGCAGGGAGTATGCTTCTCCCTCTGACCCTCCCCCCCTCATGCTCTATCTCATTCTCTCTCTCAAATAAATAAATAAAATCTTTAAAAAAAGACTTCGGAAAGAACTAAAAATCTTGAGGCTGCCTCTTTTACTTTCCATATACCTTTCTTATTTCCTATTAAATAATAGGAACTTTGCCCCAAGAGTGTTTCTTAGTGGTGTTGCTGTTTATCAGCTTTAGGAGCATGGCAAAACCAGGGGGTTTCTCTCAGAAACTGTCCTTATGTGAAACTTCAGCAAGCCCTTACTCTGCTTTTGTCTTCACTGAATATTTGAAGTAATTGAGCCCCAAAAAGAACCAGACAAAGCAAGGCCTGATGAAAGAACTACAGTGGAAGAAAACCAAGGATGAGTTAGAACGTCCCCAAACCACTTATATAAAATCTAGTGATTATCCAATGTTAAGAAGAATGGGCAGAGAACTATGTCTTTAAAACAGTACATCTACAATTTCAACAGCTCCTCAGTGCTGTGTTGTTTGGTACATGCCACAACCTGCCCATCTCTAGTACAGGCTCGTCTGTACTCTTCTGAGTTCTTGCCACACAAGCCAATACCTCTGTAAGAAGCGGAGGAGGAGAGCCAGAGGGTGGAGAGAACTTACTGTACAAGACTAACAGGTGGAAGGGAAGAGAGTGAATGGAGTGGCACACTTCTAGAAGCTGAAACTAGATGGCTATAATGGGCTGAATTGTATTCCAAAATTCATATGTTGAAGTCCTAAGCCCCATTACCTCAAAATGTGAGTGTATTTGGGGATAGGATCTTTAAGGAGGAAATTAAAATGTAAAATGGGGTCATTAAGGTGGGCCCTCATTCCAAATGACTTGCATCCTTATAAGAAGAGGAGATCAGGACACAAGGACAGAGGGAAGACCATCTGTGAATCACAGTTGATGAAGCACTTACCAGGACTGTGGCTCTTATGCTGGAGATGGGCATCTACAAGCCAAAGAGAGAAGCCTCAGAAGAGACCAACCCTGCAGACACCTTGATCTCGGACTTACAGCCTCCAGAACTGTGAAGAAATAAATTTCTGTTGTTTAAGCCACCCAGTTTGTGGTACTTTATTATGGCAGCCCTAGAAAACGAATACAAGTTCCCAAATACCAAACAGCGTCCAGGTCTTTTAGGAAGGTTATATGAAGGTATCAGGGATTAATCCTGAGCCTTCCAGCTACTTTCCAACCTTAAAGATGGTTTCTCACCCTACTGTAGGTAAAGTAAGAAGACTCCCGAGCAGTCTCTGTCTTTAAGGTGATTACAATCTAGTTAGGAAGACAAACCTAAACACCAAAACAGCGTCTATGTATTGCTCCTTAGCCATGTGGATTTTACAAAAGCCATAGATGGGAGAGGATAAATTCTCAAATATGAGTAAGCCTTGAAATACATAAACAGTATGTGTGTCAACGTCCAAGCCATTTTGGCACCTTATTGTCCATTCTATTTTAGCGTAGGGCAGTGTTTCTTAATGTTCCATTGACCACCTGAAATAGAATCACTAGGTGCTTGTTAAAAATTCAGATTCCTAGCCCCACCGCAGACTTTCTAAAGTAGCAATTATTCACCCTGAAGTTTGAGAACAATAGTTTAGGGCTTATCATTATTGTTCCCTCTTTGTTCCAGTGTCTCTGTTAAACAGCAATGCCTCCTACACTTGAACTTCTAAGACAGGAAAGTCTCAGGTCAGGCCAGAGTTAAACCAAGGGAGGAAAGAAAAGTGCCTTAATAGGAAACGGAATCGTGAAGAGCCCCCTGTCCCGGTGGTTGGCCATGGTTCCAAATTCCTTAGGTAGCAAGGTCGGTGATCAACCTTTACAATAGAGGCTAGAGGAAACACTGGGATGTTATTTCCCACTGGCCTCCGGGATATAACATATACTCTAACCTGGCTTCTAGTTCTTGCCATGCCTATTCTTACCTTGGTGATGCTAGCAAACTCGTTCTTCCTCCCTCCTATTTTCTGAATCCTTCCAGTCCTTGGAAGTCCCATTTTCTCTAAGAAGATCTCTTTTACTTCTCCAATTTCCACTAATTATCTCTCCTCTGAATTCTTGTACCAATCTGGTCACCACCACACGGCTCAGCATTTATTAGGCTATCATTTTGTGTGTGTGTGTTGGTTTTAGCTCGCCAACTGAATTTTAATAATCTTAAAGGCAGAGAGCATTTCTTAGAGATTGGTACTCCCCTCTGTAGCTCTTAGAGTACAGATATTAGTAAGTGCTTCACTGACTGAAATAAAGATTAGCTCTGTACCTGAGAGGCCACTCTGCTCCTGATGTCTGCTTATCCGTCTTCATGTCACCTCTGGGAGGCAAAGACACCAGTAGGATATTTGGCTGCTTTATAGATGGACAGACTTCATCAAGAAAGTCAGTGCCTTGACCAGAATTGTGGCTCCAGTTGTGAGATAAGGGGAAGACATGAAGGCCTTATCTGAACACTATGCTTCTTTGCTCTAGTCAGCCATTCAGGTCTCTCCAGAGTTAAGTGCCTGAGGGAACTTCACACCGTAGTGTCCGAAACTGTCCTCAAGGAAGCCACATTATAAGTCTGGTCCTAATGATGAAAGGTAGGATTACAAAATGAAGGACATAGTTCATAGTGCAGACTCACCACAATGTTTTCACATGGACACTTGGGTTTTTACATGGGTACTTAGGTTTTCACAAGGCATTTCAGTTCTCCCTCCCTCCTTGTTACTTAATCCCGAATACCTAGTCCCTATCCATATTTGGTGGTTACCTAATCTTAGCTGCTTCTTCCACAACACCTCCAAGATCTTTTTTTTTTTTAATCTTTTTAAGTTCTACACACCTCACAACTAAACAGCTAAAGAACGTTTAAAGGGCCCTTTTATCTAAGGGGAGGAAAATGGACAAGATGACTCATTTAGGTCTTGCCCAATGCTGGGATTTTGACATTTTATATTGATCAGCTTTACTTTTCTCATCTCTGACCTCACTCTCCTGCAAACCAATGAAAATGTTCCTGATGAGTTTACTTTCTACTCCTGTCCTCACCTTCTCTTCAGACTTCTCCAGTGTCTCCATTACTCTTTACATATCAGACTCAGCTTTTTCCTGCTACATGTTTAGGCCCCCACCTATCTACCCCAAATACCCTCACTCTCCACTGTATTATTCTGTATGCAACACAATAAATAATAAAATACAACATTAGTAACTTTTATCAAGGCTCTCCTTTCAAGGAAAAGTGAGCTATCACTCAACTTCCTCTCATCCTTTTCTTCAGTCTTAAAGTTTTCCTATATCATAACTTGGATCAGAAGATTTCACAATATTCCTGTCCTTTCTTACTCTCACCTCTAGTCAACACATCAGACCAGCAGGTAGAAAGCCAAGTCCCCAACACAAGCCTTGCTCATCAGTGGACCTGCTGTCTTGGCGATGGGCTGAATTTTCTTAATGAAAATGAAAAGGAAGAAAGAAGAATAAGGGAAACCAAAAATGAATGAAAATAAAATGTAGTTTAAATCAATGAATGGGGGGCACCTGGGGAGCTCAGTCAGTTGAGTGGCCGACTCTTGATTTCTGGTCAGGTCATGATCTCAGGGTCCTGGGATCGAGCCCTGCATCAGGCTCTACACTCAGTGGGGAGTCAGCATGGGATTCTCTCTCCCTCTCCCTCTGCCCCTCCCCGCTCTCTAAAATAAATAAATAAATAAAATTTTAAATCTTTTTTAAAAAATAAATCAATCAGTGAATGAGATGGCCATAATAAATTGAACAGCATAGTTTTGGGGGTCAATATAGGCAAGCAGAAATGAGATGAGCTGATTCTGAGAACTGGCAATCTAAGTCAAAACACCTCAAGAGCAGCAGGGACTTGTTCTATATTGTAAAGTGCTTGAGCTCTTTAATTAGATAGACCAGGCTTTAAATCTTGACTCTGTCAATAATTAGCTCTGTGACCTTGAGCAAATGACCCCTTTTCTGAGCCTCAGTTTCCTTGTCTATAAAACTGAGGTATAATAGCTACCTTGGAAGGTTGTGTTTTGGATGAAATGTTATAACCAAAATGTAAAGTCTCTAACACAGAGCTTGGAACATAACAAGCACACTGAAAATATCACTTCCTCTTTGCCTTCTGTGCCCCCTTCCATCTCCTACAAGTGCTCAGTACAAGAACAAAATATCCTATGGATGCTCACTTCATTCAGGAATGATTATGTTATTAAATTCACCACCCCATGGGGCGCCTGGGTGGCTCAGTCGTTAAGCGTCTGCCTTCGGCTCAGGTCATGATCCCAGGGTCCTGGGATCGAGCCCCACATCGGGCTCCCTGCTCCATGGGAAGCCTGCTTCTCCCTCTCCCACTCCCCTGCTTGTGTTCCCTCTCTCGCTGTGTGTCTTTCAAAAAAAGAAAAAGATCTTTAAAAAAAAAAAAATGCACCACCCCACTCACCCGAGCGATTATGTTATTAAATTCACCACCCCACTCACCCAAGGCCAATATTCCCAGTGTAACAGAGCATGTGCTCAGAGACCTAGAGATTATTTGAATCCTTTACCCTCATTTGGGTGGAGCAAGTAAACAGGAGAAGTGACTGTGGCCTGGGCTTCTGAAAACTAACCAATATTTCAGGGTTGGCACTCTGAGCCCTGTTCAGTCCCATGGTTGTACCGCACTGAAAAGGCTCTTTGGCCTCTTTCTCAAGGACATGGGACAACAGGAACTTTCATATATTGCAGATAGAAGTGTAAATGGGGACAACCTCTTAGAAAAGAGTTTGGCATTAATTAGTAAAGCTGAATATCCCCTGTCTACCCTATAACCCAGCTCCCATTGCTGAATTTATACTCTGGAGAAACTTTCATATGTGCCCAGGAACATTGTTCATTATGGCCCCAATCTGGAAAAAACCCCATGTGTCTCAGCAGTAGAATGGGTACATAGATTGTGAGGCATTCATACAATGGAGTATTGCAAAACAATGAGAATGAACAAACTGTTGCTACATGAAATACGGATTAATTTTACAAATATAATGTTGAGCAAAAATTCCAGACAAAAAGTATGTTTCCTGTTATATAAAGTTCAAAAATAGGCAAAACTCATCTGTGGCAGTAGAAGTCTGGATAACGATTACTCCTGATGGTAGGTAGCAATCGGGAGAAGTCACAAAGAGAGGTATATCCATTTTGTGTTGTACATAATAAAAGAATGATTCCATTTACTTAAGTTCAAAAGCAGGCAAAAATAAAAAAGCCTATTTTTAGTGATCTATATACCAGATAGTTCACTATTTTTAAAAAGCATGGGTAAATAATGGGAAAGAAGTGTGATCAGAAGATAAACAGCTTCTACGACACTGGCAATGTTCAATTTCATCATTAGGCTGATGGCTACATAGTGTTCCCATTATTATTACTGTTACTATTATTAAAACTATACTTATGTTCTATATACTCTTCTATATGTATGATACGTTCCATAATAAAAGAATTTAAAATAAACCAAACCAACCAACCCCAAATGTACCTTTATAAGAAAGAAAAGCAGAGCATGACATTAAGATAATAATTTTAGAGCTGTAAGAGGCCTTCAAAATCATCTTGTCTGCCTGGGGTGCCTGGGTGGCTTAGTCGGTTAAGCGGCTGCCTTCGGCTCAGGTCATGATCCTGGGGTCCTGGGATGGAGCCCCACGTCTGGCTCCCTGCTCGGTGGAGAGCCTGCTTCTCCCTCTCCCTCTGCCTGCCACTCTGCCCACTTGTACTCTCTCTCTGTCAAATAAATAAATAAAATCTTTAAAAAAACAAACAGAATCATCTTGTCTAACCATCTCAAGAAACTGAAATAGAGGCCAGAGAAGTTAAGTGACTTACTCAAAGGGATTCAGTCAATTACAGAGCCTAATCCAGAACCTAGGTAAACCTCCTGGCTTCTTGTCAAGTGCTCCTCCCACAGACCCACCCTGATTGATCCATCCAGTCCTAGTTTCCAGTTATCTTCCAGAGTCACATTTCTCATCTACACATATCAGAAAACTAACCTATGTTATAGTGCTTTTTTTTTCCCCTCCTAAATTAGAAATCTTTGCTGTGGGGAAAGGAGATCAGGAGAGATAATCCTCTCCTCTACAAATACTCTAAACACTTCGAAAACCAGTCAAAATATCTAGTGGTACAGAAAGAGACCCAGATATGTTGCCTTGTTAATGCAGCTCTCTTGCTTCTCTGTATCCCACAGTATAGCTACCCCCCATGCAGGCTGACTTTTAGGCCTTTGAGACACAAAGGAAAAGGGAAGGGTCTGGAAATTGATAAAAGAAAACTCTTCCGCTTTGTCCAAGCACAAGGTTTCCTTTGGGAAGAGTGAGCTCTTCTGCCACCTTGTGACACAGAATGACAATAGCAAGCCCTAGATTCTTTCCTACCCCGGCTCCAAGGGGGCAGCACTGTTAAGTGGCATCTAAGAAGGACCTCATCTACAGAATATTTCAAACAGACAGACGGGATGGGGGTGGGGTGGGGGAGTTTCTGATATCATAAGGGAGCAGAGAATCATGTAATCATGTGAAGGAAATAGTAAGCAAAAATCATGAAAGGAAAGGCAATGGAGCCCTTTATTCTGCCCTAACCACCTGCCCTGCTAAGAGAATCAGGCAATTGCCCCAGGGAAAAAGGAAATAAGACGGTCAATAAAGATCTGAGGTACTTATGGTTCCCTCCACTCAGTGGCCTTGCTTCTCTGTTCCTTTCCACAGCAAAACACCTTGAAAAAGTGATGTATGCTTTTTCACCTCCAATTTCCTCTCAGCCCTCTCCTGCTTCTGCCACTCTGCTAGAACTGCAGTCACAAAACTGTCAAACCCACCGGTACTGTCTTTATTCTACACAACCTCTCTGCACTTAACCACCTGATTCCTTCCTTGCAAGACTCTTCTTTACTGGCTTCTCTGCCATCCACTCTCCTGGTTTTCTTAGCTCAGCTGTCACCTCCTCAGAGAAGTCTGTCCTAACCACTGTAAATGTAACCTCTGCTGGTAGTCCTTCACCTCATCACCTGTTTGCTGCTTTACAACTATCACAACCTCTAATTATCTTGTATTTGCATTCGTGTATTATCACTAGCCCTCTGCACTATTGTCTCTCCAACTGCATTTATTGTCTGCTTCCCATCATTTCGTGTGAACACAGACTTAGTCTGGCTCACTGCTAAAACAGTGGCCGGCACACAGTAGGCCCACCATACTTGTTGAACGAAAGGGTGAAAGGCACTGTGGCTGAATGCTCAGCCCTTCTTCCACATTTCAGGCAGCACGTTGTCCTCTGGTGACATCTCTTTCCATTCTGTTTCCCCATCAAGACTTCCCCTGAATTCAATTTAGCCAGATTTCAACCTGAATTAAAAATGCCAGGAAACAGGGTAATATTTAAATTATGATCTGACTCCGATCTCATGAACTCCTTCATGGAAAATCCCTTACCTCAAGCTCCCTTCACATCATTATCAGAGTGTCAGGCTCCAAGACCTTCTTATGCATAGCCAGACCTATGGTGGCTCCAGTGAAGAAAATTTACAGTGAGTAGAAAGACTGCAGAGGCTCATGACTTCGGCAGAGGATCTGCGTAGATCTTCATTTCTGCTGTATGAGCCTCCTAGCTATGCTATCACAAAGTCTACGGAGTATTACACTAGATGTAAACTCTTTGCTAAAAGTTAGAAAACTCTACAACAATGGTTATCTGTCTAGGAAAACCTTCCCAAACTGCAGATGGTAGCACTTACCTAGTGCAATAGTCATGGCAATGTGGTCTATTCATGGGTGTGAAAATGTGCAAAACTAGGTAGATGCGCCTACGCTAACATGAGTTTATGTGTACAACTGTGAATGAATTCTAGAGATTATTTGGTTGGAATTCTCCAGTTATAGAGGAGAAAACGGAGATTCAGAGAAGTCAAGCAATTTTCTCAAGGTGATATTAATAACAGGGCTTATGCTAAAACTCAAGTCTACCAAGTTCTTAGTCCAGTGCTCTCTCCAGTGTAGTTCACTAACTCATTCAGTCCTAGTTTCCTGCTCTATTCTTTTTTTTAAAAAAAAGATTTTATTTATTTATTTGTCAGAGAGAGAGAGCACAAGTAGGGGGAGCAGCAGGTAGAGGGAGAAGCAGGCTCGCCAAGCAAAGAGCCCAATGCGGGGCTCGATCCCAGGACCCTGGGATCATGACCTGAGCCGAAGGTAGACGCTTAACCGACTGAGTCACCCAGGCGTCCCCCCACTCTATTCTTCAATCGTTTTCCTTAAGAGAAATCTCCACATCTCTTTGTGTCAGTGTATAAATCTATGTGCCCATGTAGTGAGCATGCATGTGAATGTCTCCATGTCCATGTGCAAGTATTTGTAAAGCATATCACTGGGTGTTTATGTCCTTTCTTCTAGGGAAACCTCTAGGTAATTACAGTTCCTTATGTCGGCACCAGCTATGAAGTCAGAGGAAGACTTTTTGAGTCAATCACTAACAAGCACATTTGGTTCTCTCTCCAATCAGCTCTATTCCTGGGTCTTCAGGAAATGGGGCAAAAATAGGTTGGAACCAGACTCTCCTGGGGTCAAACTTGGTTCCAGGACAGTAGTGCAAGCGCCTTGCAAGAAGACAAAGGGGCTGTGGCAGATTAGCAGCATGTGCTTGGTTTTTAGCCTAATCATCATGTCCTATGATGTCAGCAAGAAAGGTAAGTACTTCTGTAGTCTAATATCCTAGAAAATCCAAAGAGACACCTAGACTGTTTGGAGGTCTATTCCACCAGATTGAGATAAAGCCAGTTCTCAGTAGGTGACGCTTTACAGTTATCCCATGTATTCTCTTACTTCTAGGCAGGACTGTAACTTACTTCAACTCAGAGAGATAGCTGTTCCATGGTGAGAAGTCTTCCCGCCCCCTTTTTGAAAGATTTTATTTATTTATTTGAGAGAATGAGGAAGAGAGAGAGCACAAGCCGGGGGAGGAGCAGAGGGAGAGGGAGAAGCAGACTCCCCAGGAAGCAGGGCTCTGTCCCAGGATGCTGGGATCAAGACCTGAACAGAAGGCAGACACTTAACAGACTGAGCTCCTCAGGTGCCCCCCACGGTAAGAATTCTTCAGAGAATATGATGCATTCTTCTGCCTTATTCATGTAACGAACATTCAAAGTGCTGTCACCATTAGATGTCTTTCTTTACTGGAGGGTGCTGTCACAGTTTCAGTATTGTCAACACCTACCACTCCCAAATTCATAACCCTCACAAGATGCTGTCTTCCTTTTTTAAGGTGGTACATCCAAACAGATGGGGATGCTCTTGGGTAGAGGGAGGTGAGGGTAAGGGGGGTAGGCTGGAATGGCACCGTTTGCTGCTATCTGGTAACTGTTTATTTAAAACATGCTTTTCCAAAGTGTCCAAACATTTCATCTCTAAAATTAGCTGATCAGAGTTACGGCCAAACAGCTCAAGGCACAGCAGTAACAAATTTAACAGATGAAGAAAACTCACAACATCCTGTGAGTTAAGTGCCAAAAAGCATTAGTGGTTCCATGGAAACCTGAAGAGATACCTTGTTCAGAGTTACATTTAATAAACTTTCAGAAGTTTTAATATAAGAAGGCAGCTAGAACAAGGAGGAGAAGAGATAACAAGCAGCATTTGAAGGAATGGGTTGGTTAGTCTTTTCATTAACTTATTAGCTAATTTCACTTAACTCTTTTTCACCTTTTCTTCCCCCCTAAGTGTAATGGATTGGTGCTCAGTTTTCTTTGTACTAGATAAAATCATTATTTTAAAATCTTTTTTTGATAGTGTTTGATCTCCCCAATTGCCAGCTCTATGAGAAGACACTGCATTCTTTTGCAATCCCCGTCTCCAATACCTGGAATTCTGAACAGTACCCAATAAATTGTAAATCCTGACCTTTTTTTCTTTTTGTTTCCAGAACTCAGAGATAGCAGCTGCCATGTGGGACAGCTGCCAGGGTTCTTCCCAAAGGATGTGAGAAGAATCAGGGATGTGCTCGTGCAAGGTAGGGAATGGGCCCTTCCTGAAAAATCCCCTTGCCATTCTGGAAAATCTTTACCTTTAAAAGATGCCCGTCTCCCCCAATTCCCAGCCCAGATCTCAAATATCCTATTTTAAAGATATGTGTCCCCTCAAGAGGCTTTCTGGAAACCAGTTTTTAAATTAACACTCATGACCTAAGGCATGGCTATGTAAATCAAACAACTGAGGGTGAAGAAAGAGAAGGAGGCAGCGCGCAACCCTCTCTGCATTGGAGGAAACGGTCTAGGAGTGTTTCTCTGGGCTGAATTTATCACAGTCACCTATCTTCCTGAGACCCATGGCAGGAAGGAGGAAAGGCAGGGCTTGTATACTTAGGACCATAAACACATGTTGAGGAGGAAGTGAACTAAAAAAAGAGAAGCAAGTACAGCAGTGGAGTTTTAACAGGGGTCACGAGTGGAAGCTGCTTAGCTGGGTACCATTCAGATTAAGAACCAGCTTCATTTTTCTGTCTGGCTTTTCTCCTTCCAGAAACCAAAAGGTCTACATTCATTCAAAATCAGACTGTGGCTACCCTGCAGTGCCTTGGCTCTGGGAGCAAAGTCAAAGTCAACCTTGTGTATTCAGAGAAAAGGTCAAAGGTCAAGCAAACGCTGAAGAACCTGAGAGTCCTTGCTGCTCCCTGCAGAAACAGCACTACTCCCCAAACTGTCACTTAACCCCCACATCCAAGTTTCAGACTGGATCCCTTCTAACAGGCAAAGGTGAGACTGGAAAATGAGATGAAGGTAGGCACTGGCTTTTAGCTGACATCCTTGAAGCCAGGTGGGCCTCAGTGGTAGCTAAACCCTCAAGGATACATACTATCCTCTCCTGGGCAGATCTGTGTCTTCTCTGAACATCAGGGTTTTTTTAATCTCTATGGGCCCTTCTAACCCTGACATGCTGGGGTTTTCATTTCTGATGGGTCTTCTCTTGACAATGGTTATTGGAATTTTATTTTGAATGCAGACAATAAAATATTTAAACAGCATGGATTTATAGTGAAAAGTCAGTCTCCCTCCTACTCCAATCTCTCAATCTTCCAGTTCTCTAGGGAGCCACTATTACCAACTTAACTGAATCTCCTTCCTACTCTAAGCATAGACGGACGTATACATCTAAAAACCTAAATGGTAGCATACCATACACACTGTTCTGTACCTTGCTTTTTTTCCATTTAACAATGTATCTTATAGGTTGTTGCATATCAGTATGTATGACTTTGTCTCTTTCAACAATTGTACAGTATTCCTTTATATGCCTATAATTTTTGTTTATTCCCTTAAGTGATGTCTAAGCCCAACATGGGGCTCAAGCTCAAGCGTCGCATGCTCTACCGTCTGAGCCAGCCAGGCGCCCCTGTACTATAATTTATTCCACCAGATTCCTGTCAATGGATATTTTGGTTTCTAATCTTTTGTAAACACAAACAATATTGCAAGCAATGACCTTATCCATTCTTCTCTGTGTACCTACAATTTATCCACCTGGTAAATTCCAAGAAGCAGTTCTGCTGCATCACAGGTTTGTTAGCTACTGCGACATTACCTTCCATCCGGTGATTCCACTTTGCCCTTCCACCCCCACCGTGAAAATGCCTGTTCCCCCTAAGTGCTGGGCAATGGTTCTTTTTTTTTTAGATTTTGTTTGTTTATTTGAGAGAGAGCATGAGAGGGAGGAGGGTCAGAGGGAGAAGCAGACTCCCCGCTGAGCAGGGAGCCCGATGTGGGACTCGATCCCGGGACTCCAGGATCATGACCTGAGCCGAAGGCAGTCACTTAACCAACTGAGCCACCCAGGCGCCCCTGGGCAATGGTTCTTGACATCAGTTAAGTCTCTCTGTTCTGCCCTCCTTTCCTTCCCCCACCCATTCTTTCTGTCAAGCAGTTTATGATTTTGGCAGTTTCCCTTTACATACAGGCAATCCCCTAGATGCCACTGCTGCACTGCTGGAAAAATAAAACTTAACACTTGTAGAGAAACTGGGGGTTCCCAAGTAGGATAATGGAAAAAAAAAACTTTAAAAACTATGGTCTGTTTAGAGGACTAGAGATTGGGAAATAAGTGGAGAGATTCTTGGGAGGTGTAATTCTAGGTATAGTAAATTATATATCCTCACATGATATGAATGTTTTCACTCCCTTTATTGTACTTTCTAGAGTTTATATGGTAACGATTTGTGTGGGAAAAAAAAAAACCCTCTTATTAAAAACTGAAAAAAATTCTGACAGCATTTGGGGGTTTTCGGTTATTCAATATTAATGTGAAGTAATTCAACCAGATTGTTTTCCTAACATGTGACACCCCTCCACCAATGGCAGGTGTCGATATTAGTGAACTTAAGTCATTCTAGAGTCTAGAGCACTCTGTGCAGGATGGATTTTTCTTGGATATAGTGCTATGCATTGTAGGATTTGGGCAATTAAGGACACTTGTTCTTAGAAATTTGGAACAAGGGAAACTGGGTGATTAAGGGGGTGGAAGGATGCCAGAGATCAACCTGACCCAATTCAAAAATTTGCCCTGGGCTTCTTTCTTCCTCCTTCCTTCATGGCATGGTGGTTGGTTCCTGAATTCAGAATGTAGGCTAATAGCCAGTACTACTTGAACTGTGCAAAGAGATTAAATGGATGTTTGTTGGCTAGTTTGTGGACTTAATCAACATTCATGATACATTTCTATGGAATAATGGTGAATTCCAAACAACCAACTTATATATGGACTTTTGAAATATCATTCCATTTATAAGTTTGAAACTGCCAATTCTGAATTTAAATTTACATTGAATACCAGGATGTGAGAGACACCAAGTAGGGTAGAAATAAAAATTAAATAAAAGGCCAAATATACAAGGTCATAAAAGAGATGCCCTCTGAAATTACCACACTATGGTTGACATCAGTCTGCACAAAAGGATGTCCCAGAAACAATCAGAAGACAGTTTATGAAAATGTTCCCAGAGCAAAGTAGGAATTTGAAACTGGAAGGATGATAATATACTACAACACAGTCATCAGAAGATGTGGGTCAACATGGAATGTAGAAAAACGTCAGATGGAGACTATTTGTTACTGTTTATGGAATTGGGCCAATGAAAAGATCCTTTACTATAAATATCCCCAAATTTCTTTCTGGTGGACAAAGATGACTCATTAGGTGTTTTTCACTTATGATATAATATAGTTTATACCATCTAGTTCCTATTGCTCAGATTCTATATAAATCTAGACTTTCTAATTAGATTTCAAAAGAACCTATATGTTTAGAACAGGATCCCTAGAAGAGAAAAATCCTACCTGATCCATTTGATGGATACATTCTATGTAAGTTTCTTTAAATGTCATTTTAGTATATAGATTAGGCTCCTTGGAATTTGATTAATGTGAACCAATTTTTTTTAAAGATTTTATTTATTTATTTGAGAGAGAGAGATAGCGAGAGAGGGAACACAAGCAGGGGGAGTGGGAGAGGGAGAAGCAGGCGCTCTGCGGAGCAGGGAGCCTGATGCGGGGCTTGATCCCAGGACCCTGGGATCATGACCTGAGCCGAAGGCAGATGCCCAACGACTGAGCCACCCAGGTGCCCCAAGTGTGAACCAATTTCTAAGGACTGTTTACCCCATGTGAAACTAGGGTGTAGGAGAGATAACATCAAACAAGTGTTCATTCTGATATTATCATCTCTGACAAGTTACTTAATTTCTCCAGTGCTCAGTTTCTACAGCTACAAATGAGAGATTTGACTAGATGATATCATTTCTAGATATACAAAGGGAGGTTTAAATCTGAAGCACAGACTCAACAGCAATAGGTAAGACCTCTCAAATAAGCCCTTTTGACCTTCTAGTATTATTACAGAATAATCTCCAAGAGAGATTTCCATTTAAATATACTGTATCTAATGTTCCCTATTTAAAATAAATTATTTTGTAATAAAGCAAAGCATCATCTGCTAAGTTATCCATTTCATAGATTTGGAGTTTGTACATCTGAGAGGGGGGCATTCTTGCTCAAATATCCTTAGCCAACAAAAAACTAATACTGCAATTCCATCATCACCGGGAATGGAGTGGTTGTATTTACAGATGTGCTCCACCTTAATGCTCAGTTACCTAGCAGATGAGACCTAAAAGAGCTGCCAACATAGATGGACATTAATTTCAAAGCTTAAGCAGAACTGAAAATACACTGACAGATGAAGCCTATTAAGAAGACTTTGAAACAGTGGCTCCCAGGAGGTGGGAAGACATGCCACATTGAAATACCATTATCCCTGTGGCTAGAGGGCACAGTTCTTCTACTAGAGGATCACTAGGTTTTTCCCTTCTCTTTCAATCACAATATCACTCGGTGTGCAAAGTGTTTTCACACCTGTTTCCTCATTTTTATTTGTTTCTGATCTTCCCATTAACGCCGTGAAATAGGTAGGCCAAGAATTACTTTATTATAACCATCTTACAGATAAGGAAACCAAAACACAAAGAACTTATGTGACTCGTCCAAAGTGAGATTTATCTTCCTTCTCATCTGTCTCAGAAACACATACATTATTACTTCAGAGAACTGACTGGCACCATGCTGGAAATATTTAATATAATTTCCTTATTTTTCCTTCTCAACCTGTTGGCTCTCCATCTCTGCCGATCTTTGCCAACACTGTCTTCCTGATTAAACTGAAGGCAGGGACTATTCCTTCCTCTGTAATTTTACATGCAGTGCCTGGTACTGTGGCCGTTGGCCTCTGAAGGCAAGAACTATCATTTCACATGGACTTAATCAAGACTTCGGAAAGTAATTTAGAAAAGTCAAGTAGGACTTACAGACCTTAATTTAATAAGCAATGATTAGAGACCATTAGAAACAAAATAGGAACCTGTGTGAATTAGATTAGGTCAATTCTGGAGCCAAGTGAAGTTAGTTAGTTAGTTAGTTAGACCACAGCTAGAATCCAGCTATGTCTCAACACTTCAGCGGCTGGTTTGAGTCACCAGCATCTTTCATTTGGGTTTCTGCAATGGCCTCCTAACAGGTTTCTCTGCTTTGACGCTTGCCCCCTACAGTCTATTTCTAACACAGCAGGTCAGTGATCCTTTCGAAACAAAGCCATCCACCACTTCTGCTCAAAACCTTGCAATGGATCCCCATTTCAATCATAATAAAAACCAAAGTCCTTAAAGTAGCTTACGAGGCTCTTGATATAGGCCCGTTACCTTTAGAACTTTCCTCATCTCCAACTGCCCTGTGCTCACTCCATTCCAGTCTCACTGGCCTCCTTGCTTCTCTAAAACTGTAACACGTCTGACACACTCACACCACCTCAGGACCTTTATCCTAGCTGTACCTTCTGCCTAGATCACTGCTTTCCCAGGTGTGTGCTTAGCTAATCCCCTACTTCTGTCAAGCCTTGCTCACTTCTTTTCTCAAGGAAACCAGCTTGTATTGCAGGTTGCCCCCCACTGCCCACCTACACCGCCAGACTTCGCCCTAACCTTGCTCTGCTTTTAGTTTGTTTTTTTTTTTTAGCACTTACCTCCTTCTAAAATAACATAAAGTTGGGGCTCCTGGGTGGCCCAGTCTAAGGTTAAGCACCTGCCTTCAGCTCAAGTCATGATCCCAGGGTCCTGAGATGGAGTCCTGCGTCGGGTTCCCTGCTCAGAGGGGAGTCAGCTTCTCCCTCTCCCTCTGCCTGCTGCTCCCCCTGCTTGTGCTCTCTATCAAATAAACAAATAAAATCTCAGTCCCTGGTACAGAATGGATATTCATTTAAAAATATTTGCTTTGGGGCGCCTGGGTGGCTCAGTCGTTAAGTGCCTGCCTTTGGCTCAGGTCATGATCCCAGGGTTCTGGGATTGAGCCCCGCATCGGGCTCCCTACTCCATGGGAAGCCTGCTTCTCCCTCTCCCACTCCCCGTGCTTGTGTTCCCTCTCTTGCTGTGTCTCTCTCTGTCAAATGAATAAATAAAAAATCTTAAAAAAAAAAATCTTAAAAAAAATTTACTTTCTGGGTTGCCTGATGGCTCAGTCAGTTAAATGTCTGACTCTTGATCTCAGCTCAGGTCTTGGTATCAGGGTCATGAGTTCAAGCCCCATGTTGGCGGCCATGTTGGGTGGAGCCTACTTAAAAAATTTTCTTTCTGAAAGAATGAAATTGAGGAGTGCATGAAGCTGGGTGGTCTCTCCTTCTTCCAGCTCCCTCTGCTTTCCCCAAACCTCTCTCAAAGAAGTTGACTTAAGACTTTATTTAGACAGGGGCGCCTGGGTGGCTCAGTCGTTGGGCGTCTGCCTTCGGCTCAGGTCATGATCCCAGGGTCCTGGGATTGAGCCCTGCGTTGGGCTCCTTGCTCAGCGGGGAACCTGCTTCTCTCTCTCCCTCTGCCTGCCGCTCTGCCTATCTGTGCTCTCTCTCTCTACGTCTCTGTCAAATAAATAAATAAATAAAATCTTTTTTTAAAAAATCAGCTTCTCTAAAGAAGGTCCCAGAAATGTATGTAGTTTGACACTATTAATAATCATTTGCCTCCACACAAGTGAGCTTGTGGCCATTTTGGGGACAGAATGAATTGTACTTGTGTGGTAGGGGATTCCAGCCATTGCATGTATAGATGAACATCTAAAACACCAAGCATCATTGCAATGAGGACAACAACCAAGTGCATGCTTTCATCTGCACTGTTTCTAGGAAATGGCTCTTCCTAAATTGGCCAGGACTCAAATTCTGTAATATTCCAGTTTAGTTTACATCCCAGTTCCCTTGGGAGAAATGTAAATATAAGATTAGTAATAACAAGGGGCGCCTGGGTGGCTCAGTCGTTAAGCGCCTGCCTTCGGCTCAGGTCATGATCCCAGTGTCCTGGGATGGAGCCCCGCATCAGGCTCCCTGCTCCACAGGGAGTCTGCTTCTCCCTCTCCCACTCCCCCTGCTTGTGTTCCCTCTCTCGCTGTGTTTCTCTCTGTCAAATAAGTAAATAAAATCTTAAAAAAAAAAAAAAAAGATTAGTAATAACAAGATGTGTATGAGCGATTTGTCCCCAAGTTTGCCTTTGACCCAAAAGTGATGCCAATTCACCCTTGTTCCTCCTACTCCCCAATATAGTCAAGAGAAGAATAGGGAAGGTGATTTTCTGATCCCACACAGTGTGTCTGTCTGAGCACAAGGGGAGAGACCCTGAGAGGGTGCTGGTGAAAGATGAATTCAGAACTCCTTGCGCACCCACCTCCTTCCTCCCCTGAAAACAATGCAAGAATCATTCCTACTTGATCATGGCCAATCCCAAATCCCAGGGAAGGTGACTCATTGGAAGGAGGCTGCAAAGGAGGTTAGAGCGAGGCCCACCCCACTCCTGACTCTGAGTCTGAAATGGAAATTCAGCCTATTATCTCTGCATCGGGCTGGGCCCCTATTAGTCTGGGGGAGCTAGAAGAACTTCAAATCAGAGGATCAATCTCTTCCCTCTCTCAAGTTCTCTCTTCTCCCTCTTCTACTCCTCTCTCCTTTTAGACACAGATGAGAACCTAAAGAAGAGGCAGAAATGGAGCACTGTGGTCAAATTTCTGATTGCTGTCACCCTGTTGCTCAGTGGAGTCGCCATGATAGTGTTTGTCCTTTTTGAAGTCCCATGCCCTGTAAGTTTGTTAATGTATTGGGTCCCTGGACTGGATCTATAAAGACTTTCTTCTGGGGGCACCTGGGTGGCTCAGATCAAGATCAGTCTTGATCTCAGCTCCGGTCTTTTTTTTTTTTTTTTAAGATTTTATTTATTTGACAGAGAGACACAGTGAGAGAGGGAACACAAGCAGAGGGAGTGGGAGAGGGAGAAGCAGGCTTCCCGCTGAGCAGGGAGCCCCATGCGGGGCTCGATCCCAGGACCCTGGGATCATGACCTGAGCCGAAGGCAGACGCTTAATGACTGAGCCACCCAGGCGCCCCTCAGCTCCGGTCTTGATCTCAGGGTTGTGAGTTCAAATCCTGTATTGGGCTCCATGTCCAGCACGGAGCCTACTTAAAAAAAAAAAAAAAACATGTTTATAAAGACTTTCTTTTTCTGTTCCAGAGGCAGGCTCACATAATGAAAAAAGCATGGACTTTGGGGTTTGGATAGAACTGCCACTCACACTCAAGCAGAATGGCTTTGAGAAAGTTGTTTGACTTCCCCAACATGAGTTGGCTCATCTGTAAAATGGGACTAATGATATTTGCCTCTCATGGTGTTTTTGAAGGTTAATTAAGATCCTGTGTGAAAGGCACCTGGCACATTGGTGGCGCTTGCTAAATGCAAGTTCCTGCCCTCTGCTGGACTTGGACATTCTTTACGGACGACAGATCCAACGAGATTGAGTGTTTTCTTTAAAAAAGATGATTTTTTTAAAATGGCCTGGCCAAATGCATACCGGCCACCTAAAACTATCACCAGTTACTTTTTCTCTTCGGAGTCAGTGCTGGGGAGCAGAGAGCTATGCCGATGCCAGTGGTTGGGCAGAAGGCAAAGGAAGAAGGCCAGCAACCTGGGGCAGCTGAATCCCAGCTTGAGTCTCAGCCCAAGAAGGAAAGTGGTCTCTGTATGGTCTATGTCATTTGCTTGGAAAAAATGAGGTTAATATATAAGTGCTGGGAGATAGGGAGCTGCTTCACTTACGAAGCAAATGTTGGCGTTTCTTTTATGTGTCAGGAAATAGGGAGGTACTTGTACTACTATTTTATTTTCCTAACATCAGCCCAGCCATAACATAATAGGGTATTTATTGAAAATATATTATTTCTGAGCCCCAGATATAATCATTCAAAATGTCTAGAGTGAGGCCAGGAATCTTATTTTTTAAGATTTTTAACGACCCCCCTAAGCAGAGGTGGATTTATTGTGAAACTAATGAAGCTTAAACTTAAGGACCCATGGGACTTGTATAAAGCTTGTATCTAATTTTGTATTCTTAAAATTTGTATTTTTTTCCTTAAAAAAAGGTACCCCAAATTGTAAGAGTTCAGAACCCACAGCATATGTATCCACCCCTGCCCTCAGGTAACTCTTATATACACAACAAAGTTTAGGAACCACCACCCTGAAAAGTTTGAATACTTGGCAAAGTAGCTTCTTTCCTCTTGGCCTTTGGTTTTCCTGACAGCATCATAAGCTCATATTGCCCTTTAGTGTCTAAAACAAACACACTACCACTGTTTCAGCATGGCTGCTTTAAATCCAGTTTCCCTGGGGCGCCTGGGTGGCTCAGTTGTTAAGCGTCTGCCTTCGGCTCAGGTCATGATCCCAGGGTCCTGGGATCGAGCCCCGCATCGGGCTCCCTACTCGCGGGAAGCCTGCTTCTCCCTCTCCCACTCCCCCTGTGTGTGTTCCCTCTCTCGCTGTCTCTCTCTCTGTCAAATAAATAAATAAAATCTTTAAAAAAAAAAAAATTTAAATCCAGTTTCCCTGTCAGAAGTGGACTCAGCCTTTCAATACCAGAAACTGATGTGTGCCTTCTCTACAACATCCACAACACTCACTAAGATGAGGTCTCCAATAATTTTAAAATTAAAGAAGGGGGGGCGCTTGGTTGGTGCAGTTGGTTAAGCGACCGACTCTTGGTTTTGACTCAGCTCATGATCTCAGGGTTGTGAGATCAAGCCCTGTGTTGGGCTCCTCACTCAGCACAGTCAGCCTGAGATTCTTTCCCTTTCTCCCTCTCCCTCCCCCTCTGCTCCTCCCCCCATTTGCACTCTTTCTCTAAAATAAATAAATAAATAAAATCTTTTTAAAAATTAAATTAAAAAAGGAATCCATTTTTTCAGAATTAGAGCATTGAGAATGGGTCTCAAAGATTATCTAGTCTAGGATGGTACACATGTGTCTACTCTTTAATTCTGTGTCGACTGCACATATCAATAATCAAGCACAGTGCCCTAGAAGCTGAATACGTTCTGGAGCTCTAACACACAAAATAGTGATTATGGTCAACAGTAGTGTATTATATACTTCAAAACTGCTAAGAGACTAGATCCTAAATGTCCTCACCACAAAAAGAACTGGTAATTATTATGACATGATAGAGGTGTTAGGGTGGTAATCATATTGCAATCTATAAATGTATGCAGTTGGGCACCTGGGTGGCTCAGTCGGTTAAGCGTCTGCCTTCAGCTCAGGTCATCTCGGGGTCCTAGGATCAAGTTCCGCATTGGTCTCCCTGCTCAGCGGGGAGTCTGTTCTTCCTCTGCCTCCCCCCCTTCCCTGCTCATGCTAGTTCTCTCTCTCTCAAATAAATAAATAAAATCTTGAAAAAAATGTATGTAGTCAAGACACTATACACAAACTTACACAATGTTCTATGTAAATTATATCTCAATCTTTGAAACTGAAGCACAGCACTCTTTCTATCCAGCTATGGCATCAGAGTATTTCTTATCACAGAGTATTTATCACAGTTTCTTATGCCAACTTATTTGTCATCTCTGGTCTAGGTTACTATTTTCTTTTTTTTTTTTTAAGATTTTATTTATTTATTTAAGACAGAGAATGAGAGAGAGCACATGAGAGGGGTTAGGGTCAGAGGGAGAAGCAGACTCCCTGCCGAGCAGGGAGCCCGATGTGGGACTCGATCCCGGGACTCCAGGATCATGACCTGAGCCGAAGGCAGTCGCTTAACCAACTGAGCCACCCAGGCGCCCAAGGTTACTATTTTCTATAATCCGGTTTCTACTAATATTGGATGATGAGCTCATGTAAATTAGTATGATTAAACATAGGATGTATGTTTAGTTCTTCACTCCAATCTGCATTATCATTTCTACTGAACAGTGGAAGAGATAGGCCTGAACGGGAATAAAGAGTCTAGTCCAGAGTTAGAGGTAACCATGTAGTAGCAACACTGACTGAATTCTTCCCATCAACAAAATAAGCTACTAAATGATAAAGGAATTAATAAAAAGAATAATAAGCAATTTTATCTCATTTGAGCCTCACAAAAACTGTGGGAGGTAGCTAGAGCAGGTTATCTACATTTTATTGATACTTAAACTGAGGCTCAGAGAGGTTGTGTGACATACAGCTGGTAGAAACAGAACTGAAATCCAGGTCTTTCATTCCTATACTGAAATTTTACTGAAAACCTTCTATGCACCAAGTTCCCTAACTTTAAGAGGGTCACAGTCTATGTTCATAATAGTTAAGCCTTTAGGGGCACCTGGGTGGCTCAGTCGACTGAGCGTCTGCCTTCAGCTCAGAGCATGATCCCGGAGTCCCAGGATCGAGCCCCGCATTGGGCTTCCTGCTCAGCAGAGAGCCTGCTTCTCCTTCTGCCCCTCATCCCACTTGTGGTCTCTCTCTCTCTCACTCTCTCTCTCAAATAAATAAATAAAATCTATAAAAAAAATAGTTAAGCCTTTAGAAAGAACACAGAAAATCGGATGGGATATGGAATGAGATATACCAAGAGTGGAATGGGATTAGTATAAAATATTTGGTCCACAGAGACTCAGATCTCTGTCCCTTTTCAAACATAGTGAGATTGTGTGGGTCTGATTCAAGAAATGAAGTAGAATCCCTGTGCAACTGGGATCCAAAGTAGCCTTTTCCATTCAAGGCAAATGGGTCAAGCAAGGGGTGGATGGGCTCTTTGCTAGTGGGTTATAGGGCCCAACCAATTGTAGGTTCTCATGCATAAATAAATGCACCTTGCTGATACTTTCTGTGTAAATACAATAACTTTTCCTAGAATTGCTGGGTAACAAAGAGGCAAAATGATGTGTACTTGGAATTAAACTGGGTTTTGTACTAAGCCATCTCTGTGTTGGTACATGAAGGAATACCGATTTGCATCCTCTTTACCGCTCATTTCCTTTCAATCTCTAGGTTGGACAAGATGCTCCCAACTCATCAAGCCCAAAGAAAGCTGCAGGGATCACTATCATCCACGAGACATACTTCTGAAAAGCTCTTCTCTGCTTCACACATGGAATGAAGGATACCACATGGTCTTCTCCCTGTCATTAACCAATATTGGCAGGTCCTTGCGAATTCACTCGTATCTTCAGCAGGGACAGGACAATCAAACAGTAATGCCAGGCCAATGAAGGGGGAGCCTGGGCTTAGCAGTCAGACTTACCCTCATGCTGCTGCTACTATCTTAGCCCACACCTCTGAGATTCACTTCATCCCTCACGGAGAACGGGTATCTTTTCCTCTCATCAAATGAGAACAAAAAGTCTTCCCTCCGAGCACTATGAATGGACCTATTGCTGTCTTTGACAAAAGGTTTAAACATAGCCTCCAAGTGGCAAAACAGCCACCAGTGTGGCACCGTTCACCAACGCCTCTGTCATCCTCACAGCTGAATTCATGCTCACTGGCTCTCAGCTGGCTTAGGGTGGGGGTTCCTGTCTTCCCAGGCTGATGTTCATAGGGTTTTAAGACTTAGCCTCTGCCCTACACGGAGCTATCCACACACTGGTGAGGGAAACATGACCCTAAGCATTCCAGAAGTCCTTCTTCTAAGTCATCCCCAAAGGGTTTAGGGACTGCATAAAATAGGACACACATAAGGTCTCCTGATGATCCACAACTCTTCAAGCAGGCCTGACATTACACCCTAAACCACAATGCTGAGCTGAATACATTTTGAACAAGGATTCCAGAGCAAAATGATTCTGATGATCTTCCTTACAAAGGCACAGCTCTGAGTCAAGTCTGACCTGCTCAAGTAAGAGTCTGGCAAGGAAGCAGAAACAGTGGATGTTGAAGGGAACAGGTTAAGAAAAGGGAATGGCAGCAGAGATAAGACTGTCATCCTGCTTCTAGTATGAGAGTGTTGAAACCATTCCATTTCATTTTGGCCATATTTAACTGTCACTAAGTAATTCTGTTTTCTTAGTTCTCGGGTAAAAACCACATACGGATTGTATCCTTCTCTCTTTCACTTCAGGTACTGTCCAAAAAAGTTATTCTCTAAACTATACCAACAGGGGAAAATATCTCACTCCAAGCTCCAATTTATTATTCAAGCTAAGCCTGGAAGAGAGAACAGATACAAAGCATGGAAGATGATAGTTTTGAAAATACAGGAGGTGGAGAGGACAGAGCACTGGGGCTGCCATTTGGATAAATGAGCATATCATTTGCACCCCACACTGATTCACGACATCGCCTCCAGTTTATCCTGGGGCTCAGTCTAAACATTAGATATGGGGAGAAAAAGAAAAAAGCTTGCTCCTTCCCAAGACCACTAGGGAGGATGATTAAAAACATTCTATACTTAGAAACTCTTGGTCTAGGACTGATGCCTACATTCATCCCCACCCTTCCCAGCCTCACCCACCACAGCATGTCCTTTAATCCAGAAACATGAGGTTCCCTAGGAGACGAAAACTGTGGCAAAGTTTACATTTCTTACATCTTCTGCAAGAATATGATCTGGGTAACGTTTGTACTGACTTTATAGAAATTCACTGACGGAATCAAAATTGTGTACTTTGCTTTGAGGACAACGTGTTTCCTCTGACACAGCAAGGGTCCTCTGAGGCTTTTCTGACTCCCTAATTAGTTAACAGTTTGGAATCCCATAGAACCGGTAGGGATCTTTGGAGAGACGGGACAGACAACAGAATTCCCTTCTGTTGGGGGGGAGAACTCTCATGTGGAGTTTGGGATGTGAACTTTTAGTCCCTTCACAGCAAGGCACAATTCTCCCTGTCGTCACCACTCTAGACTCAGCTATAGACTCCTGCTGAGCAGGGAGCCCGATGCGGGGGCTCAATGTGGGGCTCCATCCCAGGACCCCGGGATCATGACCTGAGCTGAAGGCAGACGCTTAATGACTGAGCTGCCCAGGTGCCCCTCGATAAAAAAGTTTCTAAGGAGTGCCAATTATTCCGCTGGGAAGTGACAAGCCAGGAAGATTTTTATGGCAAATTCATTCTCATTAAGTTACCACACTTTGTTTTTTGATTATTAAAGGACACTTTCATTATAACAATTTTTAGGAAATGCTGGAAAGTGTAAAGAATAAATGAAAAGGGCGCCTGGGTGGCTCAGATGGTTGAGCGTCTGCCTTCGGCTCGGGTCATGATCCCAGGGTCCTGGGATCGAGTCCCGCATCGGGCTCCCTGCTGGGCGGGGAGCCTGCTTCTCCCTCTGCCTCTGCGTCTCTCTCTCTCTCTGACTCTCATGAATAAATAAATAAAATATTAAAAAAAAAAAAAAAAAAAAAGAATAAATGAAAAAACAAGAAAGAAATGATACCTAATCCCCCCTCCCAAAGATAACCACTGTTAATACTTGGATGTATCTCTCTACAGACATTATAAATAAAGACACATGTTTCACAAATCACATCATATTCTCCATACTATTTTAAACCTGTCCTTCTTTTTTGGTTAATACATTACTGCTGTGTTTCCAGTTGGCACAAGTAATTTTTTTATTTTTTTAAGATTTTTTTTTTTTTTTAATTTTTAAGTAATCTTTATGCCCAACATGGAGCTCAAACTCACAACCCCAAGATGAAGAATCGCATACTCTACTGACTGAGCCAGCCAGGCGCCCCTAAATTTTTCTTTCTTTATTTTTTAAGTAATCTCTATACCCAACATGGCGCTCAAACTCATGACCCTGAGATTAAGAGTCACATGCTCTACTGACTGAGCCAGCCAGTTGGCCCCAGTTGGCACAAGTATTAAGTTGTGCTTTTTTTTTTTTTTTCCCAAGTCTTAGAGTTGAGAAGCCTGGCAGTCATTCTCTCTTGGGCTTTAGTGACCCCAAAACCTTCTGATAGGCCCAAAGATTAAGGTGGGTAATTGCTTAGGACAGAAAAGGAACATTCACAGGAACCCTCCAATTTAAACTTTTAAAGGTATTGTTGAATCACATTAATAGTTGCAATTGTGTGTTAAAAGCCTAACTTTCTTCAATATAAAGACTTAACATATGTAAGTTTTATATTTTGTTCTGTCATTTCTTCATTTTTAACCTGTGATTCATTTATATACCTGTGATCTCCAAAAGCAAAGCGACCTAGGACTCCCTGGACCTCTGAAAGGCCTGAGCAGGACATTAGCATCCCTCCTTTTCTGGGTTACTAATCAGAGAGGGACTTAAGGATGGGTCTCTCCTAATCATCCTCTTACCCCACCCTACTTATTTTAGAGCCTCTTTGAGCAGTGTTCAGTGGATTCTGACCCAAAGCACTTTTCCCATGTTTATGACCAGAAATAGCCATTTTCCAAGGAATAGTTGCTATATGTACTTAGGACTGGGAGCTAGGAATCCTTGTTTTTTCTTTGCCTTGGACCGGTTGACAGTCGTATGGCCCCTCCTCGCCTCACAATCGGACCCTCCATTCTCAGGGTTCTATTTCTGGAGTTTACACATGCTGCCCCACGTTGCCATTTATCTCTTCCTCTATGCTGCCTGGACTGCCTGGTTCTTATGCCTGAAGCCTGTAGTAGCTGTATTAATTTGTATATGACTATATTACTTTGAATCTGACACAGCACCATGTGCATAGCAGACACTCAACACATATGCTGATAATGTCACTCCACTAAATGGATAGCTGAGGGTAGCATAACTGACTTCCTAGAAGAAAATGAGGTATCTTTACTTCAAATCAAAGCTGCTATTGGTTACCAGGTAAACGCAAACCAACAAGAGGCCATCCTGGAACTGTTGGTAACATTTGAATTTATCTCTCTGGACTTTAATATATTTTTTTCTCTCGTATTTCTTTATCCCTTCATCTTTCTCTTCCTGTTCCTTATTCTAACACTTTCCCATTTCCTTCTTTTCCTTTTCCTTATTTAGTGATCTGACTCACCAGTCATCTAATACCAGAAATTTCCCTTAATCGGAATTCCTAGAGAACTTGGATCCATGTCTATGGTTAGATTTCAGGTCCCCAAAGCCTTTTTTCTAACTAACCTTCCTTCATATGGTAGAGTGTAGCAACGGGGGCACTTTGGGCTGGAATATACAAACTTTTACCAGACACTTGTGAATTTGCGCCACCCAGTGGCTGAAGTCGCTAACTTCATCCTCTGAAAAAAGTGGGCAAAAATAAATGAAAATAAGCAAATGTAAATAAATGTGAAGCCCGTATGTATTATTGGCCCAAAGGGGGGTTAAAAAACATTCATAAACACCAAGATCCTGCCCTATTTTAAGTCTATTTTCTAAAATTTAAAATAGGAAGGAGAAGGATATGTTCAGAGTATAGTGTCATGGTCTCCACAGAATAAGATAATGTCCAGAAGACTCTCCAAGGATTTATTCAGGTCATGACTGCTCCCTAATGTACTGGAAAAGAAGAATAAACAGTGCAGGCTATACTATAAATTCCTTATTGCCCTCTAGAAGAACCAAACATTCAACAGAAGAGACACTGAATTTGAAGACTTATGAACTATACATATAATACCAGATAGCAGTTTATTTCTTCTACAGTGAATCTTCTTGGGGGCGGGGGTTGCCTGAGTGGCTCAGTCAGTTAAGCATTCGACTCTTGATCTCAACTCAGGTCTTGATCTCAGGGTTGTGAGTTCAAGCCTTACATTGGGCTCCACGCTGGGCATGGAGCCTACTTAAAAAAAATAATAATTAAAATGAATTTTCTCAGACATGTCTATGTCTAGGACATATGACAAGGAGTAGAATTCATGGGTTGTAGGATACATACATCTTCAACTTTGCTAGATTGCATATGGTTTTCCAAAGCAGTTGTACCAAATACGTTCCCACCAGCATTAGAGTATTATTCCACTATCTCCCTAACTTGAAAATCAGACTTTAAAATTTTTGCCAATCTTATCTCTATGAAGTAATGTGTCATTGTTGTTCTTATGTATGTTTTCCTGCTTAATAATGAGGTTGAGTTTCCTTCCACATATTTGCATTCAGGTTTTCTCTTGCTTGCTTATAACCTTTCCCCTTTTTTGGGGGAGGGGGGTTGTTAATCTTTTTTTTTTTAATATTTTATTTTTAAGTAATCTCTATACTGAACATTGGGCTCAAACTCACAACCCTGAGATCGAGAATCCCAGCCAGGAACCCCTGTTAGTCTCTTTTTTTTACTGTTATGGAAGTCTGTATTCTTGGCTATATTCTTGGACACTAATTGTCTGTGAAACATGTTACAATCAAAAGTGTATTTCTAAGATATTATTCCTCAACATGCAGATTTATACATAAAAAGCAACCATCAGGCTCTGAAGCTCTGGGAATCCCATTTGGCTCCAAGAATTTGTTTTGACTTTGGCTTCTACAGCTGCATTTAAAAAGCTGTTTGACACATTAAAACTCCCACAAAACTGAATGTATTTCTTAGAAGGATTTCAAGAACTCCCATCTTGAAGGACTTTGCTTTGCCCAACACATACATGACAAAATAAGGTAGTTGGGTCATCAGATCGTCCAACCCTATTCAATTCTTGATGGCAGGAAGAGAAAAAAAAGTAGGTCTCATGAAGCTACTAGTATCTGTCATTGTCTTCTTCTGAAATTAAACCAGCTAAGTAACGCACATGTTCAATTTCAGAATGATTGATTTAGATATTTTTCTCCCCAGGCATTTGTGATGACTCTATAGTGTTGAAGAGAAGTGCAACATGCAGGGATAGCTAAACTCCTGGGCCTGTTTTCCACTAAAAAGCACAGAGCTCTCCAGGGTAAGCCATAAAGTACCTTTGCCCAACATTTTTATTTGTCTAAGCATGGGAAAATGAACTTTGGCAGAAGAGACGGTCCATGTGCCAGAGCAACATCACCTTAGGGAAGCGTAGCCTCCTTTTCTCTGTTGCAGATGTCATTGTTTACCCTTTCCATCCCCTCCTTCCTATCCAGATAGGAAACGATTGGATTCCCATACCCTCTCAATGAAATCCTTTCCCTCCCCACATACTCATTCTTCCTGGTGGATTAAGTTTAAACCTCTGTCCTCTAACCGTAGACCGTAATAACAGCTAACATTTCATGCACATCTGTTATGTAAGAACAAAAGCTTTGTCTTCTGCTAAAGTAACAGTAGGGAAACAAGTAGATTAAGGAGCATATAGCTGGCCTAAACTACCATACTCTATCTCCCCATAGTTGCTCTCTTGCCTCTCTTTAATCTGTACACCGTTCTCCACACTGCAGCCAGAAAGAGCTTTGCAACACACAAATTTGATCGTGTTACTCCTCTGCTAAAAACCATTCAGTGGCTTCCCACCGCTATCAGGATAAAGCCCCAAATCCTTAACAAGACTGCTAAGGCCCTGAATAGTCTAGCATGTCTCCTTCTCCAGTCTCATCTGCCCTCACTGTTCCCCTGACTCTAGCTTCGGCCACAGTGGACCAGCTTCCTTCTTTCTTGCCTCAGAGCCTATGCTGTTCTCTGGGCCTCTGACACCATTTCCCATTCCCTTACCCCACCTTCCCCTTCCTTCACTACCCTTTGCCTATTTTATTTTTAAAGGTTTTTTGTTTTTTTTTAAGATTTTATTTATTTATTTGAGATAGAGAGAGAGAGCACATGAGAGGGGGGAGGGTCAGAGGGAGAAGCAGACTCCCTGCTGAGCAGGGAGCCCGATGTGGGACTTGATCCCGGGACTCCAGGATCATGACCTGAGCTGAAGGCAGTTGCTCAACCAACTGAGCCACCCAAGCGCCCTACCCTTTGCCTATTTAACCCCTACTCATATTTCAGATATTGACTCAACAACCACCTCCTTCACAGAGTCCTCTCTGGCCTCCCAAACTCCACTAGGTTTACAGTGTAAATTTCCTCCACAGAATTAATCCGTTTGTAATTGTTCTCCTGTGGCATTTGATGGACGCCTCTCTCATAGAGGTGAGCTACATTGAGAGCAGGCACCATGCCTGTTTTACTTACATTGTGTCCCTAGTCCTAGAGCTGTGTCTGACATGTGTAGGGATTTCATAAATAAGTGCCCTTCATGAAAGGTGAGACAGATAGGGGCTGAGTTGGTTCTCTTCCCAGACTCTCTTTCCTTCAAGGTTCCCAGATCCTAGAAATTTGTTTTTTTCATTTTTTTAAAAAAGATTTTATTTATCTTAGAGAGAGAGAGAGAGAACATGAGCAGGTGGGGGGGCAGAGGGAGAGGGAGAAGCAGGCTCCCCGTGGATCAGCGAGCCTGACACACAGGCTTGATCCCAGGAGCTTGAGATCATGACCTGAGCCAAAGGCAGACACGCCTAACCAACTAAGCCACCCAGGCACCCCAATCCTAGAAATTTATAATCCATCTTCTCGGTGTCCTCCCTTCTTTTACCATGAGTCACCAGCCTGGTCCCCATCTTACCCTCTGAAGGAACTACAATTATTATCTGCATTTTATGGAAAAGTGAGGGATCAGCCACTTACTTGCCCAAGGTCTCAGAGCTAGCAAGTGACAGAGCTAGGATTCCAATGCAGGTAGGTGACCTCAAAATCTCTACACTCTTAACCACTACATATGAGCCCTGCCAATTACATCTTTCATTGATATTTCTCTTTAACTGTTTAACCTCTTCCTTATCTACTTCTTTTTATTAGGAGGATTAGCCCTTTGTGATACGAGTTGCAAACATTGTTCTACTTTGCCACTTATGTTTTGACATTGCTTAAGGTGTTATTTTGTTTGGCAGAAACTGTGAGCTTTGTGTAGTCAAATTATTAATCTCTGCTTTTATGCTTTCTGTATTCTGAATCATTAGATTATCCTTCCCTGTGCCAAGATGCTAAATGAGTTTTCTCATATTTTGTTTTCAATTTTTATATTTTTATTTAAATATTTAATCCATTTGGAGTTTATCCTGGTGTGAGGTACAAATTGACACTTATTTTTTTCCCGGATATTATCCACTTGTCCACACCATTTTTTGAGTAGCCACCTTTATTATATACTAGGTTCCTATATTTATTTTGGTTTACTTCTATACATTCTATTCTGTTATATGCTTGTATAATTGGTACTTTTTCTTTTCTCCAGTGAGCATTTTTTAACCTTTATCTTTGACTTCTCTGTAATATTTGGCACTGTTGACTAATTCATTTTCTTTGATGTACTTTCAGTGCTATATTGGTTACTGAGTAGGTGAATAAACACGTACTTAGGGCACTAGCAAGTCAGGGGCAGCAAAATAATAACGATGAAGATATACTCACAGAGGTCACCAGAGGAAAAATCAGAACTTCGTTTTGCTGTCCCTACACATACTTTATAGCTTATGATATTTTTATTTTAAATATTAAAAAAATTTTTTTAAAGATTTTACTTATGGGGCGCCTGGGTGGCTCAGGTGGTTAAGCGTCTGCCTTCGGCTCAGGTCATGATCCCAGGGTCCGGGGATCGAGCCCCATATCGGGCTCCTGGCTCAGCGGGGAGCCTGCTTCTCCCTCTCCCTCTGCCTCTCCCCCTGCTCATGCTCTCTCTATCTCTGTGTCTCAAATGAATAAATAAAATCTTTAAAAAAAAAAAAGATTTTACTTATTTTAGAGAGAGAGAGAGAGAAAGGAGAAGCAGAAGGGGAAGGAGAGGGACAAGCAGACTCCATGCTCAGAGTGGAGCCCCACACTGGGCTCGATCCCATGAACTGGATCCCACGACTCATCACCTGACCCGAAACCAAGAGTCAGAAGCTTAACCAACTGAGCCACCCAGACACCCCTAAAACTTTTTTTAAAATAAACGCTACACCCAACGTGGGGCTCCAACTTCTGACTCAAAGATCAAGAATCACACGGTCTACTGACGGAACCACCTATGGCTTCAAAACTTCTATCCGTTTGTGCTAACTCCCTAATCAGTATATCTGACCTAGACCTTTCCTTCCGCTGTTGAATCTGTCTAGTGAAGGGCACCTGTACATCCTACAGACACCTCAAACTTAACACATCCAGAACAAAACCTACCCCTTCCCCTTCAGGTCTGCTCTTTGCCTGATGGTCCCTCTCTTGGTGAGCAGCCATTATTCATCAACTATGCTGGACATAGAAAATCATTTTTAATTCTACCACTTATTTATCACTTTTCTCCCCCGAATTGCTTTTTAAAAAAGATTTTATTTATTTGAGAGAGAGACAGAGCATGAGGGGGGGAGGATCAGAGGGAGATACTGGGAGCCCAAAGTGGGACTTGATCCTGGGACCCCAGGATCATGACCTGAGCCGAAGGCAGACGCTTAGCCAACTGAGCCACCCAGGCACCTAATTAATTGCTTCTTAAACGCCTTAAATCCATTTCTTCTTCCTCATCCCCATTCCAATGGTGCTAGTTCAATCTTTCATCATCTCTTACTTGGACTGCTGAACCCCCTGGCCTTTCATTTTGCTACTTTTCAGTCCACATCACTGCCAGAGAGATTCAGGTCTAAAACTCAGATGAGTGATAACACTGCTCCCCAACTCAAAATGCTTCACTGGCTCTCCATGGCCGAGTAAAGTGTCAAACCCACTATGGTCTGGCCTCTGTCTACCCATATCATGTCATGTACAGTGGCCCTCCGTTCTTGTTCTCTGTACTCCAATCATATGGACCAGCTGGCCACCCTATTTCATGCTTCTGTCCTTTGAATAATTTGTTCCTTCTGCTTGGAAGTTCCTTCCCACTCCTCTCCAAGACTTAACTCATCACTTTCCAGAGACTTACACCTTAATTCTCCCTACAATTGACTAACCTCTTCTTGGAGCCTTTAGTATACCTAACACATCTCTGTTACAACACATATTATCTTGTATTGTAATTATTTTCATGCATATCTGTCTCCCCAACTGGACAGTGAGCATCTTTTTTAAAAAAAAAATTTGAGAGAGAGAATGCAAGCACATAAGGGGCAGAGGGACAAGCAGACTCCCTGCTGAGTGTGGAGCCTGATGCAGGGCTCGATACAGGGCTCGATCCCAGGACCCCGAGATCATGATCTGAGCTAAAGTCAGATGCTTAACCAACTGAGCCACCCAGGCCCCCCTGGACAGTGAGCATCTTTTTGAGAGCAGAGACTATTTTTTAGTCCTTGAATCTCTAGTACCTGGCATAGTCCTCATCCTAGAGTAGGGCTAAAAAATATTTGTAAGGTAAAGGAATGAACACATAAGAATGTTCTAGAAGTGGGACGTCTGGGTGGCTCAGTCAGTTAAGCATCTGCCTTCAGCTCAAGTCATGATCCCAGGGACCTGGGATGGAGTCCCACTGCCTGCCGCTCTCCGTGCTTGTGAGCTCTCTCTCTGACAAATAAATAAAATCTTAAAAAAAAATGTTCTAGAAATTTCAAATAAAAAGATATGTTCTGTAGGTTGACTTGTAGAAGACTAATAGGCTGTCTGTCTGAAGGCCTCTCAGGCTGTTTTACAGGCTTAGAAGCCCAAATTTTCCACACAGAGAATGGTCCCATTATTTAGGAGCAGATTCACACTAACCAAGCTTGTATGTAAATTTATCAATTTATTAATTACAACTAGTAATATAATTGTCATAAGTACAAAAATACTATTCTCTGTATAAGTAGCATATCCTGAACCTGAAGGGAAGCTACATTATTCATGCATAATTGTTTGCACTCTCCATGGAAGAAAAAAAAAAACCTAAATCTTGAAGGGCAAAAAGAATCTTTCTTTATATATAAAGTACAGGTAGACATATAGTATATAAACAGATATCTATCTGGCATATCTGTAGTATTAAAACTTCAATGGGGGAAGCAATTAGGAAAAAGAATGTCTAAAAGGCTCTTCAGGGCTGATAGTCATGATAAAAAGCCTGAGAACACCAGTTTAACTCCCATATTGATTCTTTCTTAAGGAATCAGAATTAGCGGGGTTAATTCTAAAATTCAGATATTCGATGGCATTAGGCTGATATGGTGTCTCTACAATATCACAGCCTATAACAGGGCGATTATGCGTGGAATTCATTGGCCAAGACTCTTTTTCTTGAATGGGCACTCAGAAAGTCAGCTTCCATAGGCTTCAAACTTCCATTACTAACGCCTCCCTCTTTCAGGATGACTCATTCTCCCTTTGGATATACTATACATATTTGGTATTTCCCAGGAGCCAGTCCACTTCCTGAAAATCTTGACATATCTTGGCTGGGACCCATCATCTTCTGAGGTTGTATAAAGTAGTGGTTACAAGTTGGAGATAGAAGTTTGAATCTCTACTATGCTACCTGTTTACATTCTCTGAGCATCAGTTTCTGCATCAGTAAAATGGGAGTGACAACACCTCCCTTAATGGGTTTTTAAGGACTAAAATGAGAAAAGATATATATAAAAAGCCTTGAACAATAGTTACTTTTAGTACCAAATTAGGATGAGAACCCTGCTGTGTCATTTTGAAAGTGTGTTTGTGTGAATGCATGATTAAACAGTAAAGACTCAGGGAAAACTGTTGTCCTTGGTATGATTATAGATTCTAGGAAATTAATAAAGTGAGTGGACAAACACTAAAAAATGTGTTTTGCTGTATAAAAATAACCAATTACAGTCATTTATGGAAACAGCTTAACATTTAAGGCCTAATTATCATGCAGCACAATAACAATTACATCTATCATTAAATATGCATCAGATTAACCTCATTGTAAGTTTTATTTGATTATAATAGGAAAGTATTCATTCTGTACTCTAAGGAACAATCTTATAGTTAATTGCTCACAATGCCTAAGTCTGTTCACTATTTACATTAAGTAAATGGGACACAGCTCCTGAGTTTGTTCTGCACTAGAGGTAAAGCTGGATTATCCATCCTTGATGGCAATTATGCATTTGTTCTGTGACCTAGGAGATAAAGTACACTCCCTTACTTATGTATAGTAAGGTGCTAAAGAAGCAAGCAGCAAAAGAAATTCTATTTAATTGCTCAGTGTTCTGGAAACAGGTTTCTAGTAGGTAGATAGGATTCAAATAATGAAAAAATTCTAATGTTGAGCACTGGCTAACCTAGCCTCCTACAACTTCTAAACAAGCCCCAGGGTCATCCTATGGAGCACTTCTAGAATTAGAATCACAATTATAATTTATTTGAATCCCACCATGAACTAGGTATTTTATATATATAGTCATATCCTTACAAAACTCTTATGAATTAGGTATTATAATTTTCATTTTACACACGAGGAGAAAAAAGGCACAGAAAGATAATAACTTGCTTAAATACTTGCAAGTGGTAAAGGGTAGTAGTTAAATTTTTCGGATAAACAGAAGTTACTCAGCAACAATACATTCCTAGTTCACCTAACTTTTTGGATTCTACCCAAAGCCTGGTGACTCACGAGACAGATACTCTGCACTTTACATAGATCAAAAAGAAGTCAGGATGGTGAGGAAGAGGCAAAACAGATGGGTAGCAAAAGCCTAGATTCACGGACACTCTCCTTAATGGCTATGGCATTATGAAAATCCTGATACCTGCTAACTCTTCAGTTTTAAAGAGTCAGAGGTAGTTTATTAGTAACATTTGGCCAGATTTGGCTTTCATCCTGGCTGTGCTACCTAGTAACTAAATGACTTTGGGCAAATGGTTTTCCTTTTCTGAGCCTTATTTTCCCTTATTTGTAATGTAGGATGCAGCAGGGCCCTTTAGCAAAAATTTTTTTTCCATTTTGTTCACCTCTGAGATCTTTAGGGCCCTCTTCCTTAATGCAGAAGTAACCCAGACATGCCACCGTGTGGAGAAATGTCTATATAGACCTTATATTTCTGTAAATAGATTAGCAGGACTGCTTCCACCTTTCCTCTGCAGACTGGTCACAGTTGAGGTGGATCAAGTTAAATAAGCAGTCTAGGAACCTTCTGGAAAGAAAAGGATTGATTCCTTAACTCCTTTGATGAGGGTGGTCACAAAGAGAGAAAGATAGAAGGTGGAGTAAAGGCGCAGGAAGGAGGAAAGCAATGCTCCTGAATGCAAGACTCCACAGCAGAGCCTGAGGAGGCTAGAATCAGTCCTGAACTAGGCCACAGGGGAGCCTATGCTTCTGGGAAAGTGACTTAGTGTGTGTGAACTCACATTGCTGAGAGCTAAGAGCTGTAATCCTTGAGGCTCCCGCCTTTTGTGGGGTGAAACCCTCTCTTCTGAGCGTGTCAAAGGAAGATCCCTTGCCTTGAAGAGCCCTGGTAATTGGCAAAGGACTCTGCTCCAGGACCTAAATCTCTGGCTAACTTACATGTACTAGGTATACCTCAGAGCTTAAAGGAGAGGAAGTTGAAACCCAGAAGAAAGCAGAGACTTCGAGACTTTCTGTTTTTATCTATTTGTATACCAGACTACAAAGAACCACCTCACTTAGAAAAAATATAAGTATTAGATGAGATAAAGTTTATAAACTCAGCACTCAGGACAAGTGAGTAACTAGAAATGATAAAGAATCATTTCCATAGGGAGGGAACTCAGAAACTACACTTCTGATTCTAAACACAGCAGCTTTACAGTTGAAGAGGACCTGTTGGCATATTCTGGACTCAGTCAATGGCAGCTACATTACAGACCCTGGCAGTAGGATACAATTTTCCCTGCTGGGTTTCAAGTTCAAAGGCCAACCTCCTCCGTTAAGAATGGAAGGGCTTGGGGAATGCCTGCGTGGCTCATTCGGTTAAGCTTCCCCAGCACAAGCAGTGGGAGCGGCAGGCAGAGGGAGAAGCAGGCTTCCTGCAGGGAGCCTGATGCGGGGCTTGATCCCAGGACCCTGGGATCATGACCTGAGCCGAAGGCAGATGCTTAATGACTGAGCCACCCAGGCGCCCCAGGTCACCCTATTTATAAATCATGTTCAGGTACTTGGACCTCCAGTGAAAGCAGGTATCTCTTCTCTTTTTACTTTATATATTTTGCCTGAGTGACTTCATCCATACCTTTGCCTTTACTTGCTCATTTCACAAATATTTGTCCAGGATGCACTTACGGGCACAGAAGTTACAAAGAAGAAAAGACATAGTGTCTGTCTTCAAGCTCTGTCTAAAGAAGACACACATCCAAAGAAACAATTTTGATACAGTTATACACCTCTGAGCTCTAATATATATCTAATATATATCATTTCCACTCAGATTGCAAAACACAAATCCAAAACAGAACTTTTAATTTCTCCTCCAAATCTGTTATTCCTGCAGCTGGTTTTACAATTGATGCCACTATCCATTACATTGCTAAAGGCAAAAACCCAGAAAAGCACTGCCTTCAACAGTGTTACCCTTTCTTTCACTGTGCATTTTAATTTTTCCACATCTTAAGCAAAATGACTAAATTGGGGCTAAGAATTCTAATGAGGGCCTAACATCAATTGAAGCAGAGGGTAATTTTCAGGTGCTTGAATGCTATGTTTTTAACGAATAGATCCCAGTGTTAATGTGGGATTGTTTTTTCCACAATAGTACAACACTGATGACTCATATTCAATTTGTTGACAATCATGACATCCAGATCTGGATATATGGAGATCTAGCCAGTCTCAAAAAACTTCACTTTAGGTGAGAAAGACATGAAGATAAGTCCTCAAGTGTCTGACCCTATCTCCTCTTTGTGGAGATGAGTGGTTGCCGAGGTGTAAAGGTGTAGGTGAAACACCAATGTTGATTAACTGTTGAATGATGGCTGTATAAAAGGATAATTAATGCTTTAAAGAGTAACTTTAATGTTTCTACCATCTTATTCTCCACACAGTTGCCAGACTGATCCTTTTAAAATAAATCTGATTACCTCCCCCACCACACACCAAGGAGTCATTCATGAGCCATCTCTGCAAAGAAACTGCTCTAAAATACATAAAATTCGAATCCACATTGCTTGGCAAAATAAGTTTTCCAAATTGTTAAACCCTAAAAAGAAGTCTCCCCCCCCCCAAAAAATTCCGATTACTCCTTTGCTCTCAACCCTTGCATGGTACTCTACCACATCCCCCCAAAATCCAAAGTCCAACCATGGCTTACGAGATGATGCATGATCTGGTTTCTGCCTGTTTCGCAACTTATTTCTCTAATTTGCTGTGCTGCAGCCACACTGGTCTCCTTGCTGCTTCTCCAACAGGCCAAGCAAGTCCCTATCTCAGGGCCATTGCAATTGCTGCTTCTCTTCTAGTTTCCCTCTGGAAATCCATGTGCTGCCTCCCTTAATGATTAGGTTTCTACTTATGTGCTCTTTCAATTAAGAGGCCTTCCTTGTCTACCTCATCTAAAAGACCGTGCCCACATCACTCTTATCCCTTTATTCTGATTTATTTTTTTCCCATAAAACTTGCCACATTACCAGGCACTACCTGTTCTTTAGTAATATGTATATTGTTTCTTGTCAATCTCCCCCACTATTATATAAGGCAGAGACTATTTTGTTCGCTGCTGAGTTCTCAGCACCTAGAACAGGGTCTGCTTATTAAATATTTGTTGACTAAATGACTAGATTTTCAGGATACATCAAAATTAAACTACACTATAATAGATCTATTGACACGATGCATAGGAAAATGTCTGGAAGAGTATACCAAAATGTTAACTGTTTATTTAACACAGTGGGAGCTGGTGTGAATTTTGATTATTTTTTAGGACGAATTTGTAGCATTCATAAACTAAAAGATGAATCAAGAGGCCACACCAGCAGAAAATGCAAATGAATTTAAAGAGAGGCTGGGCGAATTTATGAAAGACAGACTTCTAAATAGATGTAAGAGCATAATGGTGCAGATTACCACAGCTTGAATCCCCTTCCCAACACTTTCTAGCCGTGTGTTCCCAAGTTATTTATAAGCCAGTCTAAATGTCTTCACCTGGAAAATGGGGGTAATAATAGTGCCCACCTCATAAGGTTGTTTTGAAGATTAAATGACACCATGGATGTCACCTCTTTTGTAACAATGCCTGGCATGCACAAATACCCGACAAATGGTAGCTATTATAATAATTAGTAGTAGTAATAAGAGATGTTGGGACATACCTAGCCCTCAAGATTGACATCAGAGTGGACCACCACATCCTCTCATCATTGCGCCTCAGTCTGGGCCCCTGAAGCCCAGAGAGGGGAGGGTTCTTTCCAAAGAAGAGAATTTCGACGTTCCAGAAGCATCTGAATAAAACGTACCCTGTTTACCCTTACACCATTCAGTCAGTCTGGTTAATCCGCGAGCAGCGCTGCAAGAGCCGCTCCGCCTCAGCTGCCTTCGCGTCAGCAGGGGCGGCGGGAGTGGGAATGTTAGGAACACAAAAGCAGGACAGTACCGGCCCGCTCCACCTCACCGCACTCTGGAGCCTCTGGCGCCCGGGAACGCGCCTCACGCAAAAGCGGCTGCTGCCCGGACTCAAGTCAGGCAGGCTGCTCAGGCCGCCCTAACCCCCCGGGCCTCTGCTGGAGGACGGCGGCGGGCGCGCGGCGAGGCCGAGGCGCGGGCCGAAGAGGCGGCGGGGGGGGCGGCGGCGGCGGCGGCGGCGGCGGCGGGGCCGCGAAGGCCGGGGAGGGGCGGCGCGGCGGCGAGCTCGCGCCTGTGTCGCTCGAGAGCGAGCACGCACGCCCGGGGGCGCGCGCGGCTGGCGGCTCCTCAGCGCGGAGCAGGGGGACGCAGCGAGGTGAGGCACGAGGCGCTACAAGGCGGGTGGCGGCGGGGCGCGAGCCCCTCTAGCGGCCGAGGGGGTGGCGGGGACGGCGAGGGGCGGCGGGGACGGGGGCGAGCTGCGAGCCCCGGCGGCTCGGGGGGAAACGCGGCGGGCGGGCTTGCGGAGCCGGGCCACGCCGCGCCTCGCCGCGCCGCGCCTGGTGGAGGGCGGCGCGGGCTCGGCCTGACCGGTCGGCCCCGCCTCGCGGCGTGCCTGGCGCGCCCCGCCCCCTGCGCCCCCTGGGCGGCCCTGCACTGCCAGAGCCTCGGGATTCCAATTTGTGCGGTGGCGCGCCTAATTACGCTGGGAACAGCAGCTCTGTGTCGTGCACCTGACCGACGTTACATTTCGGGTTTTCAAGTAGGCTTTACACACTAGGTAGTTCAGCCCCATTTTGAGGCCGACTGAGGCTCAGGTAAAATGACTTGCGCAAGATCATACAGCTTAAGGAACAAAGTGAGAAGCTCCGCCTTGTCTGCAAAACTCCAAACCCTGCACCTGTACTCTGCACCACAGCGGATGCCATTCTTCGCGTGCCTGCCTTCTACCTCCCAGTGACTTTGAATTTGGTAGATGTTAATTTGGAGCTACCCCCATCCTTTTATGGATGTCATGTCTCCTGTGAGAAGAAAGGAGAGGAAAAAAGAAAATTCTGCTTTTTGCAATATTGTGCTTATGACATGGAGTGTTTATATATTCTTTACTTGACCATCCCTATTAACCTTTGTTGAAGGTCGCTGCTGTTCACTACCTTTAAGACATTGTGCAAGTAGCAGTCTTTCAGAACTTCCTTTCTTCTTTGAAAAAGCAGCATGCCTGAAGGTTGTGAGGATTCAAAGAGATAATCCACATACAGTGAGTGGGACCGCCGTACCTGGCATATGAGAAAAGTCAGTAAATGTTGGTCATTATTTTATTACTGAGTGCGTAATACCTCTTGCTAAACCCATTTTTCTTCAAGGCTAACTCTTCCTGGGACCAGAGTAGGGTGAGAACCATCCTATCCCAGCCCACTTCAAAAAAGACAAGTTTATTGACAGCCATGTAATCTGAATGTCATACAGATTTAAGGATGAATTATACCCCAAGCTCAGTGTACCAGGTGAAAGAAATCACTCCAGGAGAACTAAAGATGAATTAACCTGTTGTAAAACTAACATTCGTCCATTACGTTTTGTTTTTTGAGTTCTTTCTCTGTGTTTGGCACTTTGAAGCATACAGATGTATATTGGATAGTAGTTCCTGCTTTCTTTTTTTTTTTTTTTAAAGATCTTATTTATTTATTTGAGAGAGCGAGAATGAGAGAGAGTACATGAGAGGGGGGAGGGTCAGAGGGAGAAGCAGGCTCCTAGCTGAGCAGGGAGCCCGATGCGGGACTCGATCCCGGGACTCCAGGATCATGACCTGAGCCGAAGGCAGTTGCTTAACCAACTGAGCCACCCAGGCGCCCAGTTCCTGCTTTCATTTAGTCTACAAATGGGAAAAAAATATGCATTCAGAAGTAATCCTCACAAAGTAGAATGGGTTGCCAGAAAAGAGATAGCTAAGAAGCTGTAGGACTATAGAAGGAGAGATGTTTTCTTGACTTAGGGTGAAGTATGATTTCATTTCTGCCTTCAAGAAAATACTTTGTACATTGTTCAAACATTAAATATTTATTCAAAGAGTAAGTGAACAAATATATGTCGTAATAGGGTTCCTTGGTTTCTCGTAATAGTCATTCATATTAAAGTATTAGAAAGATAGAGAAATGAGAAGAAATCTAAACAGTTGGGGCCACCCTTGGGGTTGGGGATCTCAATAGCCAGAGCTCATGGACCAAATTCTTTGATTAGTGAATGACTGGGCTCCATTTGACGTCTGTCCTTGTATGTCTTACTCAAGATTGAGATTTTCATAAGAGATCTGGCCGCTTTAGCTGTGGGGTTGGGGTTTAGAGTATTGTGATTGGTAACGCCACCAGAACCATATGAAAATGTGGGTGAGTCAGTGTCCCAAAGGAAAGAGGGTTAAGGAGAGAAGTGACTTGGGCCAAGTGTAAGTGGCGTAAGTATAAGTGTAAGTCAAACTGGGTAGAGAAAAACAATAGTTGTTTATTAGAGATATGTACCTTTTATAGAGGGCTTACTATGGGCCGCCACCACGGTGCATTATTTATATGGATTTTGGTATTTAATCTTCACAATAACTGTAGGAGGTAGATACTGTTTCTCATACCCACTTTACAGAGGGGGACACAGGCTTATAAAGACAAAATAATTGGGGAGCCTAGCTGGCTGAGTCAGAAGAGCATATAACTCTTGATCTCAGGGTCATGGGTTCGAGCTCCACATTGGGTGTAGAAATTACTTAAATAAATAAAATGGGTGCCTGGGTGGCTCAGTCGTTACTTAAATAAATAAAATGGGTGCCTGGGTGGCTCAGTCGGTTAAGTGTCCAACTCTTGATTTTGGCTCAGGTCATGATCTCGGGGTCATGGGATCAAGCCTTGTGTCAGGCTTCGTGATCAGTGGGGAGTCTACTTGAGATTTTCTCTCTCTCCCTCAACTCTTGCATGCATTTTTTCTCTCTCTCTCTCTAAAATAATTACATATTAAAAAAAAACCCCTTAAAACAAAATTTAAAAAAAGATAAAATAATTTGCTTAGCATTACAAAGCTAGGATGTGGTAGAATTGAGTACATTGCATTGTCTTCTCTGCATCTTGTCCTTTTGAATTATTTTCTGATCCATATGCCGCTTTTGTTTGTTCATAGGGAGTCCTCAAGCTTTGGTGTATGTGTTGGCCAGTTCTGACATCTCCTTGAAGGAGTGCTGCATTGAGGAAGATCAAAACAAGATTGTTTGCAAATTTTAGGGAATGGACCGTTTGGGTTCCTTTAGCAGTAAGTATAGTGGGAACAAGACCCAGGTGAATATTAACAGCAGACTCAAGTGGAAGTTGATCAAAGAAGAAAAATAAGCACTTTGAAGTTAAGCCCTGCGAATCTGATCCTAAAGGAATAAGAGTTATCAAATCAAAATAAAATTAACCAATACTTATTGATTGCCCACTAAACACATGACACAATCATATCACCCTAGGTCTTGTAAGAAAACTATGCTCAGGCATATGATTAACCTGCAATTAGACTTAAGAAAGCACTTGGATTTCTCTTTAGAACCAGTAATATATTTTAGATGCCTTGATAAAAAATGTCAGTGGTAGAATAAAAGACATGCTTCTCTTCCCCCTTCCCTTTTAGGGGGAACTTGTGTTCTAAGAGTGAACCACAGTATAATAATAATGCAGAAAATTATGGTGTGTGTGTGAAATAAATTCAGGCACCCCCAGCTATGGAGAAAAAAATACACTGCCTTTTCTTTGTTTCTGATGATAAGAGATTTGGCAGAAATAGAAATTCTATTGTTAGATGTTAGTAGTGTCCCAATGAGAAGAAACAGAAAGGCACTTTTGAGGTATTGTTTCCTTTTCAGCAATTTCTTAAAGGACCTCTTATTTACTCTCTCATCACACCTATATATATATAAATTTAGGACAGAATGAAGGCTTCAAACACATCTAGTTCAAATCTCTCATTTTACACATGGAGAAAACCTAAATGAATTTTCCTGATGCTGGAAGTGTAAACTGAAACCACTCCCGTTCCCTTTTTAAAATACTAAAAAAATAAATAAAATATTTTTAAACTTTTTATTTGGAATAATTTCAAACTTACAGGAAAGTTGGAAGAATAAGAATCATACAAAGAATCCACATACACTGTTAACTTCTTACTCCATTTGCATGTGTTCTCTTTGTTTCTCTGTAAATATACATTATATACACCGTATGTAATATATACACTATAAGTAATATATATTTATATACTATACTATGTATAGGTAGATATAGATACCCCCCCCTTTTTTTTCAGAATCATTTAAGGGTAAGGGACATATCATAGCCCTTTACCCGTAAGCACTTTAGTGTTTATTTCCTAAGAATAGGGATATTCTATTACATAACTTCAGTAGGGTTATCAACTAGTAAATTTAACATCCATAAAATATTTTTATCCAATCTACCATCTAGTTCATTCAGTTTTGTAAGCTGACTCAACAGTGTCCTTTATGGTATTTTTTTCCTTCTAATGACACAGGAATCGGTCTTACATTAATGCTATGTTTCTTTAGCCTCCTTTAAACTGAAACATTTCCATAGCATTTATCTTTAGTGACATTCACGCTTTTGAAGAAGCCAGGCCCTTCCTCCCTCCCCTTTTTTAAAATTGAGGTTTCTTGTTTTGGGTTTGTTTGTTCTTGCTCTACACCTCTTTGGTGATAATGATTTTGAAAACCCAGTCATAGTGTCTGTTTGAGTTCTCCAATGTATAATTTGTATTTTTCCCTTGGGTATAAAAACAACCCATAGGGAGACACTTTGACACCATAAAGTATCCCACTCCTCATCAAAATTTCTCCCTAGACTTAACATCCATTATGATTTTTCCTTGATCCAGTCTTCACTATCATGCAAAATGATTTTTTTCAAATCCAGCACTCTCCACATTTGGTAGTTAGCACTGACATAATTATATAATATATGTAATTATACAACTATATATTACATGTAATATGTAATGATACATATTATATGATTTCTTGATTATATAATCAAGAGACCTATCTCGCTTATTTCACTGACCTATTTATTGTAAGTGGACACGCGAATTCCTGTTTTTTTCAAGGATTTATAATTCATTATCATACTTAATTATTTTGGCTCTCAGATTGTCCCAGTTTGACCCTTGTGAGCTCCTTCGTTCTGGCTCCTACATCCTTAATAACACCCATCACTTTTTTGAGCATCTCCTTACCTTTTGCCTACATGTTGCAGGTGCATCTTGTATCTTCCCTGCCCCAGCCCTGGAATCAGCCACTTCTCCGAGGAGCCCTGGTTCCTTTTAAAGAGGACTGATATTAGAGACCAAGATCTGGTCATTGCTACTAGCATGTTTTGTATCTTGGCTCATAGGCCCACAGAGCTATGAAATATATGTGCATGTATGCTATATACATATACACCAACATACATACATACTTACCCATACATACACTTTTAAGAAATCACGAGTTCCCATTGATACCTCCAAGTCATCTGCATAAGCTTTTTTCTTGTTTTCCCCCATTCCTTATTTGTGTGTCCTTTCCTCAGTGAGAACCTTGACACCCAACATCAGCACATTTACTCATTTGCTCAGTCTTCTAATACATCCAAAATTATGTCAGAGTTGCTTTTCACATACCACTGCATAAAACAGACCTCCTTCAACAAGTTCAGGATTTGTTAGCATCACCCAAGACTGAAGGTATATTGTTAAATGTCCGTAAGTTACTTAGATTTTTTTTTCCTTTTCAGTGTGGTTACAGTGTTCTTTTGAAATATTATTAGGTTCATCTGTTCATACTGCTTTTAGTTTTCCCTTTTTATATTTCCTACTTCAGTTTTTTAAATTTGAGGAACGTAAGTACACTTCCAGAAGTCAAAACTATACAAAAATATATATTTGGAGAATTGTTGCTCCTTCCTATGTCTCTTCCACTCCACTCCATTCCATTCCCCCTCCCCAACCCCTTGTAGGTATCCAACTTCATTGTTCTCTAGTTTAGCTGTCCTGTATTTCTTTTTGCAAAGATAAGCAGACATACATAATATTTGGGGTTTTTCCCCTCATTTTGTACAGGAAAGATAGCATGCTATGTGTGCTTTTTTTGAAGTTTGGTTTTTTTCACTTAATAGAATCTTCTGGAAATACTGTTTTAGTTTGTAAAGGTTGTTCTCATTCTTTTTTTTTATAGTTGCATAGTACTCCATTGTGTGGGTACTCCATAGTTTGTTCAACCAGTCTCCAGCATTTGGATAACTAGGTAGTAGTTTGTAATTCCAAATAATGTTCTAATGTATTCCCATCAGCAGCTTATGAGAATGCCTATTTTTCCACATTCTTACTAAGAAAGTATTATCAAGCTTTTGAATTTTTGTCAGTCTGATGGGTGAGAAGTTATATCTCAGTCTAGCTCTCTCTTATGAGTGAAGTTGAGTGTCTTTCCATATGTTTAAGGACCATTTTTTTGTCTTTCTCTTTTTTTTCTAATTATCTCTTCATTTTTTTTGCAATAGGATTTTTGTTCTTTTTTCCCCTCAATTTTTAAAAGTTCTTTGTATATTGGGGATTTTAGTCCTTTATCTATAATAGGTTTTCAAATATTTTCTTCTAGCTTATTTGCCTTTTTATCTTGCGTACGGTGTTTTTTGCCAAGGAAGTTTTTTGTTTGTGTTGTTTAGGTAGTCAAATTTATTAACCTTTCATTGCCTTTGGATTTTGAATGATGGTAAAAAAGCCTTTCCTTACTCTTAGGTTATAGAAAAGTTCTAAAATATTTTTGTGAAGGATAGTTTGGCTATGTGTATCAAAAACCCTCTGTATGCTCAACAGTTCTAGTTCTAGAAAAATATATATTCTGAGGAACACAACAGCATTCTTCAAAATAGTGAAAAATTGGAAATAACATAAATGTCCACCAGTAGAGAACGCCTTAGATCAGCTGTTTTCAACCTTACAAGATCCCATGTTTTCTTTTTATAACATTTTTAGAGCCCATTTGCTCTTTGGAAATGAAATACATAGATAGCATAACACATCTACACCCATGATGTCAAAGAAACAGAAATAATAATGCCCTAACTATAATACAAAGGATAAGCAAAAGAGAAAAATGAACTAATGTATGTATCTCAATATGTTTAGACACGATTTCAGTAGGAGACATAATGACTTAAGTAGTCAGATGCTTGCACCCATATGTTGAATCACTGTGAATCTTACAACTACAAAAGCACAGTGATTCATTTGTGTTGTATTAGTGACTCAGAAATCCCACAAGCTTGAATAACTCTTGGTAAAGTTCCGAACAAAACAAGATATAATCTCCTGTAGAAGTACATGTAGTTGCCTTCCTGGAAAATTAAATATATATTAAAACTGTCAAAAACATTTTGTTTTATAGGTAACATGGAACTAGGTTCTAGGTCATGTAATTATGAACAGGTTTGTCACCAACTTTGAATGTCTGGTAGAATATTTGAAAGTTGTACAGGACACAGGTCACTTCTTTGTTGTGCAGGAATGTCTTGAGCCTTGTACAATATCTAGCATCCCTGGTCCTCACCTGCTAAATGCCAGTAGTGCTCTTTAGTTATTGTGGCAGGAAAAAAAAAAAAGCTTTTCCTCACATTTTCAAAATGCCTTCCTAGGGGGCAGTTGAAAACTATTAGGTTAGATGATTGACACAGAATCATTTAAGGGTAAGGGACATATATCATAGGTTAGATGATTGACACAATGGAATATTATTCATCCATTAAAAAGAACAAGGAAGATGTAAGCATACTATCATGAAAGATGTTGACAGTATATTGTCAAGTGAGAAAAAAGCCTACAAAACATCCTGTAAAGCATCATTTTTGTTAAAATATATGCACACGCATACATTGAAGAAAGCCTGGAACTCAGAATGTTAATAAAGGATGACTTTATGCTTTTGTTGTCTAAAATTTTTAAAACTACAAACTGGGTTACTTTTACAAAATAATTACTTCTTGATGTAAGGGTTTAAAAGCTCTTTACTTCAGTCAGTAACTGATTTTTTTTTTTCCTGAGGAAAGAAAAACAAGCTTATATCATTAAAATGATGTGAGGAAGAAGTCATTTGGTAAAAATTGTCATCTGACACTTAATATACAACAATATTTGTTCTTCCATGTCAAAATTTGAAATGGGAGAAGTGGCATAGTTGCTGTTATATATATTTATTTTGAAGCTATTGTCAGAAGGATTATGTTTCTTTCCCCTGTTATTTTCTTCCAGGTCTTCATTTAGAAACAAATGAACAATAATCATCACTTGAAGGAGGGAAAGGTGCCTTGAAGAGTGTTTCTTGGGCTTTAGGAAGGAAAATGCTATTACAGAATGTGAGAAATCCTGCCTCAGGCTAAGCAGATTAAATTCTTTCATCTACCTTCAAAGCCTGTGTTTTCTTAGACCCCTACTGCTCAGCACCGAAAACGACTCTGCCAGGTTGCCCTGACTCTAGAGAGGCAGAATTTAGGGCAACCAGGGACACACATAATCTGCTTTTTTATCACTTTAGACAGTTTAGATTGTAGTTCTTGCCTTAATATTTCAGAGACAATACAGTACGGTCATTGGAACTAGAAGAAGGTGAGCTGTGCTCTGCTTACCATGGGAGAAAGGGAGCTTTCCTGGGTTTAAATCTTAACTCAGATGTAAAGTAGTATATCACAAAACAGATACTTAAAGGAGTTTTTCACCCCAACTTCTTACTATGAAAATTTGCAAACTTACAGAAAAGTTGAAAGAGCAGTACGGTTGGCCACTCCCTACATTCAACAATCATTAACATTTTGTCAGATTTGCTTTATCTAAAAATATGTATGTGTGTTGTGTAAGTATGTGACATTTTCTCTCCTGGAAAAATAACTAGGAGGGAAAGCTTATGCTGGTAAATTTCTCTAGGGGTCATATCTGCTTAAATGCTGTTTATAGTAGTAGATACTACTATAGGAAGGAACAAAGCTGCCTTCAGAGAAAAAGGAACGTGATTTTTGATTTTTCTTATTTAGAATGAGCTCATCTTGTCTCCAAGACGAGCTGAGTCTTCCACACAGCTCACCACCTGTGTAGTTGTTTGCAGATTTTCACCTTGCACTTTGGTAATCATAACATGTTTTGAAGCTGATAGATTGTCCTTTTTGTTCTAGATGATCCCTCTGATAAGCCACCTTGCCGCAGCTGCTCCTCCTACCTCATGGAGCCTTATATCAAGTGTGCTGAATGTGGGCCACCTCCTTTTTTCCTCTGCTTACAGGTAACTCATTAAGGAGAGGCTTGCCTCTCCTGGCCTAGTTTTATGGATATAGTAAATTCAGAGATGACTATCAAAGACTCAGAAGAACCATACCTTGTTAAATCTATTCCTTCTACTTGGTCTTCCATTACGCATTTTACCAGTGAAAAGTTGGGGAACAGAGCAGATGGATGACACAGACTGTTGAATATTCTGCATCTCTATATCAACCTAATGCTCAACACTGTTTTTGCCAGTAGGTTTAAAGTATTGGGACTACAGGGGTGCCTGGGTGGCTCAGTCAGAGGCTCAGACCTCTCTCTGCCTTCAGGTTGGGTCATGATCTCAGAGCCCTGGGATCGAGCCCCACATCGGGCTCCCTGCTCGGTGGGGAGCCTGTTTCTCCCTTTCCCACTCCTCCTGCCTGTGTTCTCTCTCTCTCTGTGTCAAATAAATAAAAACCTTCAAAAAAAAAAAAAAGTATTGGGACTATAGGAAACAGAATTGGAGGATTATTCCTTTTGATAGCACCTATGATGCTGTTATTGAAGCGTGATCTTTGGGCAGGTGACAAACGGAACAAATCATTCTGTGGATGATGATAGTAATAATACTAATTACAAGTGCTTCCTTTGTTGTTGGGCACTCTTTTGAGTAATTTACGTGAATTAACCTTTAGTTCATCACTATAACCCTATGAAGTAGGTATGATTAGCATCCCCATTTTATAGAGGAAACTCAGGCAAAGAGAGTTTAAGTAATTTGCTCAAGGTCACACAGCAAATACCATATGTTATTGGATCCAAGATGCTATTGATTATAAGAAGCATCCCAATTTTAGAAATGATAAATGGCTGATGGAAGTTGTAATATACTTTTTATTATAAGATGAATCCTCATTTTGGAGTTTTAAAATAAAAAAATACCTGTCTTAGAATTGCCTAAAATTTTTAACTTAGAAACTTTAGGTTTGGAGCCAGGATTCAAATTTACTCAGTCTGATTCCAGGGCTTATGCTCTTATCAAAAGAGGCGAAGTCCTCGGAAAAAGTCTTCTTTTCAGATTATTTTTTCCTCTGTGAGGGCCACTGAAGAGCTGTGATCAGGTATGTAACCATCCTCTTGCGGCTGCAGACAAGATTAAATGAATTCTTAAAAACTCATAGTAAGAGTAGAGCACCCCCAAACCATCTTTTATCCTATAAGAAAGCATTTCAAAAAGTAGCTTTTTGGTAACTTACTTTTCCTTTCTTTTGCAGTGTTTCACTCGAGGATTTGAGTACAAGAAACATCAGAGTGATCATACTTATGAGATCATGGTAATGGTGAAGTTGCAGGGAATTTCCATTCATTTGTCAAGTGTTGTACTGGGGATTTCTGTTTTTCTTCATCTCCAAGTATCTCCTTCCCTTTTCTTTCCTCCTCTTCTTTTTTTAAATCTTTTTTTTTTTTTTAAGATTTTATTTATTTATTTGAGAGAGAGAATGAGAGACAGAAAGCATGAGAGGGAAGAGGGCAGAGGGAGAAGCAGACCCCCTGCTGAGCAGGGAGCCTGATGTGGGACTCGATCCCGGGACTCCAGGATCATGACCTGAGCCAAAGGCAGTCGCTTAACCAACTGAGCCACCCAGGCGCCCTCCTCCTCTTCTGAATTAGGTAATCATTTCCTAGTAAGTGTTTTAGGGTTTTATGGATCTACTAAGGCATTTAAGTCTAAAAATCATTTTATACTCTGATTTTTGTTTCAAACTTGGAAGGAATTTGAGGGGCGCCTGGCTGGCTCAGTCAGAAAAGTGTGTGACTCTTGACTTCAGGGTTATGAGTTCAAGCCCCATGTTGGGGGTAGAGTTTACTTTAAAAAATTCTAAAGATTAAAAAAAAAAAGTACTTTGAGATTTACTGATGTAAGGATAAGAGGTACACTGCGTTTTAGGTTCACTGATAAACATATAGTAAATGTGTTGTTGCTGTTTTGGGGCTAATGATCTTACTATGTGGTTCATGTGGGCAGTGGTGAAGTTTACGTCTGGCACTCCCTCCTCCTACCTTGGGGAGATTAGTTAACCCTCTGAGAGTGAAGTTATAAAATGAACATTGAGTGAATGATATGACAGACTGGCTTATAGGCCAGAATAAAACTTGGCTGGGACCTGATTGATTATATTGCCACCTCTAAAGAAGGAATGAGAGGCAGACGTTGGGAGTGTCCCTTTCAAGCTCTAGCCAGAGGAGTGGGCACTCTGATAAGCCAAAATGAATATCTGGTCTGTTTGGCAGGTGTATACATCTTCGTCAAGATAGTTTTGTCAGTTATCAGAAAATAACAATTCACCAAGTAGTTTTCTTACATTTGGCCTCCCATTCAGTTTTTTTGGTTTCTTGTTTTTGTTTTTTTTTACAGGAAAGAATACTGGCTGGGCATCTTAACAGTAATAATTTCACATTGTGAATTAATCCATTTATACTTGTATTAGTTTTCTGTTGCTTCTATACCAAATTATCAAAAATTAAGTGGTGTAAGATAACACAAATTTATTGTCTCACAATTTTGTAGGTCAGAAGACCATTAGGCTCACCTGGTTTGCTGCAGATTCCATAATGTCAAAATGAAGGTGTTGCTAGCCTGGGCTTTTATCTAGAGGCCCTGGGAGAGAGTCTGCTTCCAATCTGCTGCTATTCTCATTCAGGTTGAAGAATTCTCCACCTTGAGGTTGTAGGACTGGTGCCACTCTTCCCTTATTGGCTGTTGGCCAGGGCTTGCTCTCAGCCTCTTGAGACCTCCCTTTCCCCATGTTCAAAGCTAGCAGTGTCCAGGAGTTCTTGAAGGTGATTGATAAAAAATGCCTGGAGTCTTTTTGACCTCTCCTGCTTCCTCTGTGCTGAATCTCCTGCCTCCCTTCTTTTTTTCTTTTCTTTTTTTTCTTTAAGACTTTATTCATTTATTTGATAGAGCACAAGCAGTGGGGAGCGGCAGGCAGAGTGAGAGGGAGAAGCAGACTCCCTGCTGAGCAGGGAATCCGATTTGGGGCTCAGTCCCAGGACCGTGAGACCACGACCTGAGCCTAAGGCAGACACTTAACCTATTGAGCCACCCAGGTGCACCCCTTCTTCTTCTTTAAAGGAGATTTTATTGGAGCTCCTGGGTGGCTCAGTCGTCTTAAGTGTCTGCCTTCGCAGATCATGATCCCAGGGTCCTGGGATCCAGCCCCATATCGGGGCTCTCTTCTCAGCGGGGAGTCTGCTTCTCCCTCTCCCTCTGCCTACTTGTGCTTTCTCTCTTTGTGTCAAATAAATAAATAATCTTTAAAAAAATAAACTAAAGGAAATTTTATTTAAGTAATCTCTACACCCAACATGGGGCTCAAACTCATGACCCTGAGATCAAGAGTCACATGTTCTTCTGACTAAGCCAGTCAAATGCCCCTCTCTTACCTCCCTCTTCTACTTTTAAAGGCTTGTGTGATTACGTTAGACCCACCCAAATTATCTACGCTGCTCTCCCTATTTTAAGGTCAGCTGATTAGTGCCTTAATCCCATCAGCAGAGTCCCCTCACAGCAATATCTAGTTACTATTTGATTGAATAATCAGGGGACAGGAATCTTGGGGGGAGAGGGGGGTGCATCTTTGGAATTCTGCCTACCATAGTGCCATAATGTATCTACCTCAGTCTCTTTAAAAAGTTTAGAAAGGGGGCGCCTGGGTGGCTCAGTCGTTGAGCGTCTGCCTTCAGCTCAGGTCATGATCCCAGGGTCCTGGGATCGAGCTCCGCATCGGGCTCCCTGCTCGCTGGGAAGCCTGCTTCTCCCTCTCCTGCTCCCCCTTCTTGTGTTACCTCTCTCGCTATCTCTCTCTCTGTTGAAAAATAAATTAAAAAAATCTTAAAAAAAAAAAAAGTTTAGAAAGGGTGAATTAGCATTTCTGAGTCTGATTATTTGTGGGGTCCTGTTTAAGATGAGTTTCTGGGCCTATAATGCTGAGAGTCAGATCCTGGTCCATAATTAAAGAAAATGCTCCTTACTAAGAGTTCTTGGCAGCCAACTGACTAGCCTTCCCCAACTTCTGTCTAAACACCTTCAGTCTTAAAGTTTCTCCACTAGTTATAAGATTTGGAATAAGATATTTTTATATTAGACTTTATTTTATTTTTTTTAAAGATTTTATTTATTTATTTGACAGAGACACAGCGAGAGAGGGAACACAAGCAGGGGGAGTGGGAGAGGGAAAAGCAGGCTTCCCACCGAGCAGGGAGCCCGATGTGGGGCTTGATCCCAGGACCCTGGGATCATGACGTGAGCTGAAGGCAGACGCTTAACGACTGAGCCACCCAGGTGCCCCTAGACTTTATTTTATAGAGCAATTATAGGTTTGCAGCGAAATTGAATAGAAAGTACAGAGATTTCCCCTATATCTTCTGCCCGAACACATGCATAGTCTCTCCCATTAACAACATCCCCCACGAAAGTGGTACATTTATACTATAACTGATGAACCTACATTGACACCTCATTATCATCCAGAGTTCACATTTACATCAGAATTGATTCTTGGTGTTACACATTCTGTAGGTTTATACAAATATATAATGTCATGTATCCACCATTATAGTATCTTACAGAGTAGTTTCATGGCCCTAAAAATCCTCTGTGCCTTGCCTGTTCATCCATCTCCCCCCCTGCCCCCGACCCCCAACCTCTGGCAACTACTGATCTTTTTACAGTCCCCATAGTTTTGCTTTTCCCAGAATGTCATATAATTGGAGTCATGCAGTATGTAATCTTTTCACATTTGCTTCTTTCACTTGGTAATATTTATTTAAGTTTTCTCCATGTCTTTTCATGGCTTTTGATTGGTCATTTCTTTTAGCAGTAAATAATATTCCATTGTTTGGACATACCACAGTTTATCCATCCACCTACTGAAAGACATCTTGCTTGCTTCCAAGTTTTGGCAATTATGAATAAAGCTGTTATAAACATCCATGTGCAGGTGTTTCTGTGGACATAAGTTTTCAGCTCCTTTGGGTAAATACTAAGGAGTGCAATTGCTGATCACGTGATAAGGTTGTTTAGTTCTGTAAGAAACTGCCAAACTTGTCTTCCAAAGTGGCTATACCATTTTGCATTTCCCACCAGCACTGACATCAGTGTTCTGCATCTTGGCGATTCTGATAGACGTATAGTGGCATCTCTTGTTTTAATTGACATTTCTCTGATAAGATATGATGTGAAACGTCTTTTCATATGAATAACTTTTTTTTCTCTTGTCAACTGCAAAATAAATGAAGGGTTGGGGAAATGTGGTCAAAGTATCCATGACTTTGAGTTCATTTCACCAACATAGCAGATCTTCAGAAAACTGGTTTATTCTTTCCAAATTCACACAAACATGCCTAGAACCAGAACACAGATTTTTTCCTTTAAATTGTTTCCACAGTTCCTTATGGGATAATTCAATATAGGCTGGGTAGATTGATGGTTATCCACTGTAGGAAAACTGAGCTGTGTTCTATCTGTTCTGGGCACCATGCCTTCCGCATAATGCTGAAGGCACTAAGTTTCACTCCAAGGCAATTAAGTCTTCTGATTACATCATCCTTTTCTCACATATTCAACACCCATACAAACACATTTCGGAATTTTGTCCTTTACTTTGGGGAGTTTTGGGGGGTTACTGATACTCTCTTTTTTCCTGCCAATCTTATCTATTCCCAGATAAGGAAAAGAAGAATCTTTCCTTCTGTAGGAATGATGACCAAATTTTGGCTTTCTAGACATGAAGCCACTAGAAACTTGATTTTTTTTTTTTTTTTTTTTTTTTGCATATGAAGCCACAGAAAACTTTAAATGGGTTTTCGTACTTTTGTCATCTCATAGCACTGTATTTTTGGAAGTTACTCATGCTGTGGTGGGTGGTGCATTAATCAGGATTTCTGAGCTCTATGCCTATTTTTGTCTTATAATTCTTAGAACCTTGAACAAGTCAAGGCACCTCTTTCTGCCACACCCAGTGATTTTAAAACTTTAGTGCCTAAGAATTACCTGGGAGCTTCTTAAAATTGTAGATTCCTAGGCCCTACTCTTAAAGATTCTGGTTAGGGACGCCTGGGTGGCTCAGTCGTTGAGCGTCTGCCTTCGGCTCAGGTCATGATCCCAGGGTCCTGGGATCGAGCCCCACATCGGGCTCCCTGCTCTGCAGGAGGCCTGCTTCTCCCTCTCCCACTCCTCCTGCTTGTGTTCCCTCTCGCTGTGTCTCTCTCTGTCAAACAAATAAATAAAATCTTAAAAAAAAAAAAAAAAGATTCTGGTTAGTAAGGCTGAGATTGGGTCCAGGAATTGAATAACACTGATTCAACTTTAAGAAAAACTCCCTTATGCCCATTTATTTTTTGGTGTAGAAAGTCTTTCTTGTTTATCTCACAGTAAAGTTGGTGAGGACTAATTAATTTCCTAAAGTAGTTTTAGAAATAACATAAGCTCTTCAACTATGAGTTTTCATATTTATATGTATTTGTGCTATTTGCCAGATTATTATGAATATAGACAGAGACAATATATGACATAGACTTCTCTTTTGGATCTCATGGTACCTCATATGCTGGGCCTATTCATAGTATGTACTCAGGTAAAAATGTGTTGCTTATTAGCAGTGTAATTTCATAAATCACAGATTTTTTTTTTTTTTGGTCATCAACAAAAGGTATAACAATTTTTTTTTAAAGGTTTTATTTATTTATTTGACAGAGAGAGACACAGTGAGAGAGGGAACACAAGCAGGGGGAGTGAGAGAGGGAGAAGCAGGCTCCCCGCAGAGCAGGGGCCCGATGTGGGGCTTGATCCCAGGACCCTGGGATCATGACCTGAGCCGAAGGCAGACACTTAATGACTGAGCCACCCAGGTGCCCCGGTATAACAATCTAAATGCCTGTGTAATCTGGAGACCTCTCCTGTCACCTTTTTAAAATAACTTACAGAAAATTTCGAAAAAACAAAATTTTATTTTTACCCTAAAATAGAATGGTGTTTTCGTTATTTGTTGCTGCCTGATAGCTACTTCAAAACATTGTGGCTTAAAATACCAACTATTTTATTGTCTCCCATAGTTCTACAGGTCAGGAATTCAGATTGGGCACGGTGAGGGTGGCTTTCATGCCCACATGATGTGCGGAGGTTAGAAGTCCACAGGGCTTTTTTCACACCTCTGGTACCTCAGAATGGCTTGAATTGGTTGGGAGACACCTGGAACATTTTTTTTTTTAATGGTTTTATTTATTTGAGAGAGAAAGCCTACAAGCTGGAGGCAGAGGGAGAGAGTATCTGAAGCAGACTCCGTGCTGAGCACAGAGCCCAATGCGGGGCTTGATCTCACAACCCTGAGATCATGACCTGAGCCGAAACCAAGAGTTGGCTACTTAACTCACTGAGCCATCCAGGTGCCCCCAGCAGGAACATTTTAACTGTCTGGTTCTTCTCCAGGGAACCTTAGCCGCCCCCCCGGCACGGCCTCTCCACATGGTCTTTCTAGCAAGGAGGCTAGGTTTCTTACATGGTGGTGGTTCAGGGCTCCCAAAACCACAAAAATGGAAGCTGCCAGGCCTTAAGCAAGTCACAGGTCCAGCCCATATTAAACGGGACAGGACTACACCAGGATGTGAATTCTAGAAGTTAATGGGGGCTACCATTGTAACCCAACTACCACGTATAGTGTAATGAAGTCCCATATACTTGTTACTAGCTCTTAAAATTATCAACTCCTAGCTTATCTTGTTTCATCTAAACCCCCACTTCTCCAGATTATTTTGAAGCAAATCCCCCAGACGTCTTATTTCATCTATAAATGTTTTACTAGATCTCTCTAAAATTTAATTCAAGTCACTCTTCTTTATTCCCCAGTCATGTCATAAAAGCTTTTTAAAAATATCTCTGCTCCCTTCTCTACCCCTGAAAATAATTCCTGTTCTGATTTTTATCACCATAGATCAGTTTTGCATATTCTAGAACTGCATATAAATGGATTCATACTGCATGTACTCTTGTTTCTGGTTTCTTTCAGCATGTTTTTGAGATGTATTCATGTTATGTATAGTAGTTCATTCCTTTTTGTTACTGAGTAATATTCTGTGGTATGAATATAACATTATTCATTCTCCTGTTGATGGACACCTGGGCTTTGCCTAGTTTTATGCTATTACGAATCAAGCTGTTATGAACTTTTCCTGTATAAGGCTTTCTGTGGACACACGTTTTTTGTCCTTGGATAAATACTTAGGAGTGGAATTGCGAGGCCATAGAATAAGTGATTATTTATATTTAACTTTTAAGAAACTATCAAGTGTCCTAAGTGGCTGTAGTATTTTACACCTATGCCAGCAATGAATGAGAGTTCTAATTGTTCCACGTGCTTGCAAACTTTTGATATTGTTGGTTTCTTCATTTTAGCTGTGCTAGTGGGTTTCATGAGTGTAGTGGTATCATAATTTTTTTTTTACTTTTACAGTTTATTTTAATTGGGATACAAATAAGGTCCATACATTCCAGTTGGTTGCTTCTTACATGTATTCTGTTCTGTGGGTGTTCCACTCTCCCTGTCCCCCTTCCCTCACTCTTTCTCTTGTTTCTTATAGTTATTTGATTTTTAAAAAACATGAGTTCTCTGTCTTACATATATTAGTAGAGTGTGAATTTTGCTTCGGTCTTCTGTGTTTTCTATAAATTGGTAGTGACATATAGCAGCTGTACCAGATTCATTTATGATCATTGTGTAGATCTGTTCATCAGGGATTGCAAAATAGTTATCTTTTAACCTTAGCACTAGCACTCTTTTTTTTTAAGAGAAAATACATGCATGATAAGGGAGCAGGGAGGGGAGAGGGGCAGAGGGAGATGGGGAGGGAGAGAGAGAATCTTAAGCAGGCTCCATGCTCAGCGCAGAGCCCGACATGGGGCTCGATCCCACAACTCTGAGATCATGAGTCAAATCCAGAGTCAGACGCTTAAGCGACTGAGCCACCCAAGTGCCCCCCAGAACTCATTTTGATTTATGAGTTAAAATAATTCTAGAGCACCTGGGTGGTTCAGTCGTTAAGCGTTAGGCCTTCAACTCGGGTCATGATCACAGGGTCCTGGGATCGGGCCCTGCATCGGGCTCCCTGCTCTGCAGGAAGCCTGCTTCTCCCCCTCCCACTCCTCCTGCTTGTGTTTCCTTTTTCACTATATCTCTGTCAAATAAATAAATAAAATCTTTAAAAAAATAAATATAATTCTATAAAAAGAAATGTCTCATCTCTGTGGTCACCCTGAGGTAAAGTTTATACAGGAAAGGCAGGATAAAATACCTGATTATTTCCCTTTATTTACTAATCTTGAAAATATGAGTTGGTTCCCTGGCATCCTCTAAATATTTAGAAGATTTTATGTATTTCAGTCCTTTGCAGTTATTATCCTTGTTAATGCTCAAAATGCTCCATCTTTGGTTAGTGGGAGCCTCTACAAGTTGGCCTCTGAATCCTTTTGACATGACCCTCACTGGCTTTGAGAACCTCTTTGCTTTCCATTATGACAAAATGTTCTAGTCTCATCTGGTACATTTTCTTACTCGAACCTAGATTCAGGTCTTTCTTCAAAGAGCCCTGTTTCCTTAGTGGGAAATAGTTATTTAGTGACTGCATACTGGGCATTAGAAGTGTTCATTGCTACTGGGTTGGTTGTCATTTCTAGACTTTTTCACTGAACAGTGTTAGGAAATTATTCTTTTGAGACAAAGTCCATTGTAAGTTCATACTAAAACTTTCAATTCAAATATAAGACTATAAGGTTTTTATATAAGCATAGATCTTATATCTATATCTTTCTAAACCCCAAGCCAGAAATCCCACTGCCCAATGACACCACCACAGTTTCTTACTTGCTTTACCCCATAACACATCTGCACATAATAACCTCAGAATAACTATACCAGCACTCCTGAAAACAGTGTTAAGTTTTTTTTTTTTTGGCAGTTCATTTTTCTTTTGTTTTTTTTAAAGATTTTTATTTATTTGACAGAGAGAGAGAGACAGCGAGAGAGGGAATACAAACAGGGGGAATGAGAGAGGGAGAAGCAGGCTTCCCGCTGAGCAGGGAGCCCCATGCGGGGCTCGATCCCAGGACCCTGGGATCATGACCTGAGCCAAAGTCAGACGCTTAATGACTGAGCCACCCAGGTGCCCCAGCAATTCGTTTTTCTTCTGAGATGTATTCTACTAGAGATTTATAATCAAATCACTGTGTTTTAAAGTCATGTGGGATATTTTCTTTCTGTGATTATGCCTTAAAATTAATTCATAGGTTTATTTGTTACATTTTGCTTTTGACTCTTAGGATTTTAAATTTAGTAGTTAATGTACAATATTTATATTTCAAAGTTAGATGTACCAAACAAGGAATATTCAGAGAGGTTTAGCTTCTGTCCCTCCCTTCCCCATAAGTAACCATTTTTTAAAATACATCGTTTATTCTTCTGTTTAAAAAAGCATAAATATACACATATTTGTATTGCCTTCTTTCTTAGCTAAGTGGGAACATACTATAATATTTATCTCTACCTTTGTGCTAAGTTTAAAAAATACTTTGGAGTGCCTGGGTGGCTCAGTGAATTAAGAGTCCAACTCTTCATTTCGGCTCGGGTCATGATCTCAGGATCATGGGATCAAGCCCCGTGTTGGGCTCCACACTTGGCGTGGAGTCTGCTTGAGATTCTCTCTCTCCCTCTCCCTCTGCCATTCCCTCTGCTTGCTCACTCTTTCTCTCTCTAATTAATTAAATAAAATCTTCCAAAATATATATGTCTACATGAGTTACATGGCACTTCTGAGTGATAATGTTTGTTGGAGACTCTTGTAGTTAATGGTGGAAATAGAAGTGGGAGAGATGGACAACTAATAAGAATATACTTTAGGTACCTCTCAAAACCATGAGAATGACAGTCATTTAAGTATGAATTAGCATTACATTTCAGGTTGCTGGGTTCCATTTCTACATCTGTTCTTAGGCAAAATTTTTTCCCCCTTAGACCTCAGATTTTCCTGTTCTTGACCCCAGCTGGACTGCTCAAGAAGAAATGGCCCTTTTAGAAGCTGTGATGGACTGTGGCTTTGGAAATTGGTAAGAGCTTGGTGTTAAGGGTTGTCCTGCCCTAGTGGGCTCAGAGAGGAAGGTGCTGTTGAAGGGTAAAGAGAGGAGCCTCAGAAAGAGGAGTTTGGGGCTATGTGTTACTTTTCTCTTGACCCATGACTTAGAGATATGTCCTCTTCCATTCTGCATATTATTTTCAGTGGCTGAAATGCCTCACAGAGATATGGTATGTTTAGTTGTCCATGACTGGGCAGCTCTAAAAGGCCACTTTGGATATATCAAGACGGGGAAGGTTGGTTATTTCTTTCTGAATACTGGGGAAGTTTAGACTTATTAGTTATTGCTCCCTTCTGATTTTAGGAATTTTTCTTGACTGTAGATACCCTTATCATTTAAGTGAGTCAGACTTTAGGTAGATGGCCATAGCTTACTTAAGGCTCGAGTTTGGGAGACCTGTTACTCGCATTCCCTGTTTTTAGCTTGCAGATAAGTCAAAGCTTGGCAGAACTGAACAGCATTCATTGCTGTTGCCCTACGAGGCAATGCCACCTAATAATGATGTTACCACTTTCACATTTACCTTTTGGGAATACTTTCACACTGATGATTTCCTTTTGCAAAATAGATAGTAGGGACATTATTAAATTATATTTCGTTCATGAAGAATCTGAAGCTTAGGGAGTTAAGATCATTTCTCATGATCACATAGCTTATTAGTGAAGGACTCCTAACTAGATCCTCCCTGTCCTGACTTACTAGTGTCAGTAATCTATCCCAATAGCCATAGAAAATACTGTGCTACCTCCATTGCGTCCGGGGCCCTGCAGAAGGAAACTTGAGTTCAGTTCACATTTTGCTTGTATTTATTCAGCATTTAGTAAGCATCATAAAATATTGTGTACTATGGGGAATACCAAAGAAAACAGAAAAAAGTGATCACTTGTGAGGAGCTTGCTAATCATCTTGGGCCTAGTTTTTCATTTTTTTGCTTGCCTTTCTGATGTTCCAAAATGGACTAATCCTCCCTGTTCCCCTTCCCTCTTGGTAAAGACTACACAAAAAAAGACTATTGTTTCTCTGTCAACTGTGAGTAAGACACTAAACTTGGTGGTGAGGGTGGTAGGGATAAAAATTTTGACATGTATCCTGCCCTCAAGAAGCTTATAATCCAGTAGGGAAATCAAAATGTATGTAGGGATGATTGGAGTACACGAAGCAGAGCATAATGATACCTTAGCAGATGGGCAGGTTAAGTACTGTAGAGGAGAGAGGTCAAGAGGGAACTTGGAGAGCTTCCATCTCTACTCCTCCACCATCTGGGCTTAGGAGTCAGGTCTGAAGTACAGATTCTGGCTTTGTGCACTTACATGTTTTATTTTCTCAAGCAAGTTTCTTAATCTCTTTGGGCCTCTTTTTCATCTGTGAAACTGAGCTAGTAAGTACTCAACACTACATGGATAATACTAGGGCTAACTTCAGTTATGTTGTGAATGTTTCTAGCTTAGTGCTTAGCCTATCATGGGCACTCTAGTAAAGAAATGTTTGTTGATGTGAAGTGTTCTGTAAACTATAAAACATGATGCGAATAATGAAACTGTACTTATGTACATTTTGAGTGTTCTGAAGTGGTTTATTATAGCAATTCTTTTCCTGAGGCCTAGCTCACACGGAAATTTACAGATTTTCTAGTGATCTTCCTTGCTTTTGGTGGAAAGGAAAGCGCTTTTCGGATCTTATTTCTATCTCTTGGAATAGAATCTGATTTGGCACATCAGATTACACCAGTATTAGGCTTATGTTTCTCTCATCGTTCAGCTGATATCTCCATGATATTGGTTTGGAGGTGTCAAATTCCAGACATTTACTGAGCTGGGACTTAAACTATGGAAAGAACAAACCATGTTTTGACCACTCTGTATAAATGGTCAGAGCTTTCTCTTCTCACGATCCTCTAGGCAGGATGTAGCCAATCAGATGTGCACCAAGACCAAGGAAGAGTGTGAGAAGCACTATATGAAGCATTTCATCAATAACCCTCTGTTTGCATCTACCCTGCTGAACCTGAAGCACGCGGAGGAGGCGAAAACTGCTGACACAGCCATACCATTTCAGTGTAAGTGCCTCCCGTGTTGCCAAGAGGTGCTGAGCTCACCCTCCGGCCCTGTTGCTGTAGCAGATGAACAGTGGTTTGGGCAGCTGAAGAGCTTAGGGAAGATGGGAGGAGTTGGCTTGGCAGTTGCTGAGAGTCAGGGCTGTAATGGGGAAAAGAGGGGTTGAAGTCCTGCACCGGAAATCCCGGTGCCCAGAAACAGTGTGTAGTCCCACCCACTCTGAGGCTTGTGAACATATCCGCCAGCTTTAATGCTTCTGCGGATGAGATGTCCAAATTGAACCAAGCTTCGCTGCTTTGGAGGGTTTACGATTCTAGATGTTATTAGTTACTTACGGGAGTCCAGTATTTGATTCATTTTAATTAATCATCCCAGTGTTGAGTCCAAGAAGCAGCTTGTTATTTTAGTTCACTTAGTTATGGTAGTAATAGCGAGCTTTTTTTTTTTTTATCTCATGTGGCTAAGGGACTCATGGGTCTTCTAACAAAACAAAACCATGATGACTTATAAATGGACATCTTTGCTGAATGACTCCCAGAAGCACAAATAATGAGATATGAATGTCTTCTTCACCACCACCCCTCCCCGCCCCTTTCCTCAGACTCTGTAGAAACAGTTTCATAGCCGACTAACTCAAAGCCTGATGATACCTATTTGGAAAACACTTTGGGTGGTAGCATTTTATTTTCAAATCCATTAGATCAATTGTTCCTCATAGCAACCCAGTGAGATAGGGAGAGCAAGTGCTTTTGCTTTATACGTGAGGAAACAGATTCAGAAAGGTTAAATAATTTGTGCTTCATGGGACTAGAGGATATTAGAGCTGGGACTCAATTCCAGCTAACTTCCAAATCCTGTGGGATTTTTTTGCTCCGTTGGGTGAGATTTGTAAATTGATATTGGTCGTAAGGGGTAAGGAAACTGAAGCAGACAGGGTAAATACTTATGTTCTGTAATATTAAAGAGAAGATCCTTGGTTTTCTATTACGTTAAGAAAGCACAAATCGAAGGAATCTCCCCATTTTATTTAGAGAATTTCCTAAGTCTTAGTTTCCTTTTTAAGAATTCAGTCTGTTTCCGTAATATTTTATCTTTCTCACTTTTCCCTTTATAAAAATGTTTTGAATTTTATTTATTCTCTCAGACACTTTTTTTTCCAAACAAAAATATTTCAGAGTGTAAATGACGACTATTTCTCTGTTACTTTTTCATGCCAATATTTTATTAACTAACTAAGAACCTAAATTCTTCCAGCTACAGATGACCCTCCCCGACCTACCTTTGACTCCTTGCTTTCTCGGGACATGGCAGGATACATGCCAGCTCGAGCAGATTTCATCGAGGTAGGAGAAACTTGTTTTTGTTTCACATGAGGCTTATATCTCTTACTTATAGGTTCCATACCACTAAAAACAGATTTTCGAGGCTCTGTAATTTATAGGGCCTTAGGCAGCCACATTTTTTCATTTGAGTGTCTTTTCTCATTCATGACATTTTCACATATGAAATGTAGTTTTACACACCAAGAACCTATTTCTTAAGTTGCAAAGATGTTGGCTCTCACTTAATAGATATGGGGTTTCTGTGGTCTGGTTCTCATTCCACCCTTCGGGCATTTCAAAGTTGTACAATATCAGGGGTTGGCAAACTTTCCTTTAAGGACCAGACAGTAGATATTTTTTGTAGACCATAAAGTCTCTGTCACAACTAAACTGCCATTACTGTGCAAAAGCAACATAAATAATGTGTAAACAAACAAACATGCCTGTGCTCCAATAAAACTTTATTTACAAAATAAGCAGTGGGCTGAAATTTGTCCATAGACTATAGTTTGCTGATCCCTGTTGTGTATTCACAAATACATAAAGCATGATGAATGTGTATAAAAACTGTATATTCCCTTGAAGCGGGGGAAATCGGAGGGGTAGACAAACCATGAGAGACGATGGACTCTGAAAAACAAACTGAGGGTTCTAGAGGGGAGGGGGGTGGGAGGATGGGTTAGCCTGGTGATGGGTATTAAAGAGGGCACGTTCTGCATGGAGCACTGGGTGTTATGCACAAACAATGAATCATGGAACACTACTTCAATGACAACGCTCCTGGAGATAATTTGAAAGTTTAGCAAAATACAATAATTTTGCCAGCCACATACAGGTCATCATTTTGTTCATGGCAGCTGATACTTTGGAGCTACCCTGTAGACGCTGCTCCCACAAATTGTACTCATTGAGTCGAATATGAACAAATCTACCCATTCAACTATATAAGCAAAATCAAATAAATAGAGCCTCAAAAGGTAGTAAAAAGGTAAATGAATTAATGTAGACAGTGTTCTTATCTAAATACTTGATGGTCTATTCAGAGTTAGATTTCTCAGTTTAGATTTTATGAACAGATTACTTTTAATTTTTAGAACCTAGGTTTGGCTTTATTCCTGGACTCGTAACTTTCTCATATTTTTGCTGTCTCTACTGCCTGAAAGCCTCTCCAGCTTTTTCCTGTGACTTCTTCTTTCTTATAGTAGTTTCCTGACCATGTACTACTCCATTCAGTACTTTTTAACAAGTGTTTGTTTCTTTTCTGTTTGCTTCTAAAGCATGGCTACTGTGAAGGCATTACTCAAAGCTGATGGGTTTGGGGTGGGAATTTTTTTCCCCAAACAGGAGTTTGACAATTACGCAGAATGGGACTTGAGAGACATCGATTTTGTTGAAGATGACTCGGACATTTTACATGGTAACATTTTATTTCAGCACGTTTTTATCAGTTGTAAAGTGTGTGGTGACACTGTGTTGGGTGCTAGGAATGAATAAAAGGATGAATAAAACATGTTCCCTGCCTTTATGGGACTCAAAACTTGGTGGGGTAAGTTGCTGCGTTTACCTGTTGTTGTGTTTTGACCACATGAAAAAGATCATTTGTGATGAGGGTGAGAATGGATCATGTAATGGTGGTTGGTATTCCAGTATTGGACTGTGTGATCTTTCTTTTGACTGAGATAAGCCTATAATGAGGTAGTTGGTTGAATGGCTCTCACTGCCTCCTTAGAAGGAAGGGAGTCAGTGTGAACACCTTGGGAACTTCAGTAGCAACTGATGATGCTAGATGTTCACCATAATTTGTTACCCCAAATTTCTCTTAGCAGGGAAAAAGAATGGAAGTTCTTCAAGGGTTTTTAGACCAAGCTTGGGAATTTCTTGTTTCTCAGTACTGTTGAATTTTCAGCACTTCTGAATTCTCACCTAAGATGAGCCCTCTAAGAATTTATGTCCATTCTTGTGTTATAACATAAGTAGTTAATGTCAGCAGGGCTCTTAAAAGTGGGGGGTTAAGACTTCCATTGAATCTCTTTTCTTCCCCCTCTTTCCATTTACATTGAACTACCTATTTAAAATAATCCCCAATCTTCTTTCATTTTAGTCTAGAATTGAATGTGATACAATAGGTGAGCAATGACTCCTTGGATTCTCCCGCATTTCCCAAACAGCGTCTTCATTGTTTCTCTTAAATCTATATCCCAGGCAGGAAAGGCAAGGAGAATCCTTGTGGAATTGCAAATCAAGCTTGCATATTACATTAACTGATACTCTGTCACTGAAAAGGGCACTTGATTCTGCTCTCCATACAGGAGCTATTTAGGCATTCGTTACACCAGATCTGGGACAGAGAAAGAGTCCTCTTAAAAATTTTACCTTCAGGATTTACTGTCGACATATTTCTTGAGCTGTTTTCTTCGCAAAATTTCATTCCGCCCTTTTTCTCCCACACGACTTTAAGGAAAGTGGAGGTGACGCAGATGGCACTAAAAGAGGAAAGCTTGAAAGCAAACTACTCGAGCATTCACTAGATAGACTGTATTTGTTCAGTCTTCCACTTCAGTCTCTTCCTTTCCAGCCCAGTAACTTGCGTGCTGCTCTTTCCCCCCTCTGGGGGTGTTCCCCAACTGCAGTGTGCAGATTGCTGCTCAGTATTTGTCAGTCACACCAGCTTTAATTAAAATGCTATTGTTCCTGACTTGCATCTTTCTTATTCAGAATGCAAAAAAAAAAAGTAGCTCCATAAATATCACCCTTTTAGATACTGTTCAAAAATAACCAACTTTTGAAAGTCAGGATTTTCCACGTCAATAATGGCTCAACTATGTCAGAGACTTGCCAGATCACTTCTTCCCAAGGTCTTCATTCTTTAGCCTCAACATTATCAAGAAAACTGTGGTAATGGTGGGTATTTAATTTCACTCTTCATTCTTTGTAGAAGCAAGATTTGCAATTTCTTCTGGTACACTGTGGTCCTTTCTGTAACTAAGTAGGGGCAACAGGAAAAAAAATCAGAAAGAAGCTATTGATTAGCAGTTTTTGTTTCAGTTAGCATTTCAAACCTAGAACATACTTTAGTTTGTGTTCTTCCTGCAATTTCTACAGCCTTGTAAGTCCCTTGATTCTAGTTAATTTGAGCTAGAATCGAAGCATCAGTTACTGACTGTTACAATAAGCAGCTTTAACAGAATGCAAATAATCAGCCCTGCCTCACTTTTCCGTCCCTGTCTTAGTGGCAAACTATAAGATACTCAGATGGGTGCCTTTTAAAAGATGTTGACATTTGAAAGAGGTTTAGCTGTGCTTGAGATCAAAGGGATGACTTGCTGGTGCCACAAAAGGAGGCTTTGTTTATGGTCTAGAGTTCTTATTTAGCTCCTCTGGCTGCATGATCCACTGTCCAGTGTGGTATGTATGGCCCCCGAGCCCCTGAGCCGAGCACTTTCTTGCAGAATACCCAGTGAAGGGGAGGGACTGGGAGCCCACTCCCAGTGGCAAGAGGTTTTCTTGCCAGAGACAGGAAGGAATGAGAAGGAGCTTTCTGAGCACACCTAGAACAGAGAGAGGGGCACATATTTTGTGCAAATTAGGACACTGATTCTACTTCAGGCCTACTTCTCAGTCATTGTGTGATCTTGGGCAAGTCTTTGCAATCTTGCTTGCTGGGTTTTTTTTTTTCTGTGTATGTCCACTGCCAGTAAAGGAGGGGTAACACTGATTAGTCAGAGTGTGAATGTCTCCAATGAAGATAATATGTAATTGAGATTGGTGTTATTACCATTCCATTACAACATTATACTCTTAATATTACTGAGCGTTAATAACATTCCTTTTATGTTCCCTCACTTATATAACTACGGCAAGGAAACAAACTGGCTGGGTTTTATATTCCATCCCAGGGCTGAAGCCACCAAGCTCTTTTCCTCACCCAAAATTTTTGCTATGATTCATGGAATTTGTCTAATATGATGGGTTTGAATGGTCCATTATAGAGGCCTGGGATACAGTGGAGGGATAATTGATTGCATTCCAGCCATACCAGAGGCTTTCAGAATGGGCCTGGAAAGGATACTGCAAGTGCAGCAGTGTCTGAGGAAGAAAATAAGGAAGTTCTGGGATCCCTAAATGACCCCACCATGTATTTATTGAAATAAGCAGAAATTATTGGCTCAGAAAGAGTGACGCAGAAGACTCATAACTTGGCATTCTCCTGTGTCCTGGTATGTTTGGGATCTCAGTGTAGATGCATAGTGGTGTTCCTTTTTCCTGTGGGCCATCTCTCCCCAGTGTGCTTCCATTTGGGAAAACCGCTCCTCGATTTGTGGAATCCCCTTTCCCAGAGTTTCACAGGTTCTAAAACCCTGAGTGCAGCATCTTCTAATCATTGCTGTCCTATAACCTAGGCAAGCAACAGGTGTTGTGCGCTCCTTCCTATGTGTTGGGTTGGTGTTTTCAACACTTCATAGGGTTGCCCATTAGGACAGATTACTCTTCCTCTATTTGGAAAACTAATTTCAGCACAATTTCTTGGCCAGGCATGGATACTCCCCCACCTTTTTTTTTTTTTTCCTTTTTTCTCTTCTTTGGCTCATATTGTCAGCCTTTAGATAATTGAATGGTTAGTAGATTAGAGGTCCAGCCTTGTCACTGTGTATACTTAGCTACCTATTGGCAGTACCCTTCCCTTTAAAGGCATATAAAGCATGTAAAGTTTTATGCTTAGGACATTTTAGACATAAATGCTGTTAGTAATAATAGCTTATACATACAGCCTTTACTGTTTGCTAGGTACCATTCTATGCCCTTCACACGTGACCTCATTTAATCCTCACAAAACTCTATGAGCTTGGCATTATTGTCATCATCATCCACATCTCTGTTTTATAGATGAGGAAACTGAAGAATGGAAATATCAAGTAACTTGCCTAAGGTCATATAACCTGCTAGTGACAGAGCCATCTCCAGAATCTATGTTGTTAATACTGTACAATATTTATCATCTTTACAACCTTGCATTTTTATTGCTGGGTTTTTTTGTGTGTGTTTGTGAAATCTCACATTTGTTATCTTCTATAGCTTAACCACATTGCTGAGAAGTAGGGGTAGATATTTTCCCACTTTACATTCAAGAAAGTGCACAAAGGACTTAAGTAACTATGGCTTCCTACTTGCTGACTTTAACCATTAGGTCCCATCATCTTCTTTCCGTCCCAGAATTAATTGTGTACATCTTGACCAAAAGCTTTTGGGGGAAATGACTTTTAAAAAGCTTTGCTTCTGGGGAATACCTGAGTCACAGGTTTGTGCTTGTGTGGTTGCAATAGGGATTTTGATTGGCTTCCCTGCAGTTAAGGTCTCTGAGTTGGCTTTCTTGCCAAGCAAGCAGTAAGTGCCTTCTGTCAGGAAAACAGAGACATGTTGCCAGCTATTTTGAACAATGTTAGAAATACACTGCAGTGGGAAGGAACTGCCTCTGACTTATGCCCACTTCTTGAAATATTTTAAGGCCAGCCGTTTAGAAACTTTATTATCAGTCCCCAGTGTAATCACAGGGAGACAATTCTTCCCCCAAAGCTGAGATTTCAGGAGTGAATAGGTTATGGGTGGTTTTGGTTGGTTTGTTTATAATCTCTGGTTCTTTGTTTGCCTGCTTTCCTGGAACTTCCAGTCACTTTAAGTAGAATGTGAACCTGTGATTCCCATTCTTTCAGTGTCTGCCTTCTCATTTCTGTTCTACCTGCTGTGCTGTGGTCCTCCCTGGGTTATTCATGCAGTTAAGACTTTATAATCAGTTGCTGCTATCTGAGTGCAAAGAAAAGAGTCGGCTTCCAAATACGCATTTTCCTCTGGGAGAATTCCAGTTCTCCCATTTGTTTCTGTGTGTGCCTTTCCTTCCCTTTGTTCTCCAGAGCCAGTTGCACAGTCCAAACTATTGAAGTGATCAAGCAGTGAAACCAGTTGTCAGTATCGATAGATTTTTTTTTTTGTAGTCTCTTCAGTTTTTTTTTTTTTTTTCTGTGTTAATTAAGTCATTCCCACACAAATCTCAGGAAACAACCTGATAAGTTAATATCTTAGAAAGATTACAGAAGTATGGGCGCCTGGGTGGCTCAGTTGGTTAAGCGACTGCCTTTGGCTCAGGTCATGATCCTGGAGTCCCAGGATCAAGTCCCGCATCGGGCTCCCTGCTCGGCGGGGAGTCTGCTTGTCCCTCTGACCCTCCACCCTCTCCTGCTCTCTCTCTCATTCTCTCTCTCAAATAAATAAAATCTTAAAAAAAAAAAAGATTACAGAAATATGTTTTCAGAATTAGCAATAATTTCCACTAGATCTGCAAGTCGTTTTTTTTCCTATTGAATTCATCTTGTTTGGGTAGGTAAATAAGATAAGACCCAGAAAGAGCTTGGAATGTGATAAGTACTCAGCTGTGTGTTAACTGTGTCCGTAGCTTTTTTTCCCCTCCTTTTTTTGCTTCTCCTGCCTTGAACTGTTGACTGCCTAATTCTGTTTCTCATATGAAAAAGAGTTAGAGTCCACTGTAAAACTTGTGTTTGGTTAGAGACACATCCTCTCCTCCCTATTCGTACCTGCCTGTTCCACCACACAGGGATATCAAGTGCATCTCCACCAGCACAGCAGTCTAGAGCTTATCAAACTACAGCAGGGTGTTAGAAAGCAGTGGGGTATTTCATGATACCTGGGCTTTTATATGGAACAACCCTCTACATCAAGAAAGAGCTCACTTATAGAAAGAGTTCTACCTAAAAAAAAGTTTGAAAACCATTGCCTTAAATCTTGAATCTGATATTATTGAATTATTTTTATCTGTGGATGGTTGTGAGGAAAAATAAAGCAGTGTTGTTTAACTTTTTGAACTTACTGGATCGTCTGGGTGGCTCAGCCAGTTAAGCAGCTGCCTTCGGCTCAGGTCATGATCTCCAGGGTCCTGGGATCGAGCCCCACATCGGGCTCCTTGCTCAGCAGGGAGCCTGCTTCTCCCTCTCCTGCTCCCCCTGCTTATGCGTGCACTCTCTCTCTCTCTTTATTAAAGATTTATTAAAAATTTATTTTTATTTATTTGACAGCAATAGTGAGAGAGCAGGGGGGCGGGGAGAGGGAGAAGCAGACTCCCCACTGAGCAGGGAGCCCAAAGCTTAATCCCAGGATCCTGGGATCATGACCTGAGCTGAAGGCAGACATTTAACTGACTGAGCCACCCAGGCACCCCTGAATAAAATCTTTAGATAAATAAAATTTTGAACTTATTAGAAATGAACAAAGAAAATCTGTAGTAACTAATACTTTTTTCTTTATACTTAAACTTTAAAAAGTAATGCATCCACTTACCTCTTCAGATCATCCAGTTAGAATTTGTTATTTTTATCTCAGACTCAAGGCAGAATGGCCTAGATAAAGTATTCCTGGTCATTTCCCAGTGATTGAAGTTACATACATATATAGTGCATCTGTTCATAGCCCCACATGTTAGATTTTGGTATTTCTTCCTTTTAATCTGAGACTGTCCTGAGACCAGGTAGCAGTGAGATGCACAGTAATGAGTCAGCATGGAGTATCCAGAATTTATTATCTTGTCAGGAATACCATATTGACACTGCCTCAGAATTGTACATTACTCAACTTTTGTTGTTTTATATACTGAAAGAAATTCGTGATTGTAACGAGCCATTGTGTACTGTTCTCTTACTTGATTGGTTGCATTTTTTTTCCTGCCTTAAAATCTAGTTTCAGGAAGCAAAAGTATGGGTTTCAAATTATTCCACGGAGGTACCCTCAGAGACTACTACAGGAAAAGGTAGCTGAGGTAGAATAGGGAGAAGAGGTTCAGCTAAAGCTGACCTAACTTGTCCGTTTCAAATAAGAACGTGTTTGAAAACAACGTTTAAAAGTTATTCTAGGAGAACATGCAAATCTGTGTTGACTTATTGCCCCCATGGGTTAAACTTGAATTTGTATCTCACATCCTTCTGATGAGCAATGAGATTATATTGCCTTTTTTGTTTATCAGTATTACAGAGGCTCTAGGCTCTATTTTGGTTCAGTGAAGCTCACTAACCTGGAAGACGTGATTGTCATACACAATAAATTCTTGGCTGCACGGCTGGTGTGTTAAATTTTATTACCTACCATCTGAATAGTATATTTTAGTTTTTCAAAGGACACGTGTCAGGTCATTATGTTGTGCTCTAGAGCCTCTTTCTTCTGTGACTACATTCAGTAATTAAAACAAAACCCATCAAACTCTCAACTTACACAAAGCCTAAGGGGATAACAAGTTACTAAGATAGTTCCAGAATCTACTGAAATCATTAAATTTTAAGATTCCTTCAGAATCCAGGTGCCTGGGTGGCTCAGTCATTAAGGGTCTGCCTTCGGCTCAGGTCATGATCCCAGGGTCCTAGGATCGAGCCCCACATCGGGCATCGGGCTCCCCACTTGGCTGGGAGTCTGCTTCTCCCTCTCCCTCTGCCCCTCCTCCCCCCACTTGTGCTCTCTCTCCCTCTCTCTCTTTCTCTCAAATAAATAAATAAAATCTTTAAAAAAAAGTTCCTTCAGAATCCATGGATTATAGTTAAGAATGGTTTGTGTTGCACAGTGCCAAGTCAAGTAGTCTTCAGTTTCTTCTAGAGCTGTTAACGGTTGGTCTTTATTTCTTAACTTCAGAGGGTCTTCAGATTATAAAAAGCCTGTGGGAGTTGTTTACTTCTGAGTTTGTTTTTTTTTTAAACACTCATTTCATTTTTAGTTAAGCCAGATTTCTCTACTCTCACAAAGTAAACATGTTGGGCAATTTCAGTGTCTCTGCTACTCCAAGGCTCTAGAATCAAACTGGGTTTGGATCCCTGCTCTGTACTTAGCAGCTCTGTGAGCGAGGGCAGATTGTTTTGCCTGCATGGTGTATAGGGCATATGAAGGAATGGTAGGAAACGAAACTGGGAAGATAGGGAGATTCAAGGCAATAAGGAGTTCTGTATAATATGTGAGGGTTTGAACTCCTGTAAGTGGATGGGAAGCCACTGGAAAAATTGTCAGCAGGGGAAATACACCATCAGATAATGCTTAAAAACATTACCCTGGTACCATTTGAAGGGTTGAATTAGAATAAGATAGACTGGAGTTACTAAAAAGTACATGCAGTGATCTAGGTGAGACAAGATACCCGAGCTAAGGAATAGGGTTAGGGACAAAGAGGAAGAGATGAATTCGAGACAGACTGAAGCCTTCAGTATAGGTAAGACTCACTGACTGGATATGGAGGGAGGGGAGGGAGAGTCAGGCTGATTTCTGTCTTGGACAACAGAGTTTTGGGAAAGAGGTAAAGTACAAATTTGTAACTGAGGACTATGGGAGTAGAGATATCCAGATAGGGTCTGGAGCTTAAAATAAATATCTGAGTTTGAGATTATATATTTTGATGTACTTGGAACCATAGGAGTGGATGAGTTTATAGGAATAAGGTGAGGGGTGAAAAGAAAGATGAGAACAGAACCCTGAGGAACTCTGAAGCTGGAAAAATTGGCCAGGGAAAGAAAGAGAACCAGAACTATTGAATTGATGAAACCTTTTGCCATCTGCTGACTGTTTTCTCCTAATTCCCTGTGTCTTTAACATGAGGCTAAAGCCAGGAAAGGATTGGAACATGCGCAACAAAGCAGAACATAGCTTTGGGGTTGTTAGGCCAGTTAGTGGAACTTTTCACTACTGCATGCAAAACTATCCCCTAAATAGTTGTTGCTCCACAACTGAAAAGTGCTACTCTGGGAAAATGTCTCTGCTGCACCTTATTCATATCAGTCTTTTTTGATATTGTCTCCTGAACTTACTCCTGTGAGGTTATAACCCCAGTCAATATTCATTTTTATGACTACTCTAATAGATGCGATTTCTAGCCCGTGTATGACCAAAGTTCAGACTCCCATTATATGAAACCTAGTAATATGCATAACAAGGCATGGCCAAAAGAGCTGTTCAGTAGAAAGCAGAAATTGTTATCTATTGGGTAATGCCATACAAACAGATACATAGGAAAAAAGATCTTCACTGTAATTTACTGACAAAGAAATTCAGTATCCTAGGATATTTTTGTTTCCAAGAGACAAAGTGCCTAGACCAGTGAGTGTGGAATAGTTAGCAATATGAGGTTCAAGGTTTAAGACCATTCGGATAAAAGATTTATTTTTGTCTTGGCTTTATATCTATGTGTGTGTATGTGTTTGTTTATAGCTCTGAAGATGGCTGTAGTAGATATCTACCATTCCAGGTTAAAGGAGAGACAAAGGCGAAAAAAGTAAGTATAGAAAACCATCCAGCCTTCTTTCAGGTATGGACTATTGACCACATATAGCCCATAGTACATTCTAGCTGTGGCTTGTCTTGTGACCTTGAGGAAGACACTTATCTTCCTTGGTCCTTAATTTTTCCATCTGTCAAATGCGGATAATAATACTTGTCCTTTTTTTGTTTGTTTTTTTACCTCCTCTTTCTTACCCTTTCTTTATGTTATGATGACCATTGAATAATATGGGTGCACTGTTTTAAGGAAAAAAGGAACAAGATAAATTCAAGGTGTTATCAAATTGTTACGCTTTTTTTTAATGCTTTCATTCTAACTGCTCATTTTTTATGAGAAGTCTTATCTAAAATAGGATTTCAAAGAAATTCTGAACAGGTTTCAGAGTTACTCCTTCTCTTTGCAGCAGAATAAAAAACATACATTCAGACTGAGAAATTATGGATCCCAGACCCCTGTTAGCTTACAGAGACTGTTAACAGTTCAGAAAAGGGTATGCAGGGGTATGAACATGTGTGTGTGTTATCATGGTGTTACAGAGTAGAAACACAGTGGCATCTCAACAAAAAAAGAGGAATAGGACTTGGGAGGCACTCTTGAGGGACCAAGATGTGACCTTAAAGTAAAGCGTGCCTAGAGTCAGCTTCTGAGAAGTGCGGAAGGAGATTACCCAGCTGACCCTGTGAGAAGCTTCATCACTAGTCATGAATACCTGCGGTTCCAGACACAGCTCTGCATGGTTTACCTAAATTCTGTTTTTGCTTAAAACACATAATTAGAGCTAGCCAGTATTGTGGAACTCAGTGGTTGAGGATGCTGTTAGATTTTATGTTGAGGCCCTTCCACTAAACATGCACAATATTTATTTCAAATAGCTTCAAAACGTTCTGTGAATGTACACGTGTGCAGTTGTAAATGTTGAAGGTGTGATCACGGTGCCCTTTTATGGTTTAGCCGTTTCCCTTAAATGACTGTTCTCAATTATCAGTTCCCTAAATTGAACAGATTAATTCTTATGACATAGACACAGATTCCCTTCTGTTTCATTCCAAGTTATAGACATGTATTTCAGTATTTTTGAGTGCTCATTCATTCATCCAGCAAACAGTTACTGAGAGTCTATCAGGTGCAAGGAGAGGAAAAATATATGATGCTTGAAAGCCTAAAATTGTGTTAGCAGACTCACTACCCTTCAGAACTTAGTGGGGAATGATGGTGTCTTTGAACCTCAGTATTCCACCTCATAGTGTTTCAAATGTGTAATAAAAGCTGTATGTGGAAGACATTATTAGATGTGGAACTAATTATAATATACATTATTGTGGTTTTCATCCTAGAATTATAAGAGACCATGGATTAATCAACCTTAGAAAGTTTCAGTGTAAGTATTAGCTGCTTTATTTTAAAATTTCTTCCAACATTATTGAACAGTCTTGAACAAATCATTTATGGCAGTGGTTCTTAATCCAAGTTGCATATTAGCATCATGTAGGTAGCTTTTTTTTTAAGTCATCTCCACACCCAGTGCGGGGCTCAAACTCACGACCCTGAGATCAGGAGTCACATGCTCTACCGACTGAGCCAGCCAGGCGCCCCAGCATCTCATGTTGGAAGCTTTAAAAAAAATTCTGATGCCTGGGTATCACCTGAGGCTAATTAAGTCAGAATCTCTGAGGGTTAGTGCTAGAGCATTTTTAAGAAATCTTCAAGGAAATTCTGTTACATAGTAGAGTTCAGAACCATTAATGTATGATCAACACTTGTATGATACTTTTTTTTTTTAAAGTAAAGCTGTAATCATAATTACAGCATGACTATTAATGGATCATTTTCTGGAAGTGGGTAGGAACTATATGTTAACATAACCTTGGTCATTGGGTTGTTAAACATTTTTATGGGAAAAGCAACCATTATTTTGCATAGTAGTGGACAAACAGACATCTAGCATTGTATGATGGTGATAGTAAAACTATAATGACTTCTAAGTGAATGCACACTTTGACCTTACTGTTTTAAATATTGGAGATACCTAGGCTGAGCAGAAAGTCTCTGTACTTTTTCTTCTTCTACACTGTAGAATTTGTTCAGCAAATAAGAATGATGACTCATAATATGATTACAGTATTTATATAGAAATGTTAGAATACTTGTATGTCACAGTAGTCCTTTTTGTAAAAGTTCCTAACGATTATTGTGCTTCTTATCCTAGTTGATAGAATCTTAGAGGGCTTGACACTCTGAGCCATTGTAGGGTTCAGGTCAGCCAGTCATGGGTTAAGTGTTTTTTAATATAGTTGTGATCATAAATAAGTATGTTACATTTTTTTTCACTTTCTGTTAACACTTTTTCAAGTGATTGAGGTGTTTTGAAGATGTCCCTCTTAATAGTTATGTAATATGTTGTATATATATAAGTATATAACATGCTAAACTTTTATTAGATATTTAGCTTATTTTCAGTTTTTTTTGAATCATAAATAATCCTATGATGAATTTGTGAATAAAGCTTTATATATATGTAGAATTTTTTTTAAGGTAGATTCCCAGAAGTGGAGGTAATAGGTCAAAAAATGTGATCATTAAAAATGCTTGACCTGCGCTGCCAGATTGTTTTCCAAAAGATGGTTGTACCAATTTATATTCCTTCTAGCAATAGATGAGATTGCCGGTTTAACCTCATCCTTCACTGAGGACTGTGGGTTTGCAAAAATAACTCAGGATCAGATTTCCATTGCCCTTTCTATAGACAATTATTGGTCATATTCTAGTAGCTACAATAGTGGGTTCCCATGTCTGAATGCCTGGGCTTTCAATAATAGGTCAATAGGGGTTTGACCAAGGTCAATAGACCTTGACTCTCATATAAACTCTATTCTCAGCTGGTAAACAGAGGTCAGTTTAGCCTGATTATTCTTTTTAATTGTATTTTGTACGTTTAGAAGCTGAGAGGAGGCTTTGTTGGTTTCAGAGGTGTCAATTGCCATTTTAGTGAGTGTATGTGACCTTAATATTGTAGGCAGAGGGGTTTTTTCATCAAATTTAAAGTTTTTACTCCTAATTCTTCTGTACTATCCCTGTAGGGTGTTTTTTTGCTTTTGGTTTTGGTGGGGGGAGGGTTTGGTAGTCAAAATAGTCTATGGCTGCCCATCAGATCAGCACCTGGAATTTGTGGATAAGAATGTCTCCCTCAAGGGAAGAGATTCAGCTGAGGAAAGGACTTAATTTAAATAACTGTCATGACAGAAAGCTTGTATCTGTAGTCCAAAAGTGAGCAGAACTAGCTTAGTTACTGATTAGCTCATCTAATCACCTAGTTTCAGCCTAGTGCATCTGATTGAAACGACCAAGTAGCTGTTCTGGCTACTCCAACCTACCACGTACTGTTGGTAGGTTTTACTCCCCATCTTCTTTGCGGATACTACTTTTTATTAGAAATTTGGTCGTTAGTGATCCTCAGAGTTACTGACTGTGGCTACCCTGTGTATATACCATTTACGTGGATGATAGTTATCAAAATATAACTTCATTAGTAGTAAATTTAGTTGTGGTACTTAGTTTAGAGGAAGGCAAAATGACCCTGATAGAGAGTGAAGAAATAAATGCCTCACTGGAGGCCGTGTTGTTAGGGAGATTTCTGGTGGGGCATGAAAGATAGCACACTTTTTTTTCTAGGCTAGTCTACCTCTTCTAGATGGATTATTGTATCTGCACTTCCCTTGTTTTCCTGCGGAAGTTAATACCAGAAATTTTGCCCAACGTTGTTCCTAAGAATATGGTGATCTGCCTTCAATCATCTTTCCCATTACTGCCAACGGTCCCTGCCCCTGTACAGATGAAGAGCCTGAGGTGTGGAGGTCACCAGGGCACTCAGTGATGCAGACGGTCTTCAGTTCTCCAGGGATAACAACATCCCTGTATGATAGTCACTGGGATGCTCTTATCTTGATGATTAGTGTTTTGCATTCTTGGCTTTCCTGTTTGCTTCCCGTCATGGGTAAATTAGTCATGTGAGGTTAGGCATAGTGTCCTTCCATCTCACTTCTTATAAAAGAAATGCAGAGAACTTAGAGATTCTTATATTCTCTATGGCATGGTTGTGTTTTATGTTCTCTGTAGTAATGGAACGGCGGTATCCCAAGGAAGTCCAAGACCTTTACGAAACAATGAGGCGATTTGCAAGGATAGTGGGGCCAATGGAGCACGACAAGTTCATTGAAAGCCACGCACGTAGGTGCTTTTTAAGCCTTGCATAAGTGTGTGTGTGTGTGTGTGTGTGTGTTGATATAAATAGGAGAGAAAATGGTATGTTTTAGGTGAAGTTCTATAAATAAATAAATGGATATTTTTATCTTTTCTTCCCCTTTATTACCATGAACTAAATTTGGGACTTTGGGGGTAGGACAGAAGAGGTTAAAAAGGCTGGTAGCTTTCTTTTTTCCCAGCTAAGCAGTAGTTTAGTAGTTTCCCCCTCCACTTTTTATTATGGGAGTTTTCAAATATATACAAAGATAGACATAATAGTGTAATGAACCCCCATGTATCCATCACCCAGCTTCAGCAATTAACACATGGCCAATCCAGTTTCATTTTTATCACCCCCTCTTCTCTCACCTTCAGCTGGATTATTTTGAAGCAAATCCCAGACATCAGATCATTTTGTTCATAAATACTTTAGTATTAAAACTAGATTTTAAAATGGGGACAGAGTTGGATGACTCATAGAGATAGTACCTCCATCATTCTCTCTCTTAAGTATTTTATTTTATTTTAAGATTTTATGTATTCATTTGAGAGAGTGAGAGAGAGCACAAGCAGGGGTAGAGGGAGAAGCAGGGGGAGAGGGAGAAGCAGACTCCCCGCTGAGCGGGGAGCCTGATGCGAGGCTCGATCCCAGGACCCTGAGATCATGACCAGAGCTGGAGGCAGACGCCCAACCAACTGAGCCACCCAGGCTCCCTCATCATTCTCTCTCTCTCTCTCTCTCTTTTTAAGTAAAAAAAACCCACTTTTTTATTTCCTTAAGTAATCTCTATGCCCAGTGTGGGGCTCAAACTCACAACCCCAAGATCAAGAGTCCCATGCTCTATGGACCGAGCCAGCCAGGCTTCCCAGTACTTCCACCATTCTTTTGCCTGTCTTCCTGAGAGACTCTACCCAATTACCATTTGATTTTTCACAATAAAAAAATTGAAGTTGTTAAGGCAGTGAGGCCTACACTTTACAATAATCTGGACTGGGTGGCTTAGGCTACACCTTTCTTCACTAGATTTGTGTATTTGACCCTCAAATTTAGTTCTGGGAGAATGCTTTACCAAGGCTCTTACCCTGTTCTCATCATGCAAATATTTCTTGCATGGCATTGCAGGCATTTATCTGAGCCAGGTTGGTTGTCCTCGTCAAGCACCGTGTTTGGTTGGCATTCTTTGTGTGGTTTGTACTGGGTGACTGATCTTTTACTTCCTGTCCCAGTTTGTGCCACCCCTGGTTTATGCGTCATTCCAAAGAATTACACCCCATGGCTTGTTCAGGCTCTTCCTTCATCATGCTCTCTTTCAAAGCACTCAATTTTGAATGTTCTATCACGTAATAACCCAAGCAGTTGCAACCTGAGCTGTGCACTTAGAGGAGGCAGAAATCTTTGGTTTATGGAAAACAATGCTCTTTTGTTCCTATAGGAGAAAAGCTGTAAAGAAACTATCTGGGACTTGAGCACAGAGCTTTTGTCCTTTGCTCGCAAAAGGGCCACATCAAGTAATAGCAGAGACAGGTTTTATAAAAGAATTTGGTTATGTGGGTAAACCTGTTAATAGAGGATAAATAGAGCGGGGAAACTTAGTTGTTTAAAAAAATTATATTTGTTCCTTCTGTAGCTAAATGAACTCAGCCGGTTCACTGTATGTTTTCTGGGGGACAGTTCCAGCTGCGTTTTCCAGTTGGCCATGGCAGCCAAAAGATGGCTAGCGTAGGCTTTCCTCAGCTCGAGGGTAAAATTTCTAATGAGATGTCACCAACGTATAGGATCCCTCAAATGGAATTGCCTGGTCTCGTATATAAGGGAGAATTACTGAAAATAACAGCAAAAGTGTTCATTGATGATGATATTGTTTTTCCAAATTTTCTCCTTCATTCTTCTTGGCATAAACAGTGGAATTTGAACTCCGAAGGGAAATCAAGAGGCTCCAGGAATACAGGACAGCAGGCATTACCAATTTTTGTAGTAAGTATGCTTAAGCTACACATTGTATTGGGGGCAAGTGTCTTCTAAACACATAGAGGAAGTCTCTGTTTGAGGCCATGTGGATTTTTTTTAAACAAGTTTTCCTTTTTTGGAGTGAGTTTTTGATCTTTCCAGTAAAGTCTCATCTGTTTAGTCCTTATAAATGCCATTGTATGGATTATCTCAGGTAAAATAAAAGTGACGACACAAAAGAGAGGTGCTGCTTTAGGTTTGGGAATCTGCTGTGGCCTCTAAAAAAAAAAAGGATTTTGTATTCTAATTTTTAGCCTCAGCCTTTTAAAATTTTGTGATACATCGTCTGATCATTTGTATTAACCAAGCTTCAAATGGCTCTATGTGCTTGCATCCCAGTTACTTAAGGTAGTAATAATAATTATATTAATAGCAGCTAACATCTAAATAGCAGCTGTTTACCATACACCAGGCCCTGTGCTAAGCATTTCACCTGGATGGTATCATGTGATTCTCATAACAAACTTAGGAGATAGGCATTGTTATTTCCATGTAATGAAGAAACTAAGGTTTGAAACGGTTAAAGAGATACTTGAGATAGAGCCAGGTCATAAGGGAAGGCAGTGTGTTACAGTAGTAAGAGGGCTTGAGGTATAGACTTGGACAGGTTGGGTTTGGGTTCTGGCTCTCCTGTTTATCAGATTTGTAATTTTGTTTGGGTTTCAATTTTCCAAGTCTCTTAGAGTTAGTAAGATTAGAGATAATGCATGAAAACAGCACAGTACCTGGCCCACAGTAAATGCTCAATAAATGGCAGTTTCTCTTGTTTTGTTAGATCTTTTTTTTTTTTTAAAGATTTTATTTATTTATTTGACAGAGACACAGCGAGAGAGGGAACACAAGCAGGGGGAGTGGGAGAGGGAGAAGCAGGCTTCCCGCAGAGCAGGGAGCCCGATGCGGGGCTTGATCCCAGGACCCTGGGATCATGACCTGAGCCGAAGGCAGATGCTTAACCGACTGAGCCACCCAGGCGCCCCAGATCTTTTTTTTTTTAAAGATTTTTATTTATTTATTTGACCGAGAGAGAGACAGTGAGAGAGGAAACACAAGCAGGGGGAGTGGGAGAGGGAGAAGCAGGCTTCCCGCTGAGCAGGGAGTCCGGTGCGGGGCTCGATCCCAGGACCGTGGGATCATGACCTGGGCCGAAGAAAGATGCCCAACAGACTGAGCCACCCAGGCGCTCCATGTTTTGTTAGATCTTTAGCATTCCCTCCTTTCTGTTGCTTGAAAGCTATCACCCACTACCCATGAGAAGTAGCCTTGTGGGGTGTAAGTTCAGCCTAGTGTAATGGTTCTTTATTTTTAACAATGGAAACTATTTCAAAATGAAATTTTATGTAGAGCCCTAATCTATAAATAAGAGGAAAGTGGGACTACTTTGAAGCCTGATGGTGCAGGTCATTTACAGAACCCAAACCACCTGTACATGGTAGTGTCTTTGCTCTTCACAGTAACCCCTGAGATATTTTCATGGGCTCCTGGGGCTTTATGGAACATGGCTTAAAACTCACTGGTTTGGTTACTTTGGAATCTGTACACCTTTGTTAACATGGAGAAAACACCATGCAACCTTTGTTTAATAAGACGCTGATACCAGGTTTTGCTTACCTGATATTGATTGCACCTGGGAAAGGAATCGTGCTAGTCAATGAGGACTTATTTTTATTTGTAATTTTAATTGGTTTTTAAAAGAAGAGTATATGCATATAGGACTTGTGTAACTTTGAAAAACATGACCGTATTAAAAGTTAGTTATTTTTGGGGTGTGGAAACATAAGTGACTCTTACTTTCTTTGTATTTTTCTGTTTGGGGGGCTTTTGCCTCCAAATTTCTTAAAGCTAGGAAGAGAATAAAAATTTAATTATTTCTTGTCAAAAAAGGGATTTCAAACTAAGGGAATCAGATTGCTCTTAAAAAAATAATTTTGGGGAGCGCCTCGGTGGCTGAGTCGGTTGAGTATCCAACTCTTGGTTTTGGCTCAGGTCATGATCTCAGGGTCGTGAGATCGAGCCCTGTGTCAGGCTCCCCACTCAGCACAGAATCTGCTTGAGATTCTTTTTCTTTCTTTTTTTTTTTTTAAAGATTTTATTTATTTATTTGAGAGAGAGAGAATGAGAGAGAGCACATGAGAGGGGGGAGGGTCAGAGGGAGAAGCAGACTCCCTGCCGAGCAGGGAGTCCGACGCGGGACTCGATCCAGGGACTCCAGGATCATGACCTGAGCCGAAGGCAGTCGCTTAACCAACTGAGCCACCCAGGCGCCCTGCTTGAGATTCTTTCTCCTTCCCCTTGTTTCTTCCCCTGCCCGTGATCTCTCTCTCTCTAAAATAAATAAATAGGGGCACCTGGGTGGTTCAGTCGGTTAAATGTCCGACTCTTGGTTTCGGCTCAGATCATGATTTTATGGTTTTGGGATCAAGCCTGGTGTGGGGCTCTGCACTCAGCGTGGAGTCTGCTTGAGATTCTCTCCCTCTGCTCCTCTCCCTGCTCATGCTCACTCACTCTCTCTCTTTCAAATAAATAAATAAATCTTTTAAAAAAATAAATAAATAGGGGCGCCTGGGTGGCTCAGTTGGTTAAGTGTCTGCCTTCAGCTTGGGTCGTGGTCCTGGAGCCCTGGGATGGAGCCCCGCTTGGGGCTCCCTGCTCAGTGGGGAGCCTGCTTCTCCCTCTGCCTGCTTCTCTCCCTGCTCGTGCTCTCTCTTGCTCACTCACTCTCTCAAATAAATAAATCTTTAAAAAATAAAATCTTCTAAAGAAGAAAAATAATTGTGGAAGCAGTTTTTTGTGTTTTATTAAAAATTTATTTATTTTAGAGAGAGAGTGGGAGGCGCTAAGGGAGAGGGAGAGAATCTCAAGCAGACTCCCCACTGAGCACGGAGCCCCACACAGGGCTTGATCCCACCACCCTGAGATCATGACCCGAGCCAAAACCGAGAATCAGACGCTTCACCGACTGAGCCAACCAGGCGCCCCGGAAGCAGTTTTGCAAAAGAAACCAAAAAGCGGCGAACTGTTTGCTGGTCAGTGAGGAAGCCTTTCAGTTAGTTCTGCTGCGTTGTCATCGCAGTCCTGCTGTTTTTGTCACCTTCAGGTGCCAGAACCTATGACCACCTCAAGAAGACGCGGGAGGAAGAGCGCCTTAAACGCACCATGCTCTCGGAAGTCCTGCAGTACATCCAGGACAGCAGTGCTTGCCAGCAGTGGCTCCGGCGGCAGGCTGACATGTGGGTAACTAGTCCGGGGCGGTGGGGGGGCGTCGTCTGGGATGCTTTGGCTTTTACAGGTAGTTTCAGACATTTCCATGGGGACCCCACCCACATGGCAGAGTCGTAATAATTGGGTAGCTAGAAGAACTCAGAATTCTTATCTTAGCAGTCTGTCTCAGAAACACTGCGATACTGACAGTTTTGAGAAACATAGCTGGCCCCCTAGAGTCCTACTTTGCTACTTTGATTTTCTTTTCAAAAATTAGTAAATTCCCCCACCATGCCTCCTCTTTCCACCCCATTATCTAATGGAATGATTTCCATTGGCAAATCATGTCCCTGTCATTTCCCCATGATTAGTCTCCATGATGTTCCAGACTAAGAGTTCTTCTTAACAAATGCAGGCGATTTCTTACACCCCTCAGAACAGATCACCCTTCCTGGTTAGTATAGTAGGATATCCTATAAAACAGTACCATCTATCTCTGTATCCCTTTAAAATAACCAACCTGGGGCGCCTGGGTGGCTCAGTTGGTTAAGTGTCTGCCTTCAGCTCAGGTCATGATCCCAGGGTCCTGGGATCAAGCCCCGCATTGGGCTCCTTGCTCTTCAGGGAGTCTGCCGCTCCCTCTCCATCTGCCTCTCCCCCTGCTCATGCTCTTTCTCGCACTCTCTCTCAAATAAAAAAATCTTTTTTTTTTCCTAAGATTTTATGTATTTATTTGTCAGAGAGAGAGAAAGCACAAGCAGGGGGAGTGGCAGGCAGATGGAGAGAGAGAAGCAGACTCCCCGCTGAGCAGGGAACCCGAAGCGGGGCTCAGTCCCAGGACCCTGGGATCATGACCTGAGCCGAAGGCAGACGCTTAACTGAGCCACCCAGACGTCCCTCAAATAAAAAATATATATATATTTTAAAATAAATAAAGTAACCAGCCTGATAAATGGCACCCAGTCCCACGTGGGCTTTTGGAAATTGCCTTCTTTGGTGTGACTTATGTTAAATTCCTGTTCTTTGTTTTAGTGATTCTGGCCTGAGCCCTTCTATTCCGATGACTTCAAATTCAGGTAATTATTTTTCAGGCTGGAGCATGTCTTGATTGTGAAGTTTTTGTTCTAGGGATTCACCCAGTAGTCCCTTACCCCTTGTGGAAGCAGGGTCCTTAGGCAGATCAGGTAAGTAAGTGTTATCCCAGTTTATAAACATCAGCAAGTTTTCAGAATCTTCATGGCCAGATAGAGATTATCTTCAGGGTTTGAGTACAGAGACAGGGAAGAAAGAGCTCCAGAGAGGTGTTTTTTGTATTTTACCAATGTTCATGAGCAGTTAGTTTACTGTGGTTGTATCTACCACAGATTATCTTCAGGGTTTGAGTACAGAGACAGGGAAGAAAGAGCTCCAGAGAGGTGTTTTTTGTATTTTACCAATGTTCATGAGCAGTTAGTTTACTGTGGTTGTATCTACCACAGACTTTGAGATTTGTCTCACAGGGGATCAATTAAAGGATTTGTATCCTGGGGCGCCTGGGTGGCTCAGTCGTTAAGCGTCTGCCTTCGGCTCAGGTCATGATCCCAGGGTCCTGGGATCGAGCCCCGCATCGGGCTCCCTGCTCCGCGGGAAGCCTGCTTCTCCCTCTCCCACTCCCCCTGCTTGTGTTCCTGCTCTCGCTGTCTCTCTGTCAAATAAATAAATGAAATCTTAAAAAAAAAAAAAAAAAAGGATTTGTATCCTGAGCAGAAACACAAGGATTTCTTTATAAGTTGGAGACTTGAGGTATTTCTGTTTGTTATCTTTATCTCTTTGGGTATGTCCTCTATTTTGAGGTTAGTTTTCAGAGCAAGCTTAAGCCAGATGTTATCTGGTAATCCTTGGTGCTTGATAAATCAATGAATGGTAATTTGGGGTGGTATGATTTATAGAGCTCTGATCCAAAATTGTAGTGTTTTTTTTGCCACTTCTCTTGGTTATTATTCACCCTGCTCCATATGCTAGATTAGCCACTTTCCCGTATCAGAACATACAGACCATTCCCCTGTAGAGACAGGACTAGTGAAAAAGATGACCCAATTGCAGTTTTACCATTCTTTGGAAGCTTGAAACAATAGACCTTGTGATCCCATTTAAAATCTCTCAGATTCAGGATCTAGGGGTGCCTGGGTGGCTCAGTCATTAAGCGTCTGCCTTCGGCTCAGGTCATGATCCCAGGGTCCTGGGATCGAGCCCCACATTGGGCTCCCTGCTCAGCAGGAAGCCTGCTTCTCCCTCTCCCACTCCCCCTGCTTGTGTTCCTTCTCTCACTGTCTCTCTCTCGGTCAAATAAGTAAATAAAATCTTAAAAAAAAAAAAAAATCAGATTCAGGATCTAGACAGGGCTCAGAGATGGCTACTCTAGGGATACTTTTTAAAAAATTGATTCCTTTGTTTCAGGTGATTATTTCTTAATACTTAAAAGAGAAAAGAGTCTTTTAGAGAGTAGTCACAACAGCTAAATGCAAATTTTATTTTCCAAATTTCTTATTTCTAACCCTGCCCCCCGAATCTAAATACAGAAATACAAATAACAAAAATATAGTACAGTGATAATTAATAATTTGGTGTTTGCATTTTTGGAACCATCTGTACTCATTTATTCTTTGTTGCTTCCTAGGCTGGTATTAGCCTTTCTCGCCCCCTGTATTTAGGTTGAGGAGACCCCTTGTTCCTCTTCATGCTCTCCGTTGCTCCTAAGGCAGTACAAAGTAGAAAGCCTGGATCATTAATTACAACCTAGCCTCTGGTAACTTTGGTGAGGTACCAAATGATTTTAGTCTCCCTTTTTGAACACTTAGGGGAAGGCTAGCCCTACTGGTTATGGAGAAGCTCTTTTGCGCTTGTTGATACTACAGAGAAGCCTGTTTTCTCTCAGAGCAGCCTCTAACACTTGCTCCCTATTTCTCGCCACCTCCTAAAAGGCACCCGCCATAAAACTTGTTAATACATTATTCTACATTTTCTTTTGCCTAACTCAGCCCACCTATCTCCCAACTGAACACTAATCCCAAATATGTATTCAAAACAAAAGCAAAAAATCTTACACATGAAACTTCCCATCCTGGGCAGTGACCTCATACTTGGGTTTCTTTCTCAGTATGTGAGTTCACCTCAGCTTCTGGTTTGCCATATAATGGCTCATTGTTCCTCTGTGTGGATCTTTCAGGTAAACAGGGCTTCTTTAGAAGGAACAGATATTCCCTCACATAATAAATAAGAAGGGCCTTTTGCTGGCCTAACAGTCTGCCTTTGATCCAAAAGCAAATGGTACTTGGTTAATTACTGTGTTTGCCTTGCGCTCCTGGCAGAGTCCTGAGGGCTGGGAAGGGTCTCTCCTGTGGAGCTGTTCTTTCCGTTCATCAGCCGTTGGGGCGGGCAGCGTATGACCGTCCTTCACTGGGTGACATCTGGGCTTTAGAGTTTAGAATCTTACTGGGTTGGAAAGAGTAGCAACTGGGTTGCTAGGGTGTATGTGATTGTGTAGTTTAGCAGAGCAAAGGGCACGTGAATTACCACTTGTATTTTCAGGCAAACATTGGGGTGCCCACGTTGCCAACTAGACTGAGGCCTGAGGTGATGGGTAGAGATTTCTTAGAGCTGGACATCGTGACCTTGTACCTCACTGGCCTGGTTGCAGTGGGCTGTGTTACTTCACACCTGAGGAATTGTCACTCCTATGAAACACATACCTTTTTCTGTGTCTGTAGGTAGACGAAGTGCACCACCCTTGAACCTCACTGGCCTCCCTGGCACAGAGAAGCTGAATGAAAAAGAAAAGGAGGTAACAAAGAGAAGGGGGGCTAGAGGAGCAAGAGTAGGGTTGATTATGACATATAAATCTAAATAATGGTAGCTGTTGTTTATTGAGCATTACCATGTACCAGATACTGTACTAAGTGCTTCATGTGAATGAAATTGTTTATAAACTTAAAATAACTTGTATATGAAAATAGTTATTTCCTATTAGAATGGTCACTTTGATGAGCTCTACATTTATCCCAACAATACAACCATCACTTAAAAGATTGTTTCCAGAGCATGTATGTAAGCCATAAGTAAGGAACTTCATCATCACATATAGTCATATACTAATTTTGATTAAAAATGCCATGACCTACTTTTCTTTTCCACTAAAATCATCAGACTTGTCTTCATATTACTTTTGGCTGTCTCAAAAATTTAAAGCCAGCCTCAAAGGAGTCATCCTCAAGCATTTTCCAAAAAATGTGCCTAGCTCTGAAGTCCATTCCAAAAGAGGAACCCTCTTCTGTTCCTCATGCGCTCCTTTTACAGTTCCCAAGATCAGTCTCCCCATCTGCCACTCCATGTCATTAATTCAGGTCAGACAGTAAGGGGAGTCATGGAGTGGGGGCTGTTAGTCTTTGATTTCAGCCCCCAGGAGCAGTGAAGATTAGTTTGGGAATAGAGAGGAGTGTATGTTCTATTTCAGTTTTGCTGAAGAAGGTCACAGGCCTTTCTGAGTCAAGTATTGAGTGGCCGGGAGTTGCAAGCAGTTTTTATCCTTACCCACAAGCAGTGACCTCATACTGCTCATTGCCCTGGGGTGCCGTGGCAGGTGAACTGGGACTGAGCCAGCTTTCTAGATTTTTAGCAGCTGAAGTAGCCTCTTCGCAAGGTCTGTATCTCCTCCTCCTTCAAAGTAGGAAATGTAGTCACAAAAGCAGGGATGACTACTTTATGCCGATACTAAAAATAATGTGATTCACACTTGGAAACCCAAGTATCTGCACCCCCGCCCCTGCTGTGCCCTGTGGCTCTTCCCCGACTGGCTGTGTTGGAATGTGCTGGGCCGAGAGCTATGTGGACCCAGGCTGCTCCTCAGGACACATACTTGTGCTCCTTGACAGACCCAGGTGAGCCTGCTGGGAGAGACATCAGACTCTGGCTTTCTCTTCCTCAGTGTCTGTAGTGAGGGAGAATTCTCTCCAAGGAAGAGACTAAATGGAATGTGGTCCAGCCACCCAGCAGCTCCTATAAATAGTTGGAGGTTGATGTCACTTTTTAAATTTTATTTTGGCTATACCTATTGGATTAAATTATGAGAATGACAGATGTTAATGTTTATTAAATTTGCCGTGTCTTGCAGCTCTGTCAGATGGTGAGGTTGGTCCCAGGAGCCTATTTAGAATACAAATCTGCTCTATTGAACGAATGTAACAAGCAAGGAGGCTTGAGACTGGCGCAGGCAAGAGCACTCATCAAGATAGATGTGAACAAAACCCGGAAAATCTATGATTTCCTCATCCGAGAAGGATACATCACTAAAGCCTGAGGCTCTGAGGGCTTCGGATCAGAAATCACAAATTTGGAATGTGGTAGGCCAAAGGACAGCACAGGCATTCTGGAGAGTTTCATTGCTGAGCTGAGTTCTCATTGTAAAAAGAGGGGAAGGACAAAGGGAACCTTACGCTGTATTAATATCTACTTTTCTTTTCCACCCTGCTTTAAAACACTCCTGTTGTTGGTGTTGTGCTGCAAAGTTATGTGCTAGATAAGCTATTATTAAATGTGAGTGGGCCTCTATTCCCAACACCTCTTGTAACTAAAACAAGAACCATAGTACCTCACATCAGAATGTCGGTAGAAATAGAACTGAAGCAGTCTGTAGTCCCGGGAGTCCAGATCTTTGTACTTGGGAAGTTGGTTTTCTGATTATCTGTTTTGCCTTCAAACATTACAGAAAGATCTAAAATAAAGAGAAAGGTTATAGAGTATGAGAAAGCTTTCTCTTTCCTTCTGCGGATTTTTTTAAGCTGATGACTTACGTTTATGAGCAAATGGGAGGAAAAATCTCCCCGTGATGGTCTTGTCCCAAACTACATCTTCCCCTTTTAATGTCTGGCTTTCTACTTGACTGTCTAATCTGCAGTAGACTCTTGAGGAGGTGGCACCGGATATAAAATGTCTGTTATTTTTAGAATTAATGGATTAAAATGTTTTGCTACCTAATTTGTGGGTGTGTCAAGTATTCTGGTAACTAAAGCACACTTAGGGTGTTGAGTGCCCGCCTCATCACGCCGCACTGTTTCTGCTAACATGTGTGTCCTGGAGTCACCCTGTTCTTACCCTGGGTTTCCCAGGATACCAGGCCCCTGAGGATGGAGATGACACAGCTAACCTCGGCTTTGCTTGGATTGAGACCTAAACCGTAATTTCTCAATGGTGACAGGCTAGCCTGCAAGAAAAGCAACTTTTAAAACAAAAGTAAAGCAGTTCATATATGGGACTCACTAGATATGAGGGTGAGTAACCCCACCACATCTGAAACTTGATCCTCAAACCTTTCCACAAAGTAAGCCAAACGTGGAGTCATGGTTATCCCGTTTCTGTTAGAAGCAAAGTTGTATGTAGAAGTAACTTCAGAATCTGCACAAATTATCTCCAGTAGCTGAATGATTCTTCAATTCTTTCAGCATTCAACATATCTAAGTAAAATATTGTATGTTTTGTTGGAATTATTTGCTCAAACTTTTTGACTTACGTAAATATGCATGCTTACCTGGGGGTTGCACATGAAAAGGAGACTCTTAGGATCTGAGGGAATTAGAATAAAAGACTTCAATCTTGAGAAAGGGTGACTTGTGGAAATGCTGTCTTGTCTTTACATTGTTATACCTCTTAGAAAATGTGCTCTGCCACTACCATCACCCCTACTTGGTTATAAAGGGATTTCTTCTTGTTCCTGAAAGGTAATTCCTGTTCTAAAAATTGGGGATGCATTAGACACCAAGGTTAGGTGGTGTCTCTTATAGTCCCAAGAGTCCTTAGTCTTGATTAAGGAAGGCTCCCTGGGAGAGGTGAGCTCTTGAGGCAATGAGAGGATTGAGAGGAGAGAGAGAAAGTGGCAGATGGAAGTGGGAGACAGTTGCAGACGTAGTGGGTGGAGGATGATGTGGAGGCAGCAGTGGGAGTGAGGAAAATGATGCCAAGAGGTTTAGTTGGCGAGGACACAAGGGGCAGCTGGGGTAGTTAGGAGTGGGAGGATGGGAGGACAGTCTGATAGAAACCTTGGAACCAGTCAAACTCTGAAAAAACTGATGGGGTGGGGGAGGGATCTAGATTTGATGAGGAAAATGGCATGGTTGAAAATAGTGATAGAAAAATCAGGCTGTAATTTCAAATGATTAGATTTTAGGAAGTAGGGTTATTATTGTGGTAAGCCCAACTGTACAAAATTTATGACCTAGAATCCCTGGTAGGTTTCTCAAAGATCAAGCCATATTTTGGGTAAGGGCTACTCTTCAGTCAGAGTCACCATCTTTTTGCACTTAAAATAGAAAAGCACTTGGTGATATTTGACTTGGCTGGTGTAAATACATTGTTTCCTTCTATGTTCTTACCACCAAAGGAGGCCCTTCTTGTTACTCAAAATTCAGAGCTAGCAAAGGCCTTAAAAGTATACTCCATCCTTCCCCTTTGCTGCTAGACAGAGTTGGCTATAAACCAACTACACTGATCGAGGTCTCTCTTAGTCCATAGCATTCTGAAGAGGGAGCATTTACTCAAACTTGGTGACATCAATACTTTTTACTGTTAGGAATTTTTATTGCAATTTAAAGTTAAAGGTTTCTGCTGGAATTTTAGGTATGTCCTTTTCTGCCAGGGGTGGGAAATAAAGATTAAATTTCTTCCCATGTCATGACCCTTTCCATGCTCAAAGATCTAGACTCTCTTGAGACCAACTAACTCCATGGTTTATCTCTTTTTGGGTTCCAGTTTTCATCCTTTTCTTGTTTACAGTACCCCCTGCGTTCCTCCTCCCTGCCCCCACCTCCCCCCATTTAAATCTGAACTCAGCTAACTAACCAGTCCTTGCTGAGAGGTAAGAACAAGCTTCCTAGTTTTGAGTCATGAAACCAGCTTGTGGTCAGCCAGAAAGGGGAGAAGACCAATGACATTCATCAACAACAACAAAATTCCAGTTGGTAAGTCACTCCAGCTTTAGGAACTCTGTAGCTATGTAATAAGAGAACTAAAATGTCCAGTGTAAAGAATCAGAGACCCAAATTGTAGAGAGAAGCTTGGAAAAACTCGTCCGTAACACTCTTCCATTTATCTCTGGGTAGGAGAGTGGTGCTGTGTTCTAAATAGTACCCTGGAATACTGCCCATCCATTTTTAAGGATGTCTTTGCGGGTACCTTATAGATAGACGCTCTATTACTGTTAACGCAAGAAGCCTTTCCACAGCTCCTATGTACCTGGTTTTTCATTTGTCTGAATTTTTTTTTTAAGATTTTATTTAATTATTTGACAGACAGCGAGAGAGGGAACACAAGCAGGGGGAGTGGGAGAGGGAGAAGCAGGCTTCCCGCGGAGCAAGGAGCCCGATGTGGGGCTTGATCCCAGGACCCTGGGATCATGACCTGAGCCGGAGGCAGACGCTTAACAACTGAGCCACCCAGGCGCCCATCATTTGTCTGAATTTCTAAAAATTAAAGTTTGTTTCAGGAAGTATTGATCTGGAAGTTTTTGCTTTCCTTCCTAGTATGTTTAGCCAGCTGTGGTTAACTTCTCCCTGACCTGCCAGAAAGGGACACAGCCATGCCTGTAGCCTTGTGTAGGAACTAAGACAAAGAATTTCTCAATCAGACACAATAACCACCTCTTCTGAGTGTGATGTGAGATGGAGCCGGATCTCTGATTGCAAACAGGGTCAGAGCAGCCTGGATAGGATAGTCATGGGCATGCCAACATAGGCACTTAATTTGCGAGAACATTAAGTGAGCATTTAGTGAATATTTTGGAACCTAAGTAGCCCATCCGTGTAGTATGCACCAGAACTTAAGTTTGCTGCTTTTGAGGAGTTGGGGGCTGGGAGACGGGGACAGGTGAATCATTTGAGAAGCCAGTTTGTAAATCTAATGGAAGGGAGTTCTTTTTCTGTTCAGTTTTGCCTGCTGCCTTGGCTTCTGTCAGTTGAGATGCGCCATGGTAAGAGTATCGACTGCTCTTTGATTTGACCAGGCTTACTAGTCAAGAGACAGGTATTTAAGGGAAGCGTGATTGTCTTAACATCTGACATTAAAAGTCTCTGTCACGATGAGTTACTTGCTTGTTATGTATTGTGTACTGGGCCCTCTTCCCTGTTAAGAGCAGGAATAACGAGGAAGTTGAGATAAGAATCCAGAAAGTTGACCATTAAAAGGTTTAAAACCCAAAACTGAGAGCTACAAAAAAAAATTTTTTTTTTTAATTTAATAGATGTACCTCCCTTTGTCTTTGCAAGCCCTATACTTAACCTTTGCCGGCCCAGACTTGTTAGATGTCTTTCAGGGCTGGATAATTAAGTCTGAGCCACTTATTTTCTACTTTGGAGCACAGGAGGTGGATTTCTGTGGCACCACACTAATTATTTGCTTGAATTAATCATTCTTAACCAAGCAACACTTTTTTTTCCGGCTTGCTCTGGTTTACCCTGAGGTCTTCCGTGGAAGCCTGCTAATAATCCTGCCTTGGTCTAGAGTTCTGTTGAACAGAATAGCATCTTAGGAAGTGTGGAAAGGAGGAGACCTCATAGTTGTTTTAAGAAACCAGCACTTTATTAATCAAAGTAAAAATGCTGAAATGCTGTCATCTTATCACCCTTCTTCAGTGAACTGACAGCCAAGTTCCAAGTCATGACACTTGCAATGTGTCTCTCTTCTCCTTGGAGAGCTGTCTGCCAAGTATATACTCTGTTTCTGAAATTGTTTGCAATGACCTAACCTTCTCTTTTCTCCCATTAAACAATAGATAACTCCTGATTTGGATTTTCCCCTATGATCACCCTTCATTTAGGGAATTCCTTAAAAACATAAAAATGTATTATTTTAAGAAATAAAAAATTAATGGAACCTGCACTGGGGAGCTTAATTTTTAAGATTTTATTTATTTGGCATGGAGAGAGAGGGAGAGGGAGAAGCAGACTCCCTGCTGAGTAGGGAGCCTGATGCGCACTTGATCCCAGGACCCTGGGATCGTGACCTGAGCCGAAGGCAGACGCTAACCAACTGAGCCACCCAGGTGCCCTGGTGCTTAATTTTTTAATGTTCCCAATCAGTGTCCCCTGTGAGAAAACATACTGAACTGGAGCTAAGTGTCTTATGTTTTATGTCCATTTTCAATCTTAGGATGTTGTCTAAGATGAGAAGGGCAATTTCCAGGGTTATTTAATAGCTTCCCCCCCCACACCCCAGAAATATTGAAAAGGAGTGAAGAGTTCAGAAATGCCATGAAGACACTAGCTCCCAAGTACCAGGGGCCTGAGGGGTGGGTGGACTGATCTGAACTCTCCGTAGAGAAGGAGGGGGCAGCAGGGTTCCCACCCTGACCCCATGGGAATTTGCTGTCTGCCCTGGAGAGGTAGAACGGTTCTAACATACAGTATCCTGTTAGAAGCCTCTTTTTAACCAAGGACAGGCCGCAGCAAAAAAAAAAAAAAAAAAAGCCACTCTACTGGGGGCAGGAGCCAGAGCCCTTATTTTTTTTCCCCAGAGGAGAGCACTTTGATTTATTTTTACCAGAGGGTATTTTACCTAAGCTCTAGCCACAGATTCGTGACAGCAACGTCAAGCTTACCTGGCAGCCCTCCTCCCCCACCCCACGAAAATCTTGCCTTGTTTCGGGTGTGCACGGTTTCAGATTCAGGACACCTGTCAGATCGAAGTCAGCATAGGTTTAACTTCACAATGCAAAGCAAAATGCTTTTGAGAGCAAAATCTCCCAGGAGTGCCTCCGCCCCCAGCAACTGCAGAAAAGAAGGCGTCTGTGGGAGAGAAGGGTGGCTATAGACGTCATTACATCTTCCAGATCCCAGCTGTGACCTGGCTCAGAGTTTTACAGTTAAAAATAACCATGGCTGAGAGTTGGGGGAAAAAAGTAAACTGTTGGGTCTCCATGGAAACTAGGAGAGGGATAAAAGCAAGTCATGGATTTCCAGCAGATGTGGCAAGATGGGGTGGATATAGGCGTTGGAGCTTAGAGGCTCTCTGGTGAAAGGGGATACCCCAGATTAGCATCCAGGATGTAACCACACGTTGCTCCAAGGCTCTAGGGATACACTTTGCAGTCAAGATATGTTTGCAACTACAGTGTGTAATCTTAGGTCTGGCGAAGAATTATTTGAGGCTTCCAACTTCCTGTAACACAGATTTGCTACTATTTGGCAAAGTAGAGAGCTGGTGAACAACATAGTAGGTTAGATGTCGCCTTTTAACCTATCTGGGAACCTCTGCTACCCCTGCCCCATTCATAGTCCACTCTCATTTACAAAGTCAAAGGCTCAACTTAAGTAGCAATTCATAACTAGAGGGGAAGTCTTCAGGCTCTTGAGTTGACATGGACATTTATTCCCCTTGAGTGGGATCAGGTTTTTTGTCTTTGATGTTGTAGTAGATTATTTACTCCCCTTGAGTGGGATCAGGTTTTTTGTTTTTGATGTTATAGTAGATTATGCAAAGTGGCATTAATTACCCAGGATGTCACATGCTCCCCAGTGTTCATAGCAATGTCCACAATAGCCAAACTGTGGAAGGAGACGAGATGCCCTTCAACAGACGAATGGATAAAGAAGATGTGGTTCATGTATACAATGGAATATTACTCAGCCATCAGAAAGGATGAATACCCACCATTTGCATCGACATGGATGGAACTGGAGGGGATTATGCTAAGTGATAATAAGTGAAATAAGTCAAGCAGAGAAAGACAATTATCATATGGTTTCACTCATATGTGGAACATAAGGAATAGCGTGGAGGACCACAGGGAAAGGGAGGGAAAACTGAATGGGAAGAAATCGGAGAGGGAGACAAACCATGAGAGACTCTGGACTCCAGGAACCAAACAGGGTTACAGAAGGGTGGGGGGCGGTGTGCAGGGATGGGGTAACCAGGTGATGGGTATTAAGGAGGTCACGAGTGGGGATGAGCACTGGGTGTTATACGCAACTGATGAACCACTGAACACTACATCAAAAACTAATGATGTGGGGCACCTGGGTGGCTCAGTCATTAAGTGTCTGCCTTCGGCTTAGGTCATGAGCTCAGGGTCCTGGGATCGAGCCCCGCATTGGGCTCCCTGCTCAGCTTAGCCTGCTTCTCCCTCTCCTACTCCCTCTGCTTGTGTTCCCTCTCTCGCTGTGTTTCTCTGTCAAATAAATAAATAAAATCTTTAAAAAAAAATTCTAAAAAACTAATGATGTACTATATGCTGGCTAATTTAACATAATAATAAAATTAAGTATCTTAAAAAAAAGTGTGGGCGCCTGGGTGGCTCAGTTGTTTAAGCGACTGCCTTCGGCTCAGGTCATGATCCTGGAGTCCCTGGATCGAGTCCCGCATCGGGCTCCCTGCTCGGCGGGGAGTCTGCTTCTCCCTCTGACTTTCCCCCTCTCATGCTCTCTATCACTATCTCTCTCAATTAAAAAAAAAAAAAAATCTTTAAAAAAAATACCAATTCTGGTATTGTTACTACCAGAGGTGATTAACTCACTTGGGGAGAAGTATCTTCTTCATTTACTCTTCCTTAAAGGTTTCTTTAAAAACTTTTTTTTTCGGGGCGCCTGGGTGGCTCAGTTGGTTAAGCATCTGCCTTCAGCTCAGGTCATGATCCTGGAGTCCAGGGATCAAGCCCCGAGTTGGGCTCCCTGCTCATTGGGGAACCTGCTTTTCCCTCTCCCTCTGCTGCTTCCCCTGTCTGTGCTCTCTCTCTCTCTGTGTCAAATAAATAAAATCTTTAAAAAAAACCACTTTTTTTTTTTCAAGAAATACATGCATATATTCTGTTGTAAAAAAGATTTTTAAACCCCTCAGGGTGCCTGGGTGGCCCAGTCAGTTAAGAGTCTGACTCTTAATTTCAGTTCAGGTCATGATCTCAGGGTCCTGAGATGGAGCCCCGTGTCAGGCTCCATGCCCCGCAGAGAGTCTGCTGGAGATCTTCTCTCCCCCTCTCTCTCTGCCCCTCCCCCACTCATGTGTGTGTGCTCTCTCAAATAAATAAATAAATCTTTTAAAAAAATCTGTTAAAACCCCTCTCTTTTCCTTTTTAATAACATTTATATGCTTTCTTGTTACCTGCCCCAGTGTATTAGAAAAACCTGAGTGCTAATTCTTATCCTGCTACTTAATAATAATGCAACCTTGGGCAAGTTTCTCAGCCCCTCATGGCTAACGTGTGGTTGATAATACCTACCTGACTTAGTGTGATGAAAATGAAGTGGGATAACACACCTGGCCCTCCTTTCTTTTTCCTCCCCATCGAACCTTTGATATTTTCATTTAACTCCAGCCAGGTATGAACAGCGCTTGATTTTCCTGTACCACACAATTCAAACTATGCTAAAGTCTCACAGAGGGACAGTAAGATCTAAAAGACACAGAGCAAATGTTAAAACAGGTAGATGTGCCTTTTTCAAGGATGTTTCTTTGGAATTCTCATCACTGTGCATCACTGTCACAGCCCCAGGGCTGAATTAAGGGCAGAAAGCTTCAGACACAGATATTAAGTGACCTAGTTGTCATAGGTATGTTGTAATATTCCCTTATATAATGCCTAGCTCAAGAAACTTGAAGTCAGGCCACAAAACTGTGTATACACTATTGTAACTGTATAAATAAAACTAAAAAATCATGTATAGAAAAGACCAGAAAGTTGCGAATTGCTGTTTTCGTAAAGTAGTAAAATTATGGGTGATGCTTTCTCTCTCTCTTTTTTGGCAACGTGACATTTGCTTATTAATGGAAAAATAATATTTTTTTAAAGAGATTTTATTTATTTATTTGCCAGAGAGAGAGAGGGAGAGTACAAGCAGGGCGAGTGGCAGGCAGAGGGAGAAGCAGGCTCCTTGCTAAGCAAGGAGTCCAATGTGGGACTCGATCCCAAGACCCTGAGATCATGACCTGAGCCGAAGGCAGACACTTAACCATCTGAGCCACCCAGGAGTCCCTGGAAAAATAATATTTTATGAGAATGATGAAAACTCTAAAAATGAAGTTTGGAATATTCTACATGTAATAAAATTAGTTAATCCTTATGATAGCCATATAAGGTGCTATCTTACATCTTATAAAATAGCACAAGACTTCAGCAAATTTCTGTAGTAGATAAATGTGTGTGTTTTAAATTCTATTTATTTATTTGACAGAGAGAGCACAAGCAGGGGGAGTGGCAGAGGGAAAAGCAGACTCCCCGCCAAACAGGGAGCCCGATGCCAGACTCGATCCCAGCACCCTAGGATCATGACCTGAGTGAGCCGAAGGCAGACGCCCAACCAACTGAGCCACCCAGGCATCCTGATAAAATGTGTTCTGGGACTATTGTCCTAGTTCTTTTATCTTTTCCACGTTTATGAGTTTCCTCCCAGACACCTGGTGTCCACTGTTCTTCTCCAACATGTCAAAGGACAATAAAGATTTACTTCTTTAGGGGATTTGCATTTTTGTAACTATCAATGGCATATACTCTGGAATTAGGAGCATTAGCAAGCAGGTGTTCGAAACATCTGTGAGCCTTGGGACCTCATGGTACCCAGAAATCAAACCTCTGTAGACTTCTGTAGGTCAGGGGAGCCCTGATCACAGCTGTTCCCCAATGCTGACAGATACATCAAAGCTGTTGCCAATTTGTTAACCAGAGGCAATGATACGAATGGGAGATGCAACTGTTCTAAGGGACTCATAAAGGTCTGATTAGTCTAATCTAAGTCATTGCCCAAGCAATTAAGGAGAATATTTTTGGAAAAGCGGACTTCAGAAGCCAAGCAGAGTAGAAGTTTCCACTCTGTACTTACTGCATCTAATCAGATCAACTCTCATTCTGCACAGAAGCTGTACTGCTCTCAAGCACTGCTTATTTAGACATAGTGGGGATGAACCACCCCTTCCCTGGGCATAGACAAGTCGTACTTCTGTAGCAGATGGCCTCTAAGATGTATCTACATCTGAAATAGTTGTTATAAAAATATCTATGTACAGTCTAGTAATGTGCTGTCCAGTAAGGCAGTCACTAGCCTCATGTGGCTATTTAAATTTATTAAAATTAATTAAATAAAAAATCCAGTGTCTCAGGCACACTAGAGCCACATTTCAAGTGCTCAGACGCCACATGGGGCTAGTGGCTACTGTGTGCAACAGTGCAGATACAGAACATTTCCATCACATCAAGTTCAGTACTGGACAGTCTGATCTAGAAGATAATACCTTCAAACTGCATTTTTGTAGAGGCACAGGTCAGCCTGCACTTAAAGGTGTAAAGCACCTCCCTGCCCACAGGCATATATATATATATATATAGTCACTAAATGGTCTTACTGACTTTAGCACTTCTTCCTACTTTTCCTTAATCTCTAGATCTTTGCACATACATCACACTCAACACAAACTCTGTTTTAGCCCTCCTCCCTCCTTTTCACTGATGAGGATGATTCTTTAGGGTAGATTTAGTTCCTATAATCCGTGAAAATGCCCAGCTAACTAGAGCTGTACTGGAAACCTGCCTTGTGTAAGTAACAAGCTTGAATCTGAAGAGGGATGTATCTGTGTTGCTGAGTCATTGAATTGACTGAAGGAAGGTCTGCGGGGCTGGGGGGGTGGGGGTGGGGGGAAGAAGCTGCATACAATCGTTTCTATTAGAGATTTTGCTATTTTGGTGTTCGCATGTCAAAATAAGTCACTAGATGAATTGGTGGTGGAGCAATTTAGTGCCGGAAAAATGCCTTTCCCAGGCAAGATTCGAACTCCTAGTGTTTTTTCTTGAATCAGATTCTGTTTTGTTCTCTTGCCGAAAAGATTAATTTTGCCGAATTTTAAAGCTTTAACTCTCTCTTTAATGAAGGCAAAAATAAATCTCTCCAGCCCAGGCCTTTTTAACTCCCCTAAGATTATCACTAAAATGCCTTCATGTTATATTTTTGTCTGGGAAACAGAACTTTTAGACATTCCTGCACCCACGGGATGACTCTGAATCCAGTCAGAGATCAGGAAGAGCATGAAAAAGCCTCGGAGCTTTTGGTTGAAGATGCCGGGGAGATGTAAACCCAAAGCGCGTGTTTTTTTGTTTTTTTTTGTTGTTGTTGTTTTGTTTTTAACCTCCCTCCCCATCCCCTCCCCCCAAACCTAGGACTACTCGTTTGTTCAGCAGTTCTGACGCCAACGATTTACAACGGTGAGGAGCTGGGGCTGGTGAGTAAAGGGGCTGGGCGTGGTCAGGACTCGGGTGTCTGACTCACTGCGGAGCCTTGAGGAAGTCCTTCATACCTCCCCTCACCTGCCAGGGCAGGTTGTGCTGAGAAAGTCCATTCGCATCTACTCATGTTACAGATGGGCAAACCTAAATTTAAAAAGACCCTCACAGTGACACAGCAAATAAGCCCTCCACGAATCCATGTGTTCAGCCTGGGCTTCGGACACCCTACAGCTCTACCTGGGAGGCACGGTTTGTGGATCTGGGGTTTTGACAGTCCGATGGCACCTGCGGTGTAGGATGGTGGGTTGGCGGTCTCAGGGCCGGCAGGAGATGACCTATCTATAGCTACTTTTGAGTCTCGGACAAAATAGCCTCCCAGAGTTACTAGAAACTGCCTGTACCTGCCCAAGCAAAATTCATCCAGTAGTTGCCATGAGATGTATTTTCCCTTCACTCTTCGGTCCTAATTCCTGGGCGCTCTCGTGCTGGATACAAGGTGGGGGTGGGGTGAGAGGCGGTGATTAGTCACTTACTGCAGTCTTCACACCTTTTATATTTGTGTTGTTTCCTTGCCTTTAACCCTCTCGCAACCAGAAAGTACCCAGTACACCACCCCTGCTCCCCCGCCCCAACCCCGAAGTGGCGACCAGAGGGGTCGTAGGATGTGAAACGCAGGAGACTCCAGGGAACGCCCGACCCGAGGGGCATCCAGGACAGCGGGGGTGCGCGCCCCGCAGCTCCGCTCGGCGGCGGACGGCGCAGTGCGCACGCGCACCGCCCGCCGCTCCGCGCGTCCCCCGCCGGCTTCCCCCCCGCCCGCAGCGAGCCTCTCGCGCGGAGGCCCCTCCCCCGCCCCGAGCGGCCCGCCCCCCCTCGGGAGAGGGCGGTGGGGCGCAGGGAGCGTGCGCGCGGCCCGCCCCGGGCGCGGGCGGAGGGGAGAAGGAGGGGCGCGCGCGGCGGGTAACCCGCAGAAGCCGGGAGCCGCGCAGGAGGACGGAGTGCCAGCCGCCGCGGGGCCGAGCCGGTAGGGGGCCGCGGGCCCGGGCAAGGACCGGGGGGCGGGCGGGACTTGGCTCTGACGCGACCCCGGCGGGGGCTGGCGGAACCCGGCGGCCGGGGCCCCGCGCGACCCTCATTTCTGGAAACTTTGTGCCGGCCCCCACACCTGCTCTCGGGCGGTTCTCGCCTCCTCTGGGCGGCCGGGAGGGGCGAGGCCCGGGGCCCTCCGCAGCGCCCCCTCCTCGCCGGCTCTGGGCGCGCGCCCCCCGGCTGCGCCCCGGTGCGGCCGACGTCCCGGCCCTCGGGCTCCTTAGCCGGCGTCCTATGGGCTCCCCTCCTCTCCTCCTCCTTCCTGACCCTCTGCACTCCGGCCGCGCCATGGTCTGTCCAGCCCCTCACCCGCCATCAGCATCCACCCGCTCCGAGCCTCTGGAGCTGTCGGCGGCTTTGCTTCTTCCATAGGTTTCTGGTGCATTGATAAAAGCAATTTGACTTTCAGCAATGCCAAGTATTCAACTTGAGTGTTTCTCTGCGGTGGTAGATTGGGGTGCACAGTGCTAACGTCTCTTTTTATTTCTCCGAAGTACCCTCCTAAGTACCCTCTCTTCAAAGCGAAGTTGAGTTGTTTGTGTGTGAGAGGAGTCGCCTGCGGGAGCTGCCTTAGTGAATTGTATAACTATATTTTATTTAGGTGGATGTTGCCATTGGTACCAGCAAGTGTTATGGTAACTGGGCATCCCAGAGGCGAGGGAAGGAGGAGTGACTTACAATTGCAGTTCTACTGTGTAGGGATTTAAAACAAAAAACAAAACAAAAACAACAACACAACTACCTTGTACTTTTCATCCAGCAGGACCTCAAGGCATTTGGCATGTGCTATAGCCGTTCATTGTAGTTTTATTAGGAGGGGTAGGTAGAGAGCATTGCATCTCATTTTACAGATGTAAAAACAGAAGCAAAGAACCAAGTCCTGATTCTTTACTAATCTTAAAGGAATATGGACCAAGATCTTTAACCCTGAGTTTCCTGGAATTCCTAGTCCATTAGGCTACACAGAAGGAAACTGGAATGTTGGAGCACCCTCCCTGAGATTGTACAGAGCAGTTAAAAGTCAGAGAGGCTGGGGCTGGGTGTCAGCGTGGTTGAGGCTCTGCTGCGTAAGAGTTAAGTGATACTGGACAAGTCACAGCTGCTCCCTACATGTTTCCTGTTGTTTAAGATGAGGGGAACAAAGGTGCTGTCTTCTTCGAAAAGTTGCGTGAGTGTGTCTAGAGGCTCCACTCCCTTGAGCTGCATTTGGTGATTGTTAGTTGTGGTGGATTCATAAAGGCTCCCATTCTTGGGCTCCTTTTAAGAAATGCAGAGAATGAGGCACCCCGGAATGAATAACTGCCTCTTCTTCACCAGGGACACCTGAGAATTCCCGTCAGGGACCGGCTGAGGCAGGGACCCTGACCTGGGGTGGGGGTGGGGGGGAAGGGTTGTCGGGTGGAGGTAGGAAGGCGCCCTGCACAGGCGGCTTTGACACATGGGCCCTATTCCTGCCTCCAGCTCTGACTCATCTTCTGACGCTTGGGGGAGGAGAAGGTAGTTGCTTGATATTTTTGGCTTTCCCCCATAAAACAGGAGACGGTTTCCTTCATTCCAAGTCGTTTTAACGTCAGTGTCAAACGTGTCTATGCTGAGTTCTCATCTGAAATCTGTCATATTGGTTGAATGCAGGTATGATTTCTGTAATATTCCTTAATAGAATGGCATAAATGTGTATTCATATAAAAAAAATACTGCTCAGGTGTGTAAACCCAGGCAATCCTTTAAAGCTATAGCATGAAAACCTTAACATTTTTAAATGATGGTCTATAGGGAGGAATTTGTGTTTGGTAAATTCCTTTGCATTTGGGATTTTAAGGCAAGGTAGATTGAAAATGCTTTTTCTCACTGTCACCAGAAATTCATTAATAATTCTCTTTGTAAAACTTAGAATTTTACAGATAAGGTTAAAGCCTTCTTTTTAGTATCTTTCCCAAAAGTAACTGCTGTGTATATCTTTATTGATTTGTATATAACTTCTTAGACTTTTCTAAGCATTTTTATGTGTCTGCGCAGTGATTTTTTAATTGAAATGAATTATTATAAAATTAACCAGCTCTGTTCATAGAGTTTTGGCTTCTGTCCACAAGAGGTAGCATGTGTTTTAAGTACAGCTGGTTGTAAAGGTTCATTACCTCTGTAGCATGGTAGTATTTCTCAGGACAATGGGCAAATGATCCCTTCTTAAAAAGCCTTAAAAGCACTTAAATCATTAAGATCCTAGGTGTTACTCTCAGATGAAAATGAAAACTTTTCCATTAAAAAAAATATCTAGGACTACTACTGTATCTACTCTATAAGGAAGCATAAAAGGGAGCGGAAGGCAGGGAGAGTTGCTAAAGCAACAGCCCCTGGGTATAAACTTACAGGTGAACATTTAAGGTAGTAGTTTTACTTATTTATGAAAGCTTCACTGGGAAACAAAGGGAAGTGTTAATGTGGGCACAGTTGAGATCAGTAGTTTCAGGAGACACGTGAGTTCAAACAGAATTCACATCAGGAGTTTATATATTAGAGGACTTTTGCCATGCTGAAGGTCCAGTGCTGAATATTGGGGTAGAAGGCAAATAAGGTCCCTGAAAACCGATGAAACTGATAAGCTAGTAGTGACATTTAGAGAGGGAGTGTTCTTTCCCCACATTGGCCAGAATTGTAATGTTTCTGAATTCTTGGACATCAACATTTTGTTTACTTAACTTTTTTGTGAATTATAACACACAGAAAAGCATACGAAACAAATGGGTAAATTACTGATTTTTTTTTAAGAACACCCAGCTGTAACCATCTCGAAGGTCAAGAAGCACCTTCCTCCCGTACTTTGCCAATGACAACCTCTCCCCTCACCCCAGAAGTAACCTAGCCTCATTTTTGTGGAAATCACTTCCTTTCTTGTTGCTAGTTTCTCTCCCCTAAATATTAATGTCTAAACAAGTTTGTTTTGTCTGTTTTCATCTTTATGCAAATGGAATCAAAGTAGGTATTCTTTTAAATACTTTTTTTGGGGGGTCAACATCATACGTGGGTGTATATATACATGTGTGTATATAGGAATATACATACAGACACTTACAGTTTTTTAAAATTCTTGCAGCATGGTATTTTTTTAAAGATTCATTTGTGTTGTTATCTGTGACTGTAATTAGTTCATTTTTGTATGAACATAGCACAAGTTAACTCATCTCTTGGCGGACAGCTGGGTCGTTTCTGGTCCGGGGCAGTTATGAACAGGGCCTGCAGGTGTGTTTATCTGCAGCTTTACTGGGTGATGCCTCATTTCCTAAGTGGTTGGTACCAATTTACATTCTTCCAGTGGTATCAGCCTTGAATTTATAATCCACGTATTTGTTGTTGAACCTCAGTATGTTTGGATATCACAGTATGTTTGGATAACCATAGTGTGAATGAATGAATGTCACCTAGGTGGTCTGATCCCTGGTCCTTTGTGTACCAGTGTATTTATATATACTTATAAGTTTAATTGTGTGGGTTGGACCAACATACCACCCAAGGCCAGAGATGGTTTTTCCACTCTATTTGGTTGACAAATACCCAAGAAAATCCTTCCCTTTTTTTTTTAAAACAGATGTGTAGTTATAGGAAAATTTAAATATGCAAAGTGAAGAATAAAAGTGTCTAGTTACCTAGAAGTCTTACTTTTTTTAAGGTATTTTTTTTGAAAAGAAAAAAAGATTTTTCTAAAGTTTGTTTATTTTTTAGTAATCTTTACACCCAACATTGAGCTTGAACTCACAACCCTTGCATTAAGAGCTGCATGCTCTTCCGACTGAGCCAGCCAGGTGCCCCTCCCTAAAAGTCTTTTAAGGGTTTTGGGTGAATCCTACCTCTGGGGCCACTCGATGCTGCCTTGACTTGGTGAATGCCTGCCGTGATGCCCAGCCCTATGTGTAGGTCGGCAGTGCTGGCTTTATAGTGTGTGACGTGTGCAGGAACCCAGGCCAGTGCTTGTTAAAGTACCCTCGGAGGGCCCTCCGAGAATGCTGTGTGCGCGTGCAGATCCTTGAAGAGGCACTGAGCACAGACCAAGGCTCCTCTTCCCTTGGCGTTTCCAAAGGAACCACAGCTTCTTTGCTATGGGAATAAAGTACTCTCTTAGAATCTTTAAAATGTACTTCTTTCCAAATCTTCCTTAGTATAACGTAGTAGAGATAGTTAAACCTGGGTTTGAAACAGTTTCTGCTTTTGAGGAGACAGTTGCCAGGTTAACTTTAATTGCTTGTGTTTGGTGTTGCTAGCTGGATTTAAAGCTAGGTGTGTGGGGAGTGTGTGTCCAGGAGAGACAGAGGTGGGGGGAGGGGAGAGAGAGAAGGGAAGGGGGTAGGGATAGGGAGAGATGGGGAGGTTATGTCAGGGCAGGTATTTGTTGAGTATCTACAGTGCCTAGTATTATTTGCTAACAGTTTGCTTCCATTGTTAGAGTAGAATGTTCTACAGTTCTGTAGGTTTCGAAAATACCTTCAGGGCTATCCCTTTTCTTAGTTGGAGGGGTAAAGGAAGAATAGTTCAAAGAATGTGAGATTTGTAGTTCTTTTTTTATTTCTTCTGTAAGGCATCTTAGAAAAGGGCTATATGCTCTATTTTCCGGCTTTCATAAATCATGAGAACTTTTTCACTTACATGTTAAAGTTTTTTTCAGATTCTCTAAAATGGTCATAACTTTAAAAACTGTGTAAATTAAAGAAAGTACAAAAAGGAGTGTGCAAGCCTCTGAATCCGAGTGATGGGGGGAGGAGTCCTATTTGTGTTCGTTGGTACCCCTTCCGGCGGGCAGTACTTGATGGAAGAGCTCCGGATTCCACCTGTTGTAGGGAAGGGGGTGGAGGGTGGGTGCCAAGGCTGTGGCCCTACCGGCCACACAACGTCACCTACACCCACGGCCCTCCCAGCTCCCCTTGCCACTTGCCATTCTTGCTCTTTGCACTGACCCAGTTTTAACTGCCCCTACTAGGGCACCGACAGTTTGGCCAGCTTCTCCCCTGCCACCGTGCCTTCTCAAAGTCTCAGCCCAAGGGGCCCTTTTTTTTTTTTTTAAAGATTTTATTTATTTATTTGAGAGAGAGAGAGACAAAGAGCACAGGAGGGGGGAGCGGGAGAGGGAGAAGCAGACTCCCTGCTGAGCAGGTAGCCCGATGCGGGACTCGATCCCGGGACTCCAGGATCAAGACCTGAGCCGAAGGCAGTCGCTTAACCAACTGAGCCACCCAGGCGCCCACCAAGGGGCCCTTTTGAAATTCACATGCAACTGCTGGTCTTCTGCCTTTGTCCCAGAATAGTTTCAGCATCATAGGCCTATGCATAGCAGCAGATCTTGATTCCTTAGGTCTTTGAGTTTGTGGGTAACACAGGAGAGGACTCTTCAGGTAGAGCATGTTGCTTCTGTTGAACTAGTAAACATTTCTGTGGCAGATAGAGCGAGCATGGGAAGCACCAGCCTTCCTCGTCTGGAAGAGAGAGACTATGAGGTGAGCTTGCTTGAAGTTT